>NW_027397063.1:98490095-98724753 GCF_003265705.2 Callorhinus ursinus | reverse complement strand
AAAAAAAAAAAAAAAAGACCTGGTGGGGCAGCATTCACTTTTGCCAAATGTGGCCCTTCTGTTAGGCGCACAGACGCTACCCGTTTCATCCCTCGTGGCAGAAATAATTTCTAGTAGAATCATGTATACACCAGCCAATATTAAGGAATCATCTGAGTTCCCTTAGGATGAGCATGTTTCACACACACGCACGTGCACACACACACGCACACATGCACACACCCCAAACTCACCAATGCCTGGAAAGCATTTGACTTCACCTTGGGGTTAAAATATACCCAGCAACCAGTATCTGAATTAGTAATTTTAGGAGCTTAAATGCCAGTCGAGGCAAGATTCTGCCCCAGGTTCATCTGTTAGCCATCTGTATTTATGTTGATTTTCCATCGTCCATGCCTCTTGAGATAGCTGCTAAACTAAATAGAAACATACCTACATAAACTCACACAATTGTCATAATCTAATACCGCTAAATTGCAATCCATGGGTAATTTAAGAGGAAATTACATTTACATCTCTAATCAATGGACCGATGTTATGACTCCTTTTGTAATCTGCAATTCTTTTGACTTTGCTGATCTCCACCCTGGAATGGGTTTTTTTAGACTGAAGTGGAAAGGATTATTTGTTGTAATCTCACTCTAAATACTGTTTTGTGTATCTTTCCATACACATAATTGGCACTGTGAGAATTGGAGGGTAATAAGATTGTTAATTAGGACTAATATCTCTACAGTCCCGTAGAAAATGTGCTGAGTTTCAAAGAATTTATAGAACTTGAAGCAATTGTCTTTGAAGAGTGGTTTCTCTCTAACTATCTGCCTCATGCAATAGCCAAAATCAACTTTGATTGCTTTGTAGATCTAATAAATTGAGGAACTGGCTGCCTCGTATTTTAGTTCTTCTAAGACTGTGCAACCCAGAAAGTTGAACAAAACGATGAGATGATGTGTGATACTAAGACCAGGTCAAAGTCTAGTGCTTCCGCAATAACTCATGCTTTTGGTGCTAATGGATTAGAATAAATCTCAGTAGAACCAGGAGTCTAGCTATTTGGATAAATAATGAATACAAATTTAGAGACATTTTCACTCAATTTTCTTCTGTAAGAGGCAAGTACAGAAGTACTGATTTCTGTCGAGATTGAGAAAAATAGTTTATGTGATGTAATAATTTTAAGATGATATCCCTATATTTTTTAATACCTAGTATTCTTCCTACTGGTATTCAGTATCCATTTTAAAATTACATATCCATCATAAAACCATCTTTCCAAGTCAGAGTTATTCTGGTTTATCCTATTACCAAGGCAGCTAAAATCTACCTTTTTATTTATTTTGTTTGTTTGTTTGCCATTTACTTCTTTTTTTATTTTATTTTATTATGTTGTTAATCACCATACATTACATCATTAGTTTTTGATGTACTGCTCCGTGATTCATTGTTTGTGTATAACACCCAGTGCTCCATTCAGTACGTGCCCTCTTTAATACCCATCACCAGGCTAACCCATCCCCATCCCCCTCCCCTCCAGAACCCTCAGTTTATTTCTCAGAGTCCGTCGTCTCTCATGGTTCGTCTTCCCCTCAGATTTCCCATGGTGAGTGCTGTGAACTGTGTAAGACTGATGAATCACAGACCTGTACCTCTGAAACAAATAATACATTATATGTTGAAAAAAAAAGAAGATAGTAGGAAGGGAAAATCTACCTTTTCACACTTACCGTTTCCTTCATTTTACTCTTCTTTTCAGTCTTTTACTGTTGGAAATGCCAGGACTCAGTCCTTTTCTCTATCTACACTCACTTCTTTGGTGATCTCATCCATGCATGAAATGCAATCTATATGCTGATAGCTCCAAAATTTGTATCTCCCGCGCAAACCTCCCTCCAAAATTCTAAACTCTTATATCACTAAGTTTTGCGGTAATTTGTTACAGCAGCATAGGAAACTTAGGTTAGTAATATACATCTATTTCCTAACTCCATCTGCATTCCAGTAGTAATGGGTCCATCTAGTGCCCAGATCCTGGTTTCTAAATATTCTCCAACGTAAGGTACCAGGGCTCCTTGGGGAAATGGCTGATTCTAGGACTGGGATAGAGAAAATGCAAGATAAGTTTGAAGCAATCTGTGGCTCCCAAAAGTAAGGAAAGTAAGGAAGCACCGTAGAAAATGGGGAAACTTCCAACAGGAACAGAACGGAAAGACTTTCTCTAATGGCCAAAGTCGGAACAGTTTGAGCAACAATATAATAGTAGTATTGGACTGTAATGCAAAGGGGGAAAATCTGTGAATCCATAGTAATATAAATACATAATAAAATATATAAATACATTGGTGATAAGAGACAATCCTCCTCACAAGAATTCCAATTAACAAATGTGGAAGGAATGAGGGAAACAGAAAATCACCGTTAGAACGCCACAGCAATAATTTCTGCAGCAAGATTCACTGGCTAATGCCAAATTTAAAACAGAAAAATAGAATATTTGCACAACCTCAAAGTACCTCCCCCCAAATATTGATTAATTACTATAGTGATTTTATCATGTGTCCACAAATTCTTTGATATTCCTCCCTCTAGAGGGGAAGCTTAATTCCCACCCCTTGAGTGTAGGCTGGACCTAGTGACTAACTTCAAAGAAACCTGGAAGATACCCCCCTTGACCAAGTGATCACAGTCACATCACTGGTAATAAGGCATGTTGAGATCACATACCCCCTGGTAGGATGAAACAAGAAAGGCCCATCATCTCTGTGATGGTCATCTCCCAAATCTAGAATCTTAGCACAGTTACAGGAAAATAGATAAACTCAAATTGAGACAGAGTCTACAAAATACCTGACCATTCTTCCTCAAAAGTGGTAAGGTTTCAAGGTGGTATCCTGGATTGGATCCTGGAGCAGAAGAAAGATACGAGTAGGAAAACCCATAAAATCCAAATAGTCTGTTTCTCCCTATCACAATGTAAATTGCCCTCCATGACAGTAGGAATCTTAAAGTAAAAGAAGATATTTTATCCACTGATATATCCCAAGCACCTAGAACAGTATCTGGCACATAGTGGAGGTACAATAAATTGCTGTTAAATTGGGGCACCTGGGTGGCTCAGTCATTAAGCATCTGCCTTTGGCTCAGGTCATGATCCTAGGGTCCTGGGATTGAGCCCCTCATTGGCCACCACATGGGGCTCCTGGTCAGGGGGAAGCCTGCTTCTTCCTCACCCACTCCCCCTGCTTGTGTTCCCTCTCTCGCTGTGTCTCTCTGTCAAATAAAAAAAAAACTTAAAAAAAAAAAAAAGAAGTTTGCTGTTAAATTGAATTTAACCTGACACATTCAGATCCCTAGAGAACGGATCAACCTGCAAATGGTATCAGAATCCCCAGAGGCTTTCATATAAATTCTTTCTGTTCAAGTCACTGTATATATATTAAATAAAGCTTTATTATTTAGGTTTAATAATTATTTTCAAAATTCATGATATGTTACCATATTAAATTGCCCTTTTTATAGGTCAAAGTAGGTGAACATTTCAACTTCATGTAATTAAAGTTAATAATTCTATGATTTTTATCAGTTGCTTCTACTAATAATTATAAATCAATTCCAGTGGTTTTTAAATGTCTTTATTGAGGTCTGGTTGAATACAAACAGCTATGTATATTTAACATATACAATTTGATGAGTTTAGTGATAAGTATATATCCATAAAACACTTACCACAATCTATGCCATAAACATATCCATCAGTTCTTTTGCCCTCTTTATTTATTATTATGATTGGCTGATAGAAACATTCAACATAACAATACAGTTTTAACTCTAGGACCTATGTGGTCGGGTATATCTGTAGGATTTATTCATCTTGCGTAACTGAAACTTTGTACCCTTTGACTAATTAATACCTCCCTGTTTCCCCCTTCCCTCAGCCCCTGGCAACTATCATCCTACTCTTCGCTTCTTTGAGTTTATTTTAGATTCCTCACTAAGTGTTATATGTAGTATTTGTCTTAGGTCTGACTTATTTATCTCAGCATAATGTCCTTCAGTTCATTCACGCTGTCATGAGTGGTTACATTTCCTTCTTTTTTAAGACCGAATAAGAATACTTCATTGTACGTATATACTGCATCTTCTTTATCCATTCATCTGTCCTTGGATATATAGGTTGCTTCTATGTCTGGGCTATTATGATAATAGCCATGGGAGTGCAGATACCTCTTAGAGATAGTGACTTCATTCCCTTTGGATATATAGCCACAAGTGGGATTCCTGAATCATATGGTAGTTCTAGTTCTAATTTTTTGAGGGAGCGCCATACCGTTTTCTATAGTGGCTGTACCCATTTGTATTTCCATTAATAGTGTACAAGAGTTCCAATCTCTCCACATCCTTGCCAACACTTATCTTTTTTTTTCTTTTTAAAATAAAAGCCATCCTAACGGATGTAAGGTGATATCCTATTGTGGTTTTGATTTGCATTTCCCTGATGATTAGTGACGTTGAGCCCTTTTTCAATTCCTCTTCGGCATTTGTATTTCTTTGGAGAAAGGTCTACTCAGTTCCTTTGCCCTTTTTTAATTTGGGTTATTTGGGTTTTTTGCTAGAGTTATGGGAGTTCCCTATATATTCTGAATATCAACTCTTTATCAGATCTAGGGTTTGCCAATATTTCTTCCCATTCCATAAATATCCAAACTGGGATAGTTGGTCACCTTTCTAATGCCCATATGAAAAAAGTACTGAAGATTTAAAGCTGTAAGAGTTCAGTCTCTGCAAGGGATACCACACCAGCCAGGTCTTCTGTGCAAGAGCCATCTGCCAGTGGGCATCTAGACTCCAGAAAATAAGATGTCTCTGGAATTCTGTATCATGGACCAATACTTCAGAGAAAGGCCCCATCCTGCACCCATCATCTGTGTAGCCACCAGAGAAAGGAGTGATTAAGTGCTGCCTCTAAGGACATAACCACAGAGCATCGTGCCTCCCCCAAATACTCATTTTTAAAAATTAATGAGATTTCACATTTTAAAAAATCGGTATTTTTAGCTTCTCATGAAAAAATGGGAAGATCTGGTAATTTCTTAAGTTCTTACGTGCCAAAAACCTGTTCTAGCTGAGAGGCAGGTTTGTACTTTTATGCTTCAGATGGGGCACATATTTCCAAATCAGCATAGTCTTCACCTGACTCCTTCCTTCACCTGCCCCCGGCAGGCATTCCAGTTTACGACCCAGGCTTTAGTTGAAATGGGGAACAGCAGAAGGAAGACATGCTTCAGAAATGAATGATTCAGATTTCAGCTCTGCAAGTGGCCAATTTCTTAGGTATACTTTCAGAATTTTATCTACTTCATATTTGAAATACCAGGATATAAAGAATTTCACTGTTATGAGAAAACATAAACATGAGTTAAAAAAAAAGAATATAAACATGAGTTTTAAAACACAAAGATGATCTTGTTTGGAAGAAGACAATAAAAGAAAGCCTATATTTAAATTTTATTTCATTTTATAGTTTCCAGAAGCCAAACAAAACAAATATGTTCATTATGCTAAAAGGAAATAAATACCTGTTTTTCAAGTTTTGAGGTGAAGTACATGCTAACTAGAAAGCTAATGTCTTCTCTTGGAAGGGGGAAAAAAAAACAGAAATGTCATTTCCTTTTCTAAACCTTCATGAGATGAAAGGAAATCTGTAACACTTCCTTCACTTACAGTAACTTTTTATCCAAAAGCCCAAGAGTCCTGTATAGTAGTGATCTTAGATCAAAAAAGTATATTTTATGTTAGTTTCTCTGCCTCTCCATGCTTTGATTTTTTTCAAGTGGCAGCTGTCTTGAATTTGCTCTTGCATATATTTCTTAACTTAATGCTAAGTGAAATCAGATGAGCAAATAAAATCATGTCACTGTAAAAAGATCTCAAAGTCTGCACAAGTCCTTAAACCTAGTTGTAGACCCTACTTTGATTTCCTAAAGTCTAACGCAAAACAAAGAATCTTACGGTACTATACATTTTTATTTTCTTTTATTTACTCGGGTTCATACAGATCTAAATATATGTAATTCCAATGGTAATCAGAATGAAAGCCACTAATTATAAATCTTTTCTTGACAGTATAGTTAAAATAGATTTTTTAAGTCTTACTGACTACAATGTTGTCTGTTTTACCATATAATATTCTTTTAAATATAAATTTCAATTATGTGAACAGAAGGAGTAAACGCTCCATTTGTTCACACAATTGTCACTATTCTCTATTTTGCATTAGTTTTGTGTCTATCACCTAAGCTACCTTGCTGTCCCCAAAAGCATGTGAGTTTCTGACCCTTGAATTATCAATGAATGGACTAATGTAATGTTCGCTACAAGTAAACTAGAGCTGGATCCAGAAAGAGAGCAAAAACTGTTCTATAACCTTTACTTATTTTTTTTTTTTTTAAGAAGGCTCCATGCCCAACGTGAGGCTTAAACTCACGACTCTAAGATTGAAAGTCACATGCTCTAACGTCTGAGCCAGCCAGGTGCCCCTGTAATCTTTACTTTAATAAGAAATTCATGGATCTCAAGAAAAAGACTGTGTCAGGTTGTTAGTGATACACGCCCATGCTGAGATGATGTTTTAGGAGAAGTTAGAGAGATGGCTTGGAGACAGAGTTGCCCAGCATGAGCAGGTATGTGTCAGAATCACCTAGAGGACCTGTTAAAACACCATGGCTGGACCCCACCCCCAAAGTTTCTGATCGAATAGCCCTGGAGTCCAAGTATGTGCATTCCTAACAGGTTTCCAGGTGATGCTATTTGTCCAGCGACCAAATTTTGAGAACTACTGGAGTAAGAAATACGCAGAAATTTGAAATAGTTTTAAGAGGAAGGAAACTTCTTTATGAAATTTATTTTTCAAGCTACACACACACTTATACCCACATGGACTTTATTTTCTTTACTAAATGGTTAAAATTCCTTCAGATAGAACTTAGTGGGATCAATAACAATAGCAGTGATTACTGGAAAGCAATAAATAAGATTTGGAAGGATGTAGGAAGACAGGTTGGAAAGCTAGTTTGAGGGGGTGGGCTTTATAAATACAGAGTGCACTGACTTGAGAGAAACCAAAAGATAATGTGGTTTTGTAAGCTCATTTGCAAAGATGACTCATACCACACAGGTCTTTGGTCTGGTTGTTAAAAAAACATCTTTATCAATTTGCTAGAAAAGAAGCCAAATCTGTTATGATCTTTTATCAAATAATGGATGGGCCAGACATTAAAAAAAAAAACACAACACATCAAGTAGTCTTGTCAGAAATCAGTTTAATTAACTGCAACATGATTGATGATTACTGAGCCTTTAACTTTTCATTGTTCTTCAAGTCCTTCTACAGATAGTCACCAACACAGGCACCGTTGATCTCAAGGGCAGAGGAATTCCAACAGTCTTTCCAGGGTGGAATATCGAGTTAGACTTCTCGTCACTATTTTCTTGGGCTAAGATGAGTAATCAGAAGGGCACAATGCTTTCAGTACCTGGGATAGGGCCTCCTCCTAAAAAAAAAAAAGAAATTCCTGTTGATAACTGTTAGGCAAAATGATTCCAGGTAATGAATTTCAAATGCTTCTGCGTAGCTCAATTTCTTAATGTGACATCAAAGAGAAGTCAGATATGATTTGAAAATGTAACACTGCGCTCTGCCCTACACTTGACCCTGGTCTGCTTTCTTCGAGATAATGCATCACAAAGCCTTGCTCTCTGCTTGGACTCTACTTGGCTTCTCTTACCTGACATGCTTACACACCACACCACTTTCCTTCTCAGAAGTTTTCCTTGTCACCCTCTGTAGATAAGCTACTAAGAACGATGAGCTGTTTTTGCTGCTATTGTCTTTAAACCTCTTTGGATTCCTGGGTGGGAGTCATCACTAAAATGTCACTGATTTATTTTTTCTCTTTTCTCTAAATTGAATTTATGTAGATGTGGATTTTAAAAGAAAAGCCTTCTAAAGGATTACTTTATTAAGTTTTTAAATTTTAATTCCAGTATAATTAGCAGAGTTATATTAGTTTCAGGTATACAGTATAGTGATTCCGCACTTCCATACATCACCTGGTGCTCATCACAAGTGCCCTCCTTAATCCCATTCACCTGTTTAACCCATCCCCCCACCCATCTCCCCTCTGGTAACCATCTGTTTGTTCTCTAGAGTTAAGAGTCTGGTTAAGAGTCTGTTTCTTGGTTTATCTCTTTTTTTCCTTTGCTCATTTGTTTTGTTTCTTAAATTCCACATATGAGTGAAATCATATAGTATTTGTCTTTCTCTGACTGACTTATTTTGCTTAGCATCATACTCTCTAGCTCCACCCATGTCATTGCAAATGGCAAGATTTCTTGCTTTTTTATGGTTGAATAATATTCCGTTGTCCTCTTCTTCATCCATTCATCTATCAAAGGACACAGGTTACTTCCATGTCTTGGCTATTGTAAATAATGCTGCAGTAAACACACAAGTGCACGTATCCCTTCGAATTAGTGTTCTGGTATTCTTTGGGTAAATGCCCAGTAGTGTGATTGCTGGATCATCTGTTAGTTTTATTTTTAACTTTTTGAGGAAATTCCATACTGTTTTCCAGAGTGGCTGCACCAGTTTCTTTCCTCATTGTTTCAGAGTCCATCTCTTTCACCTCTTTCATTCATTCCTCGGTATTTTATTACTTTTTTGGTGCATAAAGGATTACTTTTGTGGGTGTTCTGCATCATATGTAAGTCCCAGAACTGTGAAGCAAAGTCTCTAAACTTGAAAAATTGTAAATCATCACATTCTAGAGACATGCACCACACAAGCAGACAATCAGACTTTCAGAGCTCCCACATGATCTTCACTGTATATCACCTTCACTGTATACCGCTATCAAGGTCGGTAGGAAAATGAATACATCAAGCTTCAGCCTTAGTGAAGAAGAAGGGGGAGATGGGGAGACGTTTGAGCATCTCACAACAAGCACCGCTGTTCAGTGCTTTAACTACATGAAGTTATAGGCTAATGGGATATACAAATATAAGCAATATAAATACATGCCACACCATAAATAAGACCAAGTCATTTACTGTAGTAGGTCAATGCTCTCTCCCTTTCTATCAATCTTAAATACACACACTGTGAGTTGGCATCTGTTACCAGCAGAAAGACTATACAACAGCCCTGGGTCAAGTTCTGCTTGAGCTGGTGACCAGCTGTGAGACTTTGAGCAAATTTGCCTTCATAAATCTCATTTCACACAACTGGATACACCCACCTTTCATGAGAATTAAGTGAAATAATGTATAAGAAAGCACTTTTACAACCATAATGTGTAAACTATTTTGTAAACACATTGAAATGATTTGAGATTGATACCCGCTACATTGCTGATAGCGGTTCCCTCTGAGGAAGTGAGCAGCACTGAAGGTAGGTGAAGGGAATCTGAGCTTTTTACTTTCTTCTGTATTGTTTGAGGTTTTCGGGGAGAAGAGGTCATTTATCACAGATGTCTCTTTTAATGATAGTCTTCTTCATGTGTTACTGTTATTAGAACTATGCAAGCATCTAAAAAACCCTTGACATCTAGGAATTACAGGTTTATTTGCAAGCACCCGTGTGATTATTGCTACAGCACGTATAACATGAAAACCCCCAACTCACTCTCTCCATCTGCAGATATAGAGAAAGCTTTAAAGTTCCCTGTCCCTTTGCTTCTTGGAGGAGGCTCACATTGAGCCAAAATTTAAAGTCTAGAAGGAGGCAGTTATATAAATTTAGGTGTTGGGAAAGGGGGTGGAATATGCTAGGGCCAAGAGTAGTTCTTTTCCAGAACAGAATGTGCAAAGTTGGCTTAGAGCTAGAAATGAAAGTAGGCAGCGCAGATATATCTGGTTAAGGACCTTAAGTTCTATGGTACAAAGATCCCTTTATGTCAAGGGACTGACAACAGAAACCTAAGAACCTGACATTACATAGAAAGGGACTGACCTAATAGAAAACTGAAGGAGATGACAGAGGTCAGGCCATGGGACTTAAATGTGGAGACCAAGAGGCATGAAAATAAAATGTTGCCTAGAAGAAACAAATGTAGTTGTCAAATCTTTAAATACAGGTTGGAGATTTCCTTCCTCTGAAATTTGGTGCATCTTATAGTATAATTCAAAAAGAATCTTGTAATTTGGTGATCATAAAGTATAGTTGAAAATAATTTGTGATTTGAAATCAGAAGATAGGGGTTCAGGTTTCGGTTGTAGCGGTCACTAGCTTATAATCATGAATGAGTCTCAACATCTCTGTACTCAAGTTTGCTTATCTTCAGCATGGAGTTGATGATAATTTCTACTTCACAGAGCTGTGGAGTGGAATAAATAAGAATGTATGTAAGATATAATGAGGAAAATTGTCATATTAATAATGACCAAAAAATCTCTTACATTACTGAGCCTGTAGTAAGTGCTAGACACTGTGCTAAGAGCTTCACACTCTTGATACAACTCATGAGGCTGTTTGGTGAAAGGTAACATTCAGGCATTCATTCATTTCTTCATTTATTTGCTTGATATACAGCCATTGGACATCCTCCTGTCCTGTCTAGTGAATCCTACACTGTCACACATCCTACGTTGAAAGAGTTTATTACACTTTTCAAGGTGAACATTTTGTAATCAGTATAAATGTCGAATCGCTATGTTGCACACCTGAACCTAATATAATATTATATGACGACTATACAGCAATTTTAAAAAGAGAGCTTACCTCTTAGTGGGGGATACAAAGGGGTAAAGGCCTCAATTAGGAAGAACAAAGAACCCTATTTGCATGTGCGTGCGCGCGTGCGGGTGCGTGCGTGTGTCTGAAGGTATGGGTAGTCAGATAAACTCTTACCGAGATGGTGATGTCTAAAAACTCTGAATCCTAAAGTAGTGCTCTTTATTTTTTTTTAAAGATTTTATTTGTTTGAGAGAGAGTGCACATGAGAGGGGGGAGGGTCAGAGGGAGAAGCAGATTCCCCGCTGAGCGGGGAGCGCGGTGCGGGACTCGATCCCGGGACTCCAGGATCATGACCTGAGCCGAAGGCAGTCGCTCAACCAACTGAGCCACCCAGGCGCCCTAAAGTAGTGCTCTTTAAACAGTTGACCAATCCACTGGTTTTAAAATCATTTTGGTGGGTTGAGACCAGTATTTTGTTTTAAATTATCACTGAGCCTACTTATTTGCGTCAGAAGACTCTGAGAATCCAGATATGTTGCTTGAGGGGCAGTGAGATCCAAACGGCTCTCAGCATGTTTGGCATCCTGACGTGAGTCTGCTTGCATAACCCTGAGGAGACCTCTGGGCGAACTCCTCTTTGTTGAAGAAGCCAGGCTTGCGGAACTTGGCATAGTTGATTGTGAGTTCAGGAAGGCAGGTGCCACTTGGGTCTATCTGGCCCTGCCCCGGGTCAATGCCTGGGTCCTAGTGAGCGAGAGGATAGGCTGAAAATAAAAACTAAAAGAACTAGTTAATTAAGCTCGGAGGCATGTTGTGACATAGGCGGCCCTGCTTTAGAGCTCCACAAACAGCACTTTACCCACAGACCAGCATATACAGGTCCGGTGAGGGCTGCCATGGGAGAGATTGGGCATGTGGGGAGCCCATAGTGCCTGCAAGAGACTGCTGGGTTCTGCAGAGGAGAAGTGGTGACTAGAGCAGCAGACATATGCATAAGCCCATGTGAGACCCTCCTCGTGTCCTCACCGGGGGGGTGCAAGAGCCAAGGAAGTTGGAATTACTGATGGCAAGGTGATCTCATTACTCTGCACAGGCTACTGAGACCAGAAAGAAAGTGCTGATTACATACAACAGGGGAATAGGAAGCAAGGGAGAGAGAACATCAAATAAAAAGACAAGAGCAGAAAGCAAAGGGAAAAACAAAATCAGATGAATCTGACCAGATGCTTGAGGAGGTGATCGTACTCTGATTCCAAAGCAATCTCTCCACCTATTGTCAACAAGCTCCAAAGCAAGTTTCTAGCTTTAGCAAGATAAATAAAGACTATGCCCAAAGTCTATAACATCCTGATGAGATCACCATGTGTATTAGACGGAGGCATTGCATTTTCTAAATCTGAACGCATCCTATCTTGAGTAGACCTTCACATGATAGAGATGGGAGAAAACAAATAAGGCGCCAGTTGAGAGGCCTTGAGTGCATCAATATGCAAACCACTTAAAAGTCTGTTTCCATTTACTCTCCACTTGTGGACCAGTTTTACAGAGCAGGTAACCTACAAGTCAAAACGATTTCTCCATGACCCTGTTTCATTCAGCATCAAGATTCTAATCAATATCCTATTTCCTTTAACATTCATGGGCATAAGCTCTAAAAATAACTGTTATCAGATATATATTTGTGTCATTTGGAATTGTGAATTTATAAGGGCATGTATGCCCAGCCCAAGGAAATTACTGAAAATGGCCTTAAATCTCAGATAACGGCCAGACTCTAAAGCCCTGGAATATTTCTGTCCTTCTCAAAAAAGCCATCACTTTGTACCCACTTATGATTCGTTCAGATGATTTATAAGAAATTGCATACCCATCTCACTTTGCAAAACAAGAAATCACTTTCAAAGAAGAATGGAACAAAGGTAAAACATTCAGCTATCTCGTTCTCTGGGAAATTACCAACTCAAAATATTATTCTTCTGCTTTTGGTGTTCTTTTCTTTCCTCTAAAGGAATCTTAGGCTAATGTATATTTATGTTTTAAGTGGACCTACTCTGCTTGTCCAAAAAAGAAGAGAAAAGAAAGAAAAAGGGGAAGGGGATGTCTGAGAAACTGCAATTGGCAAAAATGAAGGATAGTAAATAAAACAAATAAGAAATAAATATAATAAATAGTGAAACTAGGAAATAATTTCCTCAGGAAAAAGGAGAGATTAAGGTCTATTTTATTACAAGATCGATAGATGGGTATTACTTCAAAACGTTATATCTGTGCAACAGGGATCTCTCCTCCAGGATTTATCCTTGGAATATTCTCAGCTCTACCAGGCTTGGTAGAGGAGTTTGCTCAGACATTTTAAAACTCCATGGAATTTATCACTTTTCCCAGACACAGAGGGTAATAAACAGCTTTCTTTAAAGGTTTTTATATTTTATGTCCTAATAGGTATTAGGAAAGCAGTATTTCTCAGCTTTGACATCAGTATAGGTCTTGGGGCCAAGGGGAGGCATAGAGTGTGGGTGCAGTGATTGATTTAAGGCTGAGCATCTGTGCCATCCACAGTGTTAAGGAACACTTAACTCACTATGCTCTTCTCAAATAATTATATCTGTACTATGATACACTGTAAACTGAAGACTTTGGAAATTTAAAAACATTTAAGATTCCATGCCTTGTAAAATTTATATGCAATCACCTACTTGAACCTATTATAGATCACTAGTAACTTTTTTGAGAATTCTAATCCAGCTTAAATTGCTTCAATAACATCTTTAAAGTTCAAACTTAGAACATCAACACTGTGTATTCATGAATATTGTAGGGGGGAGATAATTACCCATTTGATGCATATTTATTAGTTGTCTATTTTGAACTATAGTCTGTAAGTCAGAAAGATAAGAAATGGATTTACCCATAAAGAACTTAAATTTAATACCGGAAATAAAATTCGCATATATGAAAATATTAGTGGAAAAATAATACGTCTCATTATAATTCATGTAATTAAAGAATATAATGTAATATTATATAATAAAGTGCTAATGTTTTGCTGCAACAATAAACAGAAAACTTACCAATATAAGCTATCATAGATCAGTGTCTATAGGTTATCAGGGAGTAATGCCTACATACACATGTATGTTATAGGTGTGTTTTCCAAACTTCCGTGATAATACAAATCACCTGGAGAATTGATTTTTTTAATAGGCCTTCTCCAGACCTACCAAAATGAGCTCTTAGAGAAGAAGCTTAAAGAAACAAGACAGAGGATCATAGGGGAAGGGAGGGAAAAATGAAACAAGACGAAACCAGAGAGGGAGACCAACCATAAGAGACTCTTAACCTCAGGAAACAAACTGAGGGTTGTTGGAGTGGAGGGGGGGTGAGGGTGGGAGGGATGGGGGTGGCTGGGTGATGGATACTGTGGGAGGGTCTGTGCTATGGTGAGCGCTGTGAATTGTGTAAGACTGATGAATTATAGACCTGTACCCCTGAAACAAATAATACATTATATGTTAATAAAAAAAAAAAGAATCTGTATTTTTAACAAATGACTCCATCGACTCAGATCAGGCAGCTTTAGAAAACACTGCAGTCCTCACAACAATCCCATGAGAATATCATTATCCCTCTTTATAGTTGAGAAAACTAAGGTTAGAGAGATTAATTAACTATTCAAAGGACTCCCAAGTTAGAATAAAACAATCTGACTTCCAAAACTTTTGTTCTCTTTACTGCACTAAGCTTTCTTTGTTCTCTGAGAAAATGATCAGGTTGGATGTGGAAACATGGAAATAAAATACTTATTATAGAAAAATTCATTTAAATTGCTGCTTGAAAACATTACCTTCTATGTTAAAGTGCTGGAGAAAAGAATGTGGAGCCCTTGAAAATAAAGTTCATATTGATCTAGCCCCTCCATTTTACACAAAGACAGCATGCCTCACTCTGTACCTGGCTTTTTTCACTTAACACTCTGACCTGGAGATGACATCACATCAGTATATAGAGACCCCCTTTATTCCTTTTCACAGCGGCCCAAGTAGCACATTACGTAGGGGGAACTCAGTTTATTCAGTCAGTTTCCTGTTAATGGGCACTTGGCTTGTTTCCAGGCTTTTGCTATAATACATTATGCCTTAATGAATAAGGCTGTGCATGGGCCGTTTTGCACTTTTACCAGTGTGTATCTGTGGAAATGGCAATATTCTGAGAAGAGGGTTAGCTGGGTCAGAAGTTAAATACATACTTAATTCTGACAGATATCTGACTGTCAAACACCCCCGAAGACGCTGCACCATTTTTAATTTCTAAAGACAGTGTATGAGCATGCTTTATTCCCCACAGCCTTACCAACATATATCTTATCAAACGTCTTTCTTTTTTCCCCAGCTGAGAGGTGAGCAATTGTTCTCCAGCGCAGCTTTAGTTACGGTTCTTTTATTATGAGCAAGAGGTGGAGGGCAAGTTTATATTTACATCTTATTTTCTGTGAACTATCTCTTCTTATCTCTAGCTAGTTTTTTTCTATAGTTTTCTTTTGCAGGGGGGGGATAGCCTAAAAAAGTTTTAATGTAATTTAATTTACCAAACTTCTCCCTATTGGTTATGCATTTTTAGTCATACATTGGAACTTTTTCCTACCCCCAGGTTTCTTATAGTTTTTATTTGTAGATGGAATCTTAAAAAGTTCTGGAAGAGATTCTTATGCACACCAAAATACCAGTTTACAAATCCAAGTTTATAAAATGATGTCAAACATTGCAGTTATTTACATGAGAAACGTTTAATTATCTGTCATGTTGGTGCTTTTCTTAATTCTTCTAAATGATGTCACTCTGAAGTCTTCTTGTCTGCATGATAAAACGTTCCGTTAGTAAAACAGAAAAGAATATTTCTGGAGTAATGTAGGGTCTTTCTGAATAAACATATTCAATTATTGAAAACTTTACCTTTCTAAGAGAAGACAACATAAACCATTACGATACAGCCCACAATCCAGCCAATCAAGAGAAGAATAGGGACCAGAAGGCGGGATGATGCAGACTCTGCTTAAAAATAAAAGAAAGCAGATTAGGTAGGTCATTTTGGCATCGTATCTTCTGAATCAAGAGAATAAAAGGAATCTGATAAGAGGAAAAAAATACACTCTTGCGTCATTCTGAGACGTGATTGTTATCTTCTGTTCTACGAAGGGTACATGGGAATCAGCTGGCTATTTGAAACAGAAGACCTGTGTTCAAACCATAGGTCCTCGTTTTACAGTTATGTGACCTTGAGCCATGCTGAGCTTGGACTTGCCTATTTGTAGAGATAAGGAAACTTGTGATATCTACCTCCCTGAGTTGTGGTGAGGATCACGTATTATTGTGTTTGTGTGTGCTTAGTGTATGCAAAACACATTCCTGCATTTGTTCAACAACACAGACAGCAGCTGTCTACACAGAAACAATCGAAAATGACTCTTGAGGCAATTCCTCCTAAACTAAATAATCATAACATAGGGAAAGGTGTTGAAAATTGTTCTTAGTCTTGATAGCTGACTTTAATCATCAGTATCATAGGAAAAGAAAAGCATATACCTTATATGATCATTCTCAACTAGAGAAAAGAGATTCTTTTTTGTTAACATGTTCAATAGAGCAACTAACCCTGATCCCAACACACATAGAAGACATGAGGACAACGATCCCTCCTGTGTCTTCTATTTGTACCTTTATCTGAAAAAAAGCAATTTATGAAATTATCATTTTTTAAATATTCATTGCACACACACACATCACACAAAAAAAGTAAAGAAGAGCACAGATAGACATCATATAGAATTAATGTCTCCATGTTAAGGACTCAGATATATTCTTAATTGAAAAGCACAATTAAGTTGTATGCCATCAGCTGACCAAGAGAATGCATATTCTTAGCAATTGCGTGCCTATTACAAGGTTCAGAACTTTAAAATGGAAAGTTTTTTTTAAGTGCTATTAAAACAAAACCATCAGGAAAAGAGACACCTCTAAAATTAGGAGGCACTCTTATAAAAGCAAATTTGGGGCAGTTAAAATGAATTTTAATAGTTTAAATCTATGCTTCCAAAATGGTGGAATCTCTCTTAACTCTTGCAAATTCAACCGGTTTTCCTTGCTTCTCCATCTCGCTGTGACCTTGAACAAAGCATTAACCACTAAATGGAAAAATCTCTCTCTACCTGCCATGTGGTATTGCTCTAAGGATAAAATGAACATTATGATATGCTCTTTACTCGCATTTGGATGAAAGACTTTTTATGGATTAAGGTGTGATTATAATGGAAGTATGTAGCAGTAATTTTTTAAACTGTTCATATGTATGATTTAGTGTTTTTCCCAATTTCAAAGAACTTAAAAATTAATACCAACATTTTAATGGAGCATTTGTAAATGTCTTATACATGCATATTTTAATACAATTCTAAAATTTACATATAATATATGTAAAAACATATAATAAAGCCCTAAAAGTATATAGCTCGTTATTTATTACTCTTTGTAACACAATACAAATGTCGGTGCATTTTTTTCTTTTTTTCTTTTTTTTTTTTAAGAGAGAGGGAGAGCGGGGAGGGGGCAGAGGGAGAGGGAGAGAAAGAATCCTAAGCAGGGTCCAAGCCCAGTACTGAGTGGATCTAGGGCTCAAGCAGAGGCTCCACAGGGCGCTCCACCTGGGGGTCCACCCGGGGTTCAATCTCACAACCCTGAGATCATGACCTGAGTGGACACCAAGAGTCTGATGCTTAACAGACTGAGCCACCCAGGTGCCCCAATTGACCGTGCATTTTAACACACAAAGTATACCTGCATTTGTGTTCTTTTAACACGAATATTTTAAGTTTTATCATAATCTGTAGCATCATTTTGAAATAGGAATATATGGGGCCCCTGAGTGGTTCAATTGGCTAAGTGTCCAAATCTTGGTGTCCGCTCAGGTCAGGATCTCAGGGTTGCGAGATTGAGCCCTACTTTGGGCTCCACGCCCAGTGTGGAGTCTGCTTGAGAGTCTTTCCCCTCCCTCTCGTGGCCCCTCTATTCCTCCCCCTGCTTTCTCTCTCTCTCTCTCTAATAAATAAATAAAATCTTAAAAAAAGAAACAGGAACATATAAGAACACAACATACTTTGCATAGGTCACTTTACATTACAGCGCAAACAAGCACAAAACCTCTTTTTAAATATGAAGAGTTATTTCAAAATGCTTCTCTCCGTTCAATCCTGAGCATGCCCAGATGGTTATACCTGGAAGTATCCTTAAGGGCACTGTGTTCTGAAACAGAACTGTCTGTGTTCAGAACCTGGAACCACCACTTTCTAGAATGTGATCACAGACAAGTGACTATACTTGGCTATGCCTCAGTTTCCTTATCTGTAAAATGGAAATGATGATAATACTGTATATCTCCTGGGATTATTGTCTAAGTTAAAAGCAACAGTTCCTGGAGGTATTTAAAAAGTGTTTCTTGGATACAATATATATTCAGCTCCTTTTGTCATATTAGACTCAAATCATTTTTCTTAAATATAATACACATTTTAAAAGCAGAAAAAAAGAAATTCAGATATGAAGCATATTAGGGATGACTAACCCCTTTTTATTTATTTCATCTTAGAGGCAGAAAACAGGTCCAGAGAGGTAGAGGGACTTCCCCTAACTCACATGGCTGTTTAGTAGCAGACCTGACAAAGAAATCAGATGTCCTTCATTCTGGTCCAGCACACCACAATACCTCCAGTGTAGGATAACCCTGGAGGATAATGGACTTCTAACTCATATTTTGAAAAAAACATAAACAAATTAAGCTTTTTTGTTTGGTCCTTTTAAAAGCATATATAACATACAGACATGGTCCATAAATTGTGTATCCGATGCATTTTTTTGTAGCCGTGCTAACTTACATGGTTAATGCCCCATTGGCAGTGATACCACACTCTTCAGAATAACTGAGAAATACGAAATACTGAGGAATGTAAAATAAACCAGGGAGCTTGGACCTTTGTTTTGCCAAGAGGGTCTGATGCCTTAAATCTTACCTTTTTCAGCCATTCTTCCTGTTGCTGGGTGGGTTGGTCAGGGCCACGCTCACCTCTTTGTTGGTGTCATCCAGCGTCTCTTTGAACTTTAAATAGAGAGATATCTGAAGAGTGTGGCAGCTGCCCCTCTCCTGACTGCCAGTTGTCTGCAGAGTGATGTAAGATGTTGGAGAACAGCGCTCCTCTGGCTCTTCTTTATCCTCTTATTATGGGAGAAACTAGGGGCTACGTGTGCTAAACAATGCAATAAGCTGAGCTATCCTGAACCAGAGATGGGCAGATTTTTAATTCAGCCAATGCCTGCAGACGACATGGAGAAAATGTTTAAGGAAGGGGGTGTACAGAAAAAAATGGCATTGCAATTAGACAAGTTCTATCAAAGAGGGAGGGTGATCTATTGGGGGAAAAACACTCTGGAGTTGGGAGAGACCTGGCTTCAAATTCCAACTCTATTTCTGTAATGAAGGCCAAGTTGCTTAACCCGGGCATCAGCCTCTTTAATTTTAAAATGAGGATAGTGCCCAGTAGAGGTGTCATAAAGATGAAATGAAAAAGCTGCGTGAAATACAGATGTTTATACATTATAGAATGCAAAAGATAAAATAAATTAAGTGGTGCCCCTTGCTCTGACCCATTCCAAAAACAGAACATTTTAATACAAATGTACTAGAAACTAAAACAATAAAAGCCTGGGGTATTGCCTAGAGTTTTCAGAGAGCAGTCATAAGCTTGTTTTTATTAGCAATGTATGAAAATAGGACTTTCCATTTTTCAAAGTCCAACCTGATTTATATAACATGACCTAGACTGTGCTCTAGATTCTCACTGAAATAACTTTAATTTTTGGGTCTGGATGGAAAAGTTTTGCAAAATGACCCTGTGACCAACTGCCCAAAAAGTCCACCTCGAGATGAAGGGTGTCCTCCTCAAAAAGACAAGACTTGCCTGATCAAATCCATCTCCACAGAGCTCCAAGAGGGATGTTTCCCGGCAAATGACCACATCTCATCCACTGATCAGAATCCACTAATCGTTCTCCATCTCCTAGAAAATAAAAATCTGAACTCCTCATTAAGATACCTAAAACACCTCATCTTCCTACTTTCCCATTTGCAGTGATGCCTCAGCCACATATCCCTTGTGGTATATGAATTCAGGATGCTACTACCCACATAGGCAAGGAGAACAGTTGATTTTCTATCTCAAGTCATATACCTATAAATTAGACTGTGCCGCCAATAATCTGGTAAGTTTATTGCATGATTACACACTATGTTCATGTTATGTCATTTACTTTCTAAAAATATTTATTTGAGAGAGAGAGTGCAAATGCACGCACAAGCAGGGGGAGCGTCAGGCAGAGGGAGAGGGAGCCAGGACCCTGGGATAATGACCTGAACCCAAGGCAGACACATAACCGACTGGGCCACCCAGGTGCCCCTGTTATGTCATTTAAACCAAGTTGCCATCTCTCTCTTTTTCTATATACAATTTAATATTTTTTAAAAATGCCTGGCTCTACCAGATAAGAAGAGAGACTATGTTCTATGTAACAAAATCTCTGCTGAAGTCCCGTATTTTTTTCCAATACTAAATAATTATACATTTAAAAAAGGTTAATTGGGGCAAGATAAACAGAGTGAAGAAAAATGGTGATTGATTGATCTCACTTAAACACTGATTTTTTTAACTAAATAGATTCAAATGAATACCCTATCTTAAGATACACACAAAAAAAAGATATTAAGAAGTAGTGAGTTACCCTCCAAAGAACAAATATATATCTACACTAGTGTAAAATAATTTGCCCAGAGTGGCTGAAAATAGAATGTATGAAAATGTTTCTACATTACAATTATCTTAAGCTTTCTTTTTTGACATAAAATTGACTATTAACATTATTGTTACCAATTTGAATTTTGAGGAGGAATTACTTTATAACTCATTTATTTTCTTTGTTTTCTACAGAAAGTGAGAGAGAGAAAGGAAAAAAAAAGAAGAAAAACTAATTCAATGAACATGAATTGCCCAGATCTCAGGAAAGGGTTCAATCTAGAATCTCATCTCTTTGATGTCCCTTTAGTAAACTAAAAAAAAAAAAAAAAACAAAACAAAAAACTATAATACTTATTCAGGAAAAATGTCTTATTCATTAATAGACTGAATTCACTTATTCACTTTGAACTCACAAATGCAAGGGCCTATATTTGAACATTTTCCAATCTTCCTCTTAGGGCATACCATTTAGGAACATTTTATACTTCTACTTTGCGTACTTTCTTCAAGAGTTAGTTCTCAAATTCCTTATTACCAAAGTGACATTAGATTCTTCTAGGATACTTAGGCTAAAAAAGGCAAATATTTGGCTCTTTATTCAAGAGCGATCAGAATTCTTCATTTTTCTCATGTTTTTTTAACTGTTACTGTTTGAAATTATAGTAGATAAATCTGCACATGATAGATTAAATGGACAAATTCCTCTTAAGACATAAACTTACCCAAACTGACTCAAAAAGAAATAGAAAATTTGTATAGACTTATCATAAGTGAAAGCAGTTGAAGTCTTAATCAAAAAATGTTTCAGGGGCGCCTGGGTGGCTCAGTCAGTTAAGCATCTGCCTTCAGCTCAGGTCATGATCCCAGAATCCTGGGATCGATCCCTGCATCGGGCTCCCTGCTCTGCGGGGAGGCTGCTTCTCCCTCTCCCTCTCCCTCTGCCTGCTGCTCCCCCTGCTTGTGCTCACACTCTCTCTCCATCAAATAAATAAATAAAATCTTTGAAAGAAAAAAAAGTTTCACAAAGGAAAGCTTTGGAACAGGAAGCCTCACTGGAGAATTCTACCAAACATTTAGAGTTAACACCAATACTTCAAAAATTCTTTCCAAAAATAGAAGAGGAGGGAAGACTTCCCAACTATTCTATGAGGCCAGTATTACCTCAAAACCAAAACCAAAGATACAAAAAAAAAAAAAACAAAAAAAAAACAGACCAATCTTTCTAATGAATGTAGGTGCAAAAATTCTCAACAATAAACTAACAAACCAAATCCAGCAACATACAAAAAGAATTATATACCATGGCCAAGTGGGACTTAACCCAGGAATGAAAAGTCAGCACAACATTCAAATGCCAATTAATGTAACACACCATACTGATAAAATTTTTAAAAAACCAAAAACCACATGATCATCTCAGTAGATGCAGAAAAAGCATTTGACAAAATCCAACACTGATTCAAGACAAAACCCACTCAACAAATTGGGATTAAAGGGAACTTCCTCAACCTCATAAAGGGAATCTACAGAAAAACTCACAGCTAGCATCATATTTAGTGGCAAAAGAGTGGATGCTTCCCCTCTAACATCATGAACAAAACAAGAAGGTTTACTCCTACACGTTGACTCAATATTGTAGTGGAGGTTGTAGCTAGGAGAATCAGGCAAGAAGATAACATAAAAGTCATCCATATTAGAAAAGAAGAATTAAGCTATCTTTATTTGCAATGTGACATGATCTTATATATATATAAAAAATCCTGAAGAACCCCCTCCACACACACACAAAAAAAACCCTGCTAGAACAAATAATCAAATTTAGCCATGTTGCAAGATACAAGATCAACATGCAAAAATCAGTTGTATTTCTACACAGTAGCAATGAACAGTTTGAAAAATAAATTTTAAAAAAATGACATTTACAATAGCATCAAAAAGAAGAAAATACTTAGGAATAAGTTTAATCAAAGATGTACAAGCCTTGTAACTAAAGACTAACAAAACATTGCTGAAGGAAATTAAAGACGGTCTAAATAAATGGAAAGACATTCTGTGTTCACAAATTGAAATGCTTAATATTGTTAAAGAGGGCAATACTACTCAAAACAATCTATATATTCAGTGTATTCCTATCAAAATACTAATGGCCTTTCTGCAGAAATGGAAAATCTAATCTTAAAATTCATATGGACTTGCAAGGGACTCTGAAAAATCAGAACAATCTTGAAGAGGAACTACAAGGGATTTACACTTGCTGATTTCAAAACATACTACAAACTACAGTAATTAAGAATGTGTGGTGGGCGCCTGGGTGGCTCAGTTGGTTAAGCGACTGCCTTCAGCTCAGGTCATGATCCTGGAGTCCCAGGATCGGGTCCCGCATCGGGCTCCCTGCTCAGCGGGGAGTCTGCTTCTCCCTCTGACCCTCCCCCCTCTCATGCTCTCTCTATCTCATTCTCTCTCTCAAATAAATAAATAAAATCTTTAAAAAAAAAAAAAGAATGTGTGGTAAAAGCATAAGGACAGACATACGATGAAAGGAGTAGAATTGGGCATCCAGAAATAAATCCATACACTTACAGTCAATTGATTTTCAACAGGGGTGCCAAAGAATAGCCTTTTCAACAAATGGTGCTGGGACAACTGGTTTTCCACATGCAAAAGAATGAAAGTGAACCCCTACCTCACACCATATACAAAAATTAAGTCAAAATGAATCAAAGACTAAATATAAGAGCTAAAACTATAAATCAGAAGAAATCATAGGGGTGAACTAGGCAACTGTTCCATAGATATAACACATAAAGTACAAGCATTCAAAAAAATAGATGAAGTGGACTTCTTCAAAATTTAAAACTTTTGTACATCAAAGAATACCATCAAGAAAGGAAAAGATAATCTATGGAATGGGAAAAAATATTTGCAAATCATATATCTGACAATGGTTTAGTATCCAGAATATATTTTAACAAAACCTCTTACAACTCAACAATAAAAAGTCAAATAATCCAATTTAAAGATGGGCTAAGGATTTGAATAGATTTTTATCCAAAGGAGATGTACAAGTGGCCAACAAGCACATGAAAATATACTCGTCATTAATCATTAGGGAAATGCAAATCAAAACCACAATGAGATACCACTTCACCCCAGATAAGATGACTAAAATAAAAAAAGATAGACAATAGTAAGTGTTGACAAAGAAGTGGAGAAATTAGAACCCTCATAGAGTGCTGGTAGGAATGTAAAATTGTTCAGCCACTTTGAAAAATAGTTTTGCAATTCCTCAAAATGTTAAATATAAAACTACCTTATGACCAGCAATTCCACTCTTAGGTATATACCCAAGAGAATTGAAAACAGGTGTTAAAACAAAAACTATACAAATGTTCACAGCAGCATTATTCATAAGTCAAAAAGTAGAAACAAACCAAATGTCCATCAACTGATGAAAAGATCAACGGAATGTGGTACAGCCACACAAAGTACAATTATTCAACCATTTAAAAAACGTTGTGGTACATCCTACATGGTTGAACCTTGAAAATATCATGTTATGTAAAAGAAGTCATATTGTATGATTCTGTTTATATGAAATGTCCACAACAGGCAAAACCATAGAGATAGAATGTTAGATTAGTGGTTGCTCAGGGCTGGGGGTGGGGGTTGGGGGGTGAGGGGAATGGGGAGTGACTGCTAAAGCATATGGAGTCTCTTGTCCTAATTCTAGGGCTAAGGCTGACTAAGGTTAATAATTAGTAGTACTGGTCGCACAATTTTGTGAATATGTTCAAACCACTGAATCATACACTTTTAAAAGAGTGAATTTTATGGCATGTGAATTATACCTCGGTTTTTTCAAAGTTCAAATTGGTTCTTGAAACAAGAAAATTTTAGACAAGAACCCAAGCCCCAAAACAAAAAAGGGGAAAGAAGTGAAACAGGATTGGGAGAGATACCTGGCAAAATAGTAACAAAACTGAAAATTTTCGTTTTTAAAAGAAGTGTTTACTGAGCCCCTACTATGTGCTAGACATCATTCTCGGCACTGGGATACATCAATGAACAAAGATCCCTGCCCTACCAGAGTTACATTCAGAAAGGTGGTAAGTGCTATGAAAAAAGAAAAAGTAAGGCTAAGGTTAATAATTAGGTCGATCCTAAGGCTGGCTTTTCCTGGCAGGGCTGAAGGGCTGCAAGAAATTAGAGTGGCTTCAGCACATTGACCAAGGGGGACAGCAGTAAGGGAAGAGTTCAGACAGATAGTAAAGGAGGTTTATTGGCTATTGTTAGATCGTTGTTTTTTTCCTCTGAGTGAAATAGGGAGCCAATGGAAGGTTTTGAAGAGAGCGATAACATGATCTGACTTATACTTCTGAGGTATCATTCTGGCTGCTGTGATTGGGAGTAAGGGTAGAAGCAGAGAGACTTGTTAAGGGCTATTATAATGATACAGACAACATACGATGGAGACTCAGATCAGGGTGGTGGTTAATTACTCACCAAGAAAGGGGATTATCAATGAGGGCAGAGGGTAGTGTGGTACATTTACAATGGGTCTGACTAATATGGTTTTGATAGGTTGGGTGGCACGTTCCCATATTATGAACTTTTGTTGACCAGGTGGCTATATGGAGAAATTTGTGTGTTCAAAGTCCAATTAAAAGGTTCAGCAAATTTCAATAGAATGTATTAAGCAAGATTTATCCAATCTGAGGTACCCGAAATATGAAATGTAATTGAGATTAATGAATAAGAGGCAACAAAGGATTACAAACTACCTGATATTCTTTCCTGGGACTCCTTGTGTGTCGTAGAAAAGACACTATGATAATGGAGGAGGGACTTGGGATCCTGTTTGAACACCAGCTCTGGCATTTGCTGTGTGAACTTCAAGTTACATGTACTATGAGTTTACTTCTTCATTTGGAAAATGAGGGAAATATCATGCAAGGTTGTTGCAGAATTAGAGATAAATGGATATTATGTGCTCAGCACCAGCCTAACACATAGCAGGTTCCCAGTACATGGTATTTGTTATCTTTAAACCATGATAAGCAGACTTAAAGAGGAATGAGAAGCAACATGTACCAAGAACTAGACGTCCCCTGTATATGGACCCACATGTAGCCATAGTCATTCCTGAGGGTTGTCTTAGAGGAACCGTATCTCTTACTCCTCAGGCCCCAGCATCAGGGAGGTTGGAAGGAGACCATTTTTCAATTCCCTCTCATTCCACAGTGCACTTCTGATTTAGCTTCTGTCTGCATTTTTCCGTTAAAACAACTTGTTCCTAAGATCTAATATCATGTGACTTTCATGTTGCTAAAGTCGATAGAAATTTTTCAGTCCTGCTCTTACTTGCTGATGACCTCTTGGTGTCACTTGACTCCAGTTGGTGACTTTATCCTTCTTGAAATTCTTTCTTCTCTTGGCTTCCGTGGCATCAGACTCTTCTGACTTTTCCCATTTTTTTTAATTTTTTTTTTTTTTTTTTTTAATGTAGGCTCCATGCGCGGCCTGGAGCCTGAACTCCTCACCCTGAGATCAAGACCTCAGCTAAGATCAAGAGAGGGTGGCTTAACCCATGGAGCCATCCAGGCGCCCCTGACTTTTCCCATTTTTAACTGTTTATTCTTAGTCTTGTGGGTTTATCCTCATCTACCTAAACATTAATAAATATGTGTTCCTTGATAAATCTATCAGAACAGAACTTTCATGATATGAGAAGATGATGTGGAGAGAGCAAGCAAGTGAAATCACTAAGTCATGTGCATTTCCAGAGCCCCGAGAGTTCCTTCCAGGGCCAGCTTCTTGGCAGGCAACCCATACAGTCATTTATGACTCCATGCTAAGAAGGCCCCCGTGCTTGGTTTAAGGCTCTGATGTCAGTGTCTTAAATTCTTAACAATGTCGTCTTTGAATTTGGGTTTCGTCAGAGTCGACGGGACAACGGAGCATGCGCACGAGCAGAGGCAGGACCCAGGAGACAGTATGCGAGCGCTGTAGTTGGCCCGGCTCCCGGCGCTGCAACAGCATCCACATAGCAGCGGACCCTCCCGGCAGGCAGCAGCCTGGGACAGTCCAGAGCCTCGGGGAGCGGGGAGCGCAGCCAGACTGGGACCTGGGCAGAATGGAGGTTGTGACGGCAGCAGGCACGCATCGAAAAGTAAAGTGACTTTTCTAACTTCAGAGTCAGCCTCTTGACTCCCAACCTCTCACCTCCCTGCTGCTTTCCTGGTCTCCATGACGTCATCCTGGTGACCTGACATGTTCAGTGATTTTATATGATTCGTGACATGGTGTGTTCAGTGATCATATGTGAAAGTCCCTTATTAACCTACCTTAAAGTGTGAAAGAAGTTAAGGAAAAAGGCTGATAGAAGGATATCCAAATAATGAGCCTTTATGAATCCATTTCTTACCCCAAGACATATTCCCTAAACTTCAAGCCATTGCCACCAGTACCCCGACCTTGCAAAGCAGTCTATAGAATATGCTTTCAGCCTGAATCTTTCTATTTCTTGAATGTTTTAACATAGATAAAGACAGAGGTAAAAATAAAGTGCCATGTCAGGGTCATTCTTAGTATAGTACTCCTGTTCTTGGAGTCGGTGGCTTCAGCAGTCTCCAGTAACACAGAAACAAAAGGTTCTATTACTTTGGATTGATGTTACTGGCCAAGTTGGATGGTTTCAGCATCCAGAGAATCTTTGTGTTTCAAAGATGTATTGGCTGTAAGAAGGAATTATCTGCACAGATCTGATGGAGTCCAACATTCTTAAAAAAAAAAAAAAAACACTAATTGCTGAGTCATAACAGAAGGTTGAATACACAGATGGTGCAGTCACAGTGATAGAGATTTGAATCTCTGCTCTGCGAATATTTGTGGGACCTGGGGCAGGTGACTGTCAGAAAAATTCTCCAGATTTGGAAGTAAGGCAGACAGGTGGGGGCAGATCCTTTCAGTATCATATAGGGACAAAGGTCATTCAGGGGTTGTTAAGACCTGTGCTTTGTTCATCTCATTTTTACTATTGGTTAAAGCTCCCCTCGTTAGGGAATTTACTTGCCAACCTGTAAATTTTTGTCCAGTAGAGATGCAAATGATTTCTGTCCAAAGGAACAGATAACCCCACATCTCGATGGCCTGCTGAACATTAACCGGTCCTGTATCTAGCTGAGCAATCTCATCCCAGCATTTGGTAAGTTACCGATAAACACACTCTTAATGCTCTTTGAAATGATCAAAACATCTTTTCCCCTCCTTAGTGAATAAATCAATAAAATATTTGATACAGGTCCTTTTTATATTTGTCTGATGGTCCTGATTTTATCTTTTCGAAAATTATGCTTTAAGCCAACTTTACTCTCTTGGCCTCAGTTTCTTTATCTGTAAAACAGAGATAATAAGACCTACTGTATAGGGTTATCACGAGAATTAAGTAGCAAGGTACATAAGGCACTCGGCACAGACTGGAGCTTTGAATGTGAGTTTGTGAAGAGAGTATAAAGCAGCCATAATTAGGGAAGTGGTCCCGCTCATCCCTGGTCAGTTCTGCTCCTTTCCCAAACACCCACATTTTACATTCCTGCCTGAAATGATTTTCTGCTTCTATAATCACATTCTTGAAAATCTTATTTGCTGACCCTTTGCTAATTATATACTTCATACCTCATGGAAATAATGTCCAGTGGGAACCATGTGTGAGAGCTGGGTGACCTTCATCACTGAAAGCTTTCCAGTGCTTGTTTCCAGCAGCACTCTGGCAGGTGTGGGGTTTTAAAAGCCCAGATATTGTCAATGAAGTCCGTTTAAACCAAAAGACAAAGAAGGTTTTTCTCAGAAACTATGCATTGGCATTTCCATATTTCAAATGGTAATTTTCCAAGGCAAAAAAGGGTGACATCGAAGATGGTATTTTCACTGAAGGATATGCTGAGGAGGGGCGCTTGGGTGGCTCAGCCGGTTAAGCGTCTGCCTTCGGCTCAGGTCATGATCTCCGGGTCCTGGGCTCAAGCCCCACATCGGGCTCCCAGCTCAGCAGGGAGTCTGCTTCTCCCTCTCCCTCTGCCGCTCCCCCTGCTCGTGCTCTCCCTCTCTCTCTCTGTGTGTCTCTCTGTCTCACATGAATAAATAAACCTTTAAAAAAAAAAAAAAAAGATATGCTGAGGAAACATACTCAGTTGTAAACATATTCTGTAAACTGTTTCTTTAACACTTTCCCCTCCCTGACGACTCTCAAAACTGTGGAATCAGATTTCTGATATTTCCCTTTTACCACCAAAATGTATGCGCCCTCTCCCATCCCCACACCCCAAATAAATGGAGCCCCAAATGTACCAGTCAGAGTCAAAGGGCATCTTTAAGGTTGAAGAAGCCTGGTTTGTTCTCTCCACATGGTGGCACAGTTACTCCTGTTGGGGGCTAGGCTGTATACAATACAACAGAATAATGCTCCTCTCCCAACACCCAACACCCACCATCTTTGAGAACTGTAAATAGAGGATTGAGTAGCACAAAAACCACAGGAGGCAAATAACTGCACTTTATGAACTACTCCGAACTCCTGAATAAACTGTTATGCTAAGGCTTTTAGCTATAAAACAGCAACTTAACCAAGATCCCAAAGGAGCTAATAGTCACCATGCTTGAAGGGCAGAGCTGCCCATGGCCTGCACATTCACTCTGGTACAGTGACTGTATTTTCCTCCTAGCTCTCTGAATGTGTCCTGTCCCTGAGGACCTGTTCTCCCGTTGGGAAGTGGGGCCAACTTCCACACAGCCTCCCAAGGCAGAACACCAGGGGACACAACAGAATCTGTGAGAGTCACCCCAGCAGTAATTCTGTTTCCTAGACCCAGCCCTTCTCACCAACCAGCATTCTGGTTCCTAAAACTACTTAATAGGAGACAAAATCTTTCATTCTATAATTAAAGTTATAACCAAAAGATCTGCAATTCCATCTTTATTGTATTCTAAATTTCTATACATTTAAACCTATTTTGTAATACTTTATTATGACATTTTCAGGCATATGGCAATTGCTTGAGACAGTTTTACATAATTATAAAATTCCCATACATGCAACCCTCTGTCATCAAGCCATCTGATTTTCTCATTTTTTTTTTTCGAAATAAATTGCAGACATCAGCACACTTCCCTCCGAATACTTGGACAAGAGTCCGATATATTTTCATAGATTTTTTTTTCAAAATAAGCTTACTATACAATGAAATGCACAACTCTTAACTCTACATTCACTAAATTTTGACAAATGCATACACTTCTGTAAACCAAACTCTTTATCAAGAGAGAGAACTGAATCTATTTCTTGACCTGCTAGCTTTTATCAATGATCTGTGTATTCACATACGAGTAAAAATCTGTTTTATTTTTTTTAAAGATTTTTTATTTATTTATTTGACAGAGAGACAGCAAGAGCAGGAACACAAGTAGGGGAAGTGGCAGAGGGAGAAGCAGGCCTCCTGCAGAGCAGGGAGCCCAATGCGAGGCTCGATCCCAGCACCCTGGGATCATGAGCCGAAGGCAGATGCTTAACGACTGAGCCACCCAGGCTCCCTAAAGATCTGTTTTAAATATCCTAGCTTTAAAATATGTTTTGAAATCTGCATGTCTTGTCTCCCTTTGTTGCTCTTATTTTCAGAATTATTTTTACTATTCTGGCAGATTTAATTTTTCTCTTGAATTTTCAAATCACTTTACTTAGTTTTCCCCAAAAAAGAAAAAAAAAGAAAATGAAAGCAAAAACTCCTGTTGTCATTTTTAATTGACTTGCATTAAGTTTAAGATTAAGTTGGGGATATGTGAAACTTTGTAATATTCCATCTACCCTTCCAAGAACACGAGATGCTTTTCTATTTAGTCAAGCCTTCTTTCATGTATTAGAATTCTTTTCATAAAATTCTAGCACATTTCTTAAGTTTATTTATGGGTTGTTATTGTAAATGTGTTTTTCCCATTATACTTTTTTATATGAATTTTGTACACAAACAACTTACCAAATTTGCCTATGGTCAATAGGAATTTTCAGTTGATTTTCTTAGGTTTTGATATATAAATCATATTCTACAAACAATAATTTGCCTCCTCTTTCCCATCTCATTTCTTATTTTGTATAATTATGATTTTCTCCTTTTCACTAGTTTTTCAAAGAACCAGTTCTTCATTTTTCAGGTTTATGGCTTCCCTGTTTTATATTCATTAATTTTCACTTTTAATTTATGAGTTATTTCCTTCAACTTTTCTTAGGTTTATCTCCTTGGTTTTTGTCTAAGTTTTAAAATGTGATGCTTAATTCATTTATTCTTGTTCATCTATAAAAACATTTAAGGTTGGATATTTTTCCTCTGAGCACAGTTTTAGCTGTGTCCCATGAGTTCTGACATGTCATGTTTTAATTAAGAAGAGTTTCTAGATATTCTGACATATTACTTTTGATTTTCTCTTTGACCAAGGAATTCTTTGAGAAAATTTTTTTTTAACATTTTTTAAATTTATTTGAGAGAGAGCGAGAAAATGCCTGTGCAAGAGCATGAGCAGGGGGAGGGGCAGAGGGAGAAGCAGACTCCCCGATGAGTAAGGAGCTCCATGAGGGGCTTGATCCGAGGACCCTGGGATCATGACCTGAGCCAAAGGCAGACACTTAACCGACTGAGCTACCCAGGCGCCCCTGTTTGAGAGAATTTTCAAATTTCTGAGCAGTATTTTGTTTTTGAAGTGAATGACACTTTTTGTAGGACAAAGATTTTAATATGAGATATTAGGTATTTATGCATCTGTTCAGGGAGTTTTGTTTCCTATATGTTGGATGTTTTTCTATAAAGTACTCATATTTAAGGTATGCATATGTTTATAAAGTATGTGTTCTTATATACATCTTTAACTACTATGCATCTTTAAGTGCTAGCATTATATTTGTGACCCAAATACACTGACTGATTTATTCCTTAATTTTCTGCCTTTGTCATAGAAAACCAAGCTTCAGCGAGGTTAAGCAATTTGTCAAACACCATGCAGTAGATCTTGGAATCAAAATAAAAGAGCAGGACGCCTGCCCAGGGATGGCTGATTCCACAGCCAACACAATTCTACCTCTCCTAGAACCACATGAGGAAACAAAATATAAATTACTCGCCATCTATAGGAAATACATACAAAACACATGACCATCAACATGCAGTCATTGAGGATGTTAGAGATGCCTACTAAGGAATGTAGATATGCAATTGCATATTTCATGAAAGTACAAGGCTTTTATAGATTTCAAATATTGGGAATGCTCCAGGAGGATTATTCTGCTTTTGGAATTCTTTCAGATTTTAAGGTATTCCTCTAAGAGGTTCCTTTCAATGTTTCACCTTCACCATGAGGAATCCTTTCTAATACCTGACCTAATTACTTCATGCTGAGGGTTAGTTCTCTCTTTGGGTTTCTTTAGAGAGGGAGAACAGCTGGTCCCTATTCTCTGCATAATAACTCCTCATGACCTTGAGGCCTTCCATAGACATCATCTGTGGGATAAATAATCCTAATCTCTAAATCCTACTGTTTTGCAAAAATATTTTCTTAAAAAGTGTTTTTGTTTTTGTTTTTTGCCAGAGTAGAAGGACAATGTTTATGTGGCCCACATAAAGTCGTTAAGTTGTGTTGACCATTCTGGAGCTACTGCATAGTGAAGTGGTGAGGGTCATTGCCATACGGTTGCTTTATGGTATCTACAAGTCTGTCTGTGCCTCCTGAGGCCTTTTAACCCAGGTCATAAGATGCAAGGCATTTGCCATCCATCTCCCATACTTAAGAGGTGCTGAGGAGAATCAAAATCACAAATGACTGAGGAAAATATGAAAAAGCATGGAAACAGCAGAAAAATTTGAGAGTTTTATAGTGATTTGTGTGACGTGCATTTATTCTTATTTTTTAAAAATCAGGAAAACTTCTATGATAGCATGGAAAGGAAATAAAATAAACAGTAGGGTCTGTAATAACAGAGTAAAATTTTTTTTTTTTTTAGTAAAGAAAAGAAAGATAATCCAACCAAGTCTCTTCCCTTTTCAGACCTCCAGAATGGTAACAGGCATCTCTAGAAATCATATGATAATGGCATAGTCACATGTTAATTACAGAACAAAAAGTGGAGGGATTTATTGGGATTTAGTTACTGTGCAAAAGAAAGTATCATAATTAGAAAAGTGATTTTAGTCCATTACTTGAAAGAATAAATTAATTCTATAAGGTATCACAAATAAATATTAATAAAAATAACAATTATCGAGAACTTTACTAGGTGCCAGGCATTGATATAGATACATGTATTAACTCATTTAATTCTCACAACACACTATCAAACAGTTTCTTACCCCAGTCCTACAGATAAGAAAACTGAGACAAAGGAGGTTAAATTAGATGGTGAAAGTCACACTGGGGTATGTGGCAGATTTGGAATCCTAACACAAGTGTTCTGACCCAAGAGTCTTTGATTTTTAATCACTCTGCTCTTCTAATACCAGAAGATGATTTAACCGACCAGCTATTTCCTCCACCGATTCAGCAAAACTAACCATTCCCGCCCATTCTGACAAGTGGATTTTAATTGCAACATTCTCTTATGCTCCAGTTGCAGGAATGACTAAGGGGGACCATGCCTACAGGTGGATTTTAAAAGAGGACCTCCATCAGGTGTGTGCTGCTGGCCCAGATCAAGATATTCTTTTAACCATCCCCACTGGAACGCACTTGGATTGGAACACTCCAACCCCAGTGTTTCAACTTTGAACTTACAGTCACGCCAGTGACTCCTTCTTTCCATGGAATCCTTCTAAGTATTGTTGGCATCTGCTTCTGCCTCCACTGTTGGATTATAAGCTCCTAAGAGAGCAAGGACTCTGTGCCTTCTTTATCCTTGTATTACCAAGCATCCAAGCCGTCTGTAATGTTCTTCCCTAACAAGCAGGGGCCAATGGAGGGCGAACCAGGCAAATGTTCCCCTGAGACAGAGAGTGAGAGCAAAGTGCCTTAAACATCTGGGCTGTCTGGTGTGAAAGATCGGACACTGGGTGCAGAGACCTAAAGACACCAGTGTTGAAGCCAGATACATAGTCCAAACCCCAAACTGCCAGTCCAGAGGTGGAGATGGAAAAATGGGAATGAATAGAGCGGGAGAGAAACTAAGTATAGGGAAAGTGGGTTAAGACTGAAGAGTTTCAAAGTAAAATCAGACTTTTGTACATCCACATACAAACATATATTTCATTCAATTCCCCTGGTGAAGCCTTTTAAATGTCACCAGTTCCATTTTGACTACGTTGCCATCTTTGTCTACCCAGAAGTATTTTTCAATTATTTTAATAATTTTTCCTATTTCATAAAAATGAGTGGAAAATGGAAAGCTGCAATGTACCTTATGATAGAAACAAAAAGCCGAGGTCTTATAAAAATTGTTACATGGAGGAAAGGCATCCCATGTGCCTTAAGTGATAACTCTTTAGCTTCAATCTACAGTTCACAGGATTTAAGCTGGTCTAGGCTGGGTTTGATTGTGAAGGAAAACTCCGAAGTTCAAAAACATGTAAAAATTGCTGCAACAATATCTTCATAATGTGCTCCTAAATTCAATGGTAATTAAAGAATCTAATCTTCTGTTTGGTTCTCTTGTATAGCAAAGCCCTTTATAACGTAAACGCATTGTTCACCTTTCAGACATTTGACTTCAAACAAATTGTTCAGAAACTCATTATATAAAAAAGGAGGGGACTCTGTGTAAAATTTTTAAAAACAAGAAATATTACTATATTAAGCCAGTGGCCCTCAATCAGGAGCAGGTGTGCCTCCAAGGGGACATTCGTTATGTCTGAAGACATTTTCGATTGTCATGATTGGGAAAGGGTGCGATTGGCCTGCAGTGAATGGAGGCCAGGGGTGCTGTGAGACCTAATACAATGCATAGCCTCCACAACAAAGATTTATCTAGCCCAGTAAGTCAGAAGTGCAAGGTTGAGAAAAGGGTAAGAAAAGAACTTCAAAAAATCAACAACCCAGGCGCTGGGGTGGCTCAATCGGTTAAGTGTCTGCCTTCAACTCAGGTCGTGATCCCGGGGTCCTGGGATGGAGCCCCACGTGGGGCTCCCTGTTCAGCGGGAAGTCTGTCGCTCTCCCTCTGCCGTGCTCTCTCTGTCAAATAATTACATAAAATCTTAAAAAAAAAAAAAAAAACTGGAAAAAAAAGCCCAACAACCTACTGTCTCTGTGACTTAACACACCAAAGTTTACTGCCCCTGTCATAATCCAGTGTGGGTTAGAGGTAGGGGGCTCTGCTCCTTATAGACATTCAGGGAAGTAGTAGCCCTACTAATCCCTCGGGCTTCAAAATCTTCCACTAGATCTTTACGGGAGGCAAAGAAATAAAAGCCTTTACAGAAATGCTTGGGAGATCTTCTAAGCTCTCCCTGAAGGTATGTGTCAATCTACCCACATTCCACTGGCCAGAATTCGGTCACAAGTCTAATATGAAGGTAGGCTAAAAAGTGTGGTCTAGCTGTGTGTCTCTACCACCATGTCTTATTGTGACTAATAAGATACTTTGCTCATGAGTGCTTAATAACAATACAATAATAATACTAATTAATACAAAGAAATTTGCATTAATACAAAGCAATATTTCCTTCAACAAATACACACTATTGCAAATGACATATCTGATAAAGGGTTAGTATCCAAAATATATAAAGAATTTATAAAATTCAACACCCCAAAAACAAATAATCCAATTAAAACATGGGCAGAAGACATGAACTTTTTTCCTCCAAAAAAGACATCCAGATGGCCAACAGACACGTGAAAGATACTCATCATCACTCATCATTAGGGAAATGCAAATCAAAACTACAATGAGATATCACCTCACACCTGTCAGAATGCCTACAATCAAAAACAGGAAACAGGTTTTGACAAGGATGTGGAGAAAAAGGAACACTCATGAGCTGTTGGTGGGAATGCAAACTGGTGCAGCTACTATGGAAAACAGTGTGCAGTTTCCTCAAAAAATTAAAAAAAGAATTACCCTATGATCCAGTAATTCCACTCCTGGTATTTACCCAAAGAATACAAAAATACTAATTCAAAAGGATATATACCCCCCCCATGTTTACAGCAGCGTTACTTACAATAGCTAGGATATGGAAGCAGCCCAAGTGTCCATCAATTAATGAATGGATAAAGAAGAGATGAGATGTATATATACACATATATTATATATTATGGAATATTACTCAGCCATCAAAAAGAATGAAATCTTGCCATTTGCAATGGCATGGATAGAGCTAGAGAGTATAATGCTAAGTGAAATAAGTCAGTCAGAGAAAGACAAATGCCATATGAGTTCACTCATATGTGGAAAACAATAAGAGAGAGACAAATCAAGAAAGAGACTTTTCATTACAGGGAATAAGTTAGTGCTCACCAGAGGGGAGGCAGGTGATGGGATTAAGGAGCACAATTGTGATGAGCACTGCGTGTTGTATGGAAGCGCTGAATCACTGTGTTGTACACCTGAAACCAATGCAACACTCTAGGTTAACTAACTAAAATTAAAGTAAAAATGTAAAAGAGAAAAATAAAAATAAAACCGAGGAGAATCTAAAACTAACATTTAATGTGAGGTCATCTACAAATTTCAGATTAAACAGTATATGTCTCATACTTTGTAAGTATATAATGAAATGTGATGGTTGGCTAACCAGATTTTTTTTAAAGATTTTATTTATTTGCCAGAGAGAAAGCATTGGAGAGAGAGAGAAAGAGCACAAGCAGGGGGAGCAGCAGGCTCCCCAGTGAGCAGGGAGCCCGATGCAGGACTCCATCCCAGGCCCCTGGGATCATGGCCTGAGCCGAAGGCAGACACTTAACCATCTGAGCCACCCAGGCGCCCCTGGCTAACCCTATTTTTAACCACAGTTTCAAAAATAAAATAATTTAAAATAACAAAATCAAAGCATATATATTACTTGATGTTTATTTCATACTCAGACTTTTCAAGCTTTTATTATCCATATTTAGCTAATATATGTTTATTTTCTAATTGATCTTTTAAGTTTTCTTATTTGTGAAGTTTTGAATTGCTTGAATTTTAAAAGAAAAGCATGCAACACACAAATAATAAAATCATTATTCTTAAAAAAATTAATGTAAAATCATGTAGCTTTCTCTACATAGCATTTTTTTTTAAAAAAAGATTTTATTTATTTGAGAGAGAGCGCGTGCTCACATACCAGAGAGCACCAGCGGCGGGGGGGGGGGGGGGGGGGGGGGGAGGGGGGGGGGCAAAGGGAGAGGGAGAAGCAGACTCCCTACTGAGCAGGGAGCCCATGTAGGGCTCGATCCCTGGATCCTCATATCATGCCCTGAGCTGAAGGCAGATGCTTAACCAACCGAACCACCCAGGCACACCATCTACATAGCATTCTAACAAGGAGGAGAGACAAAACAGCAATGCTGATCAACAGCATAATGTTTTAATGTTTAATTTGATCTCTGACAGCTTTAAAGAGATATTTTTTAAAGCAGTTACTTCCATATGCTTCTTTCTTAGGGAAAAAAAAGGCTAAGTTGAATATGATGAGTCTTACACCATGTCCCAAATGCTAGCAATTTGGAATTTTCTAGGCCCAAGTGAATGTTTGTTTCTATAAGAAAGAAAAATAAATGGTTAATACCATTAGCAGGTCAATTAAATTATCAGGCAGCTATCTTCCCTACTGCCTACACTGGCATTGTTGTGAAATTAACTATTAGACTTAGTTTAGCAATTGATAGCATACTGCTAGGAAATAACCAGTTTCAACAACTTCTCTATTTTTCCCTTCATTCCTTTTTGAATGCCAAAGTTCCTCTCACTAATGGATTGTTTATGATATGCCAAGGAGTCCATCACCAGAATAGAGTGAGGATAGAGAGAGAATGTGGTCATGATGAAATTTTGTTGTATTCCATTGCAGAGGTTATAAAAATGCAGGGTGTCTCATAAATATTTCTGACCCATTTGCTTACAGAGATGAGAGTATTTATGGTTTGGAAATCCCTGGCTATAAAAAGCATTCCAGTTTATTCTATGCTATCAAGTAGCCTTTTGTTAAAGTAGAGTTTTATGGGTGAGTTATTACTGGGAAATCTGCCTTTAGAACATTAGTAATGCAATAAATTCCATCCAGCCCATCTAGGGTATTTTAAGCAGAACTATGTCTAAACGAGCCAACTGCATTTCACCAAAGATATTATATTCTATTCAGAGGCTCATATGTGATCTTCTTGGTCCTTGTCTTTTTGAGAATAGTAATGGCAGAAATTGTCATGGTGGGAGTTCCTTTTAGAGAATTTCAATTGAAAGATGACATAAAAAATTCACCGAACAAAAATTTGTAGTTAAACCAAGTAACTGAACTGATCTTTCTTAGCTATTGAATCATATTGCAGCTCATGAAAATTGCATGTGAGATCCATGAAAATATTTTTCTATCTTGAATATGAAGGTCAGAGCATGTTCTTTCAACTTTGTATGGACACTATGAAATCATAGTTCTATAGCTGTACCATGTATATCTGTTTTGTTTTCAAATTAGACTGAAAACATATTGATATAAGGGTTGGTATACTTAGAAGAAGCAGTTCAGCTTTGGGATCAGATGTCCTGTGTTTCAGGGATGGCTCTGACACTTAGCTGTGTGACCTTGGACAAATCACATAGCAATTCTGTGCTTCACTGTGTCTCACAGAGGAAGACAATAAAAATATCTACTTTGGGGCGCCTGGGTGGCTCAGTCGTTAAGCGTCTGCCTTCGGCTCAGGTCAGGATCCCAGGGTCCTGGGATCGAGCCCCGCATCGGGCTCCCTGCTCAGCAGGAAGCCTGCTTCTCCCTCTCCCACTCCCCCTGCTTGTGTTCCCTCTCTCGCCGTGTCTCTCTCTGTCAAACAAATAAATAAAATCTTTAAAAAAAATAAAAATATCTACTTTTTGAGAATTAAATAGGTGTTTTCTCCTCTATTATTATTTTCCTGCTGTATGTCCTCACACACAGCATCCCGCAGAATATTGGGACCAGTATATACTCATTGAATAAATTGGCCTAAGTAGATTTTATATGGTTATAGAGGCATGTAATAGTAGCCCAGTGTTGGGTAGGGGTAGATAGGGATTGGGAGTTAGGAAGAACTGAAAACTCTGCTTATTTAAATATAAACTTTGCTGAGTAATTGTCTTAGTTTTCTCACTGGTAAAATGGTACCAAGAATATTATCTTAAAAGATGACTGGAATCAGAAACAATATATAATGAGCATTGGCAAAATATCTAACACTCAATAAATGATAGCTGTTACTAGCTAACACTATGATCTGTTTCTACTCACAGAATACTTTTGACCCTAAATGTGTGTGGGGGGGTTGGTTTCCCACACCACCAATTCTCCAACCCTTGTGTCCTATGATTCAATGCTGACACTACCTTAAATTAGTGTACACCCACAAGTTAAGAGTTTAGTCCCACAAAACTGCCCGTACTTCACACGCCAACTTCAAGTCCGGGCTTCCTGTACTTCTGACCTGTTGGCTATAAATGGAGGGTTCTCATGACCCCCTCCTCAGGTTTGATAGTTATCTAGAATGGCTCAAAAAATTCAGGAAAATAGTTTACTTACTGTGACTGGTTTCTTCTAAAGCATATAATTCAGGAACAGCCAGATGTAGGAAATGCACAGGGCAAGGTAAGGGGGAGGGGAGGAGCACAGAGCTTCCATGCCTCTCTGGATGCCCCCTTCTCTCAGCATATTGATGAATTCACCAACCCAGAAGCAGTCTGAACTCCATCTTTTAGGATTTTTATGGAGGCTTCATTACTTCATTATGCAGGAATGATTGATCGAAGCATTGGCCATTGGTGATTAACTCAATCTTCATCCCCTCTCCCTTCCCCGAGATCAGAGGGTGGAGCTGAAGTTCCAAATCTCTAATCACCGGGTTGGTTCCTCTGGCAACCAGCCCCCTTCCTCCAGTGGCCACCTCATTAGCATGAACTCTGGCAGAATCGAAAAGAGGCTTGTTATGAGCAACAGAAGATGCTCCCCTCATCCCCATCGTTCAGGAAATGCCAGGGATTTTAGGAGCCCTGTGCCGGGAACCGGAGAAGACCAAATATACGTTTCTCATTCTATCACAATATCACACGAACATGTGCAGGATGCTGCTTTAAAGGACAACACTGGTCTGCAGACATGATCTCACCACATTGTGTGAATATCTACCTTGTGCAACACTGTGCTGGTAACTGGGATCGCGAGAGATGGAAAACACATGACTTCTGTTGCTCATAGTCTGTTGAGAAGCAGGATTTTAAAAAGACGGTGAGATACATAATTTTTGCAAAGCAAGGTCAAATGACAAAACCAAAACAACTTAGTAACAAGTTTGATGTCCTTTGTGCAAAGGGAAAACAATCCATGGATTGGGGGAGTGCAATGTCTCACTAGCAGTGGAAGTGTCTTCCTGGGAGATTTTGGGCACAGAGCATTAGAAGTGGCAATGGGGCAACGGGGCACGATTTGCTGGTGCTGCATCTCTGACGTCATTTAGAAAGATCAAGGAACGAGGAAATCAGTATTTGGGGATTGGCCGACTGGATACCTTGTGTTTCTGGTGAAGTGGGACATTTACAGAAGTACGAAAGATCAGTTTGCGGACATAGCACCCTGAGCAGGAGTGGCTCCATCTTGGCCCTAATATGTATTTCCACTGCCTGGATTTTCAAAACTTACCCAAAAGTGAGTAGAAAAACATAAATATAGATCAATAACCATATTATAGTAAACCATGGCCAAGCCTGTTTTATTAAAACCTTGAGTAGGTACAATAGCACAGTAAAAAATTAAAAACTAGGTTATATATAAAATGCTTTGTAAATGTTAGGTACCTCAGTGGTGCAAAGTGGTACTAAATTTTTTTTTTTAATCTGGAACCCAGAAGATGGGTTTGAGTAACATAGTTTAACTAAAATAAAATGCACTTTTTTTTTTTAGTATAGTTCCCTGAGAACTGATAGACACCCACCTACACTCCCCCAGCATAGGAGGTGATATCAGGCAGTCAGCTGCCAGGCGTGGCTCTCCAACCTCACAGACCCGTCTTCACACGCACTGCTGAGGTCACTAAAGTTCAGCATGTCTTCATGAGGAACAAGGGTGGTTCCAGAAAGTCCAATTTAGTCACACCATCATTAATCTTTGATCTCTTCACATCCCTTGAATTGCTCATTTGCTGGTTAGGAAGTCCAACACAGAAAAAGTTACGTTGCTTAAGAAAGTTATATTGCTCAAAAACGAATTCTCATGGATCCTCACATGTGGGATGATTTTTGTGGTCTGGCCCATCTTACACGAGAAGAAATTAAAAGAGGCACAAATCAATGCATCTTTGTAGCGACTTTCAAAGCACTGGGGAAGAAAACCTAAAGTTCCCAATTCATTTTACAAAGTTAGAAAAACTTTCTAAAATATGATAATCAAAAACAGAAGGTCAGCATTTCCAAAACTGATCCAGAAATCCCTCTTTCTAACACATACTAATGAATGATGCACACACAAAAAAGATTTTGCAGATAATTAGCTAAGTGCCATTATGATAACCCTTTCTTGCAGACTCATAGTGCGTTTTCCTGTAAAAGGCTCCAAGAAATGAAGAAATCAACTTAACCGAGAATTTCCCAAATTGATTTGGTTGTAAGCAATCACTATCTTTTTTGTGACCCAAGCCTTTCCCAAAGCAAAGATGGTAAAAGATGCCAAAACAATGATGAGCAATGCAATTTGGAAACATACCGGATTTCATCAGGATGGGAGACATAGGCCACCTACCTTGCTCCAAATATTAATAATGAATTTGTTATACCTCGTAATTCTGATAAATACGTGATTCTCCATTTATACGTTTACATATTTAATTCCTATCCAGATCTTTCAAAGTGCATTTCATTCCCTTAAATGTCAGCATCTGTGCAATTTGTTTTTAATATTTGTTCCCCCCCCCATTGGTTTTGAGAGACACAAGTGAAATTTGGAAGAGCCAGAAATAGCCCCAGAGAAAAGGGTTGAACAACCCAGTTAGAGAGCGTAAGAAACAGAAGTTATTTTCTGAAACTTCAACCCAGAGTTCTCTCTGACACCCAAGTACAGACACGGCTGCAATAGAACAGGATTCCAAGGCAGGTTATGGAAGCCCAGTCTAATTCTTTTACCAGATTGCTCTCTCAACTCTATAAATAGCATATGTTTTCACATGCTATTTGAACATTAGGCTCTGTTTCACCATGCCCATGGCCATGATACCTCTCGGCTATCTCCATGATGGCAGCTTCAGGTTTTAATGGGAAATGCATCATATAACCTGCAGAGTGGACGCTAATGATCCAGGGCTTCCCAGCCTGAACGACACCATGACTTTTGTAATCTCAATCCATACAGAGAGCTGTCATTTGATAAGGGAAAGCATCCTTTATGTGAACTGTATTGGGTTATGAACACCTTGGGCTTGGAATAAACCAAACTGAAAAATGTCAAATATTGCATTCCGTGCACAAAAAATTGGGGAGCTTCGGCCTAAAATAAATTTTTAAATGCACCTTGACTTTAGTACTAAAGAGCCGGAATCTGTTTCACAAAAGATATTAAAAAGTTATGAATTCCTCTATTTACTAGAGAAATAGAATTTCTGTGCAACTAATGAATCGTTGAACACTACATTAAAAACTAATGATGTACTATATGTTGGCTAACTGAACATAATATAAAAAGGAAATAGAATTTCTATATGTTGTTTATTTATATACTTGATGCATATATCAATTGAAATTTCTAGGTGCCATTTTGATACAGAGTCTACTTTGTTTCATTTTTTAATTTCTAAATCTAGTGAGAGATCATCATAATAAAAACCCAACATTGTCTTTAACAGGCAAATATCAACAGTTTCAGTTGAATATCTCATGTGGCTTGGTTAAAAAGTGGACAAAATTTACTAAGTTCAATTATGACCCACCCCCCAAAAAAACCTAAATGTTTATAAAAATGGATGTTGCATACAAAGTACAGGGCATGGACCTATAAACTGGTACAAAATAGCTTAGGCTATTTCTTTTAAATTTTCATTGTTATTTATGTTTGTCATTTGAGTCACAACAGTGAAGAAATAAATAATTAATCATAAGGGAAAAAACTCAGTTACACGTGTTCAGCTCCATTAATTACTTCTTATGAACAATAGCAAGCATTTTAGTTTTTCATTCTAATGAAGATGAAAAAGGCTAGCAGATAAATCATATAAAGACACTATTAAGAGAGGCAATGATGACCATACTGAGCAGTATCTTGTAATTTTTTAAAGACCGCTCCAATACATCCAAAGAGGGAATGAGTTTTAAGAGCATTTGCAATAAGTAAAAGGAGTCATTTTTACTCCCGGTTCATAAAATTGAATCCATTTATTTTATTTAATTTAAATTTTCTACTAGATGCTAGAGTGAAAATACAAGCACTAAATTTAATGTGTTAAGATTCCAGACAGTCCATATTAACTTTTCCAGAAGAGTTTCTCTTACCAGGATTGAGCATGGACGCTGAGGAAGTTCCCACCATTAAATGGGAAAACAGTTCCAATTTAGTCTGTTTGCAGGGAAACAGCCTGCGAGGCAGAGGTTAGCATATAGAGGTTCACTGGGGGGCTCTGAGTAACGACCTGATGAGACAGAAAGAGATGTGGGACTGGGCAGAGGGCAAGATTGAGCTGATGCAGCCGTGACCAAGGTCTCGGCCAGCTTCAGCGAATCCCATGGGTAGCCACAGAGCTGGGATGGCCCTTCGGAGCTTCGCACACTTGAGATGAGGGGGCCAGGGCTTTGTACGGCCACACTGATCGGTTTTGGGATGTGTACTGCCCTAGGGAGGAGATGGAAGCTGGGGCAAGGTGACCCCCTTGGGCCAAGAGCAATGCCTGGGGAAGGACGCAGCTGTGAGCTGGCAGCCTTCAACCCTCAGGGCAGCTGGTGGAATGAAAGAGTGTCAGGCCTCACACAAAGCAGCCACGACCCGTCCCCAGCATGTGGACCATTACCAATAGGCGATATTGAGCTGCAAGTATTCCTGACATTAGTAAAATGCAATGAGAAATTCATTTCATGCTTGTCTACTCAGGTAAAAGCCAAAGAAGAAAAAGCACCAGGACAAAAAAATAAATAAATAAAGCTAGAGTATAAGTTTGATAAGAACAGAAATAGATATAAGGCACTTCTGAGATCACAACCATCTGCTGAAGTTTGATCCTGTGTATTTAGGTTCTCCCCCCCACACACATGTACATACCATACACACCACGATCCTTGAGTCAAGAAAATTTCGTCTAGCAATCGCTCCTGAGCAGACGAGTGGGACATCCCCCTGAAGAGCAGACATCAAGGGAAGAACCCGGCATGCCCTCAGTCACTCAAGCCAAAACTCAGCTCATGTGCTCACACCTAGGTAATATGAGTGCACGCGGACATCGACTTAGCAAGAACATTTTATGTCCCCCATGACAGTTCTTCGGCAGCCGAGAGAGTTCTGTTCCCAAACACCTAATCCCAATAAAATGTAAAATGTAAACTCCCGATTTTCTATTTCTCAGTCTTTACTGCATCTCAAAACTAAAATGGCTCATACCAGCCACCCGACCAAATTCACTGAAATTCTTTTCCAATTAACAAACTATAATATATAATACGGACAAGTACATGATGTTTCGGTTACATTCACTAAAACCAATGGGAAAAGCAGAAAATCATTACTTATTTTTAAGTCAAATGTACAGAGTATTAGAAATTGCCTTGATTATAGTGGCACAATTTGGGGTTGGAAGTATTGATGAAGTCTGTCATGCATTTTTCCTCAACCAGAAATGTATCCCTTTTTCAAGGCTAATACACACAAACAGTTTCAGAATCATTTCTACACCTAAAATATACTGAATAAGCTATTCTATGTGAAGCATACAGTTGCAGAGCAAGAAAGGATTTTAGATCACCTCGTTCAACCTGTCCATTTCACAGATAAGGAAAGCAAGGCCAGAAATGGAAAGACACCAAAGGACGTACAGCTAATTAGTAGTCACTGACATAAGGCAACCCAACTCTCAAAACAGCGCCCCTCTTTCAGTAGTAGCTTCGTTAATTAACATTTCAGGAAGTTTCAATGTGTTCTAGTTTTCTACCATCACTGCAATTAATTCACATTTAATCCAGGCAGGAGACTGTGGTCCCTAATGTGCTAGGTAACACTAATGTTTAAACGTTTAAGCTAATTTAGTGTTTTGTGTATAATAGAGGAAACTTTAGCCAGATTTTGTATCTCAGATAAACCTATGGTTATGTCTTTTGTCTGGTCCTTAGAGCTGGGAAATGCGGTTACAGAGTCACAAAATTCAAATGCATCCAGTGTAAGTTCTTTACCTAGGCCCCAGGTCCATGCAAAATAGCTGAGTCCATGAGACGTATGTAGGGATGAAACTTGGCATCTTTAATAGCTTCCAGCCGTGTTGTGCCTGGCAAGAGGTTTCCAATGTAAGAGGACGCATGGCCTGAAGCCAGCACCGACCATATAGCATGAAAAAATTAAAACCAGAATATAGTTTCAAAATCTGTAAGGCATTTCAAACGCCTGGCTAACCCTGCCTTGCAATTTTCATCCTAGCCTTCATATTTTATTCAGAACAGGATTTCGTGTTAGAAGTCTTAAAGGGACTACAGAGGGGGAAAAAAATCCATAACCACACATCTTCCCACGCCCTAAAACTTCTCTTAATGTTTTTCACTTTTATGCTGGATCTTTCAGGAAAAGAAAAAAAAAATGATAAACTTTTGCTGAGCTTATTTTATATATCATCTGTGGCAGATTAGCTCATTCTGTACTCATGAAGCCAAGGTTAAAAGTTCACTTGCAACAAGAGCTAATGACCTGCACTCTGACTTGTGGTCCTAGAGAGTGTTCTAGAACCTAACGACTTCTCTTATCAAAGATACTAGGAAAGCCCGATATGTGAGTGGATGGCCTCCTCACGTTCCTGGAAAATATCTTCAGTGACACATCCTCCCCTGGAGGCCAGTATCACCATTTTTACTGAAAAAGAGCAGAGGCATTGACATAAAAAAAAAGAAAGAAAAAGAAAACCAACTGCATCCCAGGCTTCGTCCCAGGCCCTGGGGATGCACTCATGGGAAGTTAGGCACAGTCCCTGCCTTCTCAAAACTATATTCTAAATTCTGTTCCTTTCAGGAGATCTGTTGGAAAATGTCACCTAACCCTGTTTCCTTCTCGGAGCTTCTTGAGAGGCTTGGTCTACGACTCAATGCTATAGGAATATTGGACTGACACTGGCATTCTGCATGTCTCATTGTCATTCGTATCTGCAACACCACTCAGTGTCATTTCCCCAACTAGATTACACATTCCTTGACATCAAGAACCGGTGCTCTTTATTCTCCATCTTGCTTAACACAATAGTGGTCACGCTATTGACACCAATTAGCTGTTGCCTTTTTTACTGCTCTTAAGCAGCTAAAAAAAAAAAAAAAAAAAATTACAGTTAAGGAAAACTGAGTGATTTCAGATAAAATTTGGACTGATAATTCAGTTCCTTGAAAATGATCTTTCAAAACTTAGAGAATAATCTTTGATCCACGTAATATGCAAAGCCTACATGCAAACTGATAAGGAATCTATTCATCCATGAATGTTAATACACAGTCTCTGGATGACATCAAGTGAAAAAACAAACGATTAACACTTTATATGCCTAGCGAAAAAAAATGAAGGTAGACCCCAAAACGCTAAGTTAAACCATATGAAATTGTGGCTTGTGTTGCTGAGGAATGTTCAGCTTCCAGCAAGTCTGTGGGTAAATCTGTTATTAATCAGGTTTAGTTCTCAATGTGGACCTTATAAGTGAATTAAAATGTTCTTCATATTTTAGGATATTTCTATAATTTTTCCATTTTCCTCCAGTGAGCATTTTGTTAAAATTAGAAGAACAATTTAAAAGTTATTCTGATTTATTCACTATACTAGTAAAGAATTCTTTTTTAAAATCTGTGAGAAGACTTGCTCTGTCACAGGAAGTCTGGCATCTAGCCTCACGAGCCTTGGTGAGATTTGCTGCATTAGATCCAGCTCAGCGCTCTAACTCCCTCTAGTGAGCAGCTCGCAAACCCTAGGTTCATTCTTGGAATTGCACTTGAAAACAGGGGGTCCCTACCGTTGAAGCCAGCATTGTTATTAATGGTTTTTAATTGCAGAAAATTGCAAGGATGGCTTACTAAATGAGCTCGATTTTTATTTGTTCAGACTGAGTCCAATATGTCCATTTTTAATGGATCCAGCTCTTATCTTCAATTCAATTTGAGTTGCAGACTCCGGGTGGAGAATGGTATCACAACATTAAGGACATCAGCGTTAACTAGATAACCCACAACCCTCCTAACTTCAGTGCCACCTGGCTCCATCGCCTACTGCGCTGGCGGGAGGGATAACGGCCACGTGATCGGCAGGTAGAACCGCATTTGTAGCCAGTACAGGAGGGCTGGTGCGCATGATTAAACGCCACATGATGGAGCTGTGCCCCTGAGCCAAACATGACTTTCAATAGTTGGTATTTATTCAGAAACTGGATAAATGTCAGTCATTTATAAAATTTCAATTTGCCTTCTTGTTGCACTTATAGCGTGGGTTCAGATTTACCGTGAAAACTTTCATTTGATGCATCAAATAAATAAATGAACATCTAAATATATATACTCATTTATAATTTGTACTTAACTCACTTCCTAAATTTATTCCCCATTGCTTTCTGAGGTTGAATTACTTCTGATGAAGACCTTTTTGGCACATCTACAGGGTAACTCCCTTCTCCCCCCAAGAAGGTCCCAGCTAGTGCGTCTACATGCTCTTGTTTCCCTTCAAACTGGGATTCGTTCTTTCTTTGTGAGATACAAGCCTCAGGCTGAAACCCAGCTCACATTTCCTGCTTTTGTTAGTTCAACAAGCATTTGTTATGATCCTGTTAGAAGTAAGTCACATGGTGCTTTTTGTGATGTGTGGGATACAAAGATGAATTCTTTTTTTTTTTAATTGGAAACTCCCGCTACATACAGATAAGGACTCCTCCTTATCTGTATGTAGCACCTGTAAGTAAGGCAGAACGTGACAGGTGGCCCCTGTGAAAGGTGCAAATGAAGGAGGGTTGTGAGGAGGGAGTGGTGCCGTCATCATGGAGGACTTCAGGGAGGAGGGGGCACCGGAGCTGAAATGATGACCCAGCTCAAAACCTTTCTTCTGCTCATTCCTGCCCCACTCTCCTCTGCATCAATCCCTCCTCTTCCGAGTGTATGCCAAGTTTCTTGCCTATTACGTGTCAGAGCTAAGTCATGGCTAGGGATTCGTCAGGTGCCAAGGGGGAGGAGAACCTGGGAAAAGAGAAAAAGAAAAGGTCAGGAGCCAGGAGAACAAAGAGAAAGACAAAATGCATCCCACAGAGACAGTTAGAGGGCTCACATTAAAGGGCTCACAATTCAGGACTCAGGCAGAGCAACAAAAACCTGCGGCATGTCCCCCCTGTTAACGTGCAGTTTGGCTCAGGCTCCGGGCGAGGGAATCATGGAAGTAAAACATACCTATACAAAGACATGCAAGTGCTTAGGGCTCCAGGGAGGTACTCCCCTTCAATCTGCCAGGCCATAGCTGTAACACAGGAAAGAAGAGTTTCTTCCACTCCCAGGAGAGCTAAGGGTCATCTAGTCCAGAGAGGGAACAACACTCTCCCTGCATTATCCTAGCAAATTCGAGGCTTTGAGCTCAGGTTCCCTTGGTTTGGATCATTGTGTTTCATCTATGTTGAAAAAGCGGTTAAAGACCCATCCTTCTTAAGATAGGGAACAGGATGGACTTGTTTTCAATGTCCTTCATAATCTCCTGCCACAAGTAGAAGATAGGAGGGAATAGACCTGGGGAAACCGTCCTTCAAGGACACAGCCCCACCTTACATCCTTGCAGAAGGATGAGGAAGGATGGGTAAAGTTAGTGATTGTAAACACAGACAGATGCTTCCAGACCGTTTGTCGTTAAGCGTAGGACACATGAAATCAGTCAGTCAGAGAAAGACAACTGTCATCTGATCTCACTGATATGTGGAATTTGAGAAACAAGGCAGAGGAACACAGGGGAAGGGAGGGAAAATGAAACAAGACGAAACCAGAGAGGGAGGCAAACCGTAAGAGACTCTTAATCTCAGGAAACAAACTGAGGGTTGCTGGAGTGGTGGGGGTGGGAGGGATGGGGTGGCTGGTGATGGACACTGGGGAGGGTGTGTGCTACGGTGAGCGCTGTGAATTGTGTAAGACTGATGAGTCACAGATCTGTACTTCTGAAACAAATAATACATTATATGTTAACTTAAAAAATAAAAATAGGGTGGGGGATGGGTTAGCCTGGTGATGGGTATTAAAGAGGACACGTACTGCATGGAGCACTGGGGGTTATATGCAAACAATGAATCATGGAACATCACATCAAAAGCTAATGATGTAATGTATGGTGATTAACATAACATAATAAAAAAATAATAAATAAAAATAAAAATAAAAATAAATAAATGTGAAAACAGTAAAAAAAAATTAAAAAGAGTAGGACGCATGTATTAGTCTTGGTGGAGCTCAGTCTCCTCAGACCTCCACCCCACACGGACACCTGTTCCAGTACACACAATTCAGTCCCAGGGGGGCGGGGGGGGGTGAGCCTGCCTCCCTCCCAGCTTCACTTTCCCACCAGACAACTGGGAAAGGAGTATTCTCCCTGAGTTTCACAATCAGAATCGTTCCCTATAGAAGCTTTCCCTACTTCACGCTAGGAGGGGAAGACCAGAGAGGGGAAGGAGCTGAGCATGAACACAAGTCTGGCAGACGCAGACCAGCTGGAATCTATGCCTCCTCGTTCCCACCACCCTGCATCTGCATGTCTCCTGGTGGCATCTGGCTTCTAATCTGGGGTCCAGGAAGAACAGAAGTTCTAGAGTTATTAGCCATATAAACTGTTTTAAGGGAGAAGCTTTGGTAAATTATGGCAGTTTGGATTTAGTGCAGCACTGAATCCAGCAGATGGCAATGAAGAACTTTATAATTCCTTCAGATGGGGGAGGAATCCAGTTTATGCTCTTAAATAATTACAACAGTTTTTGTTCTGATATAACCAATGTTTAGGGACAAAAAGAAAAAAAGAATGACATGTATTCTTTCCCTTTTTGTCTGAAAAAAGTCTAAAATCTCAGTTTATTAATTCTTCTGACCCAAATATGTTAGCCTGTGGCTCCAAACGAGGCACAGCGGAGTGTCTGTGGGATATTGAGATGAACCAGACATGACGTCCCATCAGAGAAAAGCAGGTGGGTCTGGTCTGTGTGTGCAAAGAGCCCAACAACCAGATGTTAAAGATAAGTTTAACAAGACCTACTCACTTCTGACTCTAAATATGGAGACTTAATGAAATCATGAAGGCAGTTGGACCAGATCAGCCATCCCTAGATCTGGCTGATGTTTTTCAAGTTCTTCTTCCGGATATTCTGATTTACTAGGCCAACATAAGGACTGTGATGTATGTACTTCTAAACTCCTTGGGCGAATCTGAGAAACCCGATGTCAGATTTGGAGTCTTCTTGCCACTAGAGGACCTCTGACTTCCCTTCCAAGAACAAAGGGCCTCCATTACCGTGAAAGACAGTCAAGGCAACAGAACCAGCTCCTACCAGGCCACTTGCCTGCTCAGTTGAGCCAGAGCTGAGAGTTCTGAGAGTTTTAAGAGCAGTCTGTTTGGGAACAGAGATGAACCTTTTATTCTGCATATGGACTTTGCAATGTGTATTGTGTGTATATATGGAAACACTGGGAATATATAACAACCGAAGGTGGTAATCACTATGAGGGTTAGAAAATGCTATTAATGCCATTTCCAAAAAAAAGGAGCCACTGCTTCAGTCTTTCAGGAAGCAACATATGTGGTGAATACATTTTTGAAGAAACACGTCAACATTTATGATTATTGAACAGAAACTGACATGATGCATGATATTGCTAATCTGCTTTACTTGAAAGAAATTGGAGCATAAACATTAGCATGTCTTTCTTTTTCAGGGAGCCAATTTAACTAAGAGCCAAACAGCACAAAGCTCTGTAACTTAGACAGAAATAGTTATTAAAACTGTCAAGGGCAACACACTTAAGGATGAAAGTAAACTGTAGCTGATGCCTTCTTGTTATTTGCTCACATCCATGTTTCCCTTGGATCTGTACTTGTCAATTCAAAATTACTAAGTTCCAATGAGTCATTTGTTTTGATGGAAATGTCTGAGATCCTTTTTTTGGGGGGGGAGATATCTATTCATGAAATAAAAATAATGCACTCCTATGAATTGTTATCAGACATACATATACATATACATTTAAATGTACATTGGGGCTCCTGGGTGGCTCCAGTCAGTTAAGGATCTGTCTTCGGCTCAGGTCATGATCCTGGGGTCCTGGGATCAAACCCCGCATCAGGCTCCCTGCTCAATGGGGAGCTGCTTCTTCCTCTCTCCCCTCTTGTTCTCATTTTCTCTCTCTCTCTCTCTCTCATGAATGAATAAAATCTTAAAAAAATAAATGTACATTTACATAAATCTCACTTTACATATAAATCCCCGAAGCCTCCACTCCACGAATATGCTGCATTTATAGAGATCTTAGAATAAGGGTCTTCGGCTCCAATGTTCTCCTTCCAGTTCCTGTAGTCATCACTCTTGTCAATACCGTTCTTTTGACAATTAGTCTATTCCGGATTTGTGACAATGTGTCATTCTGGTCCTCCTCTTTGCAGAGGGGTTATGATGTGATAGGTGGAGTCCACTGGGTCTGTGGACCCACCAAGTAAGCATTTACCTTGTTCCTGAATTCCTAATTGGGACTGGCATGCTTAGTCAATCCCTTCGTCAGTGGTTCTAACACCAGCTGGGGCCTCAACTTGTGAAATAAGGGATATCATGGTGGGGAAAGTCAAATTGAAACCTCTGGAACTGCCCAGCCCCCAATTTTAAAAAATATCAGGTCCCAGGGGTGGGGAGACGGCAGGAATCAATGCTACCCTTAAGGATGTAAAGGATGCAGGGTGGTGGTCCCCGTCATATCTTCATTTCATTTCATTTCATTCTCCAGTCTGGCCCATGGAGAAACTAAATGGGTTACACAGTGGACTATTGACAACTCAACTAGATAATAGCCCCAGTTGCAGCCCCTCTGTCAGATGTGGTGCTTTTCTAGAGCACATCACCACAGCCTCAGGGACATAGTATGTGGTCATTGATTTGGCCTATGTTCTTTTCTAACCTAAAAAGAAGATCAGAAACAGTTTGCTTTCATGTGGAACAGGCCAGACTAAACAGTTACAATTTGCCCCAGAGCCATGTCAACTCTCCTTCCACTGATTATAATATATAATATATAAAGATATGTGGACTATAATGGATATCCCCCAGAGAAACACACAGATTCAGTACGTATATAACATGATGCTAACTGGGCTGGATAAGTGAGAGGTCTGGCGTGCTGGATGCCTCAGTGAGACCCATGTACTCCAGAAGGTAGTAGATAAGCCTTACAAAGGATTCAAGGGACTACATCAAAAAAAATTCTGGAGTCCACTGGCAAGAGGCATGCTAGTAAATCCTGTTTGTAGAAAAAGACAGATTATTGTCTCTTACACCTTCTACCTTGAAAAAGTTCACTTAGTGCATTGAGGTTCTAAAGTCAGCATATACGGCACCTGGGCATATGCCCCAGTCTCCATAGCGGGTGACACAGATACCGCCAGCCTGGAGTGGGGCCCAGGAAGAAAAGAGCTCTACCAGAAGGCTATGGCAGCCCCGAAGAGTCCTGCCACCTGGGCCTCTGAGCCAGCAGACACTACAGTGTTAGAGACGCTGGTGGTGGGGAAAGATGCTGTGTGGAGCATATAGTAAGCCCCAGTGGAGGATGACAACATAGGCCCTGGGGGGCTGAAGCAAGACCATGCCCTATGCAGGAGTAAATTACATACCTTTTGAAAAACACCTTCTCGCTTGCTCCTGAGTTCTGTGTAAGATCCAGTGCTGGGCCTTGGGGCACCAAGCCATCATGCATCCGGCACCACTCAGTGTGACCTTGGGCCTATCAGACCCACTGAGTCCTAGTGTTGAGTGGGCCCAGCAGCAATCCATCACAAGATGGAAATAGTATGTTTGGGACCAAAACTGAGCAAGCTCAAAGGGCAGAAGCAAGCTGCAGGAGCAGCAGGGCTCAGAGCCTCTGCGCGACCCCATGGTCGTTCCCTCAGCTCACAGCCACAGCCCATGGGGAACCCCTTCCGGGCAGCTGACCATGGTCTGGGGGTGGGTCGGCTCCATAGGCGGCACGGCAGACAGCGGACGGCAACAGTTCCCGCCTCCCTCCTGTGGCCACAACAGAACGCTTCAAGTCCTGCAACACTTACATCAGGACCAGAAAAAATCCGGCCCGCGGAAGTTGAAACACCAGCAACATCTGACCCGCACAGAAATGATTTGTTTTTCCATTGATCAGTACCCAGGTATGATCACTAGCATAGGTGTTGAATATCCAGCAGATACTTTTTCATGTTAACTGACAACCTGAACACCAGGTGGCTGAGCTACCCGCAAACTAATTGCAAATGATGTTTTCCAGAGTCCCAGATCTCTTCAGTTTCCAGTATCATTATTGTCACCTGCTGAGGGTATAAGGCTTTGATATTGAGTCACTTTACATCACAATACAAAACAGGTTTTGCCAGAAGCCCACTGGTAGGTAGCCTAGGATGCATATACTTCCCTGGGAATTTCACAGGAACTAACTTCTTCCCATATTAATTACACTAAGAAGAAGGAGCCCTAGCTGCGGCTTACAACAACAGACTAAAAATAAAAGGAAGTCTGGTTCTTTAAAAAGCGGTCAACAATTAAACTTTACTCCTTCTTGTAAAGCTTATTCAGAAAAGGCAAAACATTCTACATACGGGAAGACACGCATCCTCATTTTCATGACGCCACATTCCGGAATCCCGCCCGGCGCCTACTTTTATACCAGCCCGGTAACTTCATGAGCTTTCCGGTTTTCACTTGATTTGTCTTACCTGAACCTGACAGGGGATGTCGCAAACCTCCCCGGTCCCTGTCTGGGAGGCAGTGCGCACCACGGGCCCAAATCATTCCGCCTTCTTCATCCCGTATTCACTTAGCATATGGGAAGAACCGTGATGGCTTCCCTGAACTGGCCCTGGGCAAAACGGTCAACTGTTCAGGAGAAACGTACAGCTGAAAAGCAGCACAGAATCCACCTGGACTCATCCTCCCAGGTTGTAAGCTGAAAACCCACGTCGTAAACAGGGGATGAGACCTGGGAAAGGCCGCTCAGCTAGAGAGCAGGAAACGCTAAAGGGGGCGCCATTAGGACAGCACACCTTGCCAAAGCCGCCTGGGTCGGCAGCCAAACCAGCTGGATTGCCCTAGAAATGCCCCGCCTAGTTACTACCACTCCGCCTCCCCCACCACAGCCCTAGCTCTTTTTCTGGTTACTGACCCTCTGCTCTATCTTTGTCATCTCTCTGGTCGGTTCCAGCTATTTCTCCTAGGACATGCTCTCTGGTGGGGTCTAGTCAAGAGAAGAGTTATCCTAAACTGAGGGGATTTAATTCGGGACTTGGTTATATGGTTGTTGGAGCACTGAAAGAGCAAAAAATTGCAGGCTAAAACAATACGGATATTGCTAAGTGCAGGAAGCAGCTACCACCACAGGTGGGGGAACAACAGGAAAGACGCAGTGCCACCAGAGGCTAAGCATTCACAAGAGGGCTCCCCAGGGTACAGGTGCTCCAATGGCCAGCAGCCCTCAGCTGGTGCCTTGTGGCTGGTGCCTGGCTCTGTGAAGAAATTGTCATACGGTTGTTGCAGGTCAAATCATTCCAATAGGAGTTACACTGTTGCTAAAGAAAGCAAACTGCCGGGCCGCCTGGGTGGCTCAGTTGGTTAAGCCTTCAGCTCAGGTCATGATCCCAGAGTCCTGGGATAGAGCCCCTCGTTGGGCTCCTTGCTCAGCAGGGAGTCTGCTTCTCTCCCTCCTTCCGGCTCATCCTCTCTCACTATTTCTGTCTCTCTCAAATACATAAATAAAATATTTTTTAAAAAGATCTTCTAAAAAAAGAAAACAAACTGCCTACGAAAAGAAACTGTTTTATAACAACTGAAAGCCTTGTTATGCTAATGAGGGATCATTTTATGTAATCATTAAAGCCAGTCCCTTAGGGATATACACTAGGCAGAACTTTGTAGCCTGGTTCTAATTACTGCAAGTAGTTGACAATAATTAAAAACCATTTCTTCAAAAATACTCTATAATTAAAACTGCTCATTCAAATCTGACTTTCTCCCTATCCCAACTTGTCTGAATTAGTAACATTCTTACCAAGAACAATAAATCAAAACCATTATAGTTACTCTAATTGTGGTCAGCTTCATCCATCATAGACCTGTAATTGCTTTGGTCACTGCCTCAGCTTTTATCAACAAGAATACTCTCCACTATTTCTTAAGAGTCCAGTATATACCAGGTAATTTATAAAAACATCATCTGATCATCACAACTGGTCTATGAGGTGTTATTATTCCCATTTGAGAGGTGAGGAGGGAGTTATGAAAATTTCCATGACTCACATTCACAAAGGTTTTTTAGGGGTTACTTTATGAGTTACAGTACTATTATAGTTACAATATATATTAATCTCTATGCTATTATGGAATTATATAAAATGGAATTATATAAAAATAATTAATCCAAAAGAAGACATAGTAACAAAAACTATCCAAAATGGAGCATAAGGAGAATTTTTATTATAGTTGTGGCAGCATCTGTGTCTGCTAGTTCCATTATCTCACTAGTTTCTCCTCGGTTTCTATCAATTGATTTTTTGCCTGCTTATAGATTTTATTTTCTTGCTTCTTTGCATGCCTGGTGTTATGAGTTGAATTTCATCCCCCTCCCCCAAAATATGTCGAAGTCCTTACCCCTGCTACCTCGGAATGTGACTTTATTTAGAAATGGGTTTGTTGCAGATGTAATTAGATGTAATTAGGGTTGTTGCAGTAGAGAAGGTCATACTGGAGCAGGGTAGACCCTTCATCCAGTATAACTGGTGTCCTTATAAGAAGAGGGACAGACAGAGACACACAGGAGAGCACCACATAATGGCAAAGGCAGGGACTAGAGTGACACAGCTCTAGTCAAGGACCACCGGGGACTGATGGCCACCACCGGAAGCTATGAAGAGGTAGGGAGGGATTCTACCCAGAGTCTCAGAGGGAAATGGCACCTTAATTTCATAGCTCTGGCCTCCAGAACTATGACAGAGTCCATTTCTGCTGTTCTAAGCTACCTAGTTTGTGTGCCTTTGTAATGGCAGCCCCAGGAAACCAATTCCCCTGGGAATTTGGATTGGATACTGGATATTGGAAATTTTACATTTGGGGGGGGTACTGGATTTTGTTGTATCACTTTAAGGAGTATTGGACCCTATTTTAGCATGCAGTTAAGTTACTTAGGAAAAGTTTCATTTTGGAACTTGTTTTAAAGTTCACCAGGTTGGGGGAGCCTGGATGGTTCAGTTGGTTAAGCATCTGCCTTCGGCTCAGGTCATGATCTCAGGGTTGTGGGATTGAGCCCTGCATTGGGGCTTCCTATTCAGTGGGGAGTCTGCTTCTCCCTCTCCCTCCCCCTGCTCATGCTCTCTCTCTCTCTCTCTCACACACACACACACACACTCTCTCTCTCTCTCAAATAAATACTAAATCAAATCTTAAAAAAAAAGAAAATAAAGTTCACCAGGATGGGTCAGGAGAAACTGGTAGTCCCACGCTAACCCCCTTCTTCTAACCCTACTCAATTCCCTATGCTTTGCAAGGCCTCCCCACTCTGGCTGGATGGGGATATGATCGATTTCCAGCCCCGCGTTGACTCTGGGATATGTCTGACCTATTGCTGGCCGAGCGTCTTCTCACACACGTGCAGCTCAGAACTCAGCCAGAGACTAGAGACGACTCATCTGAACATGTCAGAAACCCTCTGTGTAATTCTCTCTTTTTTGGCATTCTGTCCCACAAACTCTAGGCACCTAGTTCCCAGAATTCCAATTTCCATCTCTTCAACTCAGGCAGGCTTCTGGATTCTATAGCCTGGAAACTGCCCTTGGGCAGTAGTTTGGGTCAGTTGCAGGGCTCATCTTATTGATTTGGTTGTCCTTTCCTCAAGAATTGTAGTCCTGTATTGCTTCTTAGCTGATGTGTGGAAACCTTTGTTTCAGACATTTTTGCCTGATTTTCCTTTTTTTATGTTGGAGATTGAATCCAGTCTCTACTACATCATCATGGCTAGAAGGAAAGTATGTTAGTTATTGTTTAAGTAAACAAGAACACAGTGTTTTTGCAAAGTTTCATTTTTTCCTCCTTCTTAGGATCTGGAGGGCACTTCTCACCTCACTACTATAGCCTAATGTGTAACATATCACGTATCTTTTTGGCACCAGTAGGTTTTGCTGTGACATCCGCAAGAAAGAGAAATCTAAAAATTGAATCAGAGCCTGACAGGTCAGACCCAGTGAACCCCAAACTCAATAAACATCTTGTGTTACCAATGATTGTTGGAAGAAAACTGGTGACAGAAACTATGTTTTGCTTTTTAAGTGATTTTATAAGCCAAGCAGATGGCAAACTCCCCCACTAGCCAAAGTGCAAGTTTTCTGATCCCCGCCGTTGAAACAATCTTTACTTTAGCACTGTGCTGGACCAGAACAGGGTGGGAGCTTGCGAGGGAGACAGGAAGCATTCAGATGGCACATAAAAGCAAATTCCTTGTGTGGTGTATGGTGTGATCATCAGAAACCAAGAAATTCACATAAGAGTAAGTTGGGCAAAAAGCAACACTCTTTACTAAACACAGGCTAAATTACATAGACTTTATAAACATGCCAAATTCTACAGGCTGACATTTTTTTAGCAGTTAATGGATTACAAGACATTCCCATATTTATTTATTGCCTTCAAACCTACTCCATCCACTGTCTTCAATTTTTCAGCTTAATGGCAATTCCATTTTCCAGATCCTGAAGCCAAAAGCCTTAGGAGTCATTGTTGGCTCTTCCTGCTCACATATCTTCTGCCCAACCCATCAGTGAAGCTAGGAAGCTCTAACTATAAACTAGATCTAGCTGCAACCACTCCTCAGTACCCTTGATGCCCGAGGGACTGTCATCTCCTAGATTCCCGAAAAAGCATCCTAGCTAGTAAACCAGCTTCCAACCTAGCTCCCCAAGACTAGTCTCAATCCAACAATCAGAATGATCCTACTACAAATCAGATTATGTCAGTCCCCTGCTCAGAACCTTGCGATGGCCCCCTACTTCTCCCAGAGGAAAACTCAAAGTTTTCCAAAACTTTAAGACCCCAGAGGACCCAACTACCCTGCCCCCACACGGCTTCTTCTTGGCTTGCTCTTTTCCTCTTTGTTTTCCAAAAGCAAAGGTAACATGCATGTAGGTATGTGTTGACCAAACATTCGTTAGCAAACAGCACAAAACAGCTCTTATAAACTACGTGTAAGCTCAGAGAAGTCCAGCTCCCTGGATCCCTTTTAGGTCTCCTGACAAGTTCACTTGAGGCAGACACAATGGCACGAAAGAGGCAACATTATGTTAGACTCTTAGGCATCATCAAGTAACCAGAATCCTCTCTCACCAACGGTCACAGCACCGTTAGGAACAGAGCATGGGGTACCTCCCCTAAGGACATAAGCTCCAGGCATCCTCCAGTTTTTGCATCTTGTTCGTGCAATAGGTTCAGCCAATCCTTATACTACCTCACGTTGCTTACAAAGGAGAGCCCATCTCTTTGTTGTTGTTTTTAAGTTTTCTTTTCTTTTCCTTTTTAAGATTTTTATCCATTTATTTGGCAGAGAGAGAGCACAAGCAGGGGGAGCAGCAGAGGGAGAGGGAGAAGCAGGCTCCCTGCTGAGCAGGGAGCCTGATGCGGGGCTCGATCCCGGGACCCTGGGATCATGACCTGAGCCGAAGGCAGACGCTTAACCGACTGAGCCACCCAGGCTTCCCAAGGAGAGACCATTTCTAACATGCATTACGTATTCCACAAGTCCCCTGTTTTAACAATAACACAGCTCTGACATTTAATTCTAACTGAATGTCTAATTACCATAGCCTTGATTTGATCAAGATACAAATAACAAGCTTACGGTGGCCATGTTGTGTATGCAGTTTCTCTTTCTAGTAGCTGATTACCCCCGCGCTCTGGACTCTCCTTTTAGATAAATCTCTGACCCTAGATTTAAAGCTTGAAATAACTAGGACATACTAATTTCACAAGATCTACAGATCTACAGAAGCTAGAGTAGATTAGAGATTCTGTAGCATATGGCAATGTTAACTGGCACTTTCAGTGTCAAATAGCTCAGTGCCTACCATTTTCACCATAACAAGCATCAAGAGAGAGTGTTTGTTATAGTTTATTATATTTTTATGTACTGTATATTTATTAGTTATTAAATATAACAAATAGATATATTATGTATTTATTATAGTTATTGTTTCCTTGTTTTCCTTTTCGCAGCCACAACTAATGATTAATTCCCGGCATCACGTAACATGCTTGTGGCAGAAACTGAAAATCCAGTCATAAGGAAAGAACCAGAAGGGCAGGAGTGTCACATCAAAATTTCCTAAGCATAAGTAACTGTCCTCTCCCCACCAAAAACTTCTTAGATCTGTGGAAATAAATGCTGAAAGAACAATGGCCTTTCTACAAAATCAGAAAATTCCTGAGCCAGAACATACAGTGTCAGGGCAATCCGAGTCCTATATATCAGTCATTTTTTTTTTTGTTTTGATGCTTTATAATTTGAATGATTCTGTTGTGAATGTAAAACAATTGGCTTTTCCATTTAAAAAAGGAATAATGTGTTTCCAGTAAAAATGCTAGATTAAAAATATTCCCTTGTTAAATGCCAATATTTTTTTCATTTTTATGTGTGCTAACCTCTGGAGGCAAATAGGAACATCAGATAAGTTAGAAGTGAATTTCAATATAAAAATTATTCATTGTGCAGGAGTCAACAATATTCCCCACAGAAAGCTCTGACAAGTTCTAACAATCTAAAAAATATTGCTCTATCAAGCCATGCATCATCTAGGGAAACTTGTAAAAGAAAATCTTCCTTGATTTTTTTATTGGGTTTTGCCAAGCAGTATTTCCAATGATTGTATCTTTCAGATCATAAGATGTCTAAAATGAACTATTTAAAAAGAGATCTTGAAGTGTGTTATGGAAAACCACCTGGTTTTTCCAAATTTTCAGTTACTGATGAAGAACAGAACACATGTTGATCCTGGCAGGGGTTAAAACAACGTTCCTGGGTGCCTGGGTGGCTCAGTTGGTTAAGCGACTGCCTTTGGCTCAGGTCATGATCCTGGAGTCCCGGGATCGAGTCCCGCATCGGGCTCCCTGCTCAGCGGGGAGTCTGCTTCTCCCTCTGACCCTCTTCCCTCTCGTGCTCTCTATCTCTCATTCTCTCTCTCTCTAATAAATAAAAAAAAAATCTTAAAAAAAAAAACAACAATGTTCCTGCCCTTGGAGGAGGCATGATTTGGTCTGGGCCTTAGAGAATTGCTGGTTTTCTGCTCATGGGCAGAGAGGTAGTACCATTTCAGGCTAGAGCCAAACACAAATTTGTCATGAAGACCAGAGGAACATTGTCAGGGTGAGAGTGAGGCTGAGGGAGGAGGAGCAGGGAGGGAGAAGTGTTATAAATGAGGTAGTGAAGAGAATCAACATGGCAACTATGGTGCGTGATCTAAGAAGCAAACTGAGTTCTTGTTTAGGGCTTGGGCAAAAGCAGAGGCCCCGCTAAAGGGGACATATTAAACTTTGCCAAGTTTACCTAGAGTTTTGTAAACCAAAATTCTCAGAAGGGGCTATTTGCATTTTAATGAAGATGTAACCTGTGTCTTTTATGGATAAGGGATGCTTTATTTTGAATGGCCTAAGATGAGTGATGAGGGGCGGTGTCACCATCATCCCCTTCGGCCAGGGCCCTAGAGGAGAAAGCTGGGAAAGGTAATAGAAAAAAATCCACTGGCACCGCAGGAGAAAAACAGCTGAGTCTTGCAAGGCTTAAATGAGCAGGGCTCTACGAGGTGGAGGAGAGCAGGGTGAGAACTGTAGCAGTCCAGGTGTGAGGTGATCGGGAGCTGGCAGGAGGACCAGCTCACGGATAATTTTGAAAACTACTTCATTTATCATGACAAAAAGGCAGCGTTGAAAGTAGCATAATCCACTTTCATTCTATTTTTGGAGGGCAAAATTATCCTATTTGTGTAGGTTAAATGCAGCTCAATCTGTTAATACTCTTTGTGTAATAATCTCCCTAAAACAACATCAAATCTTATAAAACATGCATATATAGAGATAAGTAGATAGATCTGTAGATATAAAGCTGATCAAATTACTAAAATTAGTTTAATTCACAGTAAGACTAAAAAATATTCCCACAAGATTCGTGTATTTTTAACACAACTTCCTCATAATCTCTGAAATGTATGCTAATGCCCCAAAAAAGTTCAGTTTTGCCTTAAGTCTGACTTAAAGTTAATGTTTTAATTTTACTTGTCTTTTAAACCCTAGATATGATTTTGGGAAATTATCTGAATGATCTCATGTCACTCAGACAGATATTGAGGGAAGATTCTACTGCAGGATTTTCTTTCTGATATTCTTCAGGGAGCAAGTAGATAAGACTACTCAGATCAGAGAGGGAGACAAACCATAAAAGCCTCACAGGAAACATACTGAAAGTTGCTGGAGGGGAGAGGAATGGAGGGATGGGGTAAATGGGTATTGGACATTAAGGAGGGCACATGATGTAATGAGCACTGGCTATTATATAAGACTGATGAATCACTGACCTGTACCTCTGAAACCAATAATACATTATACGTTAATTAATTGAATTTAAATTAAAAAGAAAGTCAGACACCCCCCAAAAAACTTTGATATTTAAGCCTGAAAAAATGTGCAAAAAATAATTATCTAACATATAGATTTAAAATTCCAAATAAAATATTGAAATTATTTTTTTAAAGAGTCTACTCAAATCATTTACGTTTCTTTAAAAAATGCACTTCTCATTTATGCCACTAGATGGCATTCCTATACATAAATAAACCAGGAAGTTTGTATAAAGGAGGAAATGAATCTGGGTTAAAATAAGACTTGTCAAATCAACACATCCATGACATTCGAAATGGAGAAAAATGGAGAGTACCTGGAAAACCATTATCATTTTGACTATTAGGAAATGACTTGAAAAATTAATTCAGCCATAGTACAGTGTATCAGTTTCCTAGAAGTGTTGTAACAATGTACTGCAAAGGAGTGACTTAAAACAACAAAAATGTTATCAATTCACAGTTGTGGTGGCTAGATATCTAAAACCAACATGTCAGCAGGGTTGGTTCCTTCTTGAGGCTCTGAGGGAGAATCTGTCCCCAGATCCTTTCCTAGCATCGGGTGTTTGCCAGCCATCCTTGGCATTCTTGGCTTGAGGACAAATCCCTTCTGTCTCTGTCTCAGCCTTCACCTGGTCTTCTCCGTGTGTCTTCTCATAAGGACACCAGTCATTGGGTTTAGGGCCCACCCTAATCCAGTATTGACCTCATCTTAACTAAACATATCTGCAAAGAGCCTATTTCCAAATAAGGTCACATTCTGAGGCTGGCAGTGGACTTGAATTTTGAGGAGACACTGTTTAGCTCCGTGTACACACAGCAACACTCATGCTGGGTAGCCAGGTTTCAGTCCAGTTTCACCACTGTGAAGCTGTGAGACCCATGGACAAGTCGTGTAACCCATTAAAGCTCAGTCTTCATCTTGTAAAAAAAAAGGAATAATAACAGTATGTGCTTCACAGTATCACTGTGAGGATTGAATGAGATAATACATGTGATGCACTCTGTGCCTAGCACATAGTAATCATTCCATAAATATTAGCTGTTACTACCGTTGTCATTGTTATTATTGCAATTCAGAAACATGTTTCCATCAGAACCTGAGATAAGATGTTCTTGGGTCTGAGTTTGGCAAAATGAGGAAGGGATGAAATGCATTTCCTGAAAGACCCAGCCTTGTTTCTGTACTGTTCCCCCTCCAGGAAAGGGCCCTGGAGCTCCTATGTTTTGATTTTTTTTTTTTATCATGCATTTACTTATATTACTGGGTCTACTTTTCAAAAAAGGCTCTGTGATGGCAATGTCTTAGTGCTGTCTCCCTGCTTCCTAGAGTTCTAAATGTACCCACGAAAGGTCTGTCCCTGGAAGAGCTAAGGACTCCGCAGAGTTTTAGTCAAGGGGTAATTAGGGAGTGACGAGATGCAGCTGGCTGTCCGACCCAAAGCAGAACCAGCTGGGGACAGGCAAGCTGAGTCCTGCCTGAACACGTGGAAAGGGAAGGCCAGGCGGGGTTTGGGCAGGAGAGCAGTTGTGACAAAATAATCATGGTTAGGGGCGCCTGGGTGGCTCAGTTTGTTGGGCATCTGCCTTCAGCTGGCATCATGGTCTCAGGGTCCTGGGAGGGAGCCCCATGTTGGGCTCCCTGTTCAGCGGGGAGTCTGCTTCTCCCTCTTCCTCTGCTCCTCCCCCTCCCCCACTTGTGCCCGCTCTCTAAATAAATAAATAAATAATAAATCTTTGTATTTAAAGATTTATAATAATAATAATCATGGTTAGGGACTAACACCAGACCTGGACCTGGTGGATAAAAGTGATACTCCAGGGGAGGAGCCCTCCAAGGCACTCAAGAGAAGGAGTTTGGAGATGGCCTGAGAATGAGCCGGTCAGAAGAATGGCTTCCAGACAGAAGTTGGTACCAAAGCAGCAGAGAGTGAGAAGAACAGGTCTCTTTCTGGAGCACCGAGGCTCGGTGGAAACACAGACTCTCAGAAGCCCCACCAAATGCCCCATTGGCACCTCCAACTTCCGTGTTCCACAAGCAAAACCATCACCCCTACTGGAAGCCCACCCTTGACTTCTGCATTCCCTTTCTCCAAGAAACACCCCCTCCCCCAGGCTCACCAGCCAGAAGCCAGGGTCATTCTGGAATCCTCCCTTGCCCTCATGGTCCATGTCCTGTGGGCTCAACAACTTCCGGGTCACATGAATCCACCTCCTCTGCCTCTGCCTCTATTACCTGCAGAACCAAGTCTTCAGCATGGAACACGAGGCCTTCCATGATCTGAATTCTGTCTACCTTTCTAGTCTCACCTACCCTCTCCTCCACTGGCACCTTATACTCCCTCTGTGATGAACATATGTGATTGCTGAATGAACATAGGGATGCGTAAATGTATCACCACAAGCAGGAACAGGGTTGGGGTGCTTGAGTGCCTCAGTTGTTGGGTGTCTGCCTTCGGCTCAGGTCATGGTCCCAGGGGCCTGGGATGGAGCCCCGCATCGGGCTCCCTGCTCCGCGGGAAGCCTGCTTCTCCCTCTCCCACTCCTCCTGCTTGTGTTCCCTCTCTCATTGTGTCTCTCTCTGTCAAATAAATAAATAAAATCTTAACGACAACAACAAAAAGCAGGAACAGGTTTGTAGTCTCCAAAGGGGTGACATTTGTTCACAAATATTTTGTGGCCAAAAATCACTCTGGGGTTTTCTTGTTAAGAGTGACAGTTCATCATGTATTTAAAGGGTCCCCGTCCATTGTGAGAATAGTGGTTGCATCTTCCTCAGTCCTGGTAGAGTAGCTCACACAGTAATATCGATCAAATGGCAAAGCTAATTTCCAGGCCCTGGGCACTTCACTATGGAGTTTTCTTCCAAGGCTGAGCCTTTGGCATAGATCCCGATCATCTGTCTTGTATATGGTAGAAGTGGAAATGACTGACATGGATGTATGCGCCCTTGTCTGCCGCAGAATGCCCACAGCTGGCAACTCTAACACAGGGGCAGGAATTAGGAGGGGGGACCTGAAGCAATGTGTGTAGGACGGGGACAGGGAAGGGGCTGAGGTTGATGTGTGGATAGAACACATTTGTGGATAGACTTTTACATTTGTAAAAGTCCAGGAGATGAATCCAGAGTGGATTCAGCCAGGTGAGATATGAGACATCAGTGCTGGAGCCCACAAGGGGCTAGATTCACATGGACGCTCCACATGGGTCTTCCTATGGACTGCAGTGTGGATCCCTAAAATTCATTTGGTGAAGCCCTAACCCCCAGTGTGATGGTATTTGGAGATCAGACTTTTAGGGAGGTAATTAAGGTTAAATGAGGCCATAAGGGTAGAGCCCTAATCCAATAAAACCACTATGCTCATAAAAAAAGAGGCACCAGAGCTCGCCCACACGCTCTCTCTCTTTTCTCCCTCTCCCTCTCTCTCCCTGCTTGTGTGCACAGAGGATGGGCCATGTGAGGAGGGCACAGCAAGAAGGCATCTCTGCGAAAGCCAGAAAGAGAGCTTTCACCGGGAACCCGACTTGCGGGCACCTTGATCTTGGACTTTATCTCAGTCCGTTTGGGCTGTTAGAACAAAGTTCCATAGGCTAGGTGGCTTTTAAATTACAGAAACTTATCTCTGGAGGCTGGAAGTCTGAGATCAGCCTGCCGGCAAGGTCGGCTGAGCACCCTCCTCTGGGCTGGTTGCAGACTGCTGACTGCTCAGAACATCCCCCCCTTGGTGGAGAGCGAGCTAGCTCGCTCTCTGGTGTCTTCTTACAAGGGCACCACTCCCATACGTCAGGGCTGCACCCAAATGACCTAATAACCTCCAAAGGACCCAACTCAAATGTCATTACACTAGGATTAGGGTTTCAACCCATGAATTTGGGGAGGACACAAAGATTCGGTACGGGGCAGACTTCTAACCTCCAGAACTGTGAGAAAATAAATGTCTGTTGTTTAAGTCACCCAAGCTGTGGTATCTCATTGGGGCAGCTGAGAAGACGAAGACAGGTATCTGGAAGGACCAGATCCCACGCCCTGGTAAGTAGCACTCTAGTTTGCCCACAGAGGACATACAGTGTGGGGGCTGTCAGGCTGCAGAAGACAGCCCCCGACAGACACACATACACTAGGTAAAAGAAGGAATCTGTGACTGTGGTCCTGGGTACCAGCCAAGCAAAGCAAAGGAAGATATCCTGAAAGCAAGGCTACATAGCTCATCCATCCAGATCCCTCTCTGAGGAAGAATTCTTTAGGGACCTCACAAAGCAGGGCATTAAAGCAGGGGTTCAAGTAGTTTTGGAACTCAGAAACATCAGGATGGTCTGTCACACTGTCCCTAAATGATTGGCTTCCAAGTGTCTGTCTAGGTTCTTTCTTGTTCTTCACCCATTTGCCGGCTCACCTGGACCAGACTGCTCCTACTTCAGGGTCAACTGTCTTAACTCCATGACCAAGAGGCTCTCTGTATGCTTCACTCGGAAGATTTGGGGAAATTATAGCCCAGTGAAACCAGACATCTCTTGATCTCTGGCAGGTCTAATAAATGCATAAACTCCTTCCATCTTTTTCTTTTTGCACAAAAAGTCCTTTAGCAAAATTACTGCTTCTAACCCGTGAAGATGCAATTAAGAAAACCGTTTCCTCCAATCAATCTTTTTGACTATTTTTCCCCCTGCAATCCAAAAAGAATTTATTTATATGTCTAATAAAACCATTAACTTGTTATTAAAACATTTTTAAAAACCAGCCATCACATAAACAAGTCGGTGTCTGTCCCCACAAATTCCCCAACAATGTACACATATAAAAGAATGCTGTAGTTAACCCCTGTGTGTACAAGATTGGAAATGCTCTCCCCTATGTCTGTGAGTAGTGACAGGGCTTTGCTTTTTATGTTTTATTTTATGTTTTTTAAAGATTTTATTTATTTATTTGACAGAGAGAGAAAGTACAAGCAGCGGGGAGCAGCGGGCAGAGGGAGAGGGAGAACAGTCTTCCTACTGAGCAGGGAACCCGACGCCGGGCTCGATCCCAGGACCCTGAGATCATGACCCGAGCCAAAGGCAGACACTTAACCGACTGAACCACACCCAGGCGCCCCAGGGCTTTGCTTTTTAACCAGTACTAAAAGCAAGTATATTTTCTGTTGAAACCCATTGAATACATCACTTCTGTATTCCTGCATTGTTATAGGAATTTTGCATCATTGCAAAAGGAATATTTTGACAATTGGCTTAGGTGTCCCAGATGGACACTTGCACATTTCAGTTAATTATTTCAAATTAACCCACCATTAAATAAATTTTAAAGAATGCCACCTTGTGACTCAACACTTAACGTGGAGGTCTATTACTCTCAAGCATGGTGTGGGTTTACCATGCAGTTAAACCATCAAATTCAGGTGTTAAGGGTCCAGATGATTTGTGCAGACTGTAGGGTGTATAACAGGGGATCTGTGAGCCCCAGTGTGGGAAGTCCCCTGTATCAGGAGCCTTAGAGTCTGGCCCTCCCCAGCCGCTGACTAATCCAGCGGGATGACCTTGGGTAAGTCTGTTTCCCTGCTACAGAGTTTCTGAATTAAAATAATCAAACAGGGAGGCCTGGGGGCTCAGTCAGTTAAGCGTCTGCCGTCAGCTCAGGTCATGATCCCAGGGTCCCGGGACTGAGCCCCGTATTGGGCTCCCTGTTCAGTGGGAAGCCTGCTTCTCCCTCTCCTTCTGCAGCTCTCCCTACTTGTCCTCTCTCTCTCTCTGTCAAATAAATTAATAAATAAAATCTTAAAAAAATGTTGAGTTATCAGTTTACTATGCATAACTTTTTACAAACTAGTTAAACTTATGTGAAAACCTTATTTTCTGGAAATTCCTCTTCAGGATTAAAAATACAAAAGCAACTCATTAAATAAAAATTTAGCTCTTTATGTAGTAGCATAAAGTTTGAAGAGAATTGGACATATTTGCTCATTAAAAACTAAAACCTCTACCTCTGAACTATGCTAGCGATCAGTGGGTCTCTGAATTGCACTTCTCACCTCGAAACACCAGGGGTCTTGATTTGAACACTTTGGCAGAGAACAGAGCATGCTGGCTGTGATACAGACTGTCAAGAGGGATTTTTCCTGGTGCCTCAGAATTGTGGCAAAGGCGCAAAGCCAAGAACAAAGGCACTAAAAGCCCTTTCTTAGTTCAGAGAGCTGACATCTGCCTGCAGCTGGAGTGGGGAGTGGGGTCCTGCAGGCTCACTCTCCTCCCTGGAACCAACCAGACCTGCCAGGACATCCTACCCCCCACTTAGATTAAACACGAAGAAGGAGGGAGTCTGTCATTTGGGGGGAGTGCAGTGATGCAGAGAAGCTAGGCCTTCCTTGGGGGGAGACAGGCAGTGCTGGCTTCCTCAGAAGTCAAGTGTGGAGGACCCTAAGAGAGTCTCTCACGAAGATGGGGTGTCCGCAAGAGAGAGCGGAGAGCAGTTCACTCCCTGACCCCTGTCTGCTGAGCCTCTGACTTGCCGAGCTGCTCCCGACGGAGGACAAGAGGAGTGAGATCAGGGCTGGAGGGCACAGCAGCAGAGTGGTCCTCACTCCCGGACGGTCATGGCAAGGATGCCAGGTCTCCCCGAGGATGGGATGGTCATCTCAGACGGGAGCTGAGCTATCCTGTCTTGCCCATTCCTCACCCTAGTGTCCACTTGCTGTGGTCGGTCGGGAACCCAGCAGAGGGGCCCGCGGGGTGGGCAGTCTCGGGAGAGGCTGAGGTGTGGTGGAGGCCCAGCAGAGCTGGCTCTCCTAGGGCAGGGCGGGGAGCTCCAGCAGGGGGAGCGGGGGGAGACCCGCACCTGCAGGAGAGGCACCCTGGGCGCAGGCCGCCTTGGGGAGGGCATGAGACCAGGCAGCCTGTAGTAGCCAGAGAAGCAACAGCAAGAGAACTATAACCTGCCTGGGGAGGGCGTGACATCTCTGTCCTGGGCCTCTCCTTCTCTCTGTCCCACAGCACCAGGAGGGCTTGGCTTAGGAAGAGAAGTATGGACAGACAGACAGACAGACAGACAGAAATAAATAAATAAATAAATAAATAAATAAATAAATAAATAACCAGCCAACCACAACCACACCCCCTGCTCCAACCAGCGGGCGTGCAAACACACACACACACACACACACACACACACAGGCTGTAAAGACAGAGAAGAGGTGTGACGTCCATGGGGAGGAAAAGGGCTGTTAAAAAGTTTGAAATTTAAAAACGAATGCAACTAAGTCAAATACTAAAATAAGAGTGTGATAAACCAAAGTGACTGTAAATTCACTGGGTACACTAGTGGTTTAATGTGCTTCCTAGTATTTTTAGAAGAGTGTCTGCTCCCTTTTCCCCTAACCTGGGATTGCAGCGAACCAGATCACCCTGCGCAGTTGGGTAAACAAAGCACACGTGCACGAACACAACATGCACGCACATGCACGCGCATTCATGGACAAGCTGATCAACAGTTCATGCAACTAGTACAACAAACCTTCAATATTATGAGAAAACTCACAATCCTGTTTGATAAATAGGTATAAAGTCAACTTTACAGATAAAAAATACATACTAATATAAGCCAGAGAAGTCACCGGGGTGTGGAGAAAGGCGAAGACCATGCTGACCCTTATGGGGGAAGGTCAGATGGAACATATCAGTACCAGCCTGCTTCCTTACCTACAAAACGTGGACCTCTGATTCGGGGGTCTAGGGTCCCTTGCCACTCTGATTTCATAATCTGACATAGCTTCATTAAAGTTCTCTATTTCTCATCTCCTTCTTAAAGCATATAAAACTGCACTATGCTGAAACTTTCAAATCCCGAGGAAAGGCAAAGCACTCCTGTGTGGGGTGGTTGCCAGTGTCCAGAGAGAAAGGAAGCCTCCTGCCCCGGACAGATGGGCGTCCTCCTGCCTCCACTGGCCAATAGTCCCAGCTCCAGAGGCTGTTTCCCCGTGAACCGCATGGACCTTGGAGCCCTGGAAGAGAACAGAGACTTAATGGTGTTGCGTGGCTAGTTAATGGGCTTGGACAACAGACCCGTTCTCCTAAGTGTCTGCCCAAAGCTGAAACTCGCCATGGTCACTCACATAGGTCACAGAGTAGTGAGGACTTGACCTCCAGAGAAGCTCTCTCTGCCATAATCTCATCCAGGTGCTAGGAGATCAGGGGCTGCTATTTCCACGGCCACCACCCCTGCTGGGGCCATCTCTTGAGTTACATTTGTCTGCACTTGGGTCCTGGTCTCCTCCTGCCTCCCCTCCCTCCCAACTCTCCTCACTTCCTCCCAAACTTAATAATAATATCCTCTGTGGCTCTACACACTGGACAAAATGCTTTTGCCTGAGAGCACGTTATCTAAATTATGCCGCCATAGTTCTATCTTGTATTAGGGACTAATCCTGTTTTACAAATGATGGTACTGAGAGGGGGAAAAGAGGAGACCCTCCCAACATGGCAAGGCTGGCTAAAACCAAGACAACGGGCCCCAAATGGGGCCACCTATGCTAAACCCCACATCACCAAATGGAGACGTAATTAGTTTTGGCTGTCCCCAAAATGGAAGCTTAAACCAGTCTCTCAGAAATCTGATGAGGACTAGGCAATTTGCCTGATAGACCCCTGCCATCCCCTGAAGGAACATGACCTTGCAATGATCCACTCACTCTGTTGCCTACTATAATGTCCTTGTTCCTGCTCCCTTCTGTCTATAAAAGTCTTTTATTTTGAACAGCTCCTCAGAACTCTTTTCTGTCTCCTAGATTGGGTGCTGCCTGATTTAAATCGATTTGGCTCACAGACGCTTAACATTTTTCATATGCCCAAAGTTCTTTTAACACACTAGTAAATGGTAGTTGTGAGGATGCAGTCTCTCAGCCTTTGCCCACCCATCTCTGTTTTTCCCCGTTCTTGAAAATTGTGATTTTTTTTAAATAAGAAACTGCTTTGTTAGAGAAAAGTGTTTGTGCACTTAACATGCAAATCAGGTTCATTGGGGGTGTTTGATCTTATGTCCACCTACTGATAATTTGCCCTCCAATGACAACCTCACACTGCTCTGTTCTAATTCACTTACATTCACCAGAAAAGTGTTTTTGTCTTTTTTTGTTGTTCTATTCCCACTGTCTCAAGCAGGGCCTGATGCTTAGAAGAGCATTGGGAAATATTAATTGAATGAGTAAACAAGCCGACCAGTATAAAAAGCCAGTCTAGACTCTATTTTAGAGTTAGAAACATAGCTAAAGGCATTCCTCCTTGTGAAAAGTTATTTTTAAGTAAAATAGAATGATTCTAAAAGATTAGACTTGAGGAGAATTGTCATTTTTGTCAAGAAGATGTTTTTCTTTCTTACCTTTTTCCCCCTTCCCCAAGCCGTTGCCCACATTACCCAAAAGGATGCCAGTACCCAGTACCAGCTTGGAGGTAAAGTGAGACTCTAGGAATTTGTGAATGCTCGAGGGTGTGTGTGTGTGTGTGTGTGTGAGAGAGAGAGAGAGAGAGAGAGAGAGTACTTTCTCCTGCGATGAGGAGAAAGAATGAGAAGGGAAAACCCCAGGAAACAGCCTTCCACCTCTTTGACACTTAACGAAGTAGATATTAAAGAAATGCATTCCGGAAAAGTCTGCACCTGCTACCTGTGGGACAAAGTGCAGGAGGACAAGGAAGAGCCTCAGAAAGTAGAAGAAACAGCCGGTGGTCGGCAGGCTGGATGCTTGCATTTTACAAAAAGCTCTCATCTGGAACCACTGCCTCAAGTGTCTTCCTCTGCATATCACACAAGCAATTATTCTAACGTCACATAAATTGATTTGGAGGGCAAAACTTCTCAGAGCATCGCACTGCTGATTCTTCATGAAGCCTAAACAAAAGCCTCTTGGCCTGAGAGATGTTTACAAAAATTATTTCCATAGTATGGGGCTCGCTGAACTGAAAATGAGTGAATCAGACTGAATTTTAAAACCGTTTGATAAAAATAAATGGATTTGAATATAACTATGGCATTACACCCAATTCATTCATTTCTTTAGTAAGATTCTGTTTGGTACTGGGTCATTTATTTCACATCCTTTCCCCTCCGACCTGGATAGAAGGACCCACCACCTGGGTAGAAGGACCGTGACGTGCAAGTGAATAGAAGAGCCGAACTCCTGCCTCCCTCTGGTGCAGGGGATGCTGGGCCTGTCCCTGGGGGCTCAGTGGACAACTGCTCTGGGAATCAAATGTTACCACCGCATATCCGCATAGTCTGCCTTCCAGCAAAGCCCACCTGGTAGAGAGGCTGAGCTTCAGGACAGTGGGATGAGATTGCCATATTTTAAATTCCTGAAATGCCCAATTATCGTGTAGAAAATGTTGAACAGCTTTCATCCTTTTCAGCCTCATAACATTTAATATTCACATAACGCTTTCTCAGAAGTGGCGAATGGTTGGTCTAAATACCAAATTTGGCCAGTTGTCAGGCTTTCGTTGAGCCCATTCAATATGTTTTTTGATTGAATTAGTTGCCATCATTTAAAATTTGGGGCACTTTACATTTAAAAAAATGGATTTCCAGCTTCTCTTGAGAAATAATAGGATCTAATTTTAGGCCCGTGTTTCTTCATGAGCAAAAATCTCTGGAATTGAGTAGCAGCTGACCTTCTTAGACAGCACTGTGGTCTGGTTTGCCACAATCCCCACTACTCTCTCTCGTCTTCCATGCAACCCATTACACCTCATTCAGATTATCTGCCAGAAGCGTTTGAATTTGCAACTCCTGTTTTTGTCTCAACAAAAGTACTTCTGAAAGTGTTCTTTTTATGTGTACTTGCTATTCATTTATGAAACATTGTGCACCTATAATTTGTCAGTTAAAAATATGTTCACAATTAGTGTCTTTAATGTGTACCTTTAGTCTTGAGACAGATAATAGGACATTGAATGGCCATTTTTCTTCTTGTCTCAGAATTTAAGCCCCGGTGCTAAGGGCAATTAGTGATAATGTCCTCAAATCCTAAAGAAGAGCTACTCGACACATTTTGTGAGAATTTCTGAAAGATACACAGGTCATCCCCCCGGCCTTCATTTATCCCTGTGTCCTATGTAAGGAAAATAATAGAAATCCAGAAGGAAGTCATCAAAGCAAGGAGACCGGGAGAGGCCACTTTGGTTCCCTCTACTCTGGAACTAAAGAAGATGGAGATCAAAGGGCATCTCTTGAAGGATCTAGAAGTGCCTGAAGGATCTAGAAGTGCCTGATCCTGGCATCAGTCTCCTCATCTGGGTACAGCCAAGTGGCAGAGTCTCACAGGCTCACTCCCCGCTAAGGAGGAGCACAGGGAGGGAGCATGTAGAAGAACCTGCTGTCCATTTTCTTGAGTGGGGGCGTGCATGAACAGAGACTGGGGTCCGTGTCTCATGGGGAGACAGCTTCAGGCAGGGGGCAAAGGAGGCTGAGCAGAGAGGGCAGTGGTGGGGCCACCAGCACTCTCCCCAAGAATGCTGAAGTCTCACAGCGAGTTCTCAAGTAGGTGAGCTTCAGGGCTGCTGTCATCTAGTCACTAAGGACTCACGTTCTTTCTCTTTACTTCACTTTCTGAAGGACCGAGGCTTCCCAAGACAGGCTCCCATCCTGATTTCAAGATGCCGACATTTCCTAGGGTTGTGTCTGCCTTAGCTAAATCCTGAAAGAGAGTGTGTCTCAGTCCCTGCATTTCAAGAAAGGATCCTGAGAAGCAGCCCCATCCCCCAGCTGAGGGCACACTCCAGCCTTGAGCCAGTGACTTGCGGGCAGGAGAGCTGCTCAGAAGGTGGGGTTGTTGAGACCCATGCTGCCCAGCGTCCATCTCTAGTGCTGCGACATTAGAACTTTGAGGCCGGGGGCGTCCAACGGAATGAAGATCCATGGGAAGCAGGGAGTGAATTGGGTAGGCAACTAATATTTGTTTTCTACAGAAGCAATTAAAGATATTTAAGTAGAGAGTGACAGGTCCAATCATGGATTTGAAGTCATTTTGGCTAGTGTGAAATTTGAAATGGAGGAAGGGAGGACTAGAACGGGTATCTTTCTTATAAACAGAGCCTTGCTATATTTGAAAGCAAACTCTCAGCCTTTAATATGTGCCTTGGTACTTATATCAAAACTTGGAGCCGTTAAGAAATGAAGGCAAATATTTTCCTGACATTGTCCAACATCTCTAAATACCACTGATGTGCCTTCAATCCATTAAAACCACTGTTCTGAATATTGTACTATCAACATGAATACAATTTCCTGTCTGACGAGCACTGCAAACAGGTGCATGTCATAACTAGAGCTGCAGAAGTTTGACTGGTTATCAAAAGAAATTAATATCTCAACTCCTCTATTTGTACCTAAGTGCACACACATGCACACATACTCTCACACACTCACACCCATACTCATGCCCTTCTGTGAGGTTACATGTACTCACACGCTCATAATCACACACATACACACAGACTCATGCCCTCATGTGTACTGACACACACAATCACACATAGTCACACTTTCATACACACACACCCGTACATGGGTGTTCACATACACTCATAGACATACAGACACTTTAATAGGTGAGAAGCCAGGGCGCCTGGGTGGCTCAGTTGGTTAAGCATCTGCCTTTGGCTCAGGCCATGATCTCAGGGTCCTGGGATAGAGCCCCACATCGGGCTCCCTGCTCAGCAGGGAGTCTGCTTCTCCCTCTTCCCCTCCCCCTACCTGGGCTCACTCTCTCTCTGTGTCAAATAAATGAATAAATAAAATCTTTAAAATATTTTTTAAAAATTAAAAAATTAAGAAAAAAATAAATAATATGTGAGAGCCAGTGCAAAGAGAACCAACCATTTGTTATTCTGCAGGATCCCGAATGGAAGAAGGAAAATGATGAATATTTATTTGGGTTCAATTTTTTACATCTTGCTAGTTTATTTATAGATTTCAAGGACCGAGGGGAGATCGGTCTGGGTTTGGGGATTCAGATCTTGGAAATTCCCAGCTTCATTATGTATGCGAACTGTCCGGGGAAAGAAAGCGCTGCTCACGTTTCCACATTGGCCTGCTTAGGTTGCGATCACTAGAGTTTCTCAAAGAAAGGGCATCAACAGGTTTCCTAGACTCGAAATTCGGAAAAAATTTCAAACCTCTATTTGTACCTTTATATTAAAGGAGGAAGAGGATAATACCATGAGGATAATACCATGTTACCAATAGAAACAGAACCACAGCGAACTAAGATGTGCTGGCTTCTCAGGGACCGTCTGGGGATCTGGGGGAAATGAGCTTGTAGCCCCAGTTCTGCCACTGACTAGCTAAGACTCTTCCATGAAGTCCCTTGAGCTTTTTGAGCCTGGTTTTCTCATTCACTGGTAACAGAAGCCTTTTTCAGTTTCAACTTTCACAGATTTAATTGGGTAATAGTGAGGTAGGTAATTTTTCTTTGCAGAGCCTGACCTTACCCGGCTCCTGGCAACTGCATTTTCCAGGTAGCTCCACACCAGTTCCAGGGAAACTCATTGCTCAAGCCCCTGACATGCTCCTTAAACCATCAGCACCAATTCAGACCTCTCTGCTCGGCCAGGAGATTTTCTCATGGAAGTTTGTGCCTATATGCTGAGGACAGAGGGCAGAAGTGAGGAAATGTGGTTGGGCGTCTCTACGGCGGCTGCTTTCCTGCTTTCCAGGGCGCGGAAGGGAGAAAGCACTGGAATGGGATCTGTCCTGTGAGGCTCCCTGTGTCAAGCCTGGCCTCGGGTAACAAAGGCTTTGTGTGAACAAAGAAGGCACACTCTTATTTATCTATGTCAGAATTTGTCATCCTTGAGAGAGAGAGAGAGAGAGAGAGAGAGAGAGAGAGAGAGAGATGATAGATAGATAATTTGCACCGGCTTGAATAAAATCTCGCCAATTAGATTACCGATGTCAAAGAACAATATGGTTCTGTTGCAGTTTTCATTCCAACCCTAGAAAAACCTGAGAAGTAGGTAACATGCATGTGAGCCGAAGGTCCCCCCACCTTTATTCCTTGGACTTCCGATCCCAACACTGAAGGCTCCCCCCACTGATCCCCGGGTTCCCAGGGTGTCTCACAAAAACACCCCATAATGGCAAAAAACATCCTAAGCCTTTGCGCTTTTGTCCCCTTCAAAAACTGGAAGTCCTACGTCCCGACCCATTAGTACACAGCCCTTTGCCAGAAAAGCCATTATAGCCTGGGTGTATGCAAATCCAATTTGTACAAATTTAATTATGCACAGGTAGAAAAGCACAATAGAAAATCTGTATTTGTGTGAACACAAGCCAAGCAGCTCTCCTAGTGTTCAGTGGGAGTAGCAGTTATCTGTTCCAAGTCTAGAGGGGAACACTGCTATGTGGGGCTTATCAAGAGGCAACAGAACCCCCCAGAAAACCAGGTCCACAGTATTTACGGAGCCCGCAGCAGGAAACGCCATGCAACTCAAGGCAAAACACTTACACGTGAGGAAAGCTCGCTATTTTACCCCTTATGGCTCATTCTTCTGTTTCAACAGGGCTCTTCGGTACAAAACTGGAGTTCTGTAATTCCCCAACAGCTACAGGCTAAGTAAGTGACCGCAGGAGTGTGGCCGGCCGGCCTCATCTCCCTCCCCGCCCTGGGGCCCCACACCAGCTACTCCCGTCCTCATCCCGCAACCTGCGGTCCACTCTTTTTGACGTTCTGACTTCATAGTTTTCTATTAAAACAATATAAACTCATTAAAGCTGAATTCAAAGACGGTAACACAGCAAAATGATACGTACATTTTTCTTCTCGACTTTGGGCTTATTCAATGTAGACAATTACATGCCCTTCTTTTTCTCTTAACGTGGTAGCATAAGCACTTCCCCACAATATTAAAATCTCTCTGTAAACAGCATTTAGAAGGGTTACATCATAGTCCACCTTATGAATACTTAGTGACGTATTTAGGCAATCCCCTGTGGTGTGGAGCATTTAAATTGCTTCCATTTTGCTCTACGACAACGTGTACCGATCATACGCACTTTACGCCTCTCTGTTGTCATTATGTTGTCACCTGCCTGTTACATCCTTCCGTCTGTTCTCCGCCTGGTAAACTCCCACTTACCCTTCAAGTCCCAAGCCTCGAGCCTCACCTGTTCTGCATAGTAACTTATTGTGTAAGGAACTCCTCATGGTCAGTTCCTTTCTAGTCTGAGTTTCTACATAACTTTGTATGTATTTCTATTACAGTACTGTTGACATTGTCTAATGTTCAGATGTTTGAGTGTCTCTTCCACCAGAAGGTGAGCTTCCTGAGTGGAGAGTCATGCATTTTTCATCTTTCTTACTGTATCACCAAGCACAACGCCTAGCACATAGTGGGGGCTCAACAAATATTCGCCTGGGAGTGTTTTTTCCAGAATTCTTCCATTGTGGCATTCAGGAATTTTGTGCTTTCATTCTTTCATCCATCTGTGCCAGAGGTCTGGTTGGTATAATGTGATAGATACTGGAGAGGAAAATTATTGTATTTCACGGAACGGAATCTAGTTAGTGACAAAAGCACCAAACCGGTAACCAAAATTAATAGTGGTAACTGCTTCTTGGGTAGAGGCAAATCAGGTTTCGACAGTAGAACTGGAAGATCTGTAACATTTTCTTAGGTCTTGGAAACTACTAGAAACACATATATGGCATTTTAATGTCAGTACAAGAAAAGTCTGCTGACACCCCGACCTCCATTATGTTTCCCTCTTGCTCACCAGAGGCTCTGGATTATGTTCCTGTTCATATTTTGCATGCTGTCATCCAAAACCTAGTGCAATTTTACAGCCAATATTAGAGACCAACTTTCAGAAAATAATTATTTCTGACTTAAATGTGAATGGTCTTTATAACTGATTCCTAAATTTCCTTGTAGTTCAGGCAGAGTGTTCTCACACAGGGAAAAATAACCACTTTTATGTAAGCCAAATGTCCTACCTCTCTCCATAAATGTTAGGTATGCAGATAACTTTCAGTCCCACCAAGAGAGATTCATGTATATAGTCCTGGGTATGAGTTTTCTGGGAGTGGGTACTGTGCTATTTTTTTTTAGATTGATTGATTGATTGATTGATTGATTGATTTGAGAGAGAGAGTGAGCAAGTGAAAGAGAGAGAGAGAGAAAGCATGAGCAGAGGGAGAGGGGAAAAACAGACTCATTGTGGAGCAGGGAGCCCGATGCGCGGCTCGATCCCAGGACCCCAGGATCATGACCTGAGCGGTAGGCAGACGCTTAACCAACTGAGCCACCCAGGCACCCTGCTATTTTTTTTTATAGAAAGAAAAAGAAAGAAGGACAATATAAGTAACAAGAAGAGGAAGTGGAGGAAGGGAAAGGAGACTCAAACTTTCCTCCCATTTTAGAGGAGGAACAGGAGCCACCAGATCCTAGACTTTGTGTTCTAATTCAGCCATCAAAAGATGGAGACACAGGTGTGGAACCGGTAGAGCTGGACAATGAAGGTGGGTGAGGGAGAGACAGCAGATTATCTGTGTTCTTGCTAAAAATCAACCTCTTCCACAAAACCTGCCTTGAAAATCCCAACTCCCTCCCATGACTCTTTCCTCTTTTACAACTAATATTCATTTTAGCAAGCTGTTATAAATTATCCTATTAACTTTCACATTTTTAAAGTTATTTCTGTTTTCCAACTCATTTTCTTTTTTTTTTTTAAGATTTTATTTATTTATTTGACAGAGAGGGAGAGAGAGCACAAGCAGGGGTAGCAGCCAGCAGAGGGAGAAGCAGGCTCCCTGCTGAGCAGGGAGCCTGTTGCGGGACTCAGTCCTGGGACCCTGGGATCATGACCTGAGCCAAAGGCAGACGCTTAACTGACTGAGCCACCCAGGTGCCCCCCAACTTCAAAATTCTTATGCTTGAACCTCAAACATTTGCCTATAATGTTTATTTGAATACTTGTAATAAATATAATCTGTTACCTAGATCTATCATGGTTTTAGCTTTCATTATACTTTATTTCAAAAGCCAGAGGCTGAAGGAAGTCGGGGGAAAGAGGCCAAAGGTGAATCCTGAGTGTGTAGAGGGCTTCCAGAACGACACAGCCTTTTGCTAGGGGCTTTCTGATGACCAGCCTCTCTCCAGGTAAAACAAAAGAGAAGATCTACCCGTGGCGATTCTGTCACCATAGATGTGGCTCTATTACAGAGGTGTCTAGCTTCCTGGGCAATGACTTCCCAGCTTTGCCTTCTCTTGGGTTTTCCCGGAGACCAAGGCTCTACACTGCTGTTCTCAGCTACAGAGCCCCTGCTGCTGTCATGACCTTCCATGGCCCCCCAGGACCCACTTGACACCATTGAGGTGAGCTCAGTTTGTCTGCTCAGGGAATTGACAAGGGGATTTCTCCACCTAGGCTTTGCCCAGTTAATTTGACGTTATATTCAAGCCAATTACTTCACCCAGTACTATAGCTCAAGGGAAAGTAGAAATTGTTTTCCCTCCAATTTCTTTATAAAACAATAGCAGGAAGGTAGTCAGGCCAACCCATAGAGATTATAGTAAATATCACACGTAAAGACTCAAATGTGCTAAAATAAATCACAGGGGGCAGTATTTTTCAGTCACAGGATATCCTCCACGCTCACCTCTGTTTTCACAGAACCTCATTGGAAAGGCCCACAAAGCAGGCCCACATCAAGGGCCATCACCTCTTTGCCCTGACACACATGCCCATAAACATGGGAAACAGTATTCCCTATATGACAAAATGGAAGTATTTCAAGAGATCCATCATGATGGTTTGTCCCAGTCCAGGAAGCTATGGACATGTCCAAGCCACCACCATGATCTTCGTAAAAGCCAAAATAAATTTAAATTCCTTGAATGGTGATCCCGCTCATGGGGTTTAACCTTAAAAATTAGGGTTAATTAATTAAGAAAAATAATCCAAAAGAAAGGATAGTAGATCACAAATGTTTATCTCCACATTATTTGGCATTGTTGATACAATTATCAAAAAAATAGGAAAATGATTAAAACAAGGTATTTGCGCTAATTTAGGATGTTAGAGGCTGATTTCTGGAACCATGCAGCTCAAATATAATAGATATTGCCTGGAATAAATCAAAATACAGGAAGATTTGATAGAATTTCCCACGCTTATGCTATGTAGGAAGAGCTACTACATTCCACTCCCACTTAGCCAGACAAAACATTAACTTGTGTATGTGAATGAACTGCTGTGTCCGATAAAAGCAGGACCTTGACAAGGCTGGAGATGGTAGGCTGCCAGGATCCCATAAGATAAGGAAAGTGGGTACCATATGGCAGCCACAAACATTTTGGCCTCCAGGAAGAACACTGGGAATGTAAGGCATCCTAAGAAACAGCGAAGGAAGGCATGCGGTGACATGCGGTGACAGCCAGGCCGCCTATGACCCAGTGACCAGCTGGGCCAATCACGAGCTGTCTTCTGACATGTGTATAAGGCAAAGAGCTGGGAAAGGACGCAGTAAACTAAAGCACTTGGTTCGTTAGTGTAATTCAACAGACTTTAGAGAGCGGCATGCACTGGTTGATGGAAACACCGTGCATCGTATTTATGGTATGGACCAGAAAGGGACTCCCAGAAGCAACAACATGCCAAATGGTCAGTGGCAGGGAAAGGGTCCTGTTTTCATTTATTCCCAGTTTTAACACCTCCTGTCTCCTTCCCTTTCTAAGGCACCAGAGTCAGGGAAAATGACTCTCCCACAGACATCGGATCATCTTCCACGGCCACCTGGTGTCTCCCTTTGCCATTCACCCTGCCCCACCAGTCTCAGATCTTAATGTCGCCTGTTATCAAATCCCAACAGCTACCCCTACCCCAGCATTTAGGCCAAATTGTGTGGTGGCAAGTTCCCTCTGTTCCTTTAGGGACATCCCTTTGGTCAAGTCCAAGGCATCCCTAATAGTCATAAGTCACCCTACCAACTTAAATAGCCCCCTCCCCTTCAAAAGCATCTTGACACAGAAATGAGGAAAAATAATCCAGTTACGTTCTCCTGGCTTTTATGCTAGTGGGAGAATGAACTGAACTCTGGGAGAATGGTCATCCTGCTGGACCATCACTGCCTCCGAGCATTTGTTAGTATTAATATAAATAAAATACATGGAAAGTATTTATTCGGTTAATATTCTCTGAGACTTGGGGCACCTGGGTGGCTCGGTCGTTAAGTGTCTGCCTTCGGCTCAGGTCATGATCCCAGGGGTCTGGGTTCGAGCCCCGCATGGGGCTCCCTGCTCAGCGGGAAGCCTGCTTCTCCCTCTCCCTCTCCCCCTGCTTGTGTTCCCTCTCTCGCTGTCTCTCTCTCTCTCTGTCAAATAAGTAAATAAAATCTTTAAAAAAAAATTTTTTTGCTGAGACTTGCCATGGATACTGAGTAGAAACAGAGCTGGTGCTGAGAATCCAGGTGCTTTTGCTCAACACATCCCGCCTTTAACCCCAAGGTGAAGACTCCGGGGAAGGCACTCCTCAAAGAACAGAAGGACAGCAACATTAGCACTCTGCAAACTTAAGAGTCCATGTGGGTCATAAAGTTCCCTGTTTTCTTCAAAATAGCAGCCTCACAATCCTCCCCAGGTCTGTACTTCCCACAACCATCACCTGAAAACCCCCTCTCCCTATATGCACCTACACTTCTATTTGCTTTTTATTTCCCTATGTTTAGCAACAGCTATAAAGCTCTCCTTTTGAGGAAATGCTTTCAGCAATTGTGTTACCTACTTTGAACTTGTTTCTCCTAAGCCATGGGCACTTCTCTTCCCCACTGTGAAATTGACTAAAAACAGCATGAAGCTGACAGGTTTTTGTATAGAGACCAGACATAGCATTAAAAAAATGTCTGAGATTTTTTTTTCCCCTCTTCTAACAAAAGGCATCTTCCAGTGCATCTTTTATTATTATTGTTCTTACTATCATTATCATTATTCACCCAAAGTTTTTGTTATCCCAAAGGATAATTCAGAACTAGAGACTTTATTCAAATGATTGTTCTCAAATGGAGCTCTCCTGGGGAATGACTTATACAATAAACACAACATTAAACCACTTTGTTGAAGAATAGAGTAAGCAAAGATGGATCCTTCTGATTTTCTTTGTTCATTTGAGTTTATTCAAGCCGTGGCATATTTTTTCGGTAAGAAATGGCAGCCTATTTACCCTGTTTCACTCAGAGAGAAAGAAAAATAAAGGAGGGGGACATAGAGCTTTAAAAATAGCATCAGTGGCAGAAGTAGACGCACAGCTAGGGAGCTGTGTCTCATTCAACCTCATATGCACCAAGCCAAGCACAATAACCGCACACAGAAGATGCACAATAACCGCACACAGAAGATGCTCAGTGCAGGTTTGCCAAATAAATAAGTGAGTGAGCAGATACTGTGACCCACGACCAGCTCTCCGTGGAAGAATGGCTGGGTAGAGGAGCTCAGGGGAAAGCCTTAGCACATTCATGGCCCTAGCCAGCTGAATGTAGAGAGGGTGTCATATTTATTTTTTAAATTTTTTTAAAAGATTTTTTATTTATTCATTTGAGAGAGACAGAGAGAGCGAGTGAGGGCACAAGCAGGGGAAGAGTCAGAGGGAGAGGGAGAAGCAGACTCCCCGTTGAGCAAGGAGCCCGATGCTGGGCTCGATCCCAGGACCCCGGGATCATGACCTGAGCCAAAGGCAGACACTTACTTAACCAACAGAGCCACCCAGGTGCCCCAAGGGTGTCACATTTAAAAGGTGCATCCCCCTGCAACTTGTACCCACTGCAGAGTCAGCCTCGAGAGGACTCTGCCTGGACATAAGAGCCCTCTAAAAGCTATTTCCAAAGAAGGTTCCAGGACCCCTCTAGAGCTTTAGAGGCCTGGGCTTCCTGGACTAGCTCTAGAGTCTCGGTTGGAGCCTGAGCCCACCCTGCAGCTCTCACAGCTACCTCCAGAGGTTGCTACACAGATGCCTGGCACCTTCCTAACCGTATGCCTTGGTTTCCAAAGTTATGTCTCCAGTCAGACAGCTTTCCCGGAATTTAAATGCATTTCCCATTTTCTCCTGAACATCACCCTGGGACATCTTATAGAAACCCCACACTCGAGCCATCAACTTTCCCCTGAAACATGCACTACTTCGTGCTTGCCCCAGTACCAGACTCATTGCTGTGTACCCCAGGGGTACTCCGTCCTCTCTCAGCACTGAACTCCCCATAATTCCTTGAATACCTCCATGCTTTTGTGAGTGAGGTATCTGGTGGCTAGAATCTTCTTGTACCAATGTCTTGCTGGGAAAACTGCTCATCCTTCAAAAAACCTACTCCATGTCACCTCCTCTGCTTACCTTCCCCTACTCCTCCAGAATGGAGTGAGCTTCCAGAAAACTTTGTTCAGGGTTGCAACCAGCACTTGTAATTGATCTGCTAGCTTATCTCCCACCTCCTGACTGTAACTGCTTACCCCCTGGGTGGTTCTCAAACTCAAGTGAACGTCAAAATCACCTGCAGAGCTTTTAAAGTGAGATCCCCAGGCCTCCTCACACCCAGGGAGAGAGACTCAACAGACTTGGGGTGGAAGCAGGGATGTTGAGTTTCTAAAAGCTCCTAGGGGGATTCTGAGGACAGCCACATAGGGAGCCTCCTGCCAGATAGAAGCTCCCGTGTTTTGTTGAGCTTCGTCATCCAGCACAGGACATAGCATTAGCAGTCGTGGATTTGTTGGATGGGAGAGTGGGTGAGTAGATGGGCAGATGTCCAGTGGATGCTGAGGGAGAATGAGACATTCTGAACAACTCTAAGACTGAGAGGAACCCAAAAGAGACGTCAGTTTAGTTCAGATCCTCTGGGAACGGGCAGCAGAACCAAGCCCCCTCCCCATCTCCAAAGAGCCGTGGCTACTCTGAGGAGCAGAATGTCCGCATTTAATTTCTGGCAGATTCTCTCTTCTCCCTCTGTGCATTTCCTCCCTGTCTTCTCCACGGGCTTTTATAAACCAGTAGCTTCTCCAGTCTTCCCCAGGTGCCAGATCAGGTGTCTCCAAGGCCCAGGGGTGGGGGAAGGGGGGTGGTTGCAGGGGGGTGGTTGCAGGATACAAGCCACAGACCTGAATAACCTGGCTGGACACCAGCAGCCTTCTCTGTACCTCACAAATGGGGTCCAGTCATCCGGAAGTCCTAATGGGATTTCTGAGTCAACCCTGGGCAAGGCATCCCACCAAACACAAAAGCCAATTTTAGTAAGGTGAGGAAAACCTTGAATTGGAGATCTGTGTGGCTGGTGTCTCGCCCCACAGGAAAGAGAAAGGACCCTCCCGCAGTGTTACCGGGTTATGACTGTCAGAGGCAGCCGGCCCTGGCTCCCCCACATGGCTCCCCTGCCATCTGGCAGCATTCAGAGCCCCTCGGGTGCTCTCTTTAAGAGCCATTTGAATCCATAATTCAAACTCAAGAGCATTTTCAAAGTAAAAAAAAAAAAAAGTAATTGTTTGATTTATTTTTTTTGCTGGGGTTTTTACGAGGAAGGGGGGGGGGGCGGGGAGGGGAGGCTGCACTTATTCCCTGCAAGCAGGGACATCTGCTGCTGGTGGGGAAAAGGCCCAGGGCATCGCCTTTCTGGGCAATTACTCCTGGGCACGAAAATAAAAACAACCCACATTTTCTCCCCAATCTGCCAGCCTCTTGGCATGTGTGGAAACAAGCTCCCTGTCTTTGGGCAACTTGACAGGTCTGGCCTGGAACAGACATCAGCTGTCACACGCGCACGGCAAGGAGAAGGGAAGCCTCCAGGGCCCAGCAGAAGGCTTCGGGACAGCTCAAATGTGGCCACCAAAGGGACCCTGCAGATAAGCTTGAGAGGGCATCAGGTTAGATTGGAGTCCAGCAGATGGCTCTCTGGGGTGTGCTTCTGTCTACTTTCACATGGAGAATCCCTGGGCTATTTCTATACACAAATCTCACCTCTTTGGAAAAACAATGATAGGTTTAGAGCAAAAACAAGACAACTCGAAACTGGTATCACTGAAATCCTTAATAAAGTGATAGGAACCCCAGCACCCTCCAAAGGTTCCCAGGTGGTATGCTTCCCCATACCCAAGTTGAGCCAAGAGGAGGATACGGGTCCCCTGTAGGTGGAGGGCCAGATGGCTTCTCCCTTTCCATTGCCACCTGCAGACCCTAGGCCCTAGAGTGGTCTGGCCAAGGCCACATGTCTCACTGAGTCCTGGTTTGTGAAAACCAGTGTCCCCTGGAAAGGTTGGCAACATGAGTTAGTTGGACTTCACTGGGGACTTCATCGCACTTGAAGGTGAAGAAACTAATCATGGTATAGCATGTGACGATAAGCAAGCCTTCCAGTGGTTTGTACAGATATGTGTTGGTATGAATGGCCCTGCAGACTCCTCCGCATGCCTGCCAGACTCATCCTCAACTCTAGGACTTTAGCCACATCCACCCAGGTGGCTAGTTGGTCCCACATGACTCTGAAATCCTATTTATAGCAGGTTGGACCAAGAAGACACGCCTGATCCAAGAGCAGCCTCGCTCAGGGACCCTGCCAAACAGGCACAATTGTGACCTAATTGAGCTGATCAGATCTTATCACTTAGACTATTTGAGAACCTGGCATAAAAAAAAGAATCAGTAGTTCATAAGGGGAATAAAAACATTCTGATTACTACATAGGCAGACCAAGTTCATATCTACTCACCAGAGCGCCACCAAAAAGTATTATGGAAAGAGTTGATACTTATTTTATTTTGAAAATAGCATTAAAATGATCATTACAGGGGGAAGATATCAGAACTTTTTCTGGACTTCCTTATATTTATCATAAAACTTCACATGGTGTTTACTTTGAAATTCAGGGTAGGTGAGGAGGGGGGAGAGAAGCCTACATGTTTTCTAGTCTAAATGTCTTGATGTGACTCTGAAAAAAAATACATAGAGTAGGAGCAGGAAGAAGAAGCCCTAAAACAATAGAAGCCAGGAGCAGGAGAGAAGAGAGTATCAAGCAGCCAGAAGTCAGGAGCAACAGGTGCAAAGTGGGAGACTTGCTGAGTCCCTGGAGTGACCAGCAGCAGAGAGAGAGCACAGGAACCCCTTTCTAAGGGGACATCTACTGAAATTCTGGCCGCGCCCCAGAGCTGTTGCTGTGGCTTCCATAGGGCCTAAGGCTCCCTTATTTCCCGCATGAAGCCTGGCTGCACGTCCCTATCTCCTGAGCTTGAGTTTCTCTTTGCTTCTTAAAACTTAAAGGAGCCTAATTTAGGCATCATACTAGCAAATAAGAGAAAAAAATATTCAGATATTATTACCAAAGCCAAAGGTAAAGACCTTTAAAAGGAGGGGACAGGAGGATACCGTGATTCATGTGGTTCAAGTACAAGGTTCAATTCAAGAAGAGCTTTAAGTTGAAAGACAAACTTTGCATAACATGGATGCATTCAGCAAACAGAGGCCAGGATAAATACATGGGAAACCATGTCTTAAATGGGCAACAGTAAGAAGCTGAGGATGTACAACACAATGAAGAGAAAAACTCAGGAGGCTCATGACAGATGGTGCCCTGTGTCAGAAGGACTGTCAGTTGGAAGAAGTAATGGAATCATTTCATATGCCAAAGGGAACAAATAGGAATGTGGAGAATAAAGGCTTTGATTCAATATTAGGAAAATCTTTTCAAAAAATTTGAACTCTGTCAGAAGATGGGGTGTTCTACTTTACAAGGTTGTGAGTTATCACTGAAAGTGCTCAAAAAGAGGGGCGCCTGGGTGGCTCAGTTGTTAAGCATCGGGGTGCCTGCTTCTCCCTCTCCCACCACCCCCCGCTTGTGTTCCCTCTCTCGCTGTCTCTCTCTCTGTCAAATAAATAAAAAATCTTAAAAAAAAAAAAAAGTGCTCAAGAAGAAACATGAAGTTCTTGGGCAGTGATGTTTTTGTTTTTATTTTTATTTTTTAAAGATTTACTTATTTTAGAGAGAGAAAGAGAGCAGGGGGGAGGGGCAGAGGGGGAGAGACTCTTAAGCAGACTCCACACTTTGTATGAGTCTGATTTCACAACCCTGAGATCACAGCCTGAGCCGAAACCAGGAGTCGGATGCTTAACCACCTGAGCCACCCAGGTGCCCTAGGCAGTGGTGTTTTTACAAAGATATTTAAGAACCGTCTCAATTCCAAGAATTGAGAGACAGCCCCCTTCCATCCATGACCTTTCCTAGGTGGAGAGCACAGATTCTAGAGCCTGGTGACCCAGGTTTGTATCCCAGGTGACCCTAAGCAAGTTACTTGTCTTCCCACCCACATTTCCCACTCTAAAAATTGAGAAAACAGTAGTACCTATAGCATAAAGAGGTTGTGAAAAGTAAATGAGATCATTCAGATAAAAAGAGTTTAGACCAATGCCTGGCACCTAAGAAGCACTAGATACATACGTTGGTGGTGGTGGTGGTTGTTAAAAACTTGTTCTCCAGGATTCACTTCAAAGTGATCATGGTCAAACTAACCCTAATCATGAATGGACTATCTGCTCATCATTGAAGGAAGCAAATATTTGGACTGTTTTGTTTATGTGTCATTAAGTTAGCAAATGATTGGTGAGCCACGGCTCTAGGTTTGGGGCTATTCCCTCCTTTAGAAAGTCATGGATGACTAAAAAGAACAAAGAATAGCCGCCCAAGGTTAATGGTAATTGTATTCCACCATCGGTTCAGTAAATACTTTGGGAGTGCCTACCCTGTGCTCAGAGACACAACAAGGACAACCAAATAAATAACTTGCTCTCAAGGAGCTTACTTCCTTTCGGGAAAGGAATAAACAAGCAAGATCGTAACAGGTGCAGGACTAGAATGAGGGCATTAGGGGGGCAAGCAAGAGTGGAATGTCTTTGTGCAGCCTGGATCCTCGGGAACCGACAGGGTCCTTACCCCACTGGTGGAAGATGCAGACAACTAAAGCAAATCCTTGTTACCACGAAAAGGAGACTTGAGTTTAGGCAAGAATCTCTGTTCAATGTCGTAGCTTTTCTACTAAAAATAAAAATGGATGGGTCAGTTTTGCAGGCAAGACAAGCCTTTGCAACGAGTTAGTCATGTAGCCTCAATTTAATTATCTATTCCATTCCTCTGTGGTCTCCTCAAAAATTAAATTTCTCACTTTTCTGAGGGTCAATTTTGCTTCCAAGTAATAAGATCACATTGATAACTAAAACTAATACAGAAACCAAAAATTTCATTTCAGTCAAAAATATCCAATCTCCACAACAATTCTGTAGTAGCCAGCGTATCTTCTGATGGGCTGGACTAAAGGGAAACCGGAAATTAAAGAAGACATAAAGAGGTCCAAATCATACTCTTCTTGGGCCTTCAGCTCCCACATAATAGAGAATTCTGGTTGGGCAATTTATTAATCAGGTTAAGCTGGACTATTCTAAACACATATTATAAACCTCCAAATCTCAGTGGCTTAACACGGCAGTAACTTATTTCTTTGCTCATGTAAAGTCCAGTGAGGACAAGCAATTCCCTGAGGTAAATTTTCTTTCCCATGGTGACTTAGAAATGCAGGTTCCCTCCATCATGGTTTCTAGGATGTGTGGAGCAGAGCAAGAGAGAGTGACAAGAGCTCACACCTCCTCTTAATTGCCTCTGATTAAAAGAAACACATATCTCTTCTTTTCACTCTCTGTTGGCCAAAACCAGAGACATGGCTTCAACCTCCAGGCAAGGAGGCTAGAAAAAGTAGGGGAGGACATGCAATATTTGGGGAGCATTGCCACCTCTTTTGGCATATGCAGTTCTTGCTAAAATCAAATTTATGCTGAGGGTATTTGGCTACCTTGGAAATTCAACCTCAGTCAGATGCAGGCACCCCAGCCTTGACATTCCACAGTTTAAGAATTTTCACTTGTCTATGTTTAAAACCTATGTAAGGCTTCCTTATAAGGAGAGAGCACCCTGGTACATGAATAAAGTGTTAATAGAAAGCCAAGTACATCATGACTTTTTTTCTAGTCATGTTACACCTGGCTGTCCTTGGAAAAGCCTTCAGTTTTTGGAGTACATATAGAAGAAAGGCCTTCAGGAAATAGAATCACAGTAGTAATCCTGATTTAGGAAAGATATGTGACTGAGAAATATGAAATCATCCTAATAGCACCGAGAGAGGCAACTTTATTGACCCTTTCACTCTTTTTTTTTTTTTTTGGTTGTGTTTTTTAATGGCAATTACTGACCTCCAGGTTTCTTTTCAATACCTTTCTACCCTAACTACTTCTGACATCATATGGACAACCTGAATCCAAAAAGGAGACTTATTTAACAGGGAGGCTCCCATTTCCAAGACTTTCTGAACTTCAGTTACCCCCTTAAGCTCCATCCACTTCAATCAGCCATAGGTGTGTGGCTCAAATCCTGTGAAAAGAATAATTCAGTGGCTCAAGATCTCAGTCTTCAAGTATGATTTTCTGTTCTTATGGTATACTCATTCCATTTATCCCTGCACCCATTTTACCACATTTTTGTGGCATCCAGCCCCTTCATGCCTGCACTGGGAAGTAATGAGCTTCTTGTCTCTGTAGATGTTCAGAAGAAAAAGGATCATCATTTGTCAGGGATAAAAGACACGCCTACCCTGGCCTTTTGAGAAAGTTTTGTTGCTCTAATATTTGGAGGGATATGAAGTTCAAAGACATATTGCAGCTGTGATTTAAATGCTAGATTCTAGTAGTTACAGGGGCCTAACCCTCCAATAAGTGTTTTGTGTTTAAATGACCAAGGTTCCAAATTGGGCACTAAATAATCACAGAATAATTAAAGTGGTAAATACTGAAAAACTATAGCACCGTGTATCAATTTAAATAAGCTGAATAATGTTACAGCCGGTGCCTTGAAAATGCAAGACATACAATGACATACAAGAGACTATGATTAGTGTAATACCCAATTTATGGAAGGAATGGTGCTGCTCAAAAACCATATACAATGTTTAGGTTAAGATTTATTAGGAAGAAAAAAAGAGACTTATTAGGGCCATCACATCAGCTTCAAATCTAACATGCTGAGGTAAATTGGAACTTGCCTCAGTTTTCAGACTCAATTTAGATGGGACTCATTAGAAGAATCTTATTTGTTGTAATAAGAATGGATAATACAAGAAAACCAATCCTAAAGTTGAAAATTAAGTGAAAGCAACAACAAGTCAAATATATTGAACAAACGTGTAACCAATCTGAAATCTGTAATGGTAATCTCTAGACAGCTGTGATGAAAATACTCTTGCATAGAAATTCTACATTCACTGGACTTGGGAGTATGTCATCAAGGGAGGCAATCATAACTATCCATCTTTATTTAACTTTAACAGGTCAAATAAGGGAATATTTTATGCACCAAAGATTGTCACAGACATTGGTTACCAACTGATACAATCAAGGGGTAGAATGTTAGAAGAGAATCTCAAAAATCTTAGGACAATCTAATATACCTTTGTAATTATTTTTCTCTTTCTCAGGGAACAAAAGGAAGTTAAGAGACTGTAACCATAGTTTGCAAGCAAGTTACAAGAAGATCTATGTGCTTGTTTTCCAGGAGATAAATACACTGAGGGAGGAGAAAATGTAACATCTGCCAAATACCTTGCTCAAAGCTCTTTGTTAGAAGACTGTGCTGACTTCCTCTCTATAATTCTTCTAGAAGAGAGAACGACTCTCATCTCCCATTGTCCTGGATAAGACAATTATTATTGACAGACACAGGGGACCCAAATTTTTGTTCTGAAGAAGGTCTGAAAAAGAATCAGGCTACCTCCCCATTACTACTGTCATACTGGAATGGCCAATGCATCTTTTTTTAAAGATTTTATTTATTTATTCATTTTAGAAGGTGGGGGAGCATGAGCTCAGGGAGGAACAAAAGGGGAGGGAGAGGGAGGGGGAAAGAATCTCAAGCGGACTCTGCACAGAGCTGGCTGTGGGGCTTTTATCTCACAACCCTGAGATCATGACCTGAGCTGTGTCCCAGAATTAGATACTTAACCGACTGCGCCTCCCAGGCACGTCAACCAGAACGGTGAACAAAACCTTTCTACTATATCCCATCAGCCAGCAAGCTCTGCCATCTTGGTTCCAGAGCTAGTCAGATCTTTTTAAATCTCACTTTTGATGGAAAGCTGGAAGATAGATAGACGGTGTAAGAACATTTCTTAGCACTGTATTTGATAGTGGAGAAAGAGATGACAAAACCCTTTGACTTAGAGCCCTAAAATAGCCATCTCCTTGCAAGGAAACCATATCAATCAATAACTTCTAACTCTGTCTCTGGAGACACCTTCTAATTTTGGAAATGTTCTATGACACTTTATTCGGTGGTCAACTGGACAAGTAACTGGTAAGTTTCCTTGCGACTCTAGAGCATTACACATGTGCTTATATAGCTAGCTTTATGTCTAGCCCCTGAAATAGCATCTCATTCAAATGTTCAAAGGATAGGAAGGGAAATGCAATGAGAACAGTTTTAGCATTTCCACAAAGGAGAAGTTGATCTTTATCATCTGATGTGCAATCAGACACTGGACTGATTTTTTCCACTCATTAACTTTTCAGCAAGAATCCTAAATTGATGTTTAAGGATCACTACTGTTATTGGTATTAATCCCCCTTTAAAAATATTTATAAAACTTTTTTTAGGTAATCAAACCTGAAAACAACTGGGAAAATATTTCAGCTGTTTGTATAGTATGGAATATTAAGCAGATATAAAGCTGTTCAAATGCATTAAATGTGGGAACATGTATTTAACTCATTGACTTTATCCAGCCAACCCCATTATGACCAAAAATTCATCAGGAAAATCATACAAGGCAAAACACCAGTTTGACTAATAACACAGGGAAAAATGGCCCTACACCCTAAATAAGTTCAGTTTTAAAAGAAAAATAATGAAACCACTAGCTTAAAAGCAAAAGAAATTTTAAAAGATAAAAATGCAGTGGAGATTCCCCTGCATTTAAAATGACTAAACTATTTAATGCAAGCCAGGTATGATGTTTTTGCAAACCATTAGAAGTCGCTAGAACATATGAAATCCTAAGGAATCCAGTGATACGTGCCGTATAATGAATCACACAATACTTCTGAATATAAAATAGCAGAGAACACAAATTTGAGATTTGAAATTTAAAATGAGATCTGACATCCTTGATAGAAACGCTTGTATTAATAATGGCACTTTGAAGTCTAATTTTTAAAAAAAAGAATAAGCAAATTCATTTCTTGCGGAATGCATATACCCATCTAAGAGAACCTAATACACTGACTGCCTCAAATGGGACATATAAATGATGTCTGTCCCAGGACTGGGCTGGGGAGGAATCCAGTGTTTATGACTCCCTGTCTCCCAGCCACATGGAGTTGCTGTGGTGACTTTCCCTCTCACCCTGGTTTGCTCTCCAAAAATACAAAAAGCCAGATGCCCGTGGGTTCGGGTGTGCCTAATTGAGCCACACTGAGCACCAAATGACCTGGAAATGTTTAATCCAGCTTTTGTCAGAACAAATTACTGGGATGTTCTCATGCCCCCTTAGGGACTAATTTATGATTGGATACCAAGTCCTGTGCAAAGCTATGGGCCACGGCTGATGCCCACTTTACCCCTGCATGCAGAGTCTGGATTCACCGCTCTGATGTGAAGAGGAACCCCTCTGAAGTGGTGGAATGAATAAGAAAGAGGATGACTAAATAAAAGACTGCAAGGGTCCTGGAGGGAGGTGTGCATTTATTCCTCCCGCTCCTCAAAGAGCTCTTTTGTGGAAAGAGAGGCTTAGCATGCTCTCTGCAAATTGCCCAGCAATATACTGCCAATGAGTCTACATACCACATGAATGGACTGAGTGTCAGTGTCCGCCTCCCCCGCGCCCCGACCCAGTTCATATATTGAATCCCTACCCAACAGTGTGATGGTATTCGTTGGTGGGGCCTCTGGGAGATGAATGGGATTAGATGAGGTCATGAGAGTGGAGCCCCCACGATTGGAACTAGCGCCCTCCTAAGAGTCACGAGAGCGTTTGCCCCCTCTGTCTGCTGTCTGCCCTGTCAGGATACAAAGAGAAGACAACAGTCTGTGACCAACCCAGAAGACGGCCTCACGGCGACTGGCACCCCAATCTTGAACTTCCAGCTTCTAGAACTGTGAGTGAGACATTACCGTTGTTGATAAAAGTACCCAGTCTATGGTACTTTGTTATAGCACCCTGAATTAAAACACCATGCCATGGCAGTGAGCACTAACCTAACAGCTCTAATATTTAGTATCAAATTATTCCCATCTCATGAACAATTCACTAGGGTTGCGGGGCTTGCAGAAAGCAGCTTGAAACCCAGGTTTGGGTTTGGTATATATTGACGTCAGGTGGAACCAGCTGGGCCCCTCTGGGCTCCCTCTCAACCTGCCACCCTGCACGGGGCGCTGAAATGGCGGGATGCTGGCTTTAGCACCTTCAGGGCCTAGACTCTCTCCAAACGGGCCTTCCACCACCCTCAGACTCCTCACTCAGCCCCACAGACTTGTGCTGCCCACGGCTTACTTTGTTTTGTTGTTCTCCTTTTGGACTTGGGATAGACAGTGCTGAGTACAGTATTCTTCCATTTCAGGCTACCATCACCAATCCATGCAGAGCCCTTCTCTTGTTTTATTTCTGTTTTTCCCCATCATAACCCATGCACTTACTGTCCTCCTGCCTGCCCCGTAGGCATTAATTCTAATGTCAGAATTTGTCAGAATGTGTTTAATGTATCACTGCATCTATAGGTGTCTTGGAAAGATATGTGAATGTGATTTCCATCTATACAAATAGTACTGAGGGACGTCTGGGTGGCTCAGTTGGTTAAGCATCTGCCTTTGGCTGAGGTCATGATCCCAGCGTCCTGGGATGGAGTCCTGCATTGGGCTCCCTGCTCAGTGGGCAGTCTGCTTCTCCCTCTGACCCTCCCCCTGCCCGCTCATGCTCTCTCTCTGATTCTCTCTTTCTCAAATAAATAAAATCTTAAAAAAAAATAGTAGTGAATTATGGAAGTCATTCAGTTTCCTCATTCGGATATACAGATATATCACTGTATCTACATGGGTATAATATCATTACCTCTGACCGCTATGTAGTATTTCATGATTTGCATCCACTGCTTATTATGAAGTACTATACTACAGCTGGATTGTTCTTCAGAGGTTGCTCCTTTACATTCCCAGGAGGGATGCATGAGAATTCCTATCTGCCCACACTTGCTATTTTCCAGCTTTCTAACTTGTGCCAATCTGATGGTTGTAAAGTGTGTTATAATACTGTTTTCATTACATTTCTGATTACTACTGACATTGGATGTCTCTTCACATACTTGTTACCCATATAAATTTCTCCTATGGATTGCTTATTTATTTCTTCTGAGCATTTTTGTTTATTGTTTTTGAATATCTTAGATATTAATCCCTTGTTAATATACAGTATATATCTTCCCCAAGGTCATCCACATTCTGTTAAATTTGCCTATAGTCTTTTTTTATTAAAGAGAAATCCTTAATTTAGATATAATTAAATCTATTTTTACCTCATTTTTGTAATTTTCCCATCCTGTTTATAAGAAAATATCCACCACTCTGACACCACAAGGACTTTTTATTAGAATTGTGTTAAGTTTGGGTGCCTGGGTGGCTCAGTCGGTTAAGCGACTGCCTTCGGCTCAGGTCATGATCCTGGAGTCCCGGGATTGAGTCCCACATCGGGCTCCCTGCTCAGCAGGGAGTCTGCTTCTCCCTCTGACCCTCTTCCCTCTCGTGCTCTCTATCTCTCATTCTCTCTCTCTCTCTCAAATAAGTAAATAAAATCTTTAAAAAAAAAAGAATTGTGTTAAGTTTGTGGATTAACTTGAGGATCATTTATATCTTTACAACATTATCACCCTGTCATTAACATGCTATAGCTCTCTAATCAGTCAGGACTTATTTTATGTCTCCTTTGGGGTTTAAATATTTTTTAATTATAACAGTTTTCTGCATTCTTTGTAGATGATTCCTAACTACTTATAGTGCCTGTTTTTCTATAGCATTTTCAAGTAAATTATTGCTATGGTGGACTTTCCTAAGTTCATCTTTTTTTTAAATTTTATTTATTTATTTGAGAGAGAGAATGAAAGAGAGAGAGAGAGCATGAGAGGGGGGAAGGTCAGAGGGAGAAGCAGACTCCCTGCTCAGCAGGGAGCCCGATGTGGGACTCGATCCCGGGACTCCAGGATTACCTGAGCCTAAGGCAGTTGCTTAACCAACTGAGCCACCCAGGTGCCCCCTAAGTTTATCTTTAAATAGCAAACTTCTGAACTCTCTTTTTATACTAAGAGTTTGTCTGTTTATTGTGCTGTGTTTTTTATGTAGATGATTACACTGTATGCAAATAATGACAAGTTTGCTCTTTCCAATCCTTGCCCCTCTCATTTCTATTTCTTGTCTTTCTGCATTAGCCAGGACTTTTTAATTATCTGTAGGTCAGTAAGCAGTACTGATAATGCATGTCCTTCTGTTGTTCCTGATCTAAAAGGGAATTAATTTGAAGTTTCTCCGTTAAAAAACAAGTAAGTTTCCCTACTAAATATTTTCTCTTTTTTTAAGATTTTACTTCCTTATTTGACAGAGAGAGAAAGAGCACAAGCAGGGGGAATCGGAGAGGGAGAAGCAGGCTCCCCCCTGAGCAGGGAGCCAGATGCGATTGGGAGCTCAATCCCAGGACCCTGGGATCATGACTTGAGCCAAAGGCAGGCACTTAACTGACTGAGTCACCCAGAAGCCCCTCTATTAAATATTTTCTGTAGAGTTTTTGTACATAATATTCATGTCTTAATTTACTGTGAACTACTTTTTTTTCCATCAAGAGGTATTAAAATTTATCAAGTTCTTTCCATTATTGTGCTTTATTTTAATGACAGATTTTCTGATTTTAAGTTAATCTTTTGTATTCTTGGAATAAATTCTACTAGATCATATTGTCTTTCTATAATACATGATTGGCTCTCATTATCTAAGATTTTACACTGGAATTTTCTGTCTCTGTCATAAATGAAATGGTCTCAAAATTTTCTTTTGCTTGATTGTTTTAAGAATCAAGGTTATGCTACCCTCAAAAATGACTAGTATGCTTTTAATCTTTTCAATTTTCTGGACCAATTTATTTAGATGAGAATTATTTGCTCCTTGAAATTCTATTAGAACCCATCCATTAAAATAACTAGGTTGAGACTTTTTCTTTGAAGGTACGATACTTTCCATTTCAATTCTGCTAGTAACCTTTGGTCCATTTGGAATTTCTAAGTCTAAATCTGAGAGTGAGGGCTGGGGTGCCTGAGTGGCTCAGTCGTTAAGCGTCTGCCTTCAACTCAGGTCATGATCCCAGAGTCCTGGGATCGAGTCCCGCATCGGGCATCCTGCTCGGTGGAAAGCCTGCTTCCCCCTCTCTCACTCCCCCTGCTTATGTTCCTGCTCTCGCTGTGTCTCTCTCTCAAATAAATAAATAAATAAAATCTTTAAAAAGAAAAAATCTGAGAGTGATGGTAGCTTAGAATTATTATTTAAAAATCTCATTTACTTGTAATTGTTTCCCCTTTTCATTGAATGTTTTATTTGCATATTCTCTTTTGTCCTCCATTAATCAAAGATTTGTCTAACTCCTTCGTTATTTTAAAACTATTATTCTGGAAGTTTTCAATTTGTTATTCTCTATTTTTCATTGCTCTTTGATATTTTTGCTCTAATATTTATTACTTCTCTTCTTCATTTTTCTTTGATTTTTGTTTGGTGTACTTCTTCTATCTTCTTAAATAAAATACTTTATTTTCTATCATAGATCAAAGTTATAACTTTTCCTACACAAATTGATTTAGCTCATACAACAAATCTTGACCTTATTGTCAAGTTTTCATTTATTTTCAATTTTCTGCCTGCAGAGTTTTGTTTTAAATATTTCTCTTGTAGAAAACACATTTCTTCCAATGTCAGTGTCTTTTGTGTGCATGTGTGGTTGGTTGGCTTAGTCTATTTACATTTATTATAATTACTCTTACATCAGAATTTGTTTTTGTAATTTTATTTGTTTTCCATTATCATCGTGTTTTTAATTTATCATATATTTGGGTTTTATTTCCCTTTCATTCCAAACTTCCACTGGATAAATCAATATATTTTTCTGATAGTTTGGACTTTGGTTGATTATCCCTAACTTTTAAGATCTATACTCCAAGGGTTTTTTTCCTATTAATTTCTTAATATTAATATTTTTATATTCTGCTCAAGGAAATCAAGGGTAAGAGACACTATAGATTTACACACTCAACAGATGCCTGAGCCGTATACCAGCATTCAGAGACTAGAAAGCTCAAAACCACATTTTTAAGATTTCTTTGCTGCTAGAGTTCCAGATATGACTTGGGTTCCTTCAATCCAATGCATGCATACTAAATCTTGATTCAGAACCAAGTCACATGGTAAGAGAAGTAGACAATTCTGGCTTAGATTGTGCAAATGCAGCATGATTCAGGAGCTAACCGTCTTACTGGTGGCTCCTTAATTCAGCCTTCTTCTGACTACAGTAGGAGAAGCAGGTCCCTAGCTGACTCAATTCTGCAGTGAAGTTTTGGGGAGTGTTTCCTGAAAGTTCAGCCTAGAGACTGTTTCATCAGGCTTTCCAAAAATAATCTGAGAAATCTATACCATTTTAAAGTCCTTTTATACCTAAATTTCCCTGAGTAGATTCTGTCATCTGCAACCAAGACTTTTTCTTGGTTAGGAAGATAATTTTTATTTTAATTCCTTTAATGATTATTGGTTCATGTGAGATTTCTATGTTTAAATTAAAAGTGATAGTTGCTTATAATTTTATTGTCTTAAAATCTCTTTTGCTTAGAATTATTTCCTTTTTTCACAGCATATTTTGGTTATTTGCACATTCTGTTGTATCTCTGATGAATCTTGTCAGACTTGTCTGACCAAGATCCTGAACAACAAGTATCTTAACATGTTTTTACATCCATGTGGTAACTTTATTACTACCTTGGAAGTATATTAGTATCATCATAGCTTTAGTTCTAAATTTATAATGGATTTTTTTCTTTCCAAATGTGTTAGTTATCTGTTATCACAATAATGCTATGTAATAAACACAAAATCTCAATGGCATACAATAATACACATTTAGTTTTGCTCACAAGTCTATGAATTAGCTGGGCTTGGTAGGGTTCACTCAGGCATTTGAGGTCAACTGCAGGTCAGTTAGATGTCTTTAAATCTCTTGGCTGGTTTGTATATCTGTGGCCTTGTCTGGGATGACTGAGCTGACATCTCTGCTTGACATGTTCTGTAATCTTCCAACACACTATAGTGCCTGGACTGGTTTTCATGGTGGTAGCAGAGTTGCAAGAGAGAGAACACAGAAGGATACAAAGCTTCCCGAAGCTTTGGCTCAAAACTGGCACACTATCATTTTTTACCCCATTCTAATGGCCAAAGCAAGTCACAAACCAATGCAGACTCAAAAGATGGGGAAACAGACTCCACTTCTTGATTAAATAAGCTACCAAGTCACATTGCAAAGGGCAAAGACACAGGGAAGGAGGCATAATCAGGGAAATTTTTGCAATCAAACTACCACTCAATGCTTTATAACAAAGAACCCCAAAATGTTGTGGCTTATAACAACAACTCATTTTTATCTTTTATGGTTCTATACAATGACTAGATTTATATAAACAGTTCTTACAAGGGTCTCTAATGCAGTTACAATCAAAATGACAACTGGACTGTAGGCTCATCTGGGTCAAACATCCAAGATGGTTCTTTAGTCACAGATCTGGTGCCTCAGCTGAGATATTGAAATAGCTGGGGACTTGCTTCCACATGGTCTCTCCATGTTGCTAGCTTGGACAGTCTCAGCATAGCATTTTCAAGGTATTCAAAATGTGGCTGTTCATTTTCACCAGAGTAAGCATTCCAAGAGATCAGAACAGAAGCTGCCATACTTTTTCTGAGCTAGCCCCAACAGTCACATGGTGGCTCTTCTACCACCTGGTTACACAGGCCAGCCCAGGTTCAGTAGAGAAAGGGTCTACGTGAAGAGAAGACTAGGCATTTGTATGCATGTACATATGTGTGTGTGTGTGTGCACACGCGCATGCACAATATTATATGTGTATGCGATGCAGTATCATCTGCTTTAGTTCTGAATGTGTAGTTGATTGTTCTCCATGTAAATAAATATAGGTACATTATATTGCTTTTTTAGGCAATCCATTTTACATATTTATGCATTTCCTAGAGTATTGGGTTTACTTTTCTTCTTCTAGTATATATAATTATTTCAACAGTGTTGTCAGAGTGGATACTTTTGAGAATATCTTGCATGATCAAGAATATCTTTATTTTATACTCATATTTAATTTTTCAAAGTTCTCTCCCTTCATTATTTTGTGCCCAATGTTGCTATTAAAATGTTGCTTTTCTGGAGTCATTAGGCCAGTTCTCTTTGTCTTTGAATTTTTTTTTTAAAAATTGTGCCCTCCTTTTTGTCAGTCTAAGCTCAATTATTACCCACTTCATCCATCTCCTCCCAACAACACACTCATCAAGCAATGCTGTTTCTCAAGGAACACCTGTGCTTCCTCCCCAGGCACTGCTCTTTTTCAGTAGTTGCCTCAGTGATACTCCAGCTCTTGAAGTGGAGAGCAGGGAAAGGAGGGAAGCTTCAGGGTCCCCAGCTCAAGGCTGCACCTGCTTCCATCGACATCTATGGACAGCCTGACCATGATGCTTGATATTGTCCCGCAGCCTCCAGCCAGAGGGCTGGCCCTACCATTGTCCCTCCTTGTGTGACTTTCGGAAAGTAATTTTCCACTCAGGGAGACGTGGGGCTCCACAAAACACTCCTCCGGCTACTTCTAGTTGTGGTGCTGTATCTTCTCTGTTCCAGGGTGCTCCTTCACCCAGTCCCCATTACTCCCACCCCCACCTCTGTAACACAGAAACCCCATCATCTTCCACCTCCTCAGGTGGTTCTCACAATCTTTATTCTGATACTTGACCTTGCCCCTCTTAGCTCCCTGTCGTCCTCAGAGCCAAGATTGTCTTTTATTGCCATCTGATCAGAAACCACATGTTCAATGTCCCAGACCTTTCAGTTTGTTTTTGGAGAATCCATTATATTAAAATGTAGGGTGGAAATTAGAATATGGCAAACTTCACAACATAATGTTTGAAATGAGTTTTCTCAATCAACTTTACCTTTGAAAAATTCCGTTAGATATTGTACCTTACATAATTACCTTGTTAAAAAAAAAACTGAAGTGAATAGATCAGCATATATCATATATGATTGTTTTCTGAGTTTGTTTAATCAACAAAGAACAATTATAAATATATTCATCTTGGTAAAACAAAAGGACACAAGTGTCTTGTTATAAATTAATGTATACATTCCCTTGTTTCCCTTTTTCCAGAACGTTTGACATTCTTTATCAACTAGTATATACTAGTACATAAAAGAATACAAGAATAGAAAAAGGTTTCTCGGGGACGCCTGGGTGGCTCAGTCGTTAAGCGTCTGCCTTCGGCTCAGGTCATGATCCCCCAGTTCTGGGATTGAGCCCCGTGTCAGGCTCCCTGCTCCGCGGGAAGCCTGCTTCTCCCTCTCCCTCTCCCCCTGCCTCTCCCACTACGTGTGCTCTCTCTCTGTATCTCAAATGAATAAATAAAATATTTTGGAAAAAAAGAAAAAGATTTCCCATATTGTCCTTTGTATTTCTATATTAATAAACCGGAAGGAAAGCAGTGAATGGCTTCAATTATGGAAAGGAAGGGATCTGGCTTAGCATTTTGATAGGGCCAAAGGCAAGTTTTTCTTATTTTTGGCTCAACCTCTATCAATCTTTGAAGTTGCTCACTGGTAAACATTTTAATTGCTTTGTTCCAGTGCTATCTATAAATATAATTATTTTCAGTTTGGAAGCACTCAAATCACAACCCTCTTGTTGTTTGGGTTTACTGTTTGTTTATTTGTTTGTTTGTTTGCATTTAGTATATGGTTTGCCAAGGTCATCATTTTCACCTCTAGCTTTCATTTGAAGCCTTCTTTACAGATGAGAATGCATACCTTTTAGTGATCGGTGTTGGGACCAGGTAAACCCAGGGTTGCATCATAGTCTTTTTCTCCATATTCTTAAGTATAAAATATACCAATAAATATTTCCATCTTTAGATTCTAAGAGCTCTGCATGTATAGCAGTGCTTTTGCCTACTGCTTCTTTTTGGACGTTTATTGATGTGAACCTACAATTAACATCTTCCAACTATAATCTGTTCCATTAGCATTTCTTCAACTGGAAACTAACACAAAAATCTGAAGAACATTCTTAAACCAGCACATTGGAAATAGTTTCTCCCACCTAGCTGAGCTTTTGGAAGAACTTCTTAAGCATAAGTTTTGTGAGGAATATTGAAAAGTCATACAGTAGTTAACGACTGTTGTATTCCTTTAATTTTGAATTGCTTCCTTGCTCTCTGTGAAAAATTCTGGTGGACTGAGAGGTATTTTTCATCCAAATAATTTACACTTATTTGTAAAATATATCATTGGCATGTTTAGATTTGTTTGGGGTTCAGCCAGAAGTGATCCTTAGAAGTATCATAACTCAAGTAGTAACTTCATTATCAAACTGTGGAATTGGCATTTTTTTCTGGGGTAGGTCTTCTTTGGCAATGAAATACAAGAAGCAATCATAGGAGTTGCTTTTTTAGTTTTTGTTTGTTTTATTTTGTTTTCGGGAAAAATTTGGAGGCCTTTTTTCCCTAAAAATATAACTCCTCCAGCAGGGGCCCTACTCTCCTCTGTGACAGCCCCCTGCTTACTCACCACAAAGAGCTGGAGTGAGAGGAGCCCGCTCTCTGTTATGGCACAACTCCAACCAGGCCCTCTGGTGCTAAAAAAGGCATAGAGGCAGGGGGTGGAAAGGAACGGATGGACCCACATCCTGTGGGATTTGTGGCTTCATCCAGATGCTTTTGGTTCCAGACCCTCTTTTTACTCTTGGCAACCTGCTTGCTACTTGCCCTCCTGGGCTCAGCCAAACCCACTCCATTCCCATATTTCATCTTAGTACCTGGAAAACCAGCTGTGTCCAATGCCCGGGTCTGTGCCTTGCCCAGGAGGGAAGTGACACTTAAGGCCTATTACTGATCAATGAAGTGTAGCCATTGTGCTCTCATGAACTCTTCTTGGTAGCTGAGGATCAAAATGCTTCACCATTTAGGGGAAGATCGAAGAGAGGCAAGTTCATTCTTGCAAAGAATACAGCATGGCTAAGGTCCAAGATGCTATAGCCATTCAGTTAAATGAGAAGTGGAGAGGAACCATCTGTTTACTGTGCAAAGTAAGCAAAAAACAGACATATGGGGAGACAGATGATGATGTGGAAATAGAGTTGAACTGAAATTCAGGAGGGTTGTGTGATAGCCCTAGCTTTACCCATGGCAGCAGCAGTGTGACCTTCGGGAGGTCAATTAACCTCTGAGGACATCAGCTTCCTCAGCAGCGTATCAAGAGCATGGGACTAGGTAACACCCAAAGTATTTATAAACCCAAAAGATTTTTTCTTGACCCAATTGTCCTCGCCTGCTAAAGCAGGCACTCCTCAAACACAGCCATTTGCTCATAATAGGGATTCAATATGCTAAATTGAATGTCCAAAGGCAACCTAATTAGGCAGACAGTGGGGCTGTAGCTGTTTCTGATGTGACTCTAGTGCCCTTTAAAAAGTGTCCTTTGCTCAGTCCTGACCTTGACTGTCAGAGTGTTAGCATTCTTTGCTGACTCATGGAGAATAGTAGCTATACTCCTGTTAAATATTTTTGTCAACCTAGCAGAATGATATTCTTACTCCACTTTATTCCATGTGGAGAAGTTTGGGGTTTCAGATGGCTTGTTTGTAAGCTAAAATGGAGTCGTTTTTTCAAATTAGTTTCTATAAGTTTTGGTAATGAATCGAGACAGTGGCTGAGGGGCAAAGAGAAAGGGTCCTGTCTTAAAACAACCATTTCAATGGTGACGAGCATTTTAATTCTCACCTTAGATGGCAAGATCAAAAGATTCATCCTAATATTTCCTGGGGTCCTTTCAGCAGCTTGAACATTTACATAAATAAGAATTATTTTCTCTTAAATAGGAAGACATTTAAGTACCATAAAATCATGTGTATTTTTCAGAAGTTATTCACTGAGGGTTAACTCACCAAATAAGAAAACTGCTATTAATTTATAGGGCAAAGAATATTACTATAACCCAAGTAATGCACTCAGAGATTCTATACACATTGCAAAGAAATAAAATATTGAATCATAATAACAGACTCATCCCATTTTTTATTAACCCAAATGGTTGGTGCCACGGAAACAGTGTGATTTCTATACCGTATCAATAATTCAATAGTCTGAAGTGGCATTAAGAATAAAAGCATTCATTTTGTTCATTTGTTTTACTGTAAAAGGCACTGAACAAAATCAAAGTAAAAGGAGAACATCCTATGAGGATTAGTTTGCTGGATTGAGACTGTTTATTAATATAAATAATCCGCTAAAATAAATCCCTATTCAAAACAGTAGCATGCATCTCTTCCTCTGCTCATTCTCTCTACAGTTGACCCTCAACCTGATATTAAGGGCTAACTTGGTTCTATTTTTGAATGATCTAAAGATACATAATATTTTTGGATACATTACGGAACTTTTATTCTAATTATTAATGGTTATTCTTCATTCAAGTAAGATTTTTCTATCAAATATATTTTTAAATCTATTGTATCTATATTTTAGTGTCTTCTTTCCCCCCAAAACTCTTATTATCAGAACTCTCTCACTTAATCAATAGGTATTTGTTGAAATCACTATGTGCTAGGATGATTTTGTTTTCTTCATTCCAATATTAATCAATATGCAATTTGATTAGAATAAATTCTCCAAGAATCTCAGCAATATAGGCATAGTATTCTGGCTTTCAGTCTTAAATGATGGCTAAAGTACCAAAAGCAGGATAGGAACAAGCCTATCTCACAGGGCTGTTTTACATATTAAAAATCACCACATATGAAAAGGCCAAGCACACCAACCAGGCAGAAAGCATGACTCAATTTTGGTTTCCTTCTTTATTTTTTAATTTCTTCCCTTCTCATGGGTTTTTTCTTTAAGATATCACTCCCACAACACCCAGAATTTCTCTGTAACTGTCAAAAGCTGATTAACTCTTATTTAACCACATATCATGTGCTGACAAGAGTGAATGCAGCATAGTATTTCTCTCTTCTGGTCTATTTAGAATAGCACATGAATACCTAATTCATGAGGACAGGAAAATCTCAATTAATCCAAATATTAAAATAATCAGGAAGAAGGCAGTGAAAAAAGGAAGAATCAATACTACTAATGGAGGACCTAAGATTATATATCACCTGGGCCTCCATTACTAGTATTGTTTCTTCCTAACATTTTTTTTTTCATTTGAGTATAGCTGACACACATTAGTTTCGGGTGTATAACATAGTGAGTCAACAAGTTTATACATTATTCTATGCTCACCACAAGTGCAGCTACCATCTGTTACCATACAATGCTATTACAATGTCACTGACTATATTTCTTATGATGTACCTTGTATTCCTATGACTTATTCATTTTGTAACTGGAAGCCTGTATTCTTCCTATATCAGGATATGGGTAAGCATGCAGGGTCTCTACAACAACACCCATGGCAAGGGGAAGCAACATGGGTCAATGAATGTGGGATAGAGGCAATGGGCTAGGGCAGTCAAATGGATACTTCCTACATGTCCTCAATCTGGTGCTCAGTTTTTTTCCCATGTGACACTTATGTTATGTAGAGGAGGCAGATCTACAAGAGTATCGTATCCATATTAAAAAACACAGCTCCTGGTTTTGACTGGAAGCCATTTGAGAGATTTGGCCCCCTTAGTAGATACCTGAGGATAAATGCTGACTAGAAAACAGATGGTTTACATCAACAGTGGATGCCAGTCAAGGGCACAATACCCCATTTCCATCTATATAGTGCCCCATATAAACCACTCATCATTCCCACCCTCAGAATTTAGATGAGATCCTAGGGAGAAAGGGAGAGATCCTGAATTTATCTGAGAAAATCCAGCAGTGACTAGCTTTGAATGATACAAGATTAAGTTTCAGCTTAGTCAGGTGAAATGATAGTGGAAGACACATATTAATCATTTTGGGTAAAATTATACCCTCATCCATGGTTTGCAAGTATCATGACTATACACAATGATGCATTAGTAAAGGAACTAAGGAGTTACAAAAAGACGTATCTGTCAGGCATGGAACATTCTGGATAGGGAAACAGAAAAAAAAATTAGGGGAGATATCAGTGCTCAGCCCAGGCATATAGCAGAAAACAGATATTCCTGGGCTAAGTAGGTAAGAAGTAAATAAGAAGTATTCGGCCAAGCTGGGAATTATATTTAGTTTCCTCCAATTTTAAATTAACTTGTTTTGCCTATGCTTTCTTAGGATAAGAATTGGGACCTGATGGAAAGGAAAGAAATAAAATTACCTGTTTACAAAGAAAACTCTAAAGTCTTCATCAGAAACCTATTTGGACTAATAATCAAATTCAGGGCACCTGGGTGGTTCATTCAGTTGAGATACTGCCTTCGGTTCAGGTCATGATCCTGGAGTCCCGCATCAGCATCCTGGCTCAGTGGGGAAGTCTGCTTCTCCCTCTGACCCTCCCCCGCTCATGTTCTCTCTTCCCTCTCTCTCAAAATAAATAAATAAATAAATAAATAAAATCTTTTTAAAAATTCAGTTAAGTTGCAGGATACAAAACCAACATAAAAAAGTATAAGTGGCCTTTCTATGCACTAACAATGAACTACCTGAAAAAGAAATTAAGAAAAATAATCCCATTTAAACTAGTATCAAAAAGAATAAAATACTCAGAAAAAAATTTACCCAAGGAGGTGAAAGATCTGTACACTGAAAACTATAAAGCACTAATGAAAGAAATTGAAGAAGCCACAAATAAATGGAAAGATATCCCATGTTCATGGATTAGAAGAGTTAATATTGTTAAAATATTCGTACTACCCAAAGTGATCTACAGATTCAATGCAATCCCTATCAAAATCCAATGACATTTTTCACAGAAGTAGAACAAACAATCCTAAAATTCATATGGAACCACAAGATATCCAAATAGCTCAAACAATCTTGAGAAAGAAGGCAAAGCTAGAGGCATCATACTTGCTGATTTCAAATTATAAAACAAAGGTATAGTAATCAAAACAGTATGGTACTGGCATAAAAACAAACACAGACCAAAAAACAGAGAACCCAGAAATAAACTGACACATGTATAGTGTACTAATCTTTGAAAGGATGCCAAGAATACAAAATGAAGAAAGGATAGACTGTTTAACAAATGGTGTTGCAAAAACTCGACAGCCACATACAAAAGAATGAAATTGGATCCCTATCTTACACCACACAAAAAAATACAACTAAAAATAGACCGAAGACTTAAATGTAAGCTCTGAAACTCTAAAACTCCTAGAAGATAACATAGAGGGTAAGCTCCTTGACAGTTTTGATAATGATTTTTTGGATTTGACACCAAACACACAAGCACCAAAACCAAAGATAAACAAGTGGGACTACATCAAACTAAATAGCTTCTGCACAGCAAAGGGGAACCATCAACAAAATGAAAAGGGAAACTACAAAATGGGAGAAAAACATATATCTGAAAAGGGCTTAATTTGCAAAATAGATAAGATAAGGAACTCCAACAACTCAGTAGCAAAAAAAAAAAAAAAACCACAAACCCAAATAACCCAATTGAAATCTGGGTGAAGGACTTGAATGGACATTTCTCCAAAAAAGACATACAAATGGCCAACAGGTATACGAAAAGGTGCTCAACATCACTAATCATGAGAAAAATGCAAGTCAAAACCACAAGAGATTTCCTCATACCTGTTAGGATGGCTATTATTAAAAACCAAACAAAAAAGAAAAGTGTTGTTAAGGATGTGGAGGAAAGGGAACCCTGGTACACTGTTGGTGGGAACGTAAACTGGAGAAGCTGCTACGGAAAAAATACAGAGGTGCCTCAAAAAATTAAATATAGAACTGCCATATGATCCAGTAATCTCATTCCTGGGTATATTTCTAAGAGAACTGAAATCAGGATCTTTTAAGGGATATCTGCACTCCCATATTCATTACAGCATTATTCACAAAAACCAAGATATGGAAACCACCTAAATATTCATGGACAGATTAATTAATATAGAAGATGTGGTAGATACATGCATCAGAATACTATTGTGCCTTAAAAAGAGGCAATCCTGCCATTTGTGACAACATGGACCTGGAGGACATTATGCTAAATGAAATAAGCCAAATACAGAAAGACAAATACTGTACGTTATGACTTATATGTGCCATCTGAAATAAACTCATAGAAGCAGAATAATGGTGATTGCCAGTGGCTGACGGGAAGTGGGCAATGGGGAGATGATGGTAAAACAGGACAGAGTTTCAGCTATTTAAGATAAATAAGTTCTGGAGACCTATTATACAACACAGTGCTTGTAGCTAACAATATTGTATGACATACTTAAAATTTTCTAAAAGGATAGATCTTGTGATAAGTGCACCTGCCACCAAAAATAATAATAATAATGACAATAACAACAAAGGGGGTGAGAGGAAACTTTGGAAGGTAATGAATATATCTATGGCCTTGATGGTGGTAATGGTTTCACAAGTATATATTATCCCCAAACTCATCAAGCTGTATACATTAGGTATGTGTAGCTTCTTAACATGTGAATCATGCCTCAATAAACTGGTTTGAAAAACAAAAGAAAAAGAATTAGGGCCTGAGATAAGTCAAAATTGAGAAGAAATTGCCCTATGACCCATTAAGGCACTGTTTCCCCTGCATCCATTATCCCACTCTGCCAAAATGAACTTTCTAACCCAAATCTCATTTTTCCATCTGCTAAATAAACCCTGACAAGGCTTCTGATAAGAGATCTACTAAGATCACAATACCCTCATAGGATAAAGTACTAACTTTTTAGCACACTGTGCTACTCCTGTCTTCCTCTTTGTCTTCATGTTTTCCAAAGACCCATGCTCTTTGGTACCAGTTATGTTGAAAATCTATAGTCCTCTAGCACACTCTTTTTCTTCATCCTTCCACACACTCTGATTACATAATACAAGCATCACCCCACGAACACTAGTGCTAACACCACCACCACTGTGAGTTCTGTCATCACATTTCAGTCCATCACCGCCACCATCACTGACGCCGGCATCACTTCCACTCCGCCAGATGACAAAGACCCTTGTCATCTTTTAAGACTTGGTTTTAAGCATTTGCTTCAACCTCTGTGAATCTACAACTTCATTCTCAGTGTCATCAATGAACCCTAATCAATAGCCTCTCCTGAAACGTGATCCCAGAAGCATTTTTCTTTAGATATTAACATGAGCTCCACACAATTACCTTCATTAATGCCTGCTTCCATATGGTTTGAATCAAGTCTTTTAATATTTTTAAAAGCAATGTTTTTATACAATATAAATGACAGAGAAAATAGGATTTTCATGCCTTTAATATAATAGTTGTGAATAATTATAATATTCTTATCCTTTAATAAATTTGAACTCTGTGGTTTTGAAAGCTTTATGTTAGAATCATTTATTTATATTTAAAAGAGGGATGTCCTCTGTTTTATGTACTAGCATTAGACAACATCATTAAAGAGGTTACGTCATACACACGTGTGTGTATGTTGTGTGTGTATGTATACGTAACCTCCTTAAACAATGATGTTATCATATATAAACAATGATGTCATATATATGTGTACACACACACACACACACACGTGTGTGTGTGTGTAGTTTTTAGGATTTCACTGTGTGTAAAGATTTTTTTTTTCCAGCCTTCATGGCTAGAGGTGAAAAGCAAAAAGCAACGTGTAGGTGGATGATCATGTGGCAATGGCACTCTCAATTCAATGCCAAGAGGAAAGAGTTGCAAAAACAATGGGATAAATTTTCTATATTTTAGAGTTAAATCTGCAACTTAAGTGGTAAACAATTCATTTTTTTTAAAATTTACTCAAGCAAGTAGTATTTGTACAATGTTTGTTTGTGCCAGGCACTGTGCTGGGCACTGAGAATCAGTGATAAACAAGATTGACATGGTCCTTATCCTCAAAGTAGATTCCATTCTTTCAGAGAAAATAGATCTAGAAAACAAAGGAAAAGGAAACAATTGCAGTTTGTGCTGAGTGCTATGAAGAAGGTAGAAAGGTAATTCAGGAAGGCAAATCAAAAGATGAGAAGGAGGGGCACCTGGGTGGCTCAGTCATTAAGCATCTGTCTTCGGCTCAGGTCATGGTCCCAGGGTCCTAGGATCGAGCCTCGTATCGGGCTCCCTGCTCCGCGGGAAGCCTGCTTCTCCCTCCCACTCCCCTGATTGTGTTTCCTCTTTCACTGTATCTCTCTCTATCAAATAAATAAATAAAATATTTAAAAAAAAAAAGAAAGATGAGAAGGAAATTAGGTAAGCAAACAGAAGCAGTAAGAACATTCTAGGCAAATATGCAAAGGTTCTGATGTAGAAAAGGTTTGAGCACGTTTGAAGAACTGAGAAGAAATCAAAACAGAACACGGTAAGATGATAAGCCTCAAAAATCTGGACATGCTCTGGATTTGGCCGAACGTTATAAACTGTGGTTGGGAGTTCGGATTTGATGATATACCCGTGGGATTAAAAGGCTTTAGACAGGAGGAACATGACTTGATTGATGTGTTAAGATCTACTGGCTTCTGTGTGGAGAATGGTCCGGAGCAGGGGGAGAGAGCGAAGTGGGGATAGTGGTCAGGTGGCTGTTGATGGCCAGCCGAGATGATGGGAGGCCTGGTCCCTGCGGTGCCCCTGGAGGCAGAAAAGCCCATTAGGAACTGCCCTGACTTATCACCCACCCACAGAACCATCTTACAAGGGAAGTGCTGTTATCAGTGCAGATGAGTGGCTTATTCTAACTCCTACAGTCAACTGGTAGCCAAGGCCAGACTCAATTTCACAACTAATTCCTGAGCCCCACTCTGCCCACTGCACTGCCTGCCTCTTACTGCCTTCCTGCACTACGTCAACCTTCCCGCTCCTGACCGAAGGCTGAGATACCACTGGTAGATCCAACAGGCGGATAGTCTTTCCTTTCTGAAAATAAAGATTATCACTGTAACAGGCCTACTTTATGACTGTGAGAAATACACTAACATTTGGGCTCTTCTCCTTTCGTCGTGCTTTTTAAGAGTCTGAAATACCGGTCCTAGAGGGTTTTCTTCCCAGGGAATTCCTTGGGTTTAAGACCTGGTCCATTAGTCTGCTCTGTCGGCTATTGATTGAATGGCTTAAACAACGGACATTTATTTCTCACAGTTCTGGAGACTGGGAAGTCCAAGGTCAAGGTGCCGGCTGATTCTGTTCGTGGCGAGAGCCCACTTCCTGGCTTGCAGGCGGTCCCTTCTTAATGTGTCTCTCTTCTTCCTGTAAAGCCACGAAGAAAAGACCCCACCCCCTTGACCTTATCTAACCCTGATTACCTCCCACAGGCCCTCTCTAAATACTATCACATGGGGGCTGAGGACTTCAACTTCTGAATTTTGGGCAGATTCGCAACTTGACCCATTGCACCAGGTGATGCTACAAACTTGGACAAAGCTTCAAACCTTCCCTTCATCAAATTCTCCTGTTTGATGATTCATGTTTATTTCAACGTTTCTTTTTTTTTAAGATTTTATTTATTTACTTGAGAGAGAGCAAGCTAGAGAGACAGCACGAGCAAGGGTGGGGCGCGCAAGGGCAGGAGGGGTGTGGGAAACAGAACGCCACAACAACCACTGGTGCACGTTCGTTCAGACTCCGAGATCTCTGAGAAAACTCGAGATTGCAGGGTTGAAAATAACCCAAAAGGATCAGAATGAAATGCCCTTGGGATGTGTGTGGTCCGTTCTAAAGTACGCAGCAGCAGAAGATGTTTTGTAGATAGGAAGCCAGCTGTAAACAGCACACTGGGCACTCCCCTCTTTGTTCCTTTATTCTGTTTTAAAGATTCTTAAGTGCTTGACTAATCCTGGGTACATGGAGGAATGTGCCTTACTAGGCCCCTGCTGTAGATCATTATAGATCTATATCGTTGTAGAAGGTATATAAGATTATGGAAAATAAACCTTGGGACCTCGGGGTGTTTGCTCGGGGTCCCCTGTGCCTCACTATACTGTCGTCTCTTTTAGTTCCTTCCCCACCCCAGGTCCTCGACTCTCTGAGGTCGACAGGAGGGGCAGATGGAGAAGCAGACTCCCCGCTGAGCAGGGAGCCTGACGCGGGGCTCAATCCCAGAGCCCCGGGATCGTGACCTGAGCCGAAGGCAGACACAGCCAACTGAGCCACCCAGGCGCCCCTATTTCAACATTTCTGATACTCAGGATGACTCTCACTGTAAGTGAGGCCCTGCTAGGTCAGGAAAAGAAAGGATTTCATAACATCTCAAATCAGGTACCACAATCAATTCAGAGACAGGAGAACTAGCAGAGATCCAGAGCAGGCTAACGTACCCTATTCTGTATGGCTGAGATTTAAGTTGTCTGTAAGCCAAGAGGTACATGTAACCTCTGTGAGAAATTTAGGTTTCTCATAAGTGATGGTGTTTCACACTTCTCAAACAATGACGTGGATGTCAGAATCAAGTCTGTAGATGTCACTGTCAAAACGTGGTGAGTGAGGTAGGGCAGCTCTGGGGCTTCTGCCCACCTCCGACGTGGTGCCGGTGGCCGTACCTGAGTTCTAGCCCCACTCCTCCCATGCGTTAGCTGTGTGACTTTGGCAAGTCACGTTACTCTCCTGAATCTGTTCCTTGATTTTAAAACAAGGGTGATAAAACATCCCCTGAGTATCTGACCAGAATACCAAGTGGGGCCCAGACCCATGCTGCAATTTAAGGCAGTGATACTGTGATGATCATGAACAGAAACTCACCCTCTAGAAACAGCTTAAGGCCTTGGTTTCCCAGAGTTCATATTAAAACCACCATTCCAGAGCTGCTCTGTGGGAGCAATCAAACTTTTCCGTTTGCTCTGTGAATGTGGTTGCTCCCAGGGCTTCTTTAAGATCCTAACTCTGATGACCAGGGGAAAAGTGTGTCCCTAAAAGCAGAGCACTTCTCCAAACTCAGTCACTTGTCTCAAAGGTCACTTAGGAGACTCTGTTATCAGGAAAACTTCATTTAGCCTTTTTCTCTTCAAAGCACAGGTTCTATCTATCTGTTTATTTATTTTGATGTAGTGTTCCATGATTCATTGTTTGCATATAACACCCAGTGCTCCATTCAGTACGTGCCCTCTTTAATACCCATCACCAGGCTAACCCATCCCCCCCACCCCCCTCCCCTCTAGAACCCTCAGTTTGTTTTTCAGAGTCCATCGTTTCTCCTGGTTCGTCTCCCCCTCTGATTCCCACCCCCTTCATTTTTCCCTTCCTGCCATCTTCTTCCTTTTTTTTCCTTAAACATATATTGCATTGTTTCAGAGGTACAGATCTGTGATTCAACAGTCTTGCACAATTCACAGCGCTCAGCATAGCACATACCCTCCCCAATGTCTATCACCCAGCCACCCCGTCCCTCCCACGCCCCCACCACTCCAGCAACCCTCAGTTTGTTTCCTGAGATTAAGAATTCCTCATATCAGTGAGATCATAGGGGTGCTTAAAGGGCTCACTCTTTAATGGTAGCAAAATAAGCTTTGTTTTCTAAAAGGTGAGGGTACTTGACAGGTCGGAAGAGAGGAAAAGAAAATTGACTTAAAGAAACCTTTTCCCTTCTTCTGACTAGCTGCCTTGTCTCTTAACTAGAGGTCTGTAAGTTATCAGTACACCCCAAGTTAAAAGTTTATCTTTAACAGGTAGGCAGATAACACCAGTTTAGAAAAGTTAGCTGAAGGAGGAGGTATAGTCTGTGCACAGACAGGATAGCAAAGCTTTGAAGTGACCCTAAGATGTCAGCCAAACCCATAGACAACTTGCCTGACTCGGGAGCAAGTGGACTGCCTGGCAGGGAATAAGAGGGGGCTGCAGGCGAGAGTGTGGGGAACCTCAGGATGTAGGAAGGACAAGAACAGCTACAGCCCCACTTTGGGTAGACAGAGCATCTGTCAAAAACAAAACAAGTAGTTATCAAGCCATTTAAAGCTTCAGAAATAGGTTCCACTAACAGCGAAGTCATTCCAGAAGTCCAGATTTGGTCTCCAGTCCAGATCAGGGGCTCCCTGCACACTACACAATGTCGTTAATGAGCTGAATTGTGCCCTACAAAATTCATGTTGAAGTCCTAACTGCTAGGACCTTAGAAAATGGCTGTATTTGGAGATAGAGCCTTTAAAGAAGTCATCAAGGTTGGGGCATCTGGGTGGCCCAGTCGTTAAGCACCTGCCTTGGGCTCAGGTCCTGGTCCCAGGGTTCTGGGATCGAGCCCAGCATCGGGCTCCCTGCTCAGCGGGGAGCCTGCTTCTCCCTCTCCCACTCCCCCTGCTTGTGTTCCTGCTCTCACTGTCTCTCTCGCTGTCAAATAAATAAAATCTTAAAAAAAAAAGATTCATTAAGGTCAAATGAAGTTATGAGAGTGAGGTTCTAATCCAACAGGCCTAGTGTCCTTATAAGAAAAGCGTAAGACATCAGGGATGCATGCACACAGAGGTAACACCTTGTTAAGGACACAGCAAGGAGAGAGCCATCTGCACCCCAAGGAGAGAGGCCTCAGGAGAAAACGAGCCTGCAACACTTTGATCTTGGACTGCATTTTAACCAAATCCTAGGTGATTTTTTTTTTTTTACGCACACTAAACCTGAGAAGCAGTGGTCTAGCACAAGGATTCTCCAACTTTAGCAGGCATCAGCATCATCTGGAGGACTTGATGAAGCACCCATGCCTTGGCTGCACCCCCAGACTGATTCAGTAGGTCTGGGGTGGGTCCCAAGGATTTGCATTTCTAATAATCTCCCAGGTGAAGGTGATGCTGCCAGTCCGGGAACCAGAGTGTGAGTAGAATTAGTAGGGAGCATCTAAAGATACATTAGTGTTTTATAAGTTAAGAGACCTTGGGTAACGCTTCCTGCCTATTTTATTATTAGTTGAAGCAGGTCTGTGATAACATTTGTGGAGCCCAGGGCAAGAGTACAGAAGGACTTCCATATACCATCTGTATAAATATTTAAAAGTTATAAATGAGGCTGAAAAAAGAGGGGTTTAAAAATGTTCTGTCTTCTGTCTTGACAAATATGCCTTCGCGATGATGTGGAAGACCGGGTTCAAGTGTAGAATTCTCAGAATTTCATGTCTGCCCTTGTCCTTCCCCCTTTGTCTTCCTATTCCCCCCACCCTGGGAAAAGAACGGGCTCGGGGCCTTTTGGACAGGGAATTCGTGTCCCAGGAACGCAGAGGAATGGGTCCAGAAGGAAGAGACAGGCTCCACGGTGGCAAATCACTTGGCTTCATGGACTCTCTACCCATGGGGAGGGGTGAGGCCAGAGAAAAGCCAGAATGGGGCCATTTAAAGCAAGGACACAGAGCAGGACTCAACATGGTCAAGTCTAAGAGTAATACAGATTCGGAGGCATGGGCAGCCAGTGGCTTTTTGACAATACACTTAGAGTCATAAAACTAGTTTGTCTCCTAGGAAGTATTTAAGATAAAATGCAACAGCTGACCTACTAAGTTGTACGGCTCTCAGTGTGATCTTCAGACCCAGCAGCGTTGTTGTGGACAAAATATTTGTGCCTCTCCAAAATTCATCTGTTAAATTGCTGTGAACAGAATGGTTGACAGAAATATGGATGGGCCATTCTGGTAAATGAGGAACAGATGACTGGAACTCAGAGGAAAGGTGATCCTCGCTATAAAGTAGGAAACAACTTGGCCTAGCTGAACTGTGTTCTCGGGGAATGGCTGGGTGGCTCAGTTGGTTAAGCATCTGCCTTTGGCTCGGGTCATGGTCCCGGGGTCCTGGGATTGGGTCCCGCATCGGGCTCCTTGCTCAGCGGGGAGCCTGCTTCTCCCTCTCCCCCTGCTTGTGCTCTCGCTCACTCTCTCTTGCACGTGTGCACACTCTCTAGCAAACAAAAATAAATAAAATCTTTGAACTGTGTTCTCAGTTTTTGTGGAAGACAGAACTTGGTTGAAGGATGCGCTTGGATATTCAGCTGAGGAGATTTCTCAGCAGAGGGTTAAAGAAGTGGCTTAGTTATCTCCGGCCTGCTTATAGTAAAAGATAAGGGGAGAGATGAATTAAGGAAGGAACTGTCAAGCAAAAAGGAACCTGAACTGGGAGATTGTGAAAAGATTATTAGACACTAAGGGTGTGGCCCACCAATCATTTGATAAAGAGATTATGGTATGACTCATGGATTTAACCAGTACTCTCCCCAGAAGTCAGGAACAGAGATAGGATTAGACCAGCAAAAACACTACCAGCTGGGGCGCCTGGGTGGCTCAGTTGGTTAAGCGACTGCCTTCGGCTCAGGTCATGATCCTGGAGTCCCGGGATTGAGTCCCACATCGGGCTCCCTGCTCAGCAGGGAGTCTGCTTCTCCCTCTGACCCTCTTCCCTCTTGTGCTCTCTGTCTCTCATTCTCTCCCTCTCAAATAAATAAATAAAATATTTAAAAAAAAAAACAAAACACTACCAGCTGAGAATAAAGACGACAGGGAAAAAAAAAATGGGATAGAATGAAAGAAGACTGTCAGACTTCTGGGATTCTACAGGGCCAAACAGTAGGAATGAACGCAGCTATCCAACTGCAAACATGTTTTATTCTTCAAGGATAGGAAAGAAAAGGGAAGAAATTCAGACATAATCCAGGCTACCACTCTCCCGGGCCTGAGGCTGCTTACTCCTTCAGTTTGGAGCGTGGGGTCCTCTCAGAGAGCTGTCAGGGTGGTGCTCTGTGGAGCTGAAGGGGCAGCCACCCTGCCAAACTATGGGGGTGACACTGCCACCTGAGTGGGCCTGGAGGCAGAGCATCAAACCAAAGAGGAGGATTCTCAAGCCCTAAGACCTCATGGAATTTGTATGGCCAACATTTGGACTTGCTTGGAACCCATCATTCCTTTTTTCCTTTAAATGTTTCCCTTTTTGGAAGGAGAATGTCTGTCCTATGTCTGTCCCACGATTGCATTTGGGAAACGCACAGCTTGTCTGGTTTCACAGGCTCACGGTTGGAGAGGAATTTTGCTTCAGGTTAAATCGTACCTTAAATCTCTCCTGATTTAGATGATATTTTTAAAAATATTTTATTTATTTATTTGACAGCAAGAAAGAGAGAGAGCACAAGCAGGGGGAGCGGCAGGCAGAGGAGAGGGAGAAGCAGTCTCCCCACTGAGCAGGGAGCCCGATGTGGGGCTCAATCATGACCTGAGCGGAAGGGAGAAGCTTAACCGACTGAGCCATCCAGGTGCCCCTGGATGGTATTTAAATAAGACTTTGGACCTTGGACTTTAGAGTTGATGCTGGAATGAGTTAAAACTTTTGGGAGCTATTGGGATTGAATGAACGTATGTTGCTTGTGAGAAGTGCATAAATTTAGGGGAGCCAGAGATGGAATTTTATGGACTGAATGTGTGTCCCTCCCAAAATTCACCCTATCCCCCAAGATGATGATTTTTGGAGAGAAGACCTTTGAAGGGAGGTAATGGGGGTTAAATGAGGTCATAAGGATAGGCTCCTGTGATGGGATTAGTGCCCTTACAAGAAGTGATACCACCGAGCTTGCTCATCTTTACTCTCTCTCTCCTCCATGGAGGACACAGCAAGAAGGAAGCTATCTACAAGCCACAGAGTCCTCACCAACAACTACATCAGCCAGCTACTTGATTCTTAGACTTCCCAGCCTCAAGAAATGTAAAAAAATAAATTCCTGATGTTTAAGCTACCCAGTCTATGGTACTTTGTATGGCAGTCCAAGCCAACTAATATAGGCTTACCTCAGGGCTTGTTGGAAATGCAAATCCCTGGGCCCCACCCCAGACCTACTGAATCAGAAACTCTAGGGCTAGGCCCCAGCAGTCTGTGTTTTAACAAGACCTCCAGGAGATGCTGGTGCTTGCTTCCACTGCTCAAGGTACAGTTTTTATTCTTTTATATTCCTCTATCAGGAACAACTTGGACACCATTTTTTTTTTTTTTATGAAAAGTCAGCTTTGGACTGCTCAGAACTGAAAGCGCCCCTTATTCCATTATTAGCAGGATCTCTATTCCCCAAGTTCATGAATACAAAAAAAGACTGCTGATACAACATGTGTTAAATTGTTGTACCTGCTTAAATATATCCAAAAAGTCAGTTAATACACTCTATTTCCAAGAATTTTCAGATGCATCCTTTTGTTTCAAAGGAAATTTTTTTTCCATATTTTTATCTTCTTTAAAATTATGGTGATAAGGCCTTAGAAAAGCATCACTAAAAAGTACATTTTAGAGGGACGTCTCTTTGTTTTATCAAATTTATATTCATGCAGGCATAAATCACAAGGGGTTATGACAACTAATTGCTTCACCCTCTTTCCTGAGCTTCTTGGGAGAGTCATGTCTCCATAGTAACGTTTAAATGGGGTGGGGATTTGGTAGGAAAATAATAATTAGTGCTTGGACTTAGGTAACCACAACATGGCTCATTTTTGTACATACCCCGTGAGAAGCGCAGGAAAAGGAAGTCGTATGTCTTAATCCACTTATGAGTGACTATTTACGTACCTCATGTTTCATTCAACCATCACAGGATCTTGAGGTTGGTAGAATTATCCTCATTTTATAAATGAACAAAATGTAGACTCAGACACCTGGCATACGCACCTTACTAGGGCAACTTGGTCAGTCAAGAGAGGCTATGGGATCTGAATCCACAACTGTCTGCTCCCAAGGAAACCCTCTATATTCCCAGAATATCACAACGCCCCTTACACTTATGGACACCACATTACATCCTTACAGTCTGACCTTCTCTGGAGAGACACCTGCAATACAACAGCTTGTTCAGGCTCTCATCATTTTTGCTGCACTTGCTATAAGAACCTCCTAACAAGTCTGACTCTCTGCGTTGTTTGCCCATATACCTCTGATAGTAGTTCTCTGAAAAGGAAATTTAACCATGTTGCTCCCCCAACTAAAAAGTCTCACCTCAGCCTTCAAGATTAAGCCCAAACTCTTTGACATACCACAGAGGGCCCTTCCCAATTTGTCATCTGCCTGCATGGTCAACCCCCCTTACAACAAACCTCCCACCACGCCGTCCTCCTACGGGCAGCCAATGCCCCACCCTTAGCAAGCCACTTAAATACGGGCTCACATCATGCCTCTCACTTCTCTGTCCTGACACACATTCTTCCTTCCGCCTTGAATGCCCTTCCTGACCCTTTTTATTTGACTAGTTCTTGTCCTTCCAAGCCAACTTGCAGAATCACATGTTCTCAGAAGCTTCCCTTAACCTGATTTGAGTGTGTCTCTGGTGTGTCCCACAGCGTCTTGGTATCACGTCTATCATGCACTTACCACGTTATATTAGAATCAGACACTTGTACAAGCGCTTCACCCCAGGCAGGATCACTAACTAAATGAGCTGTGCTTTTTCTGGTGCCGACCCACTCTGGCTGGATCTTCTGCACCCTTGAAATCACCTTCTCGCATTTGTGGGAGTCCTTGTGGGAATTTTCACATTCGTTCATGAATCAGTCCCTTCGTCTACACCAGATACTGAGGTCCTACTAGAGATTACTTCCAGTCTCCACTTCCAGACAGTGGCCCTTGTTGGACTAGTTTTCTTTCTATCACCTATTGCTGCTGCTGAGCCTGCTGGTACCATTTAACCCTCCATGCCCTTCCTCAAGGATGGCTGAACCCACACTGTGACAAAATAGACCGACTATCTTGCTCCTGTCAGAGACTTTTGTGTGAAAACAGTTCTATTTTATTTTGTTTTTCACTTAACAGCTCTGTACCAAAGGTTCAGCATCCAGAGAATAAATGAGATTCAGGCACTGTTCTATTCTCAAAGCCACCCTTCACTTTAATGACTGAGACCATAAATTTGGGCAAAATTTGTCCTGACTCTTTATCCCTCAAGAGTTCTACTCCAGTAGATTTCTTATTTCCACATGCAAATAGACTCCTGGTGGTCCTGCCTCCTATCCCTCATCCCATATCCTAGACTTGCCCAGAAAGCTCCAAATCCCAGAAATAAACTCAGTTTAGGCTCAAACCAGTATCTCTACTCCTCTCTCACCTGGAAGGTGAGACACTAGGTATAAACAATTAAATAGAACATGGCTGTTATTTCTTTAAATTGAAGATACTATTATAATTAAATCCTTCACTGAAAGAAAAAACGCACACCTTCAGATACCCCTCTTTGATAAGAGAGAAAACTCAAGAAACTCTGGTTGTTCAAGATTTTACATCAGTGTGGGTCCTGGCCTTGGCTTTCATCCATTTTCTTGCTTCTTTCAGCCCTGGCAGTCTGGCATGCAGAGGGAAGGGATGATAGATAGACTGATGAAGTCAGAGCGGAACATAGTGAGCCACTATGGTGGTCAGGCTGTGATTAGACCTTTCTGGGAAAAAAGTTGAACACATATTTTCCAGTTTCTAAGCACCCTCAAGCAGCAAGCGTCCCCCTGAATCCAGCATTTTACTTATAATTCTTAGTTCTTGGCAGAGCTGATTTGATCTCCTAGAAAAGACAGACGAGAATTTGGCCAGTAACCTCCTAAGAAACCTGCTTTTTAAAGAACAGGACGTGGGGCGCCTGGGTGGCTCAGTTGGTTAAGCGACTGCCTTCGGCTCAGGTCATGATCCTGGAGTCCCAGGATCGAGTCCCACATCAGGCTCCCTGCTCAGCAGGAAGTCTGCTTCTCCCTCTGACCCTTTCCCCTCTCATGCTCTCTCTCTACCTCATTCTCTTTCTCAAATAAATAAATAAAATTAAAAAAAATAATAAAGAACAGGACGTATACCATCAAATTCCTTTCTTTCCCTTCAGAAGTAGCACTTTGCTAGATCCAGGGCATTCTCCCCAAATGAGTGTCTACTTCGACAAGTCCCGGCCCAGAAAGTTCTATCCCACATGTAGCCTAAAACCACAGCATTTGTCTGGCCAGCTGAGTGGAGGAAGTCTTGTTGTGGGATAACCACTGGCTAAAAGTGAAGCCAGAGACTTCTGTGGCAGAATTCTGGAAAGAGAAAGCATCTTTTCCCCCCCAAAGTGGAATGGCAATGCCTGGCTCTTAGAAAAAACAAGCACATTCCTGGTGCTAGGAGTCTAGCTGTTGCCATGGCAACAGGGCACCCATCCAGCCCCACCTTTAGATGCTTCAGAGACTCCACAGAGACCAGGTCTTCAGAGCTGACAGCAACAGTAAGATGTAGCCGCTAATTATATATTAAGGCAACAAGAAACGCCCCCTGATATGCTACAGATGGTGTCAGGTTTGGAGGTAAGCTCTTAGCAAGAACAGAGCTGTCATAGATAAAATCCGTGAATGCACAATGCTAGGTCATGTCTGGGGCAACTGAACCCAATCTATGGAACACTGAGACTATATATCTCCTTTGGTTGTCCCTACGGTATACGCTGTCATTCTGCACCCTCCCTTCTTTTTTTCACCATTATCACATTAGGACTATTTTTTTTCCTCATGGTATGATCTTAGCATCCATTTTTCCAATTTTCCCATTTAACACATGATATATATTACCTTGCTCAAGTTCACATAGCTAATAAATGATGGAGCGGTCTGTCTGATTCCAAATGAAACCCAGGCTTTTCCTCATCAGTCCACATTGCTTCCCTAGTCTAGTAAAAACTATATTATGTTCTGTATCGATTAGGAATGATTTGGACTATAAGTAACAACCACAACAATAAAACTAAGAGTATCTTAAGCTATAAAAAAATTAAATCTGGACATGGATAGTTCCAAAACTGGCTCAAAAGCAACACAAGGTCAGGACCCTGAGTCAGCATCTCTGCACTTTTCATGAGTTTCCTCCTTGATCATAAGAGGGCCAGTGCAATGCGGGCAACAGGCCTACATGAACATGTCCAAAACCAAGAGGAGTGGACAGCTGCATAACAGGAGGAAGAATATGAAAAAGAACCATCATGATGGTCTTCTCTCCTATCAGGGAGTAGATTTTTTTCTTTTAATAACCTCAGTTGACTTTCTCTAGTCTCACTGGACAGAACCAGGTTATATGGACAACTGTAGCTGCAAGGAAGGCTGGAAAAGTTAGCATTTGACTTTTCCCAGCTGCCATAATGGGAGGCAGTTAATGAAAGTACATTAGAATGGCAATTCAGTAGCCAACCCAAAGTGTCATGTGTCCTCAAAGCCACCAGAGAGCCTTTGCTGCTGGGTGCCTGGGTGGTGCAGTAGGTTAAGCATCCGACTCTTGATTTTGGCTCATGTCGCGATCTCAGGGATCCAGCCCTGTGACGGGCTCTGCACTCATCGAGGAATCTGCTTGAGTTTCTCTCTCCCATTCCCACTGCTCCTTCCCCACCATACTTACACGTTCTCTCTCTCCCTCTCAAATAAATAAATCTTAAAAGAAAAAAAAGAAGGCTTTGCTGTATAGCAATTCCTTGGTTCAATGCTTATAATCTTTTTCTAGAATTTCTCTGAGACTCCTAACTGATATTCCCTGTCCACGTCCTATCCCTTTAGTGGAAAGATTTGGCTGAATCTCAAGTTATCTCATTCATAGCCTTGAGCCCTTTCCATCACCAGACCTAACTAATCATCCATGCATTCAGTACATAAGCATTTTGAAAACAGTTGTTTAGATTTTCTATTCTGTGCACAAGAGGAAAAATTCCCAACAAAAACACAACAGAAGAACCCATTGTCTTTATCTTCCCCTCACCTCCATTCTCACCCGCTCAGCCCCAGGGTCATTTCATACAGACTGTCTACATGACCCAAACCCCAGATGAACTTGACCTACTATGTACCTTGTCTAGGGGAAGAAAGAAACTCATCAGATGCTAAAATCAAGAGTGACACTTAAAATACTTAGAGACTTAGAAACTGACTACATGGAAACTTAGAAGATTTGTTTGTTTCTTCCTTTCTTTTTAATATAATCATTTCAGTCTGGTTGTTGGTTTTCAGATTTATTGACTTGGAAAATTAAGACTTTCCTATGGGATATTTTATGTTTGTCACTTAATAAAGTCACTGCCTATTTGATTTAAAGGCCCCGACTCAGACAACTTCATCCTAAAAGCCACAGAACAACATTTGAATTTATTTTTTTATCCATAAACAAGGGCTGCAATGATGCATCCATAAGAACACACAACCGCAAGCCCTACCCATTGCAAACTCCAGGAGGAGCCCCTCACATTGTAGTCTCCGTAAATGGAGCCCCTGGAGAGTTCTGCAGCAGCAGTCTTCACAGTAGCGGCTCCCCAAACCAGCAGACGGCATACACCTATTCCCTGACAGCTAGTCCCCACAAAATCTGCTCTCAGCCATGAGACTGTCCCTTCTAGGTTGCCACAGCACGTATGTGAAGCTTGTGCCTAGAAACAGTCCTGCTCAGAGCCCACGTGACTGCACCCTGAGCTAAGCAGTTGCTCCTTTCTTTGTAACGTGCTACGGAGCTCTTGTTTTTAAATGGCAAAAGAAAAGGACCCTCAATGCTCCAAACTCTCCTTCCCTTGTAGAGAGTAAAGACAAATGACAGAATAAGGAATAAAGGCTTGGTGAGGGACAGAGGCAAATGCCAGGAAGAGACTGGCAGAACCAGGACACATAAGCTATTAGGTCTCTGAGAGGAAGATGCAGGTTATTTTTCAGGCAGAAAACATGCCAGTTTGGGGGAGACTGAGCAGAGTGTGTTGGAACAGAGAAGAGAAACTCCAGCAGTTAGATTAATCCATGGGGAATTAGATTTAGCAGAAGAGAGCAGTCACAGAATTTTTACTGCACTTTTCATTCATTCACCACAAATGTATTGTATGTCTCTTGTGTCAGGCACTGGGCTATGCCAGGCACTGGTGTGTGATTCAGCAGTGGAGGCAGACATGGTCCTTGCCCCCAGGAAGCTTATATTCTTGTGGGCAAGGCAGACATAAACAAATAATCACACAAATAAGTGTGCAATTTGATAAGGGACAGGGTTCAGAACATGCTCCCCCAAAATATGCTACCTTGGCATGTTGAATATTTCAAATTGAAGGAGTCTGAGAAATGGCATATTCAAAAAAGACTTTCTCACTTTCCCTGAAGCAAGCCGTAAAACCCTCATGTGAGAAGAAAGGAGCATCTTTATCTCCAAAGACAGAGAGAAATCTAAACTAAAAGGCCCTGATGAGTTTCCCCCAGTTTACTACACTTAGCTTTCCTTTGTCCTACTCTATCACATCTTGCCATGACCTTCCACTCGTCATCAAGCCTAGCATAAAAACATGCACGTTTCACCATTTCTGTGGGTCTTCATTTCCTTAGGAAGGCTCCTATGTCACATAAAACTTAAATACTGTGTATGCTTTTCTCTTGTTAATCTGTCTTTGTCCATTTCACTGTCAGGCCTAGCCAGGAACTCTAAGAGGGCTGAGGAAAATTCTTCCTCCCCTACACAATCTTTTCAAAGGAGAAATACAGGGCACCAGAAGAATGAAAAACAAAGGAAGATACCCAGACTGAGGCCAAGGACACCTAGGGAAAGGATGTTTAATCCCATGAAGGATGGATTATGTCCAGCCACGTGAAGAAGCAGAAAAGCATTGGAAGCAGAGGGAACAGCGTGTTAGGAAGCCCTGCGTATGGAGGAACCCGGGACATCTGAGGACAGAAGGAGGCCAGTGTGAGCAAGGAGCATGGTCACAGAAAGCCAAGCACTCAGATTGGCTATAGCATGCAAGGGCTTTTAGAGGAAAATCCTCCTTTCAGGTCCTGAAAGATTCTGGGTCACAACCATTGCAAAGTATCCCAGTGAGCAGCTCATCAACCACCATGCAGGAAGACACCTTGCTTTGAGGTGGTTCCCTGTTCTGAACCTTTAGCAAAGTGTACACATTTGCCCCAAACTAATTCAGAGATAGGCGTAGAAGAAGTGCCAGGTCAGAGCAAGCCAATGGCTTGTGGAAAATGACATAAGTAGCATATTTTAAAATGGGGCCAAAGAGGCCATTTCAGAGGCACTTCCTTGCATATCCTGTTTTCTGAATCTTTGAACTGGGCCAAACCACCTCAGCAAGAATAAGAATATTCTGTCTGAAAAGACTGATAAAATTGAACTTGTGTCTAGCGACCACTTTACCTGACCAACCAATGAAGTACAAATCTAGCCCTGCTTGCCAGCACCAACAAACTCTTCTTAAAAACAGCTCACCTATTCTTCCTCTTTCTTTCCCATAAAAACCCCAAGTCTACCTCTTATAAACAGAACACTATTTGGGTTTCTACTTAATCTGCCTACCCCAAATTGTTAATTCTTTGATCCCAAATAAACCCTTTGCCTCTTGAACTCATTTCTTGTTTTTAGGTTGACATTCCTGGTGTCAGAAATGGGACCTGAAAGGACCTCATGTTCATGAACTGGCATCCCCTGGAATTAGGTGTGGGACCCCCATAAGCCCTTTGTGCTTGCCGCTTCCCCAAACCTCCATCTCCTCTGACCTCCCTTCTTTTCGTTGAGGTCGTTGCCCTTCTTTGGGATCAGGGGATGGTTGCCCTGGGGACAGCTGTCCCTTTGTGCCAGATCATAGCCTTTGCTGATCCAGGGTTTCCCTGCTTGGTGAGTATTCTACCTTTTGTTTGTGTGCTTTTCTACATGACGGGACTCCCTTTTCCTAAGTCTCCTTGAGGGATTCCTCCCTCGGGGACTCCAGCTTGCTTTATGTTTAAGAAACATGGTCCTTCCTCTTACAAATTTCCGTCCTGGCAGAAAATAATACCAAAGACAATTTACAATTACAGTGGTCACTTCAGGGCTCTTTTGAACTCCCAAAACTTCTCTTTATTCAGATTAGACTTGAGAGTCTTGGATTTAAAACCAAACAAATTGAATAGGCTGCTTATTTAAATTGGTATTTGGAAGCTTCAAAATGAACTCAAGTCTCTTAGATTACCTCCCTTCAGAATACAGTTTCCAAGTTAACAGAGCATTCTCCATTAGAAAAGACCCATAAGGCCTCATCAATTCTTCTCTTCAGTCTCCCCCTGCTGCCTCAGGTTGCTCTTCCTCTACCTCTTCTACTCCTTTTTACCCCTCTCTGGCCGGACATCCTTTTTACCCAAGATCCTAAGGCTCCTCATGACCCTCCTGTTTTATCATCTTCCCACTATCCTGCTTAAGATTAGACCTAGTTCAGAGGGTATATTCCTAAACATTTCGTACACTCCCTGGACAAGGGCTGAATTGAGAGCAATTGCTAAGGAGTTTCCAAGGGTCTCTAAAGACCGTCATCAGTTGGCTGATGAATTCAGTATTGCCATCCAAACCCACCAGACTGATTTCTCTGATCTCTATCACTTACTCCATCTCCTAGTCAGAGAGGGCCAAACCCAACACTGGACGTCAAAGGCTGGATGGAACCGCCATCAGACAATCTCTAGGCGGTCTTACCATAGAACAGGGAACCTGAGGGCAGGTTGCTAAACTTCACATGAAGCCATTCCCCATGCCTTCACTAAGGCCACTGATTGAAATAAAATCCGGTCATGTACTCAGCCTGAGGAAGCAGTTCATGACTACTATAATATGCTTCAAATTGTTTTTAAGGAAAACTCGGGCTTTCCTTCAGATGTGGATTCCATCCAGGTGGCCTTCAATTACATGTTTGTAAATGGCCTTGTAAATGGACTTTTACCTACGCAAAAGAACACTTTTCCTAGGTAAAAGAACTAGGATGGAATGAGAGACTGTGTCTACACCTGCTCTAGTCAATCTAGCCAATCAATTATCCAGAGCCCTTGAGGATGTTACTAAAAGAAAGTCAACTAAAACCCTAAATTTCCAACTCAAGCAGCTGTATCGGCCATGGCATTCAAAAACTAGACCAACAGCTTCTCCTAAAAATGTTTGCCATTTTTACAAAACCTCAGAGCCCTTCCAGAAATGCCTTAAACTGAAACACCTAAGGTGATCCACTAACACGGAGCCCTCAGCCCCACTAGTGGACTGAGGCTTGTCTGAGAAAACACAAGGGTTTTTTTTTTTCTTTCCAATTTTGCCTCTTAATCATCCGGGTAAAACTTCTTCAATGACCAGAAATGGGGTCCTTACCATTTTAAATGACACCAGAGCAACTCTTTCTGTGCTCAATCCCACCAAACTTTAACAACCCCTTCCTTGGAGTACAGAAAAAATTCAAACGGTGGGGATTTCTAATAAACCCTTAAAAGCTTAAAAGTCTCTTCCCTTCCCTTTTCATTTAGACCCTTTCAGGAAAGTCCTTCTTTTTGACTAGTCCATTCACCTCCTGTTCATCTACTTGGAAGAGACTTCTTAGGTAAAGATCACACTGCCATCTCCTTTTCCCAGTAGGGAGAAATCATTCTTGAAATTGACTCAGCCTCTGTTTGGATGAGCAGCATGGAAGACCCTTTAATACCCCAACAATCTCTTCCCTTAAATCAGCTAATACTGAACTGTCTTAGATAAAGTCCCTGAAGAATTTTGGTCAAAATCCACAACAGATTATCAGGTGGATCCATTCACCTTCCTCAATAGAGATTCAGGTTTATCCAAGCAAACCCCCTCCTAATATCAAACAATATCCTTTAAACCCTGAAGCTACTGCAGCAATTAAACCAATTATAGAGGAATATATTCCTTGTACCAACCCTTGTAATTCACCCCTCCTTCCTGTAAAGAAACCCCATGGACAAGGGTGGAAGTTTGTCCAGGACCCAGAGCCATCAATAACACTGTCACTCCCTGACACCCAGTTGTCACGAACCCTCACACTCTCCAACTCTGTTCCCACAAAGAGTAAGCCCCTCACTATATCTGATCTCTGTAGTGTCTTCTCTAGTGTTCCCTATGGATATGGATCCTTAATGCCGATTGTTATTTGCCCTCACTTGGAAAGTGTCCTTCACTTGGACTTTTATTGTACAAGGCTACACAGAGAGCCCTTCCTAGTTGTCACAAATCTTAAAAGCAAATTTGGCAGAGGTTACTTCCCACAAAAATCAACCCTTTTATAGTATGTTGATGATCTTCTCCTTTGCTCCTTTCTAAAGAAGCAAGTGAGCAGAATTGTTAACAGCTAAAGACCACAAAGTCTCCAAAGAAAAATTTCAATTTGTCCAGACTCAAGTTAAATATTTGGAACATTTAATCTCAGACCAATGATTCTTCTAGGACCCTAACAGACTAGACTCCAGGGTATCCTAAACTTCCCACAGCCACAGATCAAGAGAAAACTTCAAGGAATTTTAGGTCTTGCAGAATATTTTAGGAATTGTACGTCCAATTTTTCCCTAATAACCCAACCCTTTTATTTCTTACTAAAATATGACAAACCCAATCCCAAAGAATGGGAAGAAAATGCTCACATGGCTTTCCATCAACTAAAAGAAGACTCCTCAGGCCTCCTGCATGGCGGCACCCTAATTATCAGCTTCCCTTTTTTTCTTTTATACATGAGAAAGAGAGGAATGCCTTGGGAGTCCTTACCCAAAACACAGGGGTCAACATAGACCTCTTGGCTATTATAACCAGCAATCAGACCCAACAGCCAAAGGACTTCCTCTTTGCATGAGAGCTATTTTCAGCCACAGCGGCTCTTACATGTCAACAGAAGAGATAGTCATGGGCTCTCCCCTCACCATGGAAGATTTATTAAATTCCCATCACACTCAACATTGTTCTGCAAGCCCGCTCACCTCTGCTAACTTCTCCCTACGTTACTCTTTCTCACTCCGCGGTCTTAACCTGGCAACTCTCCTCCCTTTACCTGTTGACAAGACACCCCACCATTCTCTAACCTTCACTGACCACCTACTGACATCTAGAACTGACTCAATAGCAAACTCCCATTATGAATACCAAACAAATGCTCATGTCTACTGATGGTTCCTATATAAGGAACGATGGAGGGAAATACTGTGCTGAGTACACTATTACCACTACCTTTGAAATAATTGAAGCAGCTCCTGTCCCAATGGCTACATCTGCACAACAGGCAGAAGTTTATGCTTTAACTAGAGCTTATAGTTTAGCCAAAGATAGAACTGCAAATATTTACACAGACATCACTACACCTTTGGGGTTATTCATGATTTTGGTATGCTCTGGAAACAAAGAGTATTTTTCACCTCCAAAAGCTATCAAATTAAAAATGGAGCTTTTGTCAATGAGTTGTTAGATTCAGCTCAACTTCCCTCCACCTTGGCTATTATCAAGTTCCCTGGCTATTCAAAATTAGAATTGGATGAGGCTCAAGGAAATAATCTAGCTGATCAAGCAGCAAAAACAGCTGCCTTAAGTTCCATAGAAACCAAGAAATATTGATTATTTTCCAAAAGAAGATTTGAATCTTATTAAGGGTGTCTGAGCCAAGACTTCCCATAGAGAGAACTTTATTGGACCGACAATGGTTGAATTTTCAGTTCATTAATAAATTTATGGTGTGGTCCAAACAATAAACTAGTGCTACCAGAATTTATGAAGAAAAAATCCTCCTTGAAATGACTCATTAAATGACTCACTGGGCAAATGACAAAGCTATAAGCTTTATGAAGCAATACTGGTGAGGAAATGTCTCTAAGGCTGCTAAGGCAGTACAGTTCACCTGCACTATTTGTCTAAAATTTAACCCAAGGAAAATGATTCAGACAGCTGCTGGCCATTTTGTTAGTGGGCCATTACTTAGTGGGCCTTTTGAGGTTCGGCAAATAGATTTTATCCAGCTGTCTCCTTCTCAAGTTTACAAGCACGTCCTTGTCATGATCTGTATATTTTCTCATTGGGTTGAGGCATTTCCTTGCTGGCATGCTACAGCTTTAACTGTTGCAAAAGGATTGTTAGAAAAGATCATACCTGCTTGGGGCATACCTTTGGAATTACATGGTGACCTTGAACCATACTTTATCGGCCACACCATGAAGCAAATATGCTCTATTTGGCTTATATTACACCATTTCCATTGTGCCTACCACCTTCAGTCCTGTGGACTGGTGGAAAGAACAAATGGCATCATTAAAATGCAATTGGCTAAATTTATGGAAATATTTAAATTGACCCGGCCTACAGCATTTTCTATGGTCTTATTGAATTTAAGGGCCACTCCTTTCAGAAAACATAAGCTTTCTCCCTTCAAGGGTATAACTGGGAGAACTTTGCATCTGGTCCTGGCTGCATCTAATGCTCAACTAATTAAAGAAGATATTCTCCACTTTTTTAAGGGACTAATAAGGTCATGAACAAAAATTATGCAATCTTTTTAATGTGCTTCCAGGAGGCAAAGAAATAAAACACCAAAACTTACAAGCAGGCAATCTTGTTTATTGAAAATGACATATCCAAAAGAATTCCTTACACCCAAGATGGAAAGGACCATATCAGTACTTTTCCCTAAACTTTGTGCTGCAAAGCTCAATGGTATTGATTCCTGGATTCCATGTTTCCCATTTAAAGAAAGTTCCTGCTCCCCTGGCCTGACAAATCAACAGGGTTTACCATCAAAAGCTTCACTCTACACATAAATCTAGAGATCTGTTAGTACATTTAATTATCAATCTTTCCACCATTCCTCCTCCAATTCCTTGTGCTAAGTGTCCTATTAAACCATTGTATTGTGTAAGGTCTATCTGGATTCCTTCTAGAACTTGCCTAACCAATAGACCGTCCAAAGATTTAAGAGGTAACATTTGTAAAACTGAAACATTAAGCTTGCCAGGCATCCCAGGTTTCAATAGTTTTTCTTCTGTAACTCTTACTTCTTTATGTCAATATAATTTTACTCCACCTGCAGATAACCTTCTTAATTGCTTGCATCCTTCAAATCCTTGGCTCAATCAATATCATTATGGTAACTTCATGATCTCTGTCCCATTCAGATTTATTTTTCTTGTAGTGGCAGAAAGATTTATGGGGAACACATTACTTAAATCTTTATCAACTTGGAGGTTATTAGGCAGTTGGCTTATTGGTCACACCTACTTCATTACATGATTAGAGACTCAGACTTGGACATCCCCCATATCACACATTAAAATGACAATTGCCAGAAGGTGTCTCTGACACTAAAGGAATAAGATTTTTGAAAATCTTATTTCCATGGTGGGGTGCTGATGCAAAGGTATACATGATCATAAACTTATGTAAAACTTTAAGGGATATTGCTGAATCTACTGCTAAGGCAATAGATGCCCAAGAACAATCTTTGCATTCACGTGCTTGAGTTGTTTTGCATAACAGAATTGCTCTTGATTATTTCTTAGCAGAGCAAGGTGGCATCTGCTCTATTGCTAATACCACCTGCTGTACTTGGATAAGTTCTTCAGGATTGGATGAAACACACTGCACAAAATCAGAGAATGAGCCCAGCGGTACCTCTAGAAAGCAGGTGTAATAGGTACCTCTAGAAAGCTCTTGGTCTTGGGGCACGTGGGTGGCTCCATCGGTTAAGTGTCCAACTCTTGGGTTCAGCTTGGGTCACAATCTCGGGGTCCTGGGATCAAGCCTCATGTCAGGCTCCGAGTTCAGCACGGAGTGTGCTTATCCCTCTCCCTCTACACTCTGCTCCTCCCCTCACATGCTCTCTCTCTCAAATAAATAAATAAAATCTTAAAAAAGAAAGCTCTTGGTCTTTGGACCCGTTTAGTTGACCACCCTTAGAGATAACCTCATGGTTTCAACCTATTACACAGTTTGGAATTTGTGTCCCACATGTGACTCTTGGAATTGCTATTATTATAAGACTGCTCTGTTGTTTATCACAGTGCTATAAAACTCCACACATTTTGAATTGATTTCCAATATTTATTTGGCCAGTTAAAAGAACTTTACCAAATTTTGTTTATTTTATAAAACTTGATAATAAGCCTTCCTCCGTTTTGATGCGCTTGCTCAAATGTGGCCTACAGGGTGCGAAAGAAGCCAGGTTCCCTCCAACTCAGGACAAGAAACACCAGGAACGGGCCTTCCTGGCCACAAGGAATTAATGAGTCTCCTTGGCAGCGAAGGATTAAATATCAAAAAACATGAGAAAACTCAATTCTAGTGGTTGCTCAATGATGCTTTCAGATTAAGTACTTGATCAAAAGGGGGAAATGTGAAAAGTGACAAAGTGAGTCTACTTGAAAATAGAGCTGGAGGAGTCATTTTCTGAAATGCCTTGCACATACTATTTTCTAAACCTCTGAGCTGGGCCAAACCATCAACATTCCAAGAAGTCAGCAAGAATGTGAAAATGCTATTTGAAAAGACTGGTAGAAGTGAACTTTTGCCTAGTGACCACTTTGCCTGACCAATCAATAAAGTACAAATCTAGCCCTGCTCATCAGTCCCAATGATCTCTTCCTAAAAATAACTTCACCTAATCTTTTTTTTCCCCCATAAAAACCCTGTGTTCCTCCCTTGTAATCAGGACATTATTTGGGTTTTTACCTAAATTTGTACACCCTGAGTTAGAGTTCTTTGTTTCTAAATAAACACTTTGCCCCTTGAATTGGTTTCTTATTTTTAGGTTGACATTCTTCCCAAATTACACCTTTCATACCATGAGCTTCTCTTTCTCTCTTTCCTTTCCTCATTGTTAATGGTTTTGGTTCTCTGATGCTAGATTTGAGGATTTTCAAAATTATAAAGTCCTGCATGTTTTCCCTATTTGAGGACAAATGGTCTGGTGGATCTGAGAGCATTTTAAAAGAAATACAGTTTCATTACTTCCAAGGACAAAAGATAACACTTTGAAAAGAAAATAAGAAAACCTTGTGCTTTTACGGATCAGAGTTGTAATTAGCCTATTCATTGTTTGAATGCAAATTCAGGCTCACAAATAGATGAGCATTTCCCTGGCTTGTGCTCTTAATTCCATTAGCAAATCATATTCTCTTGGATGCATAAAATCCCATTACAGAGTAATATTCATCGCAAAAATTAATCCCAGGGTCTCCCATAATCACAAATATTAATCCCTAGGACTGGCCTGGTGCTTTGTTCAAATGATTACAACAAATTTTCCACATATAATAACTTCATACAATAGATACTGCCACAGCAACTGGGCCTCCCTTGCTTATATGGGCCTAGAGCAGTGACTCCTGGGACAGTGGTTCTCAAATCTGAGGGTGAGCCTGCATTGCTGCCTCTTCCCCTCACTTTCCCAAATTTCTGAGTCAGTAGATCTATCTGGTGTGAGCAAGGTGTGAGCATTTCTAAGAAGTTCCCAGCTTATGTAGATACTACTGATCCCAAGACAACACAAAGCGAACCGCCACTTTAAGGGCCTTAAGGATGGGACATAATGAGCCCAGCCAAACCAACCCTCCTCCACTAACATACACGACCCAGTTATGAGATTCCCAACTGAGACCAAGCCTCTTGTTCTCACAGAACAACAGGTAACCAAGGACTTCAGTTCATGCTAAGGTACACAACTGACATCAGCTCCTACCAGATCCTACCTTGAGAGGAGGTTGGAGGAAGATGATAGTGAGTCAACTAAAATGGCAGACCCAAAGAGGCAGAGAGGAGGGGCCGAGAGCACAAACTGGGTCCACACTGTCTTGTCAAATCCCAACTGGCTTTCTAAATGAGAGCCTATCCCCAAAAGGAAATGCCTAATTCTGTTGTCTTTCGGTTATATGTGAAATGAGAAAAGGAGAGCTGAGAAAGTGAGGGTATGCCTGAATGATTCTGGGTCCTTGGTGCCCCAATCTGCCAGTGACCTACGACCACCTCTTGTACTGAAGCATCCTTATAGTTTTCTGTGTAATTATCTCAACTCTGTGATATTAGGATCCAAAAGGATGGAAGTCCTATTTGATATCTGGTATATTTGGTTTGCATGTAAAATGAACTGGACAGATTTGTACTGGTCCACTTGATTGAAAGCTCGAAGAAGGCTGTGACTTCTAAGTGTCACTATGTACTGAGCACAGTAAAGCAGTAGAATCAATAATAATTAGTTTCCACCTCTTTGAGCAGATCTAAGGAGTAAGTAAGACAAGGCCATAAGCTCTTGCTGCTGATGGAATAATCTCCAGTAGAAGAACCTGTGAGGAGGATGATTCAACAGGCTAAGAAGAGGGAAAAGTGCAGGCAGGACACCCAACTGCTGCCCATGTGCTTCTTGTCTGTTCACATGGTGGGCTGAGGCTCTCCCTTGATTTCGCTGACTTGTTCAGCAAGAAAAAAGACAAGCAATCAAAATATATACAGTCAGAGACAAGTCTGTCCAGAGTAGAACTATAGGAGCATGAGAGGAGAGGGGAAGTTGCTACTGCAGGGCACTTTCTCCATGTCAAGGACTTCAAAACAGGTTTTAACATAAGGTGTTGATACGGTAGTTGTTAAGACAGTGGTGAGAGAACTTAAAAATGAAAGCAAGACTTCCTGCATAGGTTCATTTTACTCCTTTAAGTACCTCTTTGTTTGTGGGTTGGCTAATAATGGAATAAAAATACATGCTATAACATAGTTTGTAGGTTGATTATGTGGGAAACCCAAGGTAGTGGTCAAAAGGCCTAATTTCTAAGTCAAATAGTAAGAATGTAATTGACCCTGTGAAGAATTTTATTGAAAGTGGTAGGCAAGCAGATCCTAATGGGTCAAGTCGGGATTGATACGGACTTGATTTTCTGTGACTATGTTTAATTGTGGTTGAGAGATTGTGATAATTACTAATACAGAAGTGAACAGTATTAACTACTAGCGATCATATTAAGCTATTCTTAGATTTATGTCAAAAGTAGCTGATTTGAAGTCAATTATACTATTAATTCTTGAAAAGTAGCCTCTTCATCAATAAATTAATACATAAAGTAATAGTCACATGACATCTACAAAGGGTCAGTATCAGGCAGCAACTTCAAACTCAAAGCACTGATTCGATGTGAAATGGCATTTTCTTTGATGCAGAAAGCATTATGATTAAGGAGTGCTAGATCAGTGATTACATGCTACCCAGGACACTTCTTCCCCTAGAAAATGTTGAGCCATTTTCATCAGACAGTTCTCTGTCAGAGAACAGGGAATCTCTTTCATATTATCCTGAAGCTTGTAATAAAGTAAACTCCTTAAGCAATGGTGATAAATACTAGTTGTACTATCTGTTTGCGATTTTCTATTAGACAGTAGTGGGCTCAAGTAATAAGAATGCCAGAAGCTGGAAGGATTAAAGTATCAAATAATGGCACTTCTAGTGGATGTAGTGGGTAAGTAAATATCTATTGTTGGTCAGCATCTGCCAACTCCTGACACAAGTAGTAAGTTTGAGAAAACGCAGAAAAATCCTGCAAAGAAAAGTGCTTCTAACAGAATGAAGAGGATTTTTCCATATCAAAGTCATTTTATACAACTGATGTGCAACAATCTTGGAAAAAACATTCCTATACAATGTTTCATCACCATCAGTATATTGTTAATGTGGTGGTTAATAATCCTAGTATTAAGAGGGCTAATGAGTTGAAGTAGAATCAGATTATTAATAGGTAATAGAATTACTACCTGAGATTATTAATAGGTTATAGAATCAATGCTGCTCCTATTAATGGCTAAGGGCTTGGGTTTCCTATATGGTAAGTATATATTTGGTGAGTCTTGATTTATTTCCTAAGTGAGTGAAGACCATGATGATTAAGGCAACTGTTAACTCTAAAACTATAAGAAGTACTAAAATAATAAGTTCTATTGATAGTATCAGTGGACAAATTGACAACAGGGCTAATATCCTTCCTCAGATTTGGTGAGTTAATGGATGGTCAGCTGTAACATTTGCTGTAAGTTACATGGCAAGTTCTATTGGTTGATTACCAACACAGGGGTAAGTGAAACAGACATGCCTTGGGGTATAAAATGTACAATGTAGTCTTGGTTTTATAATGGAAACCAGTAATAACTGTTCCTGCTGATTAGAGTAAGACTGCTATTTGTAGGGTTATTGAGATTTGAATGGTTAGGGTGAATGTCTGGTATAGCACCTCTAACAAGTTTGTAGTCCCAATAAATAAAAATAAGTGACACAAATATTAGCGATCAAGTTTGTTCTCAGTGGCTGTGAATTAACTTTCGGTTAAGTGTCTACCTTCAACCCATGTCACGATCCCAGAGTCCTGGGATCCAGCCCCGCATTGGGCTCCCTGCTCAGCGGGGAGCCTGCTTCTCCCTCTCCCACTCCCCCTGCTTGTGTTCCCTCTCTCTGTCAAATAAATAAAATCTTAAAAATAAATAAATAAATGAATGACGTCATTAGACTAATCACTGTTGGAATGTAATGAATTATGCAGTTCCTAATAAAATGGTTTGGGAAGAGAAACAAAATTGTTGAAAATATAATCAAGATTACAATAGGCAATTCTAATATTATGGAGTAATGAAAGAGGCAAATACATTGTGCTTCATTTTGTTTCTCGAGGGGCTGGGTGTTTTTGGTATTTCAAGTGTTTTGAGCAAGGTCGATAGTGTAAAAAAGAAAATCAGAAATTTTAAATCAAAAATTGTTAAATGATGCTAGAATTCCTGGTAAGAGTGTTAGTTGTATCTAATTGGGGCATGTCATTGAGGAGCAATTTAAATTCTCAATGTGTAACTGAAAATGTTGATGTTATATGAGCTCAATTTATACTATGCATGCAGATCAGCTTTTGAAATATTCTATAGGTGCCATTTCAAGCACTCTGGGCTGAATTGTGATTTCAAAGCGCAGTTCTTAACAGATACCAAGTCTTGTGAATATTAATTTTGCTTTATTTAAAACTCCTGGAATAACATCTGTCTTTTTAAATCTAAAGATGACACAGCTCAGGAATACAGCACATCTTTTGATGAGATTAACATATGGATCTAAAATTTTATGAGTAGAACTATTTGATTATCGAGTTCTAGTTGATGAAATTTTCCAGGTTTTAAGTCAGTCTGTGTTGAAATTATGTTTGAATCAAAGTTAAGATTTCATAGTCTATATATTCATAACTTCAATATCATTGATGTCCTGTTTTCGTGGTTAAGAATAGGTTACTAATCTTATCCATTAAAAATGGAAATTAAGCAAAGAATTCACAAAGATAAAAAAATGAAAATGAAAATAACTGCAGATAACAAAGCTCATACCGTTTCTACCTCGTGTCTATTGTGCTTGCGGAAGATAATTTTGCACATAATGAAATGTAATTATAAGGGCATGGTCATGGAAATAGAAAAACTTTTCTAAAACAGGAGAACTTGCATTGTGAAGCTACAGCTGGAATGCTCCACCATCATGGCACAAGGAATTTTAATCAATAAGTCACTTTGATAAGTTGTATAATTTTTACTAATAATTTATCTGTGAAGAAAAGTCTTAGGGTTATGAGATTGAAACTAATTTTGAGAAATTTGATTCTCAGGCTGTTGGGTCTTTTGGTATTTCAAATGTTTTGAATACCTAAGCTTTTATAAAAATTGGTTCTTTAAGTGTTTGATACGATCGAGAGCACACTTCTTGTCTCAGGCAAATGCTTCTCCAATTGCCAACTATTAGGATTACTATTTTTAGTGAAATAAATGACCCTATAGATGAGACAATGTTTCATGCTATGTAAGTCTGAGCACCATTATAGCAAAGTGGAAAGACTGAGGCTGTTTGGGGGAAGGGAATTAAATTAGCCCCTCAGGAATATCATTGTAAAGTGGGCTTTTGGCTCATGTAACATGATGTACATCCTGAAAATGATGGGAATCAGTATATAAAGCCACATACTCCTATAGACAGGACATAGTGAAAACGAGAAAAATCTGAAATTTGCAGGGTAGTCTGGCAGGCTGGAAACTCAGGCATAACTTAATGCTGCAGGCTTGAAGCAAAGTTTCTTCAACAGGAAACCTCAGTTTTTGCTGTTTAGGCTTTTCAGCTGATTGGATAAGGCCCACCCCCAGTATCAAGGTTAGTCTTTACTTAAGGTCAACTGATTGTAGATATTAACGACATCTACAAAATATCTTCACCACAACACTTGGATCAGTATTTGATTAAATAACTGTATACTATAGTTCAGCCAAGTTGACACAAAAAGTAACCATCACACCCAACAACAGTAAATAGGAAAATAAAGCCTAAGGCTTATAGTATATCTGGCCATCATTTAATATTTGTTCTATGTAAAGTATCTAGTCAATTGAACAATTTTACCCATGTTAGGCAAGCAATAATTATTGTAGGAAATGTGAAGTATGCACATTTCTATGTTATTTCTATAGTAACTATATGATATACTCACAATATATTCTGAAGATCCAACTGATGGTATTGTTCATATTATTTCTTTTTTTTTGTTGTTCATATTATTTCTATATAACCAAAGGGCTAATTTGGATCCTGAATTTTATGTTACCATAAGTAAAATTATTCTGAATCCAAGTACAATTAAAATAAATCTTTCAGGAAGTTCAAAGAATCAAAATAAATATTCATATGAAATTTGGTCAAGGAGGGGTGCCTGGGTGGTTCAGTCTGATGAATGTCTGCCTTCAGCTCAGGTCATGATCCCAGGGTCCTGGGATCAAGCCCCACATCGGGTTCTCTGCTCAGTGGGGAGACTGCTTCTCCCTCTCCCTCTGCCTGTTGCTCTCCCTGCTTGTGCTCCCTCTCTCATTCTCTCTCTCTCTCTGTCAAATAGATAAGTAAAATCTTAAAAAAAAATTTTGATCAAGGAAGTCCTGTTAATAGTGTAGTGGTTACAGCTGTAAGTACTGGAAGCAATGATAATAATACAACTACAACAATTAATACATATAGAAGATAAAGTGGCATCTTGTTTGCAATATACTAGGTGGTTTCATGTTAATAACTGTGGTAATAAAATTAATGGCATCTAAAATGATAGGTACTTATAAAATGAAGAGAGAAGATGGCTCAATACACGAGGTGCCTGCATATGCTGAATTGTCAGCTAATGGAAGGACATTCTTCATCCTGTTCCAGCTCTTCAGATTCCTTAAGGAGAAAATCAAAGGCTGCAAGCTTACTCCAAAAGGTGAAAGGCATAAGGCTTCTCTGCAATTCTGTAAGCATCTCAGAAGGTCAACCTTAAGGAATTTATGTAGAAGCATTCTAGTGAGAATTATCTGTTCTACTTCAAACCCAGCCTTTTGTGAGAGCTATCTCCACATTCCAGGGGCATCTGGCCCTGAGAATCAGAGTGAGGCAGTAACACTGTTCAAACATTGAGTGAACAGATCTGTGTCCCCAGCTCCTCTCATCCCAAATTGGTCCTGTGACTTTCTATAGGGGCCATTGAGAATCTTTGGGGGTGCTTTTTCAAGCTTATCTACTCTTTCTTTTTTTTTTTTTTCAAAGATTTTATTTATTTATTTGACAGAGGGAGAGATAGTGAGAGCAGGAACACAAGCAGGGGAAGTGAGAGAGGGAGAAGCAGGCTTCCCGCCGAACAGGAAGCCTGATGTGGGGCTCGATCCCAGGACCCTGGGATCATGACCTGAGCCGAAGGCAGACGCTTAACGACTGAGCCACCCAGGCGCCCTATCTACTCTTTCTTATATGCACCCTAGAGGAATTTAAAACACTTGAATCCTTCTTTATCCCCCACCTTGAGAACAACTGCTGGGTCCCATTCTACTGACAGAGTAAGTTACCTTCATGGATCTTGGAGAATATCACAGAATGGGAACCCAAGATTATCATTAAGAGCCCTTGGTCTATTAGCCAGATAAATAAGGACCTTCATGATCTGGCACCTTTCTACACTCCTGACATCATCTCTCATCACTGTTCTCCACTCTCATCCCCATACTCTACTTACACTCCCAACAATCACACCATGTTTATTCACCCCTTTCATACTTTTGAACATGCTGCTTCCTGACTGGGAAGAATTTTCCCTCCTTGTCATCTTTGGTAGTCCATACTGATTCTTGAAGACCCAGTTCAGTGAAGTCTGTGAAGTCTTTCCTCACCCTGTCCTGCGCAGAATTAACCACTTGCCTGTGCAAGATCTTGGACAGCATCACACCATTGTACCACTGGGCTCTCTCCATGTCTGTCTCTCCACCGGGTACACATCCTACTGGCAGGAACCATATCCCAGTCACATCTGCCTCTCTTGATCTTTTAATCTCCTAATATATGACCTAGCACAGAGCAGGTGCTCAATAAATGCTGTTTGAAAAAAATAATGAAAAACAGCAGATTCTCATCCCCAACTGCATGTGTGATGTTTGTTAAAGTGACCCACTCTCTTCCCTTCTGCCCCACCCAGAGTCACTGGTGACACCTGTAGCAGAGCTGACAGGGACAAGGATGCAGGTCTTTTTCATAGGAAACTTCTCATATAGTTGCCTTGTTGGATGAATTCCAGACTTTCCCCTGGCGTCCAGCTTGGTCTCTCTGAAGCAGGACCAAGATGTACCACACCTCATCAGGGTGCCTTCCTTTCTGGCACAGTCTGCAAACAAAATACTAGACTTGGCAACAAACCCAGTGTCCTCTTCATAGCATCCCTTACAAGAATAAGAAGCTATTGCATTAACTAAGTCCTTCCACAGGCTGGCCCAAGAATCCAGCCTTCCAAATAAGCAAGTTTCTCTTTGGTAATGGCCTTCTGTTACATTTGTGGAGTTCTCTGTACTTGTAAAAGCTATTTCACATGTAACAGTTTCATTTGACCATTACCATAGCTCCCTGTGCCAAATAAACAGAGTAGATCTGGTACTCCCACTTTGCAGATGCAGAAGAAGAGACTCCAATGGTCAGCCACTAGATGAGGCCCCTAACCAAACTTGACCTCAGATCTTTACCTAGTGCCATGCTCTGAGCACTATACCACATCACTTACATTTCAAGCTACCTCCAAGTTGTGCTCATCTAGGTACAAGCTAACTCAGCTAACCATTGCCAGAACTAGTCCAAGGAATGCCCAGCACAAGAAGCAACACAAGCAGCAGAGCCGGTAAACTAAGCTAGAAACGCTAGTTAACAAAAGTAATCTCAACTGCAAGTCCATTTTTGACATTGTTGGAATTGGGATGTGACCATATTGAAAATATTTTTTAATTCTTCTTTGATTAAAAATTCCTTTCATTCACCTAACATCTGTCAAGTGGCATATTGTGCCTGTAAAGATGGGAAGAGCCGCCAGCAGAGATTCCAAGGCTCCCACTCACCCTTGTATGAACTCACCATGGTTCTTCCCCAGAAACTTCTATTCTGAAATGTTAAAAGGTAGCTGAAAAGGAGAAAGAGTAAATGTGTTTCCAGAAGGCCATGGTAATATGTTATTTCCCTCATAATCTATTCTGCTTTTAATCTCTCTCTCTGTCTCTCTCTCATCTCCCATTCCCCACCTCTCTCTCTCTTCCATGACTATTTCAAATTCAGTACTTAGAGAAGATCATTTTATCCCATCAAAAAAAGTTAAAGGACAATTCATTCAAAGAATACTAATAAGTGACATTGTCAGAGAAAAATTAAATACTCTAATGACTTTTCCTTGCTTTTGGCAAAAATTCATCTTTACTTTAAAGAAAAAAATAAAGTACGTGCTTTGCAAAGTTTAAGTGGTTCATCTTATTCTTCCAAGGTGAAGTGACCTACACCATTTCATCATTTCAGATTAGCCATCCTGTGAGGTTTCAAAATGAATGTGATTGCTTAAAGGTAAAAGCCAAGCACACCACAGTGAAAAGGCATAATATTCAACTTTTCATCCCTCTAGTTTACATTTTTCAATCCTTCTTGCTTATATCTCTTTCCAACTTGCCAGAATGAGACTTTTTAAAAAATAAGCCCATGTGCTTAGATGTAGAACTGTCTCCTTCAATTTCATTGTATATGGAAGAGGGACAGTGGGAAAAATCTTTGATCTTCTTATACATGTCAGGACCTTGACCTTGTTCCTCAGAAATGGCCACAGCCTGAATCTTAATTTTTTTTTTAAGAACCATAATCCTAACTTTAGAAAGGAGAATGGTAAATCTGCATATTGCAAAGTGGCATGGATTCCTCAAAGCATTCTCCCTAACTTACTGAATTTTCTAGCTCTCTTGCACAGGCAATATACAACTTTATATATACTTTTTCATTCTCCTCTTTTGTCCCTAAATAACTCAAGATTTAGTTTAGATGTAACGTCCTAATTCCTCTCCCTCTTCCTCTAAGATAGATACTCTTCTTTTCTGTTCCCATAGAAATCTATGTATAGTGGCTACAGTATGTGAAGGCCAAGATTTAAACCCTGATTTGCACTGATTAGGTTGTAACTTTGAAAAGAAAATAAAAAGAAAGTAACCTCTCTCAGTCTGAGTTTTTTTATCTATAAAAATTGAAATTAAAGCAAACACAAATGAATGGAAAGACATCCCACATTTTGGTTTAGAAAGATTAATGTTTGTTCACTTTTTTAAAGCTTTTATTTATTTATTTGAGAGAGAGACAGAGAAAGCACAAGCAGGGGGGAGGGGCAGAGGGAGAAGCAGGGAGCCCAGTGTGGGGCTTGATCCCAGAACCCTGAGATCATGACCTGAGCTGAAGGCAGATGCTTAACCGACTGAGCCACCCAGGCACCCTAGAAGGATTAATATTTTTTAAATGTCCATAGTATGCAAAGCAATCTACAGATTCAATACAATCCCTATCAAAATCCCAAAGACATTTTTTACCAAAATAGAAAAAAAAATCCTAAAATTCATAAGGAACCATAAAAGACCCCCAACAGCCAAAGCAATAGACATTTCTCCGAAGAACACATACAAATAGCCAACGGGTACCTGAAAGGTGCTCAAAATCACTAATCAGCAGGGAAATATAAATCAAAACCACAAGATATCTCCTCTCAGCTATTAGATTGGCTATTATCAAAAAAATAAAACAGGAAGTGCTGGTAGGGATGTGGAGAAACTGAAACGCTTGTACACTGTTGGTGAGAAGGTGAAATGGTACAATTATTATAGAAGAACGTATACAGGTTCCTCAAAAAATTAAATATAGAATGACCGTATGATTGGGCAACTCCATTTCTGGGTATCTATAACCTGACTGAAATTAGGATCTTGAAGAGATACCTACATCCCCATGTTCACTGCAGCATTATTCACAATAGCGAAGATATAGAAAGAAACCAAATGTCCACTGACAGATGAATGGATAAAGAAGATGTGGGGGTGCAGCTGGGTGGTTCAGTCAATTAAGAGTCTGACTGGACTTCAGCTCAGGGCATAATCTCAGTGTCGTGAGATTGAGCCCTGCTTTGGGCTCCATGCTCAGCAGGGAGTCTGCTTGAGATTCTCTCTCTCCATCTCCCTCTGCTCCTCCCCCCTGCTCTCTCTTTCTCTCTGTCTCTCTCTAAAATAAATAAATCTTAAAAAAAAGATGTGGTATATACATACAATGGAAAATTATTCAACCTTTATAAAAAGGGAAATGCTAACATTTGTGACAATATGGATGGACCTGAAAGACATTATGCTAAGTGAAATGTCTGTCACAAAAGGATAAATATTACATGATTCCTCTTATATGAGGCATCCAAAATAGTCAAAGGTATAGAAGTAGACGTTAGAATGGTGGTTACACACAGTTGGGGGGAAGGGGACATGGGAGTCATTGTTCAGTGGGTATATAGTTAGTTATACAACATGAGTAAGTGCCAGAGACCTGCTGTACAACATCATGCCCATATTTAACAGTAAGGCATTGTACACCCAACAAATTTTTAGAAGGGTAGATCTCATGTTGTTTTCTTACCAAGGGAAGAGATATGACTTTTAGAGGTGATGGATATTATTTATTACCTTGACTGTAACATGAGTGCATACATTTATCCAAGCTCACCAAATTGTATACATTAATTATGTGTGTTTTTTGCATACCAATTATACCTCAATAAAGCTAGGGAAAAAAGACAGTGCCTTAGATTTGAGAAATGTCCAATAATGCCAGTTATTGACAAAGTTATTATTTTAATACTCATGGTGCTATTACACTATAATTTATATGTGTATCCATATCCCCTAGTACACTGTTTTTTAAGGACGGGGAATATGATATTTTACACAAAATTTATTTCACCTTCATTTTTGCTGATTTTATATAGAATTCTAAGTTGGCAAAAATTTTTATTGAGCACTTTTACAATATCATTCAGTTCACCCAAGGCTTTTATTGTTTCTGCTGAGAAGTCTGCTATAAATCTTACTGTTGATCTTTGAAAGGATTCTGTCTTTATTCTGTTTTCAAGATGTTCTTTTTGCCTCTGGTTTTCAATATTTTTGTCTCTGGTTTTCAAAAATATTATGTGACTGAAGTTTGAAATTTTAATTTCATGTGTAATTTGTGGTGGGCCTTTTGCGGTTTGTGAGTTGATGTCTTTTAGAGATCATTGAAAACTCTTACCCATTAGCTCTTCAAATATTCTGTAATCACATATGTGTTAACCAGAGTCCCACATGTTTCTAACATTTGTCTCTGTATTTTAAATTTTGTTTCTCTGTGTACTTCGGTTTGGATACTTTTATAGACCTCTCTTCGGCCTCTCCTTATTATGTTTGTCTGTTTTTGAACCTCCTTACTCTAGCAAGGGATAGTTTCACTGGATACTGAGGAGATCTCCATTGTATTAAGTCCTTAAAGTGAGGGACTTTTTCTTGTGCATTTTTCAGAAGTTCAATCTTGAGACACTAAAGAAATAAATTCTGGAGAAATACGCCTCATTTTAATTCCTTACTGCAATAGACTCAATGTTTGTGTTCCCCTAAAATTTACATATTGTAAATATATTCCTATTGGGAAGATATTTGGAGGTGGGGTCTTGGGGATGCGATTAGGTCATGAGGCTGGAGTCCTTGTGAATGAGATTAATACACCTATAAAAGAGGTCCCAAGAGCTCTCTTGTCCCTTCCTCCATGTGAGGTTCTAGTGAGAAGTCAGCTATCTATGAATAAGGAAGTGGACCTCACTAGACACCAAATCCACAGGTGCTTTGATCGTGAACTTCCCAGCCTTCAGAACTGTGAGAAATAAATTACTGTTGTTTATTAACCACCCAATTGACAGTATATTGTTATAGCAGGCCCAACTGGACTAAAATACTTTCTATTACATGGGTTATTATTCCTGTGTGGCATTCATTAACATTTCTCTCTCCTTTATTATTTTCAGTATTTTCTATGTTATTTAATTCTTTTGTGGGCCTGTTTCTAAAACCAAGACTAGATATTTACCACCAGCATTAGGATTTCTATTATACCCAATAGAGAAACTGAAAAGAGATAGGCAGAGGGCTAAAAACTTCTCTAGTGTGTTCTGTAGTAGGGACAGTTATACAAAATAATAATAACAATAATCCCACCCCTATGGTTCTTTCTGGGATTGGTGAGGAAGATCTAATATAACCTAAGAAAAGAAAGAATGAAATATTGAATGAAAATTAACAAACATCTTCAACTTGGAACTGTTCTAAGTGTTTATTATATGAAACTAAAAACCAAGAATCTTCTATGCTTTTAAAATTTAACATTGGCATACCTAAATATCATTTAAACTCCTCTGGAAGAAGAGCCTTTACAACTTATGAGCATTTGTAAACCTGAGACAGGAGAGAATATAAACCCCGCATTTTCTGTTATGGATGTTCTGAATGGAACTAGGTTCATTCCAGGTGAATCAACATGAGGAGGCAGCTACAGAAGTATTCTTTATTTATTTAAGTAACCATCTCCCCCTTAAGGAAAATATTTTACAACTCTAATGGGAAAGTGAGGAGAAATCATGCATGTTATAATGCCTTCAAGTATAACAATGGCCTGGAGACCCCGGAGAAGGAAGCTACGGGCTAAGAAACTATCCAGCTTGACAACACTTAGAAAACATTGAAGGAACAGGAAATTTCTGGCTCCTTCAACTGCCCTAACAAGGGCTTCCCCACATCAGCTGCTGCCATTGCCAACTACAGCACCTATACTAGAAAACTATGGCAGATTCTGAGGAGAAACCAGATTTTATCTTCAAAACTAGAGGCAGAGTTGGCAGGGGTGGCGGGAAATGGCCAGGTATCCCTACCTGGAAAAAATATGAGTAAATATAGTATCATTCTCTTGTCATTGGCTCATCAGAACTAAACATAATTTTCTCCCTCGTAGTTGATTATTAGGGGGTTGCCTAGCCCCTTGAATATTAATCTTGATCATATTCTCAGGTTACATATTAAAAGAAAATCGCTAATTTGTTTCAGAATTTCTAGGAAATTTTTCTGGATTTCATAGCTCTCCCATATTATTTACTGCTTTCTTTGCTTTCTACCACTAAATAAAGCATGTTAAACATTAACAGAGATATGAGAAAAGCTCCCTCCCGCATTCCCAATGACACCATGCTATGACTAAGCACAGCTTTGTAAGATATAACAGATTCAGAGACCTTCCAAAGACAAAAAGTATGGCAATGTCTCTAACTATATAAGTGATCAGTGGTTACATTTTTAAAATTTTTTTTTAAGATTTATTTATTTGAGAGAGAGAGAGAGCATGAGAGAGAGAAAGCATGAGTGGGCAGGCAGAGGCAGGAGCAGACCCCCCTGCTGAGCAGGGAGCCCGATGCGGGACTCATTCCCAAGACCCTGGGACCATGACCTGAGCCAAAGGCAGACGCTTAACCAACTTAGCCATCCAGGCGCCCCTGGTCAGTGATTACATTAAGAAGAAAAACTACTGAACCAACATGTTAAATATGTTTGTAAGCACAGCACAAAATGGACACGCAAATGAAACTCTGATCTCCTTATCAAACAGAGGCAAGAATGGCTAGAATCAGATTTTTCTCCTGTGATGGTAAGACCTCTGAGAAGTAACCTTTTCTTTTTTTTTTTTTTTTTAAAGATTTTATTTGACAGAGAGAGACACAGCGAGAGAGGGAACACAAGCAGGGGGAGTGGGAGAGGGAGAAGCAGGCTTCCCGCTGAGCAGGGAGCCCGATACGGGGCTCGATCCCAGGACCCTGGACCATGACCTGAGCTGAAGGCAGACACTTAACGACTGAGCCACCCAGGCGCCCCGAGAAGTAACATTTTCAAAGGTTTTGTTTACTGTTGACTACAGGAGATTCTAAAAAGTGCAGTCATCAAAACAAGTTAAATGGCACAATATCAACTCCATCATCTGTAGCCACTTGGATTTCAATTTTCACTAAAGGTTGTTTCATTCTCCCCAACCCTACCGACCCCCACCACAACAGACCCGGTACTATCACCTCCAGAGCTCTTTCTTTGCTCTTTAGTGTAATGAAGTAAGTTGTTTCCAGAATATTTTGCATGCTTAAGAAGAAAGGATTGAATAAAATATTATAATTTACAAATCTCACTTGGCAAAATATGTGCATATAAATCAACATTTCTGTTGAGGGCCCCCAAATCCTTTTAGTCTCCCACTGAATTCACTCAGTGTCCCACATATGAATACATTCAGAGGAATAATGCATTTTGAAATGTCTCACTTGATACTGACAGTTAAAAAAATAATTCAACGAGATGATCCCAGCTTTAGGCCTCATTCCAGCCTTCAAGATGGAGGTGGGGATCAGTCATACCATTTTGTCCTAAAGCTGCTGAGATGAAGACCTAAGAGAAAAAGGCCTCTGGTCATGTAAGTGGTGCCATTCTATTCAAAAGAGGACTCTTCACACACACACACACACACACACACACACACACACACACACACACACTCATATACATCCTAGGAAATGGGTGTGACAAAATGAGCAGAACTTGGACAGGGCTTTGGAATAGGGCAGAACTAAATTTGAATCTAAACTCTTCACCTTGATCAACCATTTAAACTTGTTGAGATTCAAGTCCTTCCTTCGGAAAACGAAGGCAATAATATCTACCTCTTGGAGTTTTGTGAGGATTAATAAGGTTTTATGTATACATGAACCTGGCACATAGTAGGCTCACATCTAGTAATGGTCATCACATCTTTCATCTCCCCTATTCCCCAGCTGTAACAGGCTGGCAAGGAAAAACACAAGAACCCTAATTCAAGTAATGGTTCTTAAATTACATCCAGTGTTTTAAGGAGTATGCCCTCTGTCTAGGAAAAAATAAATCACACATGTTCCTGAAACTCTAGGGTTATTAGCTTCTCACAGAAAGGGTGGGTAGTAAAATCTAGATCCAAATTGTCTTACTGTCAACCCATCAAGACACATAGAGTCCAAAGGAATATAAAAAACAATGCATTTCTTCAGTTCTTAACATTTAATGCATCCACATAGCCACCACCTAAGAGACGGAAGAGAAATCTCTCCCATTACAGCTTTATCTTCCCCAGGCCTCCTTGGAAACAAAGAGGTTCCTCTTTCATTCTGTGCCTTTGGAGCATTCTCTTTTTGTGTGCCAGTAATCATCCCTTCACTCCACTAAATGCCATTTAGATGGTTCTCAGGCACAGCATTCTGGGAGGTGGAGGAGAGGAGGGAAAGAGGCATTCAGAGATGTCTTCATTTAAGATGCATAGCTTCCTGGTAATGAACACATTCACGCTGCCCAGAAAATCCTGTGATCATCTCCAAAGTGTTCTTAGGTGTTTTTTCTACCAGCGAGAAAAGGAGAAGGGAGAAAATAGAAACATCCTGCTATGCCCCTTGTGTGGGAACGTCTCAGTCCTCACGAAGGCCAGTCTCTCTCTCTGACCTTACTTGTGTGTGAAAAGGTACTAAGGTTTCTCCGTATGTACTTTGCCTTTACCATTCAGTCTCTAGACTTGTAGCTCTCAGGACCAACAGCTTCTGCACTGCTCTCCACCAACAACACTCCCTCTGTTACACCTGTACACACACACCATAGGTCACTCAGGTTCCAGTATACCATTTATAATCCCCACCTGGACACTGCTGGCTCCAGATTAAGTTCTTTACAAGGGGTACACTTCCTCCCTGGTTAGGAATGGTAAAAAAAAAAAAAAATCTCCCCATACACCTGAGGGGAAGAATCACTGAGCCCGTAGGCCCTCAAGCATCACCTTAGAGAGAGTGGAGGGGACTCTTCCTGACTTTGGAATCAAGCCTATTAACCTCTTCATAGGAGATAGGTCAGTTTTCTGAAAAATAGCAGATCCTCTCCCTACCAGCTCCCAGATGAATGAGAGCGCATTCTAAGCCCTGGCTAGGTCCAAACTTCAAACAAACTTTATAAACTTGAAGGTATCCTAGCTGGCCTTTCATTAGACTGAATGTTGGGTTCAGATACTATTGAGTACCATCTATTAAGTGCCCTGGATTGCTGATGCCTCTGCAGGTGACAAGGGATTAGTCCTCGACTTTTTCATCCCAAACAATTGAACCACTTTCAGTGGTAAACAGCTCTCAAAATCTCTTCCTTGATCAAAATGGGCCCAAGAGAAGAATCTTTAAATTGTTAAGATCTTTTTTCTGAACCTGTATGATGTGAGCCTGGGGTGGTGGAGGGGGACAGTGGGTAAATAGTCCATTGTCACCAATATATCACCAAGGTTCAAATGTCTAGCCCTCAAACAAACAAGCAAAAGTCAGTGTTAATTAATTCTAGGGGTTTGCTGATTGAATGATTTCTAGGTGCACTGACTTCTGGGAAGATACTTTCCTTGAATACAGCAGACCCAGCAGTTTGATTTTGTCACCACATTCCCCACTGTGAGAGACAGAAGAATGACCCTAAGTACCCCCTGTGCATCTTTCCTCCCCAAGTGGCTCAAGTGATCATGCACTACCCTGGACCTAGATGGGATTATTTCCAAATAGGACACTTCATTTCTGGAGCAGAGGCCCCCTGGTCCCAGAAAAGTCATGTAATTTCCCTGCTAGAGGGCTTACTTTCCCCTTTGTCCGCTGCCCATGGCCCAGAGGCTTCTTATTGAGGATTTTGCCCACACCATTCCCACAGGGGCAGTGGTGAGGAGTCTTGCCTGACAAAACTTCTCAGCAGAATGTGAATATCTTTCCAGGGTTCATTTTGTCTTCCTCAGTCAGGGGTCTGATAACACCCAGTTCTCCAATGTAAACCCGAGAACAGGGGCTCCTTTCCCAAACGTCTGAGGCATTCAGAATCTACAGCAGAGCACACCGATCTACTTTTGCCCATTTGTTTAATATTATTATGCTTTCTTATAGAACCTGTTTCATCATCCTAGCACTTTTTATGTCCTATGCTAGGAAGAAGGGAAAGGAGGAAAACCATGTCCCTCCACTCACAAAATCTTGTACACAATCAGAAGATACACTCTTACCGCCTGTGTAGTTTGCTGGGGCTGCCATAACAAAGTACCACAAACTGAGTGGCTTAAACAATGGAAACTTATTGTCTCACAGTTCTGGATGCTAGAAATCCAAAATTAGGGTGTCAGCAGGATTGGTCCTTCCTGAGAGTTGTGAGGGAGGCATCTATTCCAGGCCGCCCTCCTTGGCTCGCAGATGGCTGTCTTCGCTCTGTACCTCTTCACATTGTGTCTCCTCTATCCATGTTTATATCTAGGTCCAAATTTCCCTTTTTATAGGGACACCAGTCGTATTGCGTCAGGACACACCCTAATGACCTCATTTTAACTTGATTACGTCCGTAAGGAGCCTAGATACTTTTGGGGGGGAGGGGTTCATATAATTCAACCCACAACACTGCCCATTCATAGACTGTTCAAGAACCCCCAGATTAAAGCATCATCCTGATATAAGACTAAGACTCTAGTGGCAATTAGAAAAGAATTCTGTCTAGTTTTTACCTTGATGTTCAGTCAACAACAAAACACTCCCACCCACAGATTCAATGATTACATCAATTCCATAGCATCAATAAACATTTTTTATTCCAATTTTCTGTATGTAATGTGAATTCCTGGCATCTTAAAGCTCAACTTTCAAATGGGTAATTTTAAAATGGTTCTTGGTATTTTTCAATTAATTTTGTTCATAATACTGTACATAATTATGGGACTTTTTTGTTGACATTTATTAACTCTAATGAATTAACAGTATGTGCTGAATAAGTTGCCAGAGTGAATAAAGTTGCACAGACAACGAGTTTTCCACTTGCCAATTTTTTGTTTTGTACTGCCTGGGCACTTACAAACATGCTTTTTTATATTTTATACTGAGCAAGATCAAGAAATTATCATTCACATATGTGCCCAGTTTAGCTCAGGGCTCCGGGGAGTTCTTTAAAAGTTATTAGGAACTTTTAAAGAAATGTTTGGTGAAATTTGAAAAAAGTCACCTACTTTAGAAGTTATTCCTTGATGGGGTGCCTGGGTGGCTCAGTCGGTTGAGCGTCCAACCCTTGGTTTTGGCTCAGGTCCTGATCTCAGGGTCAAGCCCTTCGTTGGGCTCCATGCTCAGCAGGGAGTCTGCTTAAGATTCTTTCTCTCTGCTCCTTCCCTCGCCTCTCTAAAATAAATAAATACATCTTTTAAAAAATGAAGTTTATTCTTTGAAAAAATAACCCTTCTTCTGTTGTCCTTTGAACAAATGGTACTGTAAGACAAATTAAGCCAGACAAGCAATAAGATTTCTAGAAGTATTGGGTTTTTTTAAATTTTTTTATTGTTATGTTAATCACCATATATTACATCATTAGTTTTGGTTTTACACAGATTTAAAATTTCAGAATCACAGCTGCCCCTCAGGCCCAGAGTCTATTTCAGAAACTAAGATCACTTTTTGCTTTCATCTTTTAAGTTTTGATAAAGCCTAAATCCTATTTTTCCCCCAAATCCTCTTAGAACAATACTCTCTTTTCATAAAGGTCTAAATATTTTTTTTATTTTCCCATGCAAACCCAAAAAGAATTCTGGAGATTCCCCCAATGAAAACCCAATGAGAAGAATCAATGCTGAGAAGCAACATGAGCTCTTTCTTCTGTTATATTTAGGTGAAGACTGTGAAGCACTGAGTGACCCAAAGTTTTCAGGAAGGGTGAGGTCATCTGAACCTCACATACTTGAATCAGGCCAATTCTAGATGGTGCAACTGCTGGGGAGGGAGGCAGAACACCCGGGAGAATGTGTCACACTAAATAACTGAGACAGCTTGTTAATATCCAATATCACTTTGGGATATAGGTAGTTAATATCCCTCTATACTAACTTTACTGGCCTTAGTACCTATTTTTAGAAATGTGCCCCAGGTGGCCTCCCAGCCCATTTATCTGCTTTCAATATTATCCAGTCTGAACATTCAAGGGGGTTGGCCCCTTTGAACTCACAGCAGGCACAACTCTGCCTGGTATGACAGATACAAGTCTGAGAAACTGACAGTCCAGCTCACCTGGTTCCTAAGAGCAACCCTCATTTCCAACCCTACATCTTTACCTCTGGGTTTCCCCATCCCAGGCAACATCTCCTGTGTTGCCCGGGTTAACCCAATGAACAAAGTTACTAACATTTCAGTAGTTTTGGGATTTGTGGAGTAATCTGCATCTCAGTTTCTTCCTCTGGGCAATTATGAATGATATATCAATATTTAGCAGTTGTATAAGCAATTTAATCATCTCGATTTGTGATGTGGTGGTGGATAGACCCAGTCTCAGAGGAAGATTTCCCATGGAATGGCTGGCAGGAAGAAGATGCCTCCTTTTGGATCATGGCTCCGATGGTTGTGGGTTTCCACTTCAGTTTCTTAGTTAACTGGAAGCTGAGAAGTGAAATGTGATCTCAGAGCATTTGCTAAATGAGTAGGTTATTTTCAGTTCTCTAACCAGGATCTGTTCTCCGTGCTTTTCCTCAAGTCAGTTATTAGAAATTGGGAATTGTTTCTTATTGGTCCACATATTAGCCAGAATTCTCCAGGGAAACAGAACCAATAGGGGACATATATGCAAAGAGATTTATTAAAAGGTATTGACTCACATGATTACAGGGCTGAAATGTCCCATGATTTGTGGTTGGAAGCTGGAGACCCAGGAAGGCCAGTGGTGTAGTTTAAAGTCCTGAGGGCAGAAAAGCCGACTGTGTGGATTCCTGTCTGGCTCTGAAAGCCTGAGAGCTAGGGGAGCTGAGGGCAAGAGAAGATTGATGTCCTGCTAAACAGTCAGGCAGAACTCATTCAGCCTTCCTCTGCCTTTTTGTTTTATGCAGGCCCTCAACAGATTGGATGAGGCCCACTCACACTGGGGAGGGCCATCTGCTTTACTTAGCCCACCAATTCAAAAGTTCATCTATTCCAGAAATACCCCCATAGACACCCAGAAATAATGCTTACCTGGATATCTGGGCATCCCATGATCCAGGCAGTTTTACACATAAAATTAACCATTAAAGGCCATGACCCCTGGGATTGCCACATGAAAAATAGGAGCTTACTTTCCATTGACTTGCTTCCTTTTAAGTCACGGAAATGGAGGTTTCTTTTTCATTGGCACTCGAGCTTATATATTTCTTGGTAAACCAACAATTAACAACACTGGACCCAGCACATATCTGCAGCCAGCAGTAGGCTTCATAGAGACTCAATTTGCTATTTTTAAATGGTATGTGCAGCACAATAACTTAATGCTTGCTTTCATTCCTTTATCTTGTAAAGCAAGATAATAGAACACTGAAAATCCCCAAATCACTCAGGTTAACTTGACCTAGAATTATATTCTTGATGAAGGCATGAGGGGGAACACCAACATAAGAGAAAATCAGGAGTCATATTCTTTCAAGATGGAAAAAAAAAAGAGAGGTAATTGCCCTTCCACAATTGCACGTAATTATATCACACTATAATGCACATAATATTGGAAATACATTCCATTTAGTTTACCAACCCTTAAATTATCTAAGCAATATGTTTTATAAAAACTTTATGCCGTGTGGAATACATCTTTTCTCCCTCTTGCCCCCCTTTTGATTTTATTTCTTTCTTTTTGTGCTCTCTTGGTAAAGGCTTAGGGGTCTGAGAACAGAGGGTATTCATAAGATTGCAGTAAATCACTCTCGTATGTGTCTTACATTGTAGACTGCAAATTTAAACAAAAATTTAAGCAGCAGATTTAAATCAGTAGCACTCTAAAAGAATTTCATTGGTATTTAAAATTTTTTATTAAATACAGTGGTTTATAATTACTGAAAGAATTACTACCTATGAAATTATTTTCTCTTCTCTTTAGAGAGTAATTTGTATTAGTTGTAAACATTCTATGTTTAATTATGTATAACTTCCGTATAAAATTCATCTCTGAAAATATACTTACAACGTAAATCATTTTATAAATGACTTTTTCTTAGCTAAGTAATGTGAATATTTTTCTTATCATTAGTAACTTCTGACAAATTTCAATAATTGTTCTCCACAAAAGCTAATTTATAAATCTACCAGTAATAAACGAAAATCTTCTTTCCCCTATATTGGCAATGATCTTCAAAATACAGATCTACTCTATTAACATGGTCATTAAAAAAAGTAGCTCATTGTTTTGTTTTGAATGTCTTTGATTTTAAGTTGGAACTTGTTGTTACCAATTTAATGACTGTTTCCTTTGCATGTGTTCTCATCTGGGGTATTCATTCACTTTGTTCTCACTGGCATACAAGAGCTCTTTATGTATTAATATTATTAACCCTTTGTCTTTTAAATGTTATACAATTTTTTTTCTTTTCTCTCATTTTATCATCTGTCTTTATATCTTTAAAGTGGTTTTAATGTCCCAAAGATTTAAATTTTCATGACATCAAATCTATTTATTTTACCTTGCTGTTTCTACCTTTCATATCTGGCTGAGCAGGGACTTCTCTACCTTGAATCTATGAAAATATTCACCAACATTTTCTGCAGGCTTTATGGTTTTATTTTTTATACTTATACTTACATTCATCTGGAATTTATTTAGATTTATTTAAAATTTTTTTAATTTAAATTCAATTAATTAACAGTGTATTATTAGTTCCAGAGGTAGAATTCAGTGATTCATCAATCTTATATAACACCCAGTGCTCATCACATCATGTACCCTCCTTAATGCCCATCACCCAGTTACCCCGTCCTCCCCAACCCCCCCCCCCCCCCGCCAGCAACCCTCAGTTTGTTTCCTATGATGCAGAGTCTCTTATGGTTTGGAATTCATTTAGATTTAAATGTGAACTAGGAAGCTAACTGCTCTTCTGCTCTCCATCCCACCCGTAGCAAATTAGTCAATTGGTGAACAATTTATTAAATAAGTCATACTTTCAACATAGATTTAAACCTCTTCACCACACTTCTTTTTTTAAAAAAACTCCTATACATAGATCCTTCATTAAGATCATTCTGCAATTTTTGTTGTTTCTGGGTTTTTTTAATACATTGTTATGTGATTGAGATTACATTATATTTTTTATTTATATCATAGGAAGGAATATTGACAGTTCCACAAATCGAATCTTCCCTTCAACAGCTCTCTCTAATCAAGTTGCGAATGTCCTTCAATAAAATATTTTCACTTCCTTATATAGAACTTGTTGAATAAACATTTAATATTTTTGGCAGCTATTTGGAATTTAATCACTCTTTCCCTTTTATTTTCTATTTGACGGCTATTGCTGTGAAAAAAAGGCATTTTGTTTTTTTATTTGTTCATTTGTTTGTTTGTTATTTTATTTGTTTATTACACTCCTGAGGATTCTTAGCATAGGAGAAAGGACTGGTAGTATTCAAGGAATTCAGAATTACTTTTAGTTACTATGGTTTGATGCTACGGTGATTGAAAGAAATACTGAATTTCTGTTAGAGATTAGTAAAAATAAAGGTGAAATTGTTTTTCCATCCAAGTTGACAAATTCCAGGTTAAGAACCCCTGATGGCTTTGGCACTCCTTAGGCTGTCCTTGGAGTTTCCTGTCAGCTCAGATGAAGATGAGAAAACGTGCCCTTAACAACTGTTTGCCGGGGATACATTTTTTACTTCTTTATTTTTCAGTCTTTCTAAGTCATTTCATTTTACATAGCTCATGTACACATCACTCATAGACTTGAATCCAGTCTGAGAGTCACTCACAATTATTACGAGTATTGACCTACTCCGGACTTCTCTCAGCAATCTTCTTTTTCTGTGATTATTTTTCATGCTTTGATTTTATTTTGGTTTGGAATTCGTTGCATTTTTTGCCTCCTTTTAAAAACAAATTTAGAAGTTTTATATAACCAATTTCTATCCTTCCAGAGCTTTAAAATACATTGGCGCTTACACGTTTCTGTCATTGTTGCTACCAACAGTTAACTGAAGACCTGATAGCAAACATAAAGGCAGGCCTAATTGAAAGGATGTTGTTTGTCTCTTTCCCACTCCATGCTACTTATTTACCCACGATGAACGGAAAGGAGAAAAGGAAGAGTGGAAGAAGTCCTATCACCTATCACCTTAGGTCTCGGTGGGCATCAAGAGATAAAGAACATGCAGCTAATAGAACGAGACGGAGCAGTTTTCCTACACTACTTTGCGGATGACATGCAGGGAGGGAGGCCCCTTATAGAATTCTGAGTAAGGCACAGTCCATGAAAGCTATTTCTTTTTGAGGTAGCTTGCTTACGATTGCCATGCCATTAGCTGACTGTAGTCTGACCACGTGGGCATGGCCAGGAGCCTGGTCTACAGCAGCAGTATTTTACCCAATGTGAGTGTCCACCTTTCTCTCCACTTGGGTCTCCTCACCTATTTTCTCTGTATTTGGGGGCCCCTGGCTTGAAATATGAATTTTACCTATACTAACATATCCCCTCCCCTGACTTGCACCATATTAGCACCCACTTATTAGCTAATGACTTTGTCATCATCTTGATCAGCTGACAAATGTAAGCCTATATATGTTTATACCTATGTAAATACAAAACTAATACAAACTTCTATCTCACTATGTATATTTCAAGGGCAGTATAGAAGATAATTAAGAGGATGGAATTGGGAGCTAGATCTTCTACGTTCAAATCCCAGCTCAGCTATTTACTGACTAAAAATTTGAACATGATTTTTAACTTCCCTGTGCTTCAGTTTATCTGTAAAGTGAGAATAAATAATAATAGCACCTACTTCCTGGGGTTATTGCAAAGATTACTTGTTGACCCATGTGAAGTGTTTAAAATAGTGCATAGCCCATGATAGGAATTCAGGAATGTTAGTTAATAAGCACTGCACACATAAAGCGAGCAATGCTCACAAGTAGTGCTTGTAGTCCTCTGGAGCTGGCGGTTGTCATTACTAGGTGCTGAGGGTAGAAAAGGGGAATTTCCAGTAAGTGTGGGTTTTCCCTCAAAGCCCTTTTGACCTCACAAATGTGTTGCTAGCCTGACCCCACCCGGGTTGTGACACCAGATGAGGGGAACAACTCGGGGAATTCTACATTCCCCGAATGCACTACCACCAGAGTTCTTCCTACCCAACCCCCTTCTCACAGGATGTGACTTGGGAAATCTATGATGGCGCACCGCACTCTAGAAACTGCAGCATTCACGCTTCCTGCACTGTATTTCTCAGGGGGTATGGGGTGGAGTGAGATCTCTGAAATAATCTGGGGGCAGAACTAGGGGGAAATTCTTCTAGCCTTCCTAGAGAAGCAAGTGTCTTTTTTGGTTGGTGTACCCTCTGGGCTCCCTGAGGCAGACAGAGGAGACAGAAAGTCTATTCCTACTGTTTTTATGCTCTCTTTGTTTCCAGAATAAAATACTGAATAGGATTTTTTTTTCCTCAGCCCAGCCCCATTTGCTTTAGACTTTAGTACATTTCTACCCAAATTATTATTTATTATGTATTATAATCGTTTTTACGTTTCAGCTTTTGATGGTATTGCAACCTTTTTGTCTGTTGTCATAAGCGATTTAATTGGAAGCTGTTAGACAGTTGTCATTTGAAGCAGGAGCCTCCACTACTGTCTCTCTTATTGTTTGTTATTAAAGTGCCAGATAACAAGGACGATTCTGAAATATACAGTAACAGTTTATTTAGTGGTGTTTGTTTTTCTGCCTAGAGTCTGAGAAGTTGATTCTTTGAAAAATAAGCCAAGTTGTAGTTTATTTTTCAGGAGGGAAATTTTTCACAATCAAGCCCTAGTTTCCTACTCGTTTGTAGTCTACAATTTGATTGGCAGATCTGAAAGACTCTGTATAATGGAAACTTCCTTTAAATTGCTCTGACTTATCAAGCAAGAGCCATCATTTCTCATCTGATCAGCCAAACAGACCTGTTCCCAGGAGGTGCCTTGATATTAGATCTCAGGAAATACTCAATTTTCTCAGGAACAGGAGGTTGTGATTGAATACAACTGTGCCACCAGCGATTGGGATTCAGAGTCCCACAAGGTGGGAATTCAGGAAGTTGCATTTCAAGAGCATAGTGATTTGGGGCAAATATTTGATTCCTCTGTACTTGGACATTGATAACACTGCTGTCGTGCACGGCAGACACTTGGTATCCTGTTTCCTTTGAACCCAAGCCGGCAGAGCCTGTCTCTCGTAAGAGAGAATGAAAATGTCAGATGCTTACTTTGACATCTTCTCTTGTAGCTAGGGGCAGCCACAGGACCCACTTCTGACTAGTGAGGTGTAATAGGAAGTCTGATGTGAAGCACAATTTTCTGCCCTAAGAAATCAGGGTGGGAACTGAGAAAGAGAGAGGCCTCACTCCTCCTGATAGAAAAGAGGCAAAGAGACGCCACCCCTCTCTTCCTGCTTTTGGGTATTGACATGAGACGATGTGATCTTTGGAGATGCAGTAGTCACCTTGTGACAAAAAGCTGTCCCTGACAAATCAGAGATGCCAGACTGGAAAGGCAGGAAGCAACTCAGTCTTCAATAACTGCTGAGTTACTGAAACAACCTTGGGACCAGATTTTTCTACTGGAGAAAAAAGAAGCCCTTGAGAGAACTTACTGCCTCCGGTGGCCAGTATCCTACTCTGGACACACAGGAGGACAGCACTTCTCTGCCACCAAAGCATGGCCCATTGACTTGAAATGCAATGTGACCAGAAGCATTGTGGGCCCTGTCCAGTGCATGATTCCCCGCTGCTCTTCCCTGCAGTGATAATCAGGGGAGCATGAACACTGACGGAGGCGCCGAAGATCCAAGCGGTCGGAATGATGAGCGCCAATGCCTAAAAGCAGCTGCTGTGGAGAATGGCCTGAACTCTCTGCTGGCTTAGCATGAGTGAGAAATAAACTTCTAGTGTGTTAAGCCACTGGTGGAGGTTGTTACCACTGCACACTAGCCTATCATGGCTGATATGCTCCTAGTAGAGCTGAAAGCATCCTCACTGATACAACGGGGATAGCCATTTGACCTGCAAACAACTTTTTCTGTAAAATAAGAAGGTTGCATTCAACGACGTGGATGGAACTGGAGGGTGTTGCGCTGAGTGAAATAAGTCAATCAGAGAAAGACATGTATCATATGACCTCACTGATATGAGGAATTCTTAATCTCAGGAAACAAGAAGAAGAAGATAGCAGGAGGGGAAGAATGAAGGGGAGTAAGTCGGAGGGGGAGACGAACCATGAGAGACGATGGACTCTGAAAAACAAACCGAGGGTTCCAGAGGGGAGGGGGGTGGGGGGATGGGTTAGCCTGGTGATGGGTATTAAAGAGGGCACATTCTGCATGGAGCACTGGGGGTTATGCACAAACAATGAATCATGGAACACTACATCAAAAACTAATGATGTAATATATGGTGATTAACATAACAATAAAAAATTTTTTAAAAAAAGAGGGTTGCATTCATGGTAAAGGGAGTATCTACCATTTTTGTCTGCCTAGCTTCCAGCCTCCATCTTCTAGTAACAATTCTGCTTAAGGAAATCACAGTAGTAAGCATGTCTTTCCCAGACCATGTCTTCTCAGCACTCACTTCTACTCACAGAAAGCTGCTCGCTGCAAACCCCTAGGACTCTATGCCAGAGAACGTTTTTCTAGTTGTGATAGCATGTTCGATTTATATACAGGATAAGCCAGAAGTACCCAATAGTTAATGTCCCAGAAGTCCTCAACAAATCTTGTAAAGATATATGGTTGAAAAATATCCTACCTTCCTCCTCTCTCAGGTAACCCTGTTGTGTTCTAAACTGTCTCCCTTAGGGTCAAAGTTTGGTTGCCCAGCGTGAGAACTGCTTTGGTAACACGTATTTTATTGGCTTCTTTCCCTTCCCTGTCTCTCTTCCACAGTACCAAATAAACATCCCTGGGGTCAGCTCCCAAATAAACCACTTGTTCTTGAATCCTTGTCTCAGAGTCAGACTCTGGGAGAACCCAGCCCAAGATACTATTTCTCCCCAAGTGGACCCAATTTTTTGGGACTGTCAATGAAGATACATGACTTGCCCTGTCTTTGATATTTGGACCTCGAATGCAGTCACACAAAGACTATCTTCAGGGAGGCGGAGGCTCTTCAGCGGATCTACTCATTAGTTCCTTCTTATAGATTCCTACAGCCCCTCTGACACTAGTCTTTTTTGAGCCAGATTTCTTAGTTTTTTCCCCCCAGTCCTAAGAGTTACTCCATAACCTTTCAATAAATTCATTTTGGGCTGAGATAGCTAGAATTGCTTTCTGGGACCTGCAGTCAAAGAAATCAATGAATACAGATAATATATTAGGCCTCTTTCAGCTATAAAGATCTTGTTATAAAAATGAATGAGTTATAAATAGTATAAGAGCACTAAATGCTATATATTTATTATTCATAAAATCAAATCCATAGAAGTCACTTTAAAATGTCAATGTTTTCATGTTTCTTCACATTTTACTTGAAATGGCATCTCTAGCTGATGAGAATGTCTTTCTAATATTTTAACCTAATTCCCACAGTTATTAATCTGGAAGAGTAAAATAACTTGGTGGTCATCGTAGTTGCTGCTGTTGTTTTGTTTTTATCTGGGGTGGCTATTAAGTTCCCATTATCTGGTGTAGAATCTTTAATCAGATGTTTTTGTTTGTTTTTTTATTCATTTATTTGACAGAAAGCAAGCGAGAGAGGGAACACAAGCAGAGGGAGTGGGAGAGGGCAAAGCAGGCTCCCCGCCAAGCAGGGAGCCCGATGCAGGGCTCAATCCCAGGACCCTGGGATCATGACCCAAGCTGAAGGCAGACACTTAACCGCTGAGCCACCCAGGCGCCCCTCTAATCAAATGTTTTTAAGAGTAAAAAGTTCTTAAGAGATTTCTATGTAAAGACATACATAATGCTATAATCATAGAGAAACTTTATTTATGCTAATCTTACATAACTGAACATGAAAATTCACAGAGAAAAGCTATTTAAATATGATTTAGGAAGATGCTCCTAATACCCACATCTAAGACAAGTTGAGAAACAAACTAAATAATGAGGGTAATGGATTCTAACCCAGAATAGATACCTATTTGTGAGTCCATATTGATATAAATAATTGAATAAATAAATAAATGGGAGAGAATTCCAATTAATAAATGTAGAAGGAATAGTGGGAATACAATCAGTTGGTGACATAGTAATAATTATCTCAGTCAAGAATAATCAATGGATGCTAGAATTAGCAGGTGATAAGGTGATAAAAAACAAAATATTTACATAGTCTCAAATAACTCCCCACAAGATAGTTATCAAATATAAAGGGGAAAATAGCAATGTTATAGTGGAGGAACTTGGACCACTCTGCCTTATCCAAGTGATCCAAGTTAATATCACCAGTAATGAGACAAAATGGCATCATGTGCCTCCTGATTTAATATGCTGAGAAGGTGTAACAGTTAATTTTATGAGTAATGAGGTGCCCAGATATTTGGCTAAACATTATTTTGGGTGTATTTGTGAGTGTGTTTCTGGATGAAATTAACATTTGAATTAGTAGACTGAGTAAACCAAATTATCCTCCCCAATATGAGTGGGCCTTCTCTAATCTGTTGAAGGCCTGAGTAGAATAAACAGGCTGAATGAGAAAGAATTTTTTCTCTCTGCCTTACTGTCTTCAAGCTGGGACATCAGCCATCTCCTGCCTTTGGGCTCAGACTTTGGGCTCAGACTTAGACTGGAACTACACCATTGGCTCTCCTGGGCCTGGAGTTCTCAGCCTCCTTAATTACATGAGCCAATTACACACATACACACACACACACACACACACACACACACACACACTTTCTTATTGGTTCTGTTTCTCTGGAGAACCCTGATTAAGACAGATATTTTAGCACTGAGAATGGTTTTAGAGGAACAGAATTTGAAGGCTGAGTTTTCTGACTTTATTCTGGATTGTCTGGAATTGATTCCCCAATCTGACTAGATTTAAAAATACTAATGTCTCCGTATCCAGTAGTAAAGAGAGCACTGATAGTCCATGGCACGACTTGGTAATAAAGATATAAAATATTTGCATTGGATATTCCTAATCAACCATTTATAAGAAGTAGCTGGATGATAGGTATATAGGATACTTTCAAACACTTTTGGCAATCAAGCAAATATAATGAGGTTGGCAGGCTGCTCCTGATGTTGCTACTCATGGATTCGCATTCCCAGCTCAGGCACCACATAAATGACCTGAAAGTTTTGCATGTGCCCTGAAGGATGCTTATTTCTTGTAGCTGCAGCACTGAAATTGCTGAAAATCAAAAGCAGAATCTCATCCTGTGATTAACTGAATTAGAACACAGGTTGAATTCCCAGACTTAACAGAGTATCAACTGCTAAAGTGAGGGCATTGGTTGGGAAAGAATGGGATCCTGTAAGCTGGCATGGGGTGGTGGGAAGACCCTGATAGAGCTGGGGACACTGAGCTCCTAAGGTCTGATGAGACCCCTTTAACAGTGGAAGATATTGCCCCACCCTCACTGGAAGACAGACAAGGGCTAAGGAACCTTCACAGATTGGGGGAGACCAAGATGGCATGTCAACTAAGTGCAGTGTGGGATACTGGGCTGGAATCTGATCCAGAAAAGGGGTCATTAATGGGACAATTGATAAAATTTGAATAAAGACTTTAGATTAGTTAATAGTATTATGTGAATGTTAACTTCCCCTTTCTGACAACTGTGCGACAGTCATATAAGATGTTAATATTTAGGGAAGCTGGGTGGAGAGTATGCAGGAATTCTTTGTGTTATTTTTGCAACTGTTTTATAAGTCTTAAATGATCTCAAAATGAAAACTCAAAAATAAAAAAAAAGTAAGTTCAAAACATTAAAGTCAATTCCACAAACATGCACTGAAATAGCAGCTGGAGGTAGAAGAGACACTGAGGGAATAAATGTGAAAAATAATTCAGATATTGTTTAGGCCCTCTGAAATCACACGTGTTCAAAGCAAGCTGTGATCTCACTGTGAAAAGCAAAATGGAAATAAGAAACTAGATGTAAAAAAAAAAAATCACAAAACAGCACAAAGAACAATGCAAAATGACCACTTATTCAATGCATAAATGTCCAGGAGTTCAGAAAAAACAACTGACTGAAGAATGATTTGACAGTATTAAGAAAAATTTGACTGGAAACAAGTGAAGGACTAGGCCAGATATGAGTGATTTCCTTCTGCCTATTAATTTCTGATACTTATAAATATGTACATCTCTATCGGTGAACATAGATATTCTCTTTTTTCTAATAAGTATGCGTGTGTCTATAAATTATAAATAGAATTTTCTATCTCTGTAAGTAGGAAAGGGTGGATAAATTGTGCATAAGTTAGAAAGTTCTGTGAAAAAGAGAAAGAAACTGATCAGTCCAGTGGTTATACAACAACAAAATGAAAAGAATATGTAATATTATGCCATAAAATAATGATACAGTATAGCAGCCATAATCTGACCATTTAGTATATGCCAACCACTCTTAATCAACAACTTTACATGTTAATTCACATAATCCTCACAACACTGGTGGTGGACATACTGTTATTTCCCTTTTACAGATGGTGGTAAAAAGTAAATGGCCAAAATGGGATTTGACTGTAAGCAGTTCAACCCAGAGGTAAAGCTGTTAACCACACAATTGCACTGCTTTGAATTTTCAAGAAAAGACTTGACTAAACAGACTAGTTTCCCCTTCTCCTGGGAGATGCAGTTTCTAATTATAATACTGTTATATCTTAACAATCAGTATCCAGAAAGAGGACCTGCCTGTCACCAGGAGGGGATGGACCAGGGCATGGGCAGCAAGGTGAGGAGTTGAAGGTAGGGAAGGGGTGGTGAGAAGGCTCAGACCTCAGGATGTAGAGCCCACACCCTCCCTGTTAATGAGGTTGGTTGTAGCTCCTAGTGGCAAGGCTCTCAAGGGACCAGAGTGACCTACTCATGTCATACAGACACTGCCTAGTCCCCAGGATGGTCTCCTGCATGTGGAATGATTTGAAAATGGTCGTTCAGGTAGAATTTGAACTGGTGACATCAGGCTTTGTCACAGGTACCACTTGGCTCCAAATTGGCATCCGGGAGGAGAGTCGGTGGTGGACAGCAGACAGATTCTCCTACGCGTGAATTTAGATCTCAATCACTTCACATATTCTGTGTTCAGAAAATATGGACACCAACAGTCAGGACTCACTAAGGTTAATTGAATAGGAAAAATAACATGATGAAAACATTTGATATTTGTTCTGGGAGAATTTGCAAATGAATTTAGAGGAGGGTCAACTCAAAAGCCTACAGAAGCCAAAGAGGTAATGGATTATAATCAAGTAAAACAGGCAGAAATGTTTCTTTTGAAGAGGCTTTGTTTCCTTATTGAACAAATATTCTACTCCTCACTTCAACAACGAAATATGCTCTCTCCGATTTTGCTTTTAAACACACAGCACTTTTGGACTATCTTTTGTTTTCCTGGCTTTGATGGAGAGACATGGACAGAGAAATAGTTTTGTCCTGCGGGATATCTAACAATGTAAACGTGATGATAAATGAGGACCGACAAGTCCTAATCATCAGAAAGAACAGGGAGTGGGGGGAGGGGAAGAATGGGAAGCTAGAGAGTGCACGTCAACTGCTGGGCACCATGTTCTGTGTGGCCACAGCGGGTTCTTACCACACAGAATGTGGGCCCAAGTGTTGTCAGACCTGCTGATTTTTCAAGAGAGGCTGGAAAATCTACATTTTTCTATGAAATTATCTTGACCTTCTGATATTTACTTATAACTTTTCAAACTATGTGCAGACCTCCTTCTTAAAACACTCTTACTTTTTCTTCCATGATACTTGGGTAGTTTCTTCTTTCTGTGCTGGATGCTCCTCATCTCCTTTTCTGGATTCTCCTCTTCTGCTCATCACCTAAAATGAGGGTGTCCTGGATCCCCTTCTCTGTTGTATCTACATCCTCCTCCTGAGCAACCTTACCTGATCCCACAGCTTTAAGCCACCAGTGCCAGAGATTCCCAAAACTGTTTCCAGCCCTGTCCTCTGCCCGACACTACAGAATCTGTCAACTTGCCATCTCCAAATCAATGTCTAACAGAAATCCCAAATTGTCATGACCAGGAGGGAACTCTCCCCTGATCTCCCCATACCTTCTCCTCCCCATCTAAGGGAATGGAATCACCATCCACTGAGTTGTTCAAGACACACACAGACACAGCATTTTCTGCATAGATGGTGTAATTTTATGCTTCCATATGTGTCTCCCTCTTCCTAGGGGATCCTTTCAGCTCCTTCTCCTCCCCTTTTTACCAAGAACATTCCTATTTATCCTTCAAGAGTCAGTTCCAGCATGATCACCCTCAGGCAGAGCTGATCAATAATTTTCTGGGCCCAGTGCCAAATGAGAATGTGGGTGGAGTCAATCTCCCCATCACATAGCTGGCCACCCCAACCCAAGGGATTGTAGCCTCTACACGGGGACACCCTTGGTACCTCAGTTGAGGGTGGGAGAGAGGCCCCACCAAGTTGCTAAACATGCCTGTGGCACTGCCAGAGCAGGGTGGGGACAACTGCCACCTTGCCCCACCCCAAGACACTGCAGGGCCCAAACCTGACCTTGACCCTCCTTGCTCCTGCGCCCTGGTGTCTGCTGGAGATGAAGGGTAATAGCAATATTCAGGCCTCCCCCTGCCCAGTTTGATGCTGCCTCATGGCTTCAACAGGCTGGGAATGTGCTGCTGAGAACCTCTCCTGAGGAGACAGGGGAGCAGCGGAAGGTGGGACTGCACTGAGCTGAGGCTCTAAGTCCCTGAGCATATGCTTCCTTGTCCCTCTGGGCTTCACTTTAAAACTATTAAGGGTTTCAGAAGGGAGCCATAAAGCACTACCCCCATCATGGGCGCTTCTGAGAGTGGGGCCCTGAGCTACTGGTTGCACACCCATGAAGCTGGTCCTGCCTCCAAGAAATTGTCCCTAGCTAGGCCCCAACTGAGCTACTGAGCTAACTGCCCCTTTCTGTGCCCCATGTTTGTATTTATCACTGCATTTAGCACATTATGTTAATATCTATTTATATGTATGCTTTCTAAAATATTTTGTAAACTTCATAAGGTTAAGGAATTTGGCTAAATATATATATGTGTATGTATTTAATTTCTAGGTCTCAGTATTGAAACTGCGTCTCAATAGGCCTTTGATCTGTGTTTCAATGGCCTGACAAATATGCTACTAGCCGAGCTGAACCTAATTTATGCACCGTCCCTGCTGCAGTTGCCTCCCTCACTTCCCAGCCAGAACAGCCCAGCAATGGATTACACCTGACTGCTGTGGCCACTGCCACCACCACTGACTGTGAAGTTTCCATGCAGCTCCAACAAGGAGAGGTCGCCATGTCTGAACACTTGCCAGAAGGTACCTGTCTTCCGCAGGGTGGCTGGGAAAGGCTGGGTAACACAGCCTAGGAAGGTGGGAAAGTTAATACCCTAAGGAAGAAGATTTGAGCAGTGAAATGCAAGAGATAGAAAGGAGTCAGAGATATTTGTCTGTCATTGCTTCCCCAAATGGACTGTTCTGAAATGCAGTCATTTTATTTGGCCTCTCTGTAAGACTGGGCACCCAGCTAGGTTTGTTCTGAAGCCATGGCCAGCTTGGCAATACTTCTCGTGGTTTCTCTCCCTCCTTCTTTGCCTCTCTTTCCTTTCCCCTTACTCTCGCTTCCCTGGGACTGGGACAAAACTATCCCTTCAGACTGTCTTCTTTGAGAAAGCCAGTCTGAGACAACTGGAACCCAAAGTGGGTTAGTAATAATGGCTGGCATACTATGGCATCAGAATTGCTGAAGTTCTCACTTGTGGTTGACTAGGATACAGTGGAGGTTTATGGTGAGCTTTGGGCTAATCAAGTTGCCACTGCAACTGACCAATATGGTGGTGGGATAATTACAGAACTTTAGCAGTGGGTGACTATGATGGCATTGAAATCCTTGATAGGTTCAGCTCATTGTCATTTGAAGGCATTCTTTGAAAATTATAGATGGGGCGCCTGGGTGGCTCAGTTGGTTAAGTGACTGCCTTCGGCTCAGGTCATGATCCTGGAGTCCCGGGATTGAGTCCCGCATTGGGCTCCCTGCTCAGTGGGGAGTGTGCTTCTCCCTTTCATCTTGCCCCCTCTCATGCTCTCTCTCTCTCTCTCATTCTCTCTCTCAAATAAATAAATAAAATCTTTAAAAAAAAAAAAAAAGGAAGTTATAGATGGCTCTGAAGCAGGTGGTAAGACCAGATCATGAATACATCAAGCAAAACCAGAGAAACATCCATGGGGGTGGACCTTGAGGGTGTTAGACCAGGGGAGTGAATATAAGACTGAACAGGAGAGAATATGTTGAAATGGACAACTCACTCATAACTTGGAATTTAATGTCTAGCAAGTCTTAATTATGTCCTAATAAAATACAATTGGGAGCTGTCCATCATGAGCTTGGTGTTAACAGAAACTCCCCCCAAAAAGGTTGAGAGGCATAGACACAAACTACTATATAAAGGAAATAGTAGACTTAGGAAAAGACTCATATGTCTAGAAGACAAAAAACGTGACTTGTTGGGCTAGACATATCACCTCTGTTGCACTGGTGCCACTTCCTCAGCTCACACCGTGGCCTCATGGGAAATTCCCTACAACCAACTGAGGAGAAAGAAAGACCTTGAATCCAATTGAAAAACAGTTTGCTATGCTCTGTTGGGATTCTATAGAAATGGATCACTGCAACAACACAGTCTCTGTTAAGAATGACTCTGAAAGAATAAGCATAACTACAAGGAGGCTCCCAACAATGAGGTAAATAGGATGACCTATTTTCTGGGTGTTAGCGAGCTTTTCTCTTTGGTCAATCCACTGTTTGCAGTGGGCTAAATGTGGACATGGTGACAGGCTCAGATCCTAGATATAGATCTGAAGGAAGGAAGGAAGGGCTCCAGAAACCAAGGGGGTAGAACTAGGATCAGCCCATCTCCCTATCTTTCTTTATGACCCAGTTGCAGAATTTGTGTTTGTTTTTTGTTTTGTTTTGTTTTGTTTTGTTTTTTGTCCCTACAACCTTGTATCTGCTGGATTAGAGATCCTGATTCCCAGGGGAGCACTGCTTCCTAGGAAACACTTAAATATTTCACTGAACTGGAAATTAAACCACTTGGAACTCCTCATGCTAGTGGACAAGCAAGAAAAGAATTACTGTACAGACTGGTTTAATTGACCTTGACTATTATGAGAAGCTAGGGTTGTTGTTACAAAATGGGGCAAAGACGGGGGTATATCTGGACAATAGGACTCACTGAGACTCACTCTCTTGATGATTCTTGCCCAATGACAGTTGTAAATGGACACTCAGAGCCAACTATTGCCTGATCAAAGGAAAACAACCAAGGGTTCAATCTATCAGGCAAGTAACCTACAGCAGCTGAAATGTTAACTGAAGGTGAGAGAAACTAGAATGGTTGACAAGTAAGGGAGCTGATGACTATCAGCTATGACCCTGGGTCCAACTGCAGCCATGAGGACTAGAGTTTGGTTTGCTAATCTCCTCTGAATTTTAAGTTTAAGGGACTGAAAGTGACTACTACTTAGAAGGACTGGCCTTGCATCTCACCACTCATCTTAAGGAAGTAGAGAAAGCATCTTGTCCTCACACAAGGTCCAGGATATTATAACAGGATTCAAGTAAATCTGATTGGTGCAAGGGATGTAGTGTAAGAAAAACAATTTACGTATCACCCTAGATCCACTCATCCCTGCACAGGCATCAACCATTTGCAATGCTTCCAGCTATTCAGAATATTCCTAGAGTGGTTAAGTTCCAGCCACTGTTGCTGCCGTCATACACTGAGGATCCCATTATGTAGCCTGAACTGACATGGAGAGACTCCTGCACTGCAGGCCAGAGGCTCCAGCTGCCCCAGTGGCTGCATAACACAACTTGGACACACAGGAAGTTAATGCCTTGTAGGGTAGACTTCACCACGGAAAAAAAGTAGATGGAAAGGACATCAGGAGATTTATTTCCCACCCTTCCTTCTCTTCAAGGGACTGCTCTGAGATGCAGTCTTTCCATAGGGCTTCTCTGGAGACATCCTGCAAATCTAAGCATCTGGTTGATTGTGTCATGAAGCTGTGACCTTCTAGTAACTCATCTCTTCGGATTTCTCTCCTTCCTTTTCTGCCTCAATTCCTTTTTAACCTCATTCTTTCTTCTCTGAGAATTTACTCCCCCCAACAAAATGTTACTGTGATAGATTGTCATAGGTAATTTTTCTGTGATCCTGAGCTAAGGATGTCAAGTATTTTCATTTTTAGAAGAAAGTGAGCAATTCAGGACTCTCAGTTTCCAGTCCAACATGTAAAGAGCTTAAAAGCCACCTACTGCAACCCAACAGCAAGTAAAAAGTTGAACAAACTGAAAAATCAACAACTCTTCTTAGATCTGGCAGAGAAGTGAGGTCACAGAGCAAACTGCCCCCAAAATTGGAGGAACACACAGGTGAACACAGAAAATCACAACTTACCAGAAGAGAAACCCATTAGCAGACACCACCTCCATGGGAACCGGTGCCAGGGTAGGAAAACCTGAGCTGTACTTGATGAACTGCTGCAGGTTCAATGTGGACAGATCTGACAGTTAAAATCTCCAGGGGGACGCAGTCATAGAAGGGTCCCACACTTCTGGGAGTCTTACCTCCAGGAGCTCTACCAGGAATATTGTAGAAAAATCCCCTCAAGATTCCAGCTGTGGAAGGGGAAAGAAACCATGTCGAAATATTCCAGAGGGTTTTGTTCTTCTTAACAAGGCTGTCCTTAGCAGAAACTATTTTAGCTGAACTTAGCCTGCTGGGGTTTTATTAGAGCCTAACCAACCAGGGGGAAGGGAAATACTCAACTCCAGGCCCTCCTAACCATCCTGTCCCACCTAAGGGAGGGGAGGAGAAATACTTTGAAATACTGGTGAAGTTCACTGCCCAGGGGCAAGACTTACCAAAAGCCAGAGACCTAATCATAGGACTATAGAATGATTCCACCACCCACCCACACACTACCATCATATGACTAAAGAACTATTGCTACCCAGTACATCATATTCACCTTTCAACCAAAAATTACAAGGTATACTAAAAGACAAAAAAATACTGTCTGAAGAGACATAAACAAGCATCAGAACCAGAGTCAGATATGACAGGAAGGTTGGAATTATTGGAAGAGGAATTTGAAAAAAAAAAAAAAAAGGGTAATTAATATGCTAACAGCTTTAATGGGAATAGTAGGCAACATTCAAAAACAGAATAAGAACACATAAGGAGAGAGATGGAAATTCTAAGAAAGAATCAAAGAGAAATCCTGGAGATAAAGAAACACCTTTGATGGTCTCATTGAAGCCCATCTTTGGAGCTTGAAAATGTGACAACAAACTTCAAAAACTGAAAAGAGAACAAAGATTGAAAACCAAAACCAAAAAAGAGCACAGGATATCCAAAAACTGTAAGACAACTATAAAAGGTGCAATATACACATAATGAAAATATTAGAAGGAAAAGAGAGAGAGAAAAGAACAAAAGAAACATTTGAAACAATGATGACAGAATTTCCCCACATTAAATGTCAGACACCACAGATTCAGGAAGCACAGAGGACCCCAAGCAGGATAAATGTCAAACAAACAAACAAAACACCTACACCTTGGTTTTCAAAGTGTAGAAAATCAAATATAAAGGAAAAATCTTGAAAGAAGCCAGAGGGGGGGAAAACACCTTACTTATAAAGGAATAAATATAAGAACTACATCCAATGTCTCCCCAGAAACCATACAAGCAAAAAGAGAGTAGAATGAAATATTTAAAGTGTTAAGTGAGAAAACCTATCAAACTAGAATTCTGTGCCCTATAAATTATCCTTCAAAAGTGAAGAAATAAAGACTTTCTCAGACAAACAAAAATTATATAGGTCAGAAACTCAAATCTACATAAAGAAAAGCAGAGTATCAGAGAATAAGTGAAGAGAAAGTAAAAACTTACTTTTCTTATTCTTAGTTCATGTAACAATTAAGTTTGTTCAAAATAATAGCAACAACATTTTCAATTATGTATGCTTACGTGTATATGTATATATATATGTATGTATGTATATGTGCTTATGTATGCTTATCTATAAGTGAAATCAATGACAACATTGATACCAGGGACAGGGAGGAATTAGAATTATTTTGCTATTATAAAGTACTCATACTACCTGTGAAATGTAGTGTTACCTGAAAGTGAATTAGGTGTAAATGTATATTGCTAACTCTAGGGAAGCCACTAAAAGAAGTAAAAAAGAGAAAATGGAATCATATAAAATGCTAAAATTAAAACCACAAAAGGCAAAAAAAAGTGTAGAAGATAAAAATAGGAACAAAATAGAAGGGCAACAAATAGAAAACAGTAACAAACATGGTAGATATTAATGCAACCAAATCAATAATTACTTTAAACGTCAATGATCTAAGTGAACCAATTAAAAGATCTTGTTACAGAGGATCCAAAAAAAGACCCACCTATATGTTGTCTATAAGACAATCCACTATAAATATAAAAACACATATAGATCTAAGTAAAGGAAAAGAGAAAGATATACCATGCTAACACTAATTTTTTAAAAAGCAAGAATAGCTATATTAGTTTCAGATAGAGCAGATTCAAAGCAAGAAAAGTTATCAGGGATAAAAACGGACATTACATAATGATAAAGAAGTCAGTACCCCCAAGAAGATGTAATAATAATCCTTAGTGTGTTTTCGCCTAACAACAGAGCATCAAAATACATGGGGGGGAAAATGAAATAGATGAATGCACTATTATAGTTAGAGACTTTAATACTTCCCTATCAGTAATGGACAGATCTAATAGGCAGAAAATCAATAAGGACATCTTCGAGCTCAACAACACCATGAATCAACTGGATATAAGTGAAGTTTACTGATTACTTCAGCCAAAAACAAGAGATTACACTTTCTGCTCAAGACTCACATGAAAATTCATCAAGACAGACACTATTCTGAACCATAAAATACATCTTAATAAATTTTAAAGAATAAATATCATATAATATCTGCTCTAAAAACCACAATGGAATTAAACTAGAACTCAGCAGTTGGAAAATCCCCAATCTTGGAAATTAAACACCGCACTTCTAAGTAACATAGAAATCAAAGAAGAAATCTATATTCATTAAAGAAGTTGAACCAATAGGGGCACCTGTGTGGCTCAGTCAGTTAAGCGTTTTCCTTTTGCTCAGGTCATGATCCTGGGGTCCTGGAATCCTGGGCTCAAGCCCTATGTCAGGCTCTCTGCTCAGCGGGGAGTCTGCTTCTCCTTCTCCCTCTGCCCCTCTCCCCTCACATTCTCTCTCTCTCTCTCTCTCTCTCTCTCTCAAATAAATCAATAAAAATCTTAAAAAAAAAAAGAAATTGAACCAATAATTAATAACCTTCCAAAACAGAAAGCACCAGGCCCAGACGGGTTTGCCAGTGAATTCTAACATTTAAGAAGGAAATTTTACCAATTCTCTACAACCTCTTCCAGAAGATAGAAGCAGAGGGAATACTTCCTAACTCATTCTATGAGGCCAGTATTACCCTTAATACCAAAACCAGACAGGACGTTCAAAAAACTATAGACTAATATCTCACTTAATATCTTTCATGAACATTGATGTAAAAATCCTTAACAAAATATTAGCAAATAGAAGCCAACAATGTATGGGAAGAATTATACACTATAATCAAGGAGGATGTATGTGAGGTATGCAAAGCTTGTTCAACATTCAAAAATCAATTAATGTAATCCATCTTATCAACAAGCTAAAGAAAATCACATGGTCATATTAACAGATGCAGGAAGAGCATTTGACCAAATCCAGTACCAATTCAGGATAAAAAAAAAAAAAACCTCTCAGAAAAATAGGAATATATAAATATAGATATATATATATATATATATATATATATATATATATATATATATAGTTCCCTATATTGGGGAACATCTTCAACTTGATAAAGAACACTTACAGAAAACCAACAGCTAACATCACAATGGTGAAAAAAATCAAAGCTTTCCTGCTAAGATGAGGAATAAGGAAAGGGTCTCCACTCTTACCACTGCTTTTCAATATTGTATTGGAAGTCCCAGCTATTGAAATAAGACAAGAAAAGGAAACAATATAAAAAGTATTCAGATAGGAAAGGAAGAAATAAAACTCTTTGTTTTACGACATGATTGTCTACGTTACAAAATCTGAAAGAATTGGGGTGGGGGAGAAGCCTCTTGGAACTAATAAGGGATTACAGCAAGGTTGCAGGATACAAGGTTAATAAACAGAAGTTAACTGCTTTCCTTCTACCAGGAATGAACATATAGAATTTGACATTAAAAATATACTACCATTTATATTAGCAACCCCCCAAAATGAAAAACTTAGGTATAAACCTAACAAAATATGGAGAAGATCTATATGAGAAAAACTATAAAACTCTGATGAAAGGTCTCTAAAGACGATGAAATAAATGGAGAGATATTGCATATTCATGGAAAGATTCAGTATTGCCAACATGTCAGTTCTTCCCAACTTGATCTATAGATTCAACATAATCCCAATCAAAATCCCAGAAAGTTATTTGGTGGACACTGACAGACTGATTCTAAAGCTTATATGAAAATCTGAAGACCCAGAACAACCAACTCAATACTGAAGGAAAATAATAATACTTGCAAGGATGTGGTGGAGTAAGAACCCTTCTTCATTGCTAGCAGGAATGTAAAATAGTACAGCCACTTTGGAAGACAATTTGGAAGTTTCTTACAAAACTAAACATACTCTTACACCATAGGATCTAGTAATCATTCTCCTTGGTATTTACCAAAATGAACTGAAAACTTATGTCTATACAAAAACCTGCACACGGGGGCGCCTGGGTGGCTCAGTTGGTTAAGCATCCAACTCTTGGTTTCAGCTCAGGTCATGACCTCAAGGTGGTAAGATCCAGCCCCTTGACGGGCGCTGCACTCAGTGGAGAGTCTGCCACTCTCCCTCTCCCTCCACCCATCCCCCTGCTCATGTACCCACTCTTTTTCTCTCTCTAAAATAAATAAATCTTTTTTTTAAAGAAATCTTACACATGGATATTTACAGCAAATTTATTCACGTTTGCTGAAACTTGGAAACAACCAAGATGTCTTTTAGTAGGTAAATCAATAAACTATGGTGCATCCAGACAATGGAATATTATTCAGCACTAAAAAGAGCTATCACACCCCGAAAAGACATGAAAGAAATTTAAATGCATATTACTAAGTGAAAGAAGCCAGTATGAACACGCTATATGATTCCAAGTATATGACATTATAAAAAAGGTAAAACTAATGGAGACAGTGAAGAGACAATGGTTTCCAGGGTTTGTGCGGGTAGGAATGAATAGGCGGAACACAAAGTATGTTTAGGGCATCGAAACTATTCTGTATGACACTGCAATGGTGGATACTTGGTATACATTCATCAAAACCCTCAGAATGTACAATACCAAGAGTGAACTCTAATGCAAACTATGAACTTTGAGAGATAATGATGTGTCAATGCGAGTTATAAATTATAATAAATGTACCCACTGTAGTGGGTGATGTAAATAGTGGAGGAAGTTGTGTGTATGAGGGAAGGGTATATGGGAAATCTCTGTACCTCCTGCTCAATTTTGCTGTGAATTTAAAACTGCTTTAAAAATAAAACTTATTAATTTTTTAAAGTGGGGTATTCATGGCTATCATATGTACAGCAACATAACCTTATAATTCTTTCCTTATATTTTCAACTACCATATGTAGTAAGTTTCTAAGTGTTTGGACATTTGGAACAAAACCAATACATTACGTCTCAGCATCTCTATCAGCTTGTGGCTCCCTAAAGACAAATCCCTATTGCTATAATGCTAGCACCCAGATGAATGCCTAGCCCAGAGGAGATGTCACTAAATGTTTATTAAAGGCTTCAGGAAAAGCAATGGTGGGCAGGAGAAAGAGGACCAATGTAGGAGTTGGATTAACCTTGCTTGGCTATTTCCTATTACCTATGACCTTGGGCAAATCACATGTTTACTGAGATTCATTTTCGGAATCCATAAAATGGAGATGACCTCATGTCTTTGTGAAACTGCTGTAAGGACCAAATGAGATGTGCCACCTGTAAGTATTTTTAAGTTGCATAATGCTTTCCCCCAAAAAATCAGCTACTCTTACTCATGGTAAATGACCAAATAGATGCTACAATAAAAGGGAGAGAAAAGGAAGGAAGGGCCGGATGGAAACAAGGAGATAAGAAAATTAAAGGAAAACAAAGATAAACTCAGCCATCCCCATTCAAATGTCTTGGAACAAGATTCTGTACCTCTTCCTCCTCCCATGCACACAACAGATGTTAGGCACATGCTTTCTCTCACATTTTCCTCAAGTTCTCTTATTCACCAATTTATCAAATACTTACCCAATGCAAATAGGTACCAGGCCTGGAGCTAGCAAAAAGGCACAAGGTACAACCCCTGTCCTCAGAGAAGTCTAAGTCTAGTGGAAGAGACAGACATGTGTACAGATTGATACATTGAGTGGAATCGAAGCCCTCCTCCCCTTGCCAAATTTCGGTAATTCCTAATGGGTTGGGTACAACTAGGGAAAAGGAGATGACAATCAGAGAAGGCTCTCTAGAATAAAGGATCCTCCAGGATACGTCTTGGAAAATGTAGTGAGCAAAGGAGGAAAGGGCATTCTAAGGCAGAGGAGACCAAAACAGACAAGGGCACCAAATCAAAGAAGACCTTATATGCAAGGCTATGGAACCTTATTTCATATATCTGGGGGATCCACTAAAGGGTTTTAAGATGGTTTAATATAAATATTAAGAAGCTTTACTTCCACCCTCTGTGGATATTGCTACTGTCGCAAGCAACTCTCCCAGCCACCTGTTGCTGCTCAGCCTTGGAATAGTCTATCTATCTAGCCTCTAAGAAAGTAGTCAAGTGGGAAACTTTTGACACTTCACAGGGCTTGCTCTAGTCAGACTTTGCAGAGACTGGGGGCTCCCTGCTAGCTCTCAAAAGAAAATTAGAAAACCTGTTAATATATGCTTGAGCTCTCACTTGCTGTGTGATTTCCTTGGGACTGACGAGTCCCTGATCCGTCCTCCAAACAAGTGAAACCCTGATCAGGAGTCCAATCCGAACACTGCAAGCTTGTACTAAAATTTAAGCATCACTGCTTCCTCTTCTTTATTAGCAATCTCCAAATAGTAATCACGAAGTCACTCTCTCCTCTTTTCCTAAGTCCTATCAGTAGAAGAATACTTGTATTACCCTTGGCACCAACCACTTATGTCACTACTAAATCACTCTGAAATAGGGTTGACATCCAAATGTAAACTCTTGGATTTTTTCTTAAAGAATACTGATTCCACCAAACAGGGCAGCTAAATTCTATGGTTCTGCAAATGAATTTCAACAACTTTACATCATGTCAATCTCTTTGAAAACAAGCCAAGACCCAAGGATAGAACTTTGTGGGTTCCAAACCCCCAAGAAGCCAAAAGTCTCTCAGGTTCAGTAAAGGAATGAAATTGGGTCCCTCTCCCTTTCACCATTACACTTCTACCCCAACCAGCACCCTAGGGTTTGTCCAAAGAGAGGAAGATCCTCAGCACTGGGGCAGAGTTCAGAGTTGGGGACTGAGGGTAATCAGGGTCTGACTGCTTTCCAACCAACTCCTCCCCCATTCGACAAACCTTCAAGTGGTCTGATTTGCCAAACACAGCATCTTGGCTGCCCCCACCCCCAGGGCAGGATTTGGGAAGAATTATTTTTAAACTAGCAATATCAACACAAAATGCAAAGAAACTCATTACGTTTGATTTCTTTTCAAGTCACCTTACAAATATGGTCTTTAAAGCCTAATGAAAACACTCAGAGACATAAATTGCTGCTTAAAACTATCGTAGAAACTATCTCTTCTTCTGCGAAGAGATGAAAAGGAAAATAGTTCTGAGTGCTCTGGGCCCTGTAATTACTCAGCAGTCATCGTATGAACTTCAGTTGGAAAAAAATATTCACCAAGTGCTTAAAAATCTGCTTTAATTATATTTCCATGAATTCCAAGAAGAACATCATTGCAGTTAATATTACAAAAAAGCAAAGAGGGACATCTGAACATGCAATAAAAAAATGGATTCACAGTGAAAATAATGTATGTTGATACTAAAATATAGTTACTCAGCTCCATGAAGGGAAAAGGTTTCTTCTAATTATCTATTTACTTGGATTTTATTATGAGAAAATATTTTTTCTTTCTTTTTTTTTTTTTTGCTTGACAGTTTTGGGGATGTTTTCAATCTGTGCTACTATTACTGTTAGTGTCTGACAGAAGTCCCTCATTCTGAAATCCATTATTTGCCATCTATAATTTAATCAGAAAATTCAGAAGTACACAAATAGTTTGGCGACTGTGTTCTTGTTACATACAAAGCCATTAGCAAAAATATGTAACAAAATTTATGTAAAACAAACAATTTTGTCTTTATATACATAAGTTTGCTTTATCCTTATACCCTCACAGCCTACTCGAAAATGAGAGGGGGTGGGGTGGGGGGGTGGGGTGGGGCAGCTACCAATCTCCTTTGAACTCATTCTGCATGGGGTAGAGAAATCTTAAAAGGTAGGGTAACTATTTTAATCTTCTTCTAACTGAGTTATAAAAATGCATCTGGGCTTCTCAAGGAAGAAGGAAAACTAGGAATGATGATAATGGCTTTACAATAAAGAATTTATCCCTTTGTCCTTTGCAAAGTTTCTTAATGACCTCAACAATTAGTAAAACTGAGTACATTTGTGACTGTGATCTGAGGACTGAGAGTAGAGAGTGTGGTGGAGAAACAGACGGACATCGTAACCCAAGCTGCTGAGAAGTTTCACAACCAAGGCATGCACATATTTCATACCGAGAGCGTTTACACTTCAGGGGAGAAAGATCATACGCACCAGGGAAATGTCACCCCGATCTATATACAAATGCAGAAACGGGAAGAACACATGGAGTCAAGGGGAGACCAAAAATACAAGTTTAAAAATACATTTTAAAATCGTTTCAAAGCCAAGACCATGTTTACTGAAAACTCTGACAATTCTACAGAATACCTTGTAAACACTGAAAATGCAGCTTTATGTAATTCACAGTCTCAAAAGAAAATAAATTTCTGGTTTATCCTCACTGCTGGGCTCGGTCTGCAAAATGGAATTATCGGAACAAAACGGGTCGCCGTAGCCGGGGCGCAAGGCGGCACACGCCCCTTCCGGGATGCCGCGGCCTTCCACGCCGCCCCCCTTGCTGCTCCGCAGGTAGCCAGCGATGTACGAGCCCGTGGAGTGCCGGGTGCCCGCAGGCAGGGGTGCGGAGGGTTTGTTTCGCAGAACCACTCCACCCACGTGGCTGGGGTTGACGCCCTTCTGCTTGTTGGCCTCCTGCTTTTCCTTTGCACGGCTGGCAATGTTGCGCACTCGGCTCTGGCTTCTGGATGACAACTTTCTGACCAGTGCCCTGGGGAATTGACTGGCATCCTGCTTTGAACAGAGCACCTGACAGCCCTCTTCCTGGTCAAAAGACACAAGCTTCCGCAGCTGCTCGGTCAGGGCGTCTATGGGCTCTAAGGACTTTGTCTTCGCAGTCACGCCCTTCTTGTCCCTAATGCCAGTTGTAACAAAACTCTTACTAATACACTGGTACTTGCTTTCAAAGTTGCAGGCGATGTCCTCTGATGTTAAGTCCCCCAGACTTTTGGATTTGCAAGGGCTGGGCAGCTTCAGAGCAGGCAGAGGAGGATGTGTGGGCTGCTTGGGCGCAGGGGCATGCATGCCTTCATCACTAGACAGGGGCACACAGGTCTGGTTCATTTTTGCGTCTGAATTTGAGCAGTTGTTGTGCATAAAACCAGCGCCCTGATAGGCTAGACAAGAAATACTTTGATTTTTGACATCTTGAATATTGTTGAATATTTCAGAGACAGAAGGGTGGAGAGTCTCTTTACAGTAGCCATTTCTCAAACCTCTTTGAAAATGTTCTGCCACATCCTGACCATACTGTGGTTTTAAAGGAGAAGCAGGGTGACTTGCATCCTCTCTTCTATATTCATAGGTTGTTAGGGACAGATTTTCTGAGTCTCCGTCCATTTCCACGAGACTGCTCTCTGCAGAATTTAAACAGAGAATGGTTTCAGCCATTACATCCTCCAGTGCCAAGTTGGTGGAAGTGATAGGGCTGTGGTTCTTCAGCATTTCCCATTCTTTGCCATTGGTGGGACTTTTTGGTAACCAGCAGTGAGAAGTATTGGAGGACCCAGGCAGGTTGTTTTCCAGACCCCCTGTCTTGGCCTTATCAGGAAGGCTGTCATCTGGTTTGGCTTTAGAGAGAGGAGTGCAGGTAGTTTCACAGACTGCGTGTGTTGAGTGTTTGGAGGTCTCAGGACTTGAGAATGCAATCGGGGCAGGAGATGAGCACAGGAAGGATGACTTGGGTTTTCCCGTGGAAAAGTCATGCTTGAAGGGAATCTTTCGGTCCAAGGTGGGCAAGGCAGGGTGACTTGACATGACACTGGTGCTATGGAGCTGAGAAACAACTGTGAGGTTTGCCTGATCACAGGTCTCCTCAAACTGGCCAATCAGTGCTGAAATGGAACTGCCCGGCTCATTCTCATTGGTTAATGTGACATTGTCAATAAGATGGGAAATGTCAGTCTCCTGCAGAATGGCAGTAGAATGTGAGGCAGGTATGTCAGAACAGAGCGTAGAGACATCTGACAAAGAAAAGGATGTTGCAGCTTGGCCCTTAACCCAATTCCCTTCCAAGTTCTTAATCTCCAGGTTGCTCTGAGAAAAAATGCTTCCCGACAATGTGCTTTTTTCTTCCACAAAGCCCCCAGCGTTTCCATTTGCCTTGGTTTTCACACTGCATGGACCCTGTGTCAGGGTAACTGTAGGATCAGGAGCCAAAAGCTGCCTTGGCAAGAGGGATTTGCCGGCGCGCTCCGGTTCCTGGCCATCACCTGATACGTTCGATTTGGCTCTCCCGCGCGTAGGACCTGGCACTCCCGACTGTTCTCCCGGGACTGGCGTGTTGGCAACAGAGACGGTGGAGCCCCCTTGGCCCATGTCTTTGAGGAGGAGGGCGCTAGAGGAAGAGGATAACTTTTTGTTGAAATTGGGAAAATGCTGGTCTTTTATACTTGCCTTCCCTTTTCTTCTTCCATCCTTATCTTCTGCGGAATGAAACACACAACGTTTTAGGTAATATGTATCACTTTTTGTAGGCCCTACAAACACTCATGTTTGTCTTCAGACAGACAAATGGAGAATGTAAGTCTGTTACATCGTGACAGGATATAGTTATGGATTGCAGAGGTTTGCAACAAAGTGTCCGTGTGATGAATAAATGGTAAAATATATTCATAGGAATCTCACTGAAGCTTCCCTTTGAGTATCTATTACATCAGCTAAGGATGTAATATTCATTGTCAAAAAAAAAAATGTCAATGAGTTACCATACTTTTACAGTGAGGATTACCTTAAGTTGTTTCCTATTCAGATTTGTACTACACAGAAGCATGGCAATAAAAATAGAACAAGACAGTTCTGTTAAACAAAGTATTGTGGTACCTGTAAGCAAGATACTACAAGCTTTCAAAGTTACACATGGATTAGTAAAAATCGCAAACCATATTATTTAAAAAAAAAAACACTTTGGCAAAAGAACTAATTTAATCAGTTTCTAAAGCAGATTGGAAGGTGCAATAAATGTATTAAAATACCAGTATCTATTGACTTTGAGATGTAAAAATAAAGATGCGGTCACCAATTCTATGCCATTGTTAATATCTAATTTTTTCTTAATCATATTTTTGTTTTTAATACGCAAATTTCATATTGCATTCTCCCCTAAAAGAGGCAGTAAGTTAGCAGGCACAGTATGGAAAAATCTATAAAAACACACAATTCACAGGAATTTGGGGTACCCCATCATGCTTAGGATATTGCTAAGACAGTATCAAATGTTCAATTATCTTTGCTCTAATTATTTTAATTGTTTTTTTAATGTTTTCAGTCAGGATATATAGGAAAGAAGAATTTATTTAACTTATTAAATATCTTCCTAACTAAAGAAAAATTCATCATAAAAAGTTTGATAAATCCAAAAATTATAAAGAAAAAAATCAAATATCTTATGATGTTACCACTCAGAGATAGCTACTTTAAGCTCTTAGAGGGACAGAATTATATATGGAATTTTGTATTCTGTATTTTCTCCACTTATTTTTTTTCCTACGCTATAACTTGAATCATTGCATGGCTTTGTTTGTTCTATATTTACCACAAGTCTCATATAATATAAATGAGAATGACGAACTTATAAAGTTGTTAAAGGGAGGAAATACGCATCAACTCAATAGTGCTTTCTGGATTAACCAGTATTTATTTCTATTGAGTAGAGCTTTATTTTCTCCCAAAATGGGATTTTGAAATAAACTTAAAAGCACATATTTCCATCTCTTCTGACACTGCTCTTAGCAAATGTTCAAACTTTTCAACTTCCTTTTTCTCTTCAAATAAGCCATTCAAAAATTCATTTGTTTCCCTAGAATATCTTATAATAAAAATCAATATAAGCAAAATGGAGTTTGTGAGAAGATAGAACACTGAAATTTAGACTGTATGATAAAAGGAGAATTTTCCTAAAGTAAACAGATATCATGTTTGTCTGAGATGATCCTGATTTAATTAAAACACTTTTGTTGTGAAGACCCATCAAATGGACAGAGTTTTGGTACTTCCATTACCAAAGGCAGGGAGGGGCAAGAGTCACTAACACAACTCAGGAGCTCTCTGGTACCTTGCAAAGCAGGCATTATTCTTTATCAAGTTCTTGGTATGAGTGAAGCATTATGCTCAGATTAGGGGAAAAGACAAGTAAGGCTTGATCTGTATGCTTGAGGAGCCTATAACTGGTCAGGCGCCGAGGACATGCTTCCTTCCCTGCCAGCATCCAGGGATCGGGGGAAATGAGGCCATAGGAAAACATCGCCTGAGCTACCTCTTGAGGAAGCAAAGATTTCTCAAGTGAAGAAGATGGCTTGCTTTTAACAACTGGCTTGACTTCTTTCTCCATAAACATTTCTAATCATGGAAATGTGTTATATGTTGGGGAAAGAAATACGACTCTATTCAATCTAAAACAAAACAAAACAAAAACCAATATAATTCTATTTAACCTCAGAACAAGCAGTAAATATTACACCCACTTGGAAAACCAAGATCTCTGCTCCTGTTTTGCCTGTTTCACCTCCCTTGAGGGCACCTCACAGACCCCCGGGCTCCATACCTTCCACACCTGATTATTCCCCTTATCCCTCACTATCAATTTCCAATGTTGATGTTATTTTAAGGCTTTAGGTGACTAGGAAATAGTTCTTCCCCCTCTCCCTGAAGTTTAAAATCTGTTCTAAAGTTAACATGAAAAATTATTTATTTTTTAGTATATTTTTACTTTGACTATAAAATGTCAACCAGGTCATAATTGTAATCGGGGACCAAAACACGACTTCGAAGGAGTTATTCTTAGAGAAACTTAAAGCATCTTACCCAGGGAGTGTTCTTTTCCTTCAGTGTCTTTTGCTGTTGCAGATATAGGCAGTGACAAAGCCCCCAGAAGACTTTTGTCAACAGGCAAAGAGACAGGGCGCTCTTGCAAACTCCGTGTGGTCCTTCTCAGGACACCGGCTTGATCTCTTGAGGCCTCAGACACAGAATCCTTTATCTCTACCATTTCCTGGAAGCCCATTTTGCTCTTTTTTCTGCCTTTGGCCGGAGCACTGGCTGTGCGTCTCAGAATCCTATCTCCAATCGATCGTTTCCGAACATAATGGGAATTGTTTTCTGACGAACCGTGCCTGGGATTCTTATTGAACAATCCCTTCAGACCTTGGAGCTGTCTGTTCTGAAGACACAAAAGGAGGAAGCGCGAGTTAAGCAAATCCCATTGTGTCAATCCCATTGTGTCAACGACTTGCCTTTTAAATGACAGCTCCATGAGAAATGGACGCAAAACAAAATTGTACAGCATCGAAGGATATTCAAATCGAGAAAACAGCAGCTCACAGCATGTCTGCACAACATCATGCACGCCTTCTTAACCTTACTTTGTGAGCAGGCAGCCTTCCCTTTTTGCAACCAAGCTACCCAGAAGCTTCCTACCCAGAGATAGGAAAAGTTTCCACACTTAACAGACTGCTATGAACTTCAGCCACCTTAAAGCAACAGATGCACGTTTCAAAGTGGGAAGCAAGGAATGGAGTGATATGAGGGAGCATGCTGCCATAACCATTTAAAAAGAAATATGTCAGCAAGAACAAGGCACCATGCTGAGAAACTACCTTTGTAGCTCCTAGAAAGTGCAATATAGTGTAACTGGGGTTGAGTATTAAAGGGCTCCACTGCAAGGGAAGAAAACAAAACACAACAGAACACAATTTGGGCTCATTCAAGAAAGTGGCACAAGTAACAACAAAAGACAAGAATGCATATGCTTCTATAAACCCTTTCTTCCACCTTCAGTGATTTCTAGTCACAGGTTCGTTCATTACTCAACTCATCACCGCCACATTGTGGTTTATGCATCCCAACCCAAATACACCTTGAAAGTAACATATAATGTGACTTAGACGTAAACATCTATTTAGGAGAAAGGAAATCCTACAGAACACTTTCTTCTTCATATTTTAATTCCTTTCTGGCTCAAGTTTTAAATAAATTCTGAATGTTATTGTTTCCTTCAAGCAGGATAAATGCTAGAGATACTACTTAGCTAACCTGGGATCCCTAGAAGTTCAAGAATCATTTTCAGTCATTCACATTTGTGTGCATTTATGCCAGAGAAAGCATCACAACAAGAAGCACAGGCAAAAACCGAGGACTAAACACACAAAGTCGTAGAATAAAACTTCATTACTCTTAGAAATTAGAATCCTTAGTGCCCCTCCCATACCGACTGCTGTTAAGGAGAAACATTATACCCCCTAATTCAGCCTGCACTGGTCCACTCCCTAGAAATTGGCTTGTAGTCCCAATAATATTAATATTAGCCAACATTTTTGAGCATTTCCTATATGCCAGGCAGGCAGCTTTCTAAGGATAATGTGGTTTTTTATGAGATGGGTAATATTTTTACCCTACTTTTACAGATGAGGAAGCTAATGCACAGAGAATGCCTATAACTCTACAGGAGAAACTCCAAAGCAATGCAGACTTTTCTAATATAGAGCACTGGACATTCCCAGGTGCTAGCCAAGACTCTTACAGTCCCTCCAAATCACACCTGGTCCCGGAAATTCATTCCAGTGGCCAAGTCCCCAGTTACTTGGCATGACTAAGACAGCCTATTGATTTGTAAACCTCAAATGAGTTGTATAATGAAGAGTCGCATCAGGAGAAAACTAGAATACATTTTTGTAGTCTATTTCTTAAAAGAAAATCCTCATAACGTCTTTAAAAGTTCTGTGGGTGGCTTTAAATGCATTTGTGGAGTTTTAGGTTTTCAGCTAAATACAATGGCACCAAATGAATGAATCGCTGGCTGGAATCACAGTCTGGTTAGTACTGGTAATCCATCAGACATCTGAGACGCCCCATTTCCTGCTGCAGCCGGCTAGGTCTTCTTAAAATAAAATTCAGTGTTTAAGTATGTATTTATTCTTGTAGTGAAACAAAGGACCATCTGAGAGATTAGCTTTTTCCACACCCCAAAACAAGGGAAGGAGCACATACGGATCAGGACAGGACCTGACAGGCTTAGCACGTGGGGCTCGCTGGGCTTCTCGCTAGTTTTCTGCTAAAGAACAACTTTGTCAAGATGTATGTGCCTTTTAAGCGATTAGTCAAAAAAATAACTTTGATAAGGACCATATTATTGTCACATGTGGCTTTAAGCCCTACAATCTTTCTCACCTTTCCATAGATTTCATTGATTGTTATGTGGACAAATATAGATGCTTCTGTCAGTCCTTCCAAATAGACATGCCGGTAGCCTGAGAAAATCAGAGAAAATAGTTTCCTTTAACTTGGACTTACATTTGGCTTTCCCATGGGTGCAACTAAATGAAGTATTTGACTTTACTATAATTCTTTACATTTCATAAAACATGTTAACACGCATATAACACATATTTTATATATCACACATATCACATATCATATATTAAACCTTCCAAAGAAAACTGAATGGTCAGCCTAGAGAGGAAAGGCCAGCCCCTACCTACCGGGCACTAAGCTGCTGAAGGTCACGGTTCTTTGTCCAACGAAGTCTCGTCCAATTGGATCATGATCCCACACCAGGAACCGAACCAAAGCTATGTCTGGCATGTGTACTGTAAATGTCAGGGTTTCTTCCCACACAGGGTTAAATCCTCAGAGAAATAGGAAGAGAAAAATCAGAAAAGCAAAGGGCTTGGCTAAAAATGAATTGGCAGCAACATCTGCAAAGCAGACTGAAAATTGCTTGCAATGGTTATTAAACTCGTGAAGATGACCAAGCAACTCCAGGATGCCTTACTGAAATAAAGTCTTGGAATTCGCCCCATTGCTAGAAAATAATTGGTAGGAAGATTGCCTGTAAATGATTACATAAATTCTAATAATCTTTGATGCCCAAATTGCATTGTAGGGGAAGTTCCTTTAGGCAATTTCAGAACGCTTCAATAAGCTCAAAAAATATCTTTAGTAGTGATCTAAGAATAATGTTTTAGCAAAAAAAAAAAAAGTAAGAAAGAGAAAGAAAGTTCCCACCTTGCCAGAAAAATAAAGAATCCTGCCTCTCACCCACAAAAAATTCTACTGCTATGAACATTTTATAAGGTGCTATGTAGGTTTCAATGCTGCTACTGTACATATAGCATCTTATTTAATTCTTATAGCAATCCTCGAAGGATGGCAAAGCAAGGTTTTTGTGGTTTATTTTCTAATTAAGAAAAAAATACATTATGATTAGCTTTCAAAACTATATAATTTTTTAAAAAATTACACAAGTAACAAATGCTTTTTTTAAAGTAAGAAATGAAAGTATTTATAAATCATTTTGTAGTTGAGAAAATTGATATGCAGAGAAAATAATGCACCTAAGGTCACACAGCTCGTTAGAGAGCCAAATTAGACTGTGCACTATTGTTTTCCAGTGCCTTCTCATGAAGCAAGACCTTAATACATGGAAGATACATTTTCATAGCTATTGAAAATAAATATAAAGATATATAATTCAACTCATATTCTGAAAGGTAAAAATACATTTATTTCTTGATAAAATTTTCTCGGATAAAATAATTACATAAACTGATAAAAATTCAAGTACTCTCTAAGTTTGTTTTTCTTTTCTAAAAATGAAAATAAATTTTATTAAATACATGTATTCAGGAGGCATCAGCTACTTAATCTTACTTTAAAATATCTCAGCTAAGGAAATAATTATAGACTGAAATCACTGAACTGTCCCTTCTAAACAAGAGAAGAGATTGTGTTTTTGTTATCTTAGTAATGACTTCTCAATTACTTCTGAGACAAAAAAGAAACAAACAAACAACAAAAACAAAAACAAAACAATGCCCATTGGTGGGAAAATGCAATATAGGAAGTCTGTGTCCTCTAAGCATGTTATTTCCTAAAGTAATAGGTTTATGTTACTTTGAATCCCCAGATTCCTTTCCTTAAGTTAGCACTTAGAAAAGCTCCTCTTAATGGGGTGCCTGGGTGGCTCAGTTGGTTGAGTGTCTGACTCTTGATTTTGGCTCACGTCATGATCTTGGGGTGGCAGAATTGAGCCCTGCATCTGGCTCACACTCAGTGCAGAGTTGGCTTGGGATTGTCTCTCCCTCTCTTTCTGCCCCTCCCACTGCTCAGGCTCGTGCTCACTCTCTCTCTCAAATAATCTTAAAAAAAAAAAAAAAGAATCTGAAACTAGAGATGTACAAAATGTTGGCTTATTGAATTTAAATTAAAAAAAAAAGAAAAACTCCTCTTAAGGTCTCACTATGAACCTCTAATTTCTTAAATGTTTTGAAGATTGTGATTTAGATTTAGAGTATTACTGACTAGAGATTGAGAAAAATAGGTATGCCATAATGTTTGTCAAATGTATGAACAAACACCACGAGGCTTAGGTTAAGAAAGCTTTTTTTATATCATGGCCAGAATACAAGAATGCCGCCCATCCACCGCATGGACATATTAAGAAGTAAACTTGCCCGAACATGCTACACTTACCTTTATAGAGTTTTACACATTCCAGAAAAAGAATGAAAAATAATCAAGACATACAGGCATCATGAATGAGAGCTCTAAAGCAACTTACATCATGAAAATACAATACAAAATGTAATGGAGGCATTTTCCTAAGTTTTAATCCAGTCCTTTAAGATACCATTAATTCTCCTCATTAGAAAAAAGGTTTTGCTTCAAAAGCAAAGAATTTAAGAGCCTAGATTACAAATCCACCAAAACCTACCATGCATCAATCCCACATTTACTCAGTTTTATGTGTTTTAAAGACTAACATAAACTCAGATAGCAGTTATGAATCTTAGGGATCTGTTTCTCTTCTACATAGACAAATTTTTCTTTTTCAGTGCAAATTTTATTTCTAGAGCCTCTTGATTAAAAGGAAACAGATTATCATCTTACCATTGTCATCTACTACACGGGTTTGATCTTTACAACAATCTACTGGCAATCCAATAATTTCAACTTCAACAAAAGGATCAATGATCTATGTAAATAAAGAGAGGGTATTATTACAACCAATACATTTCTATATGTGTGTTAATTGAGAATATTGGCGAAAATGTCCACGTTTCAATAGTAACCCATTTTATTAGGTGCTTACTAAGAAAGAGAAACTGTACAACAGATTTAGGTATATGAAACGGAAAAACAAAGATTAAATTTTAGTTTGCCAATATTTACTGATACTACAGTTTTATCCAATGAACTTACAACTCCATTTCAAGGTATATATCTAACAGAAATGAAAGCTTTTGTCCATGCTCAGAGCAGCTGTATTCATAATAGTCACATACTGGAAACAACCTAAATGTCTATCATGAGTAGGATGGATGAATCGTGGATTATTCATTTAATGACTACCATACAATAATGAAAAAGTTCTGCAACATAGACATAATGTTGAATAATTCATACATAAAAGGGTATATACTAGGGGTACCCGGCTGACTCAGTTGGAAGAGCATGCAACTCTTGATCTTGGGGTCATGAGTTGAAGCCCCATGTTGGGTGTAGAGATTACTTAAAAAAATAAAATCTTAAAAAAAAAAAGAAAAAAGAGCATATACTATAAGAGTCTATTTACATAAAGTCTGAACACAGACAACATTAATCTGTTGCGATAGGGGTTTGTGTTTGATTTGGGGGGTTGGGAATAGATATTTACTGGAAGGGTGAATGGAAGACTTCTGGGGGGTTCTCAGATGTTCTGTGTTGCATAATAATTAATCAAGCTATGCACATCTGATATGTTCACTTTACTGTATTTAAATCAATTGTGTACTATAATGTAACTTAAAAAGTATCAAAAAATAACAAGATTAAAAAGGAACCCATAGGAAAAATGAATGCTTAGTCTTCCTTCCCACTTCCCCCACATTCCCTCCGCTCCAGGAGAAGGGACCCTGCTTTGTGGGTCATTTGTAAGCTCTCTTTTATCATGCAAGTTCTGAATAATGAGCAATGAAAGACTGAAACCTTGTGAACCCAGAAAGAGCTGATCTAAAAGTGTAAAGAGAGAGAGTAACAAGGTCTGAGAAAACGTTTTAGGAATTTGGAAAGTAAGGAGAATACGGAGTTTTGGGGGGAGCTTCAGGGAATAAGAGCTAGCTGTACGTTGGAAAAACATGAGAACATTGGGTGAATACACATATTTTTTGCTCACTAAATAAACCATGAAGTTTACTCATTTTCAATTAATCATTTGATGCTAGAAGTTCTTCCTTTCAGTAGAACCCTGTGGTAAAACTGGACCACTGGGTATCTCAGATTTTGGGGGGCAGCTAATGAGGATGACTTCTGTTCATAAGGAATTCAAGAGGACCACAGGCTTGAAGAGTAACTTCCTCCTTCAAAACTTGGGCTCCTGTGTTGCCCGAGGCAAACTACGTACCTATGCTTCAGTTTCCTCATCTGCAAACCTAAGACCCCAGTATCAGCTTCTTCAGACTGTAATCTCAATGAGATGCTGGAAGAACGGAATTGGATGGGGGCAGATATATTTCTTTTTATTCCAATCATGAAGAAGCAATCAGGTAAATTCAAATGGAAGGACATTCTGAAAATAACTGGCTTGGACATTTTGTAAAATGTCAATATCATGAAAACAAAATAAGAAAGCTAGAGAAGTATTCTAGATTTTAAAAGGACCAAAGAGTAATGACAACTGAAAGCAATGTGTGATCATTCATTGGATTCTGAATACACAAAGAAAAAAAGAAAAAAGAAGAAGATACGAGGACAATTTGGGGACAACTGGAGAAAACTGAATATAGATTTTATATTAGATAATATTATTATATCAATATTAAATGTCATGATTGTATTGTGGTTATAGAGGAAAATGTTCTTATTCTTAGGAGATAAATGCTAAAGTACGTAGGTATTTAGGGGTCAAGATGTCAACAACTTATTCTCAAATGACTCTGCAAAGAAATGCAAATATATGCATACATGTGTGTATAATTTTTGAATTTTGTTACATTTGCTTCATCTCTCAGGTATGTGTGTATCCATATAAACACACAGACATATACACATCTACACATGAAAGAGAGAGAAAGCAAATACAACACTTAGTAATTTTATCAGTGAATCTAGATGCGGGAGCAATGGCCTTTCTTTTACTATTCTCACAAGTGTTCTGAGGTTCAAAAATTTTCAAAATAAAAAGTCTGAGAGAAAAAACAGGAAGTGAGTCTTCATTTTTACAGACAGTGAAGAAAATAAAACATGAAAGAAGGGGTAAGTTTACGTTTTCTGATAATGTCCAAACAACTGCTCTTGCTGCTAAGAGGAGGACAGGACGGAGGCACGGAGACCCGTCAGCTGCGGGGCTACCTCAGCAGAACTGACGAAAGACAACGGGGGTGTGGATTAGGCTGGAGGCAACAGAGGTGGAACCAACGATCCCACACGAAGCTCCTACTTTCTGAGGAGTAGGACACGGTATCATCTGTTGAAGATGAGAAGGAAAGTGATGAGAACACCCGTTTGAGGAGAGAGAAGGCTGGAAACAGCCCCTGTGGAGAACGGGATCGAAGGCTGACAAAGTGAAGCGGACGGTCGCATAGCATCACAGGTCAGCTAAGATTGGCAACAAAGAGTTTGCGGCGGAACCCAACAGCAGGGCTGTGTGGTGTCCGCACTCAACGTTCAAGATCCAAAAATGCTGGTTTAACAAGTAGGAGTGGCAAGGAGCCTGAGGTGATAAACCCCTCCTGAGAGGAAAGACGTGGCATGCTTCCCAAATAGATGGTGGGCCATATTCCAGAAGGAAATGTCGATGATTTTGCCAATAAGTCAGTTGATATCTGATGAGCTGAGGTCAGTGCTCGTTTACAAACACATACAGAGAGAGAGAGAACTCTGAAGATATTTCAGGTAAATGTAAACACAGGGGCGCCTGGGTGGCTCAGTCGTTAAGCGTCTGCCTTCAGCTCAGGTCATGATCTCGGTGTCCTGGGATCGAGCCCCGCATCGGGCTCCCTGCTCCGCGGGAAGCCTGCTTCTCCCTCTCCCACTCCCCCTGCTTGTGTTCCCTCTCTCACTGTGTCTCTCTCTGTCAAATAAATAAATATTCTTTAAAAAATGTAAACACAATAAAATAGTCATAATCATGTAATTAACCACTTGGTCATACACATGGCTTACCTCGCCTCGGTCTCCAAACATGGAGTCTGGAGGTTTGGGGAGTTGCTGTCCACTGATCACTTTCAGAATGAGCTGCTTTTTGGGGTTGGCAGGAAGTGGATCACCAGAGAAAGGGTTGAAAGTACCTAAGCCAAGTAAAGCAGAGGTTAAAATCTGAGGTTGGTAACATGGGAACACACACACACACACACACACACACACACACACACACACCCTTCAAGCATGCAGAACAAAGAAACAACAAATGCTGAATGACTACAGTGTTTCTTGGAGCAAAGAAATGATCACATAACTATCAGTGTGGCTTTTACCTGAAGGCAATGCTAGCTGGCATTTTCTATAGCTGGGGGTTGTTGTGAGAATCCATGCTCCCAAAGGCAAAGGAATGGGTCAATTTAAAGTGTCTGTGGTGCAATTATCCATCATGGCGAGGGGGAAGAGAGGAATTTTCTTGGAATGCCAACAGGGTAGAAGAAGGGGAGCAGTTATGTCAGATTCAAATAACTTTCTAACTCAAACTATCATAGGTATATAGAGTGACTGTAACAAACAGAAAGAAGACCTGAAAGGAAGTCAACAGCAGAGCAAGAAAACATGCAAAGCCTAAAATCCTGAAGGCACATCCATCAACACTTCTTTACCTGAATTGCTAAAAATCCAACTTGGAAAATTTTTAAAGAATTTTAAAGAGCAGAACCAAAAACAAGTGTTTTTTGATCTAACACTACATTATCTTTTCCCTGTTGTTGGCACTGTTTTATAATTGGGCTACACTGACTAAAAGAGCTTGATAAAATTGTTCCAGGTGGTATTTTAATTTTGCTAGCAGGTTTCAGACTCACTGAAAGACAGGACTCAGACCTTACAAGGCAGTACAATTTATAAGTAATGCCCAGTGAGTATCATGCTGGGGCACTGGATCTCAGATGACAATCCATTGCTATTCGTGTCCCTCTTCATGTGCATAACCTCCCAAGAGAACATTCTAAACATCATGCTACCCAAATGTTAAATAGTTGTGACAAGAGTTCTAATTTACATGCCAACACCTTCACCTATCTCCTTTTTAAAAAATCATGTTGCAAAACACTGAAGTATCACATTTTCCAGAGAGATCCTTCAGTAAGGTGCCTGCAATCAGAAAGATGACTATGAATTGAACACGCACCTTTGCACATTTGCTGGGGTTTGAGGACGTACCCACAATTGCCATTTGTCTTGAACTTGGCTCGATTTAATTGCATCATTCGCCCCTCAGACTGGTAGTTCAGTGCCACTGCACAAGTTCAAAGTTTGAGAGAATTAGGCAAGAAAGCAGCATGGAGTCAGGACATACAGAGAACTGCTCTTTCCCAAGGCATACACACCTAGCTGGCAACCTGCGTTCCAGTAGGGCAGAGGGTTGAAGTTACTGGAATCAATGCGGTAGGCGGAGGGGTAAATCCTCGTGAGTTGCTTTTGGTTATAAATCATGAACTGCTCCGATTTCTGCTGAACTACCTGATGTGCTCTTGTTTCACTGAATGATAACACGTTTCCTGTGGTTCCTGGCAGTTTTTAATAAAAAAGAAACGTGAGAACCTCAGTCAAAAACCACCACTCACAAAAGATTTTTTAAGACATCAGATTATATCCATAATAAAATGCAGAGCAAAAGAGTGAATTCAACCAGAGTAGGAGTAGCTTCTGACCAAGAAAGATCCAGAAAATCCCATTCTCGGGACTCTTTTACCATTTTGAGGTCAAATCTGCGCTGCTCATCTTGCAAGGATAACTGCATATTTCTGAGTCCCATGTTCTCCCAGGAATTCAATCATCTCACTAATTCATGTCTATCTGGCTAGTATGAAGAGGGCTGGCAGAAAAATTATTTTTAGGGGCATGATTCCAACAGAATATCTTTGCCAAAGATACAGACAGTCATGGATAAATAAAACTATGTAACTTATTACTATGTAACTTATTCCTGGTAACAGGAAGACATTCATTGAAGGCACTCATCTAAAAAGCCCACATGTGGGGCACCTGGGTGGCTCAGTTGGTTAAGCAACTGCCTTCGGCTCAGGTCATGATCCTGAAGTCGCGGGATCGAGTCCGGCATCGGGCTCCCTGCTCAGCAGGGAGTCTGCTTCTCCCTCTGGCCCTCCCCCCTCTCATGTTCTCTCTCTCTCTCTCAAATAAATAAATAAAATCTTTAAAAATAAATAAAAAGCCCACATGTGAAGCACATATTAACTGATAACGTTCAGGGTCCAAGAAAATAAAAGACCAATTCCAAAGGAGAAAAACTGAATTTTAATGTTAATTTGAACAGAATTATGAAACCAGTCAAAAGTTTTTGGGCAAAAGGAATAATAATAAAGATTTTTAAAAGAGCATTATAAAAAAATAAAATCTCAGAAACAAGAACAATCATCCACCATCCATATAAACCACGGAAAAAATAAAGGGAGGTAAAAGAATTGGAAGCCTATATTAAAGTTTCTGCTTGGACTGTCATCAGGTGGTGTCAATCCAGGGCCAAGGAAGCACCAAATCTGAGGGTCATGATGGAGTTAAACTCCAAGCATTCAATACCCCACACTTTTCTCCCAATCCCATTTCTATAATGCCCCTACTACTCCTACCCCTTCACCAAACATCCTCACCCCACCCCCAAAATGACCACTCATATGTCTTCCGGACCTGCTGGAAGAAGCTGGACCAAATAAAGACCCAAACTTGCCCATAGCCTCATTCCCATTCCAGTCTTTACTCTGATGAGCTGAGTGTGTCTGAACCCAGACGGAAGGACACGGCTCATGAAGCCAAGGAGTTGAACTATATAGACTTGCTGGGCCAACTGGACCTGAATTATATCCACCCTGTGCATGTTAATTGGAGCACACAGTCTCCCAGGGCCCCGGTTGTCCTCAGGACTGCATAAACTTAGACATTAAATGCCGGCCAAATGACCAACAATTACACTCTAGAGATACAACTTGGCATGATCATAAATACAAGATGGAGGCAAAGAAATTACAGTTTTTAATCTGATTTCCCTCATATACACTCTCCTTACCACGTATCACATATATTTTATTGACATACTTGTTAACACAGTTTATGTTTGTCAAGGAGACTAAAAATAATCTTACTTGCAGATTTTGATGAGTAATGCTATGAACATGATAGGAGAAAATACACAGTCTTTTTGACAAGCCATTGGGTGCAGTAACACTATAATCAGTGCCACTGTTTTCTCTGTCTCTCCACATAAATGTGTACACCACATTATCAGTAAGATGACCTTGCTAGTTAGGCATAGTATCAATTAGCATATGAATAGATTTGAGTTGCTTTGCATTGGGATGAGACACGCATTCGTTATTTATTGCTCATTTTGTGGCTATACACACACACACACACACACACACACACACACACACACACACAACAAAAACTCCTTAAGTTCAAGAGTACTCAATATTATTTTCCATTAAGTTAATACAATCATGGTCTCTTTAAGGTATTTAGTAGAAATTATATTCTTTGGGGCACCTGAGTGGCTCTGTTGGTTAAGCATCCAACTCTTGGTTTTGGCTCAGGTCATGATCTCAGGGTCCTGGGATCAAGCCCTGCATCGGGCTCTGCGCTCAGTGGGGAGTCTGCTTGAGATTCCCTCTCTCTGCCCCTCCCCCCGGCTTGTGTTCTCATTTTCTCTCTCTCTCAAATAAATAAATAAATTTTTTTAAAAAATTATATTCCTCTAAACCAAATACACCTTTCACTCCATTAAACCTCTCACTGAGTTTATTTTCTAGCTATTGGCAGTTATTATAAGGACAGTTTCTCATGTTCTTGCATGTGAAATTAATTTTTTTTAATTGTCTCCATTTGAGGAAGGAATCAACACCAAAGGTAAGACAGAAAAAGATACACTTGTGGAAAGGAAAAAACAAAAAAGAAAGATCTGAGGAGAGAATCCTGGAGATTTGCTACAGACATAAGGCTCCACACAATGTTGGTTTTCCTTCACTAAGATTTGTTGGGAAAATGAGAGATTTTTACTTTACATTTTACTTCTACTAAAATTAAAATTAGATTGAAAAGCCACATGCCTGGAGTTTATTTCTATAAGCATTCAGTAACGGAACAAAACAGAAATGAGAAAGGAAGAAGATAAAGGGAAGAAGAGCAACTCAGTGGAAAGTCAGGGGTAAGAACATTTGTGACTAGGATTTCTCAATACAACATGATGCGATAATAGGTGAAAATCAGTGAAAGGATCAGTGCTTCTGAAATTCCTGCCCTTTCTGTTAAAACTTCAATCTGTGGGTTAAATTATCTTCAACAAAGTCAAATTTCCAATGACAAAATAGTGGAATTTTTGAGGTGTTATTTTAGCTTTCTTCTTTCTTCTGGTCATTCACACTAGGAACTTCACATCCATCTGTGACCTGGCCACCAAACCAGGTCAGGTCTCCATAATTCACACCTTGGGCAAGACGTTGCTATAATGCATTTGTCTTTACATAATAATGAAGTCTTCCTCTGCCCAGCCAATCAGGTTACCACAGTAATCAATATGGCACCCACTGTGAGCGAAGCTTTATACTGGCAGTTTCCTGACACGTTGGATGATACACAGTTCCAGAACTGTGTGCTGATGATCTGATTAACAAATGATTAGTAAGCGGTTGACAAAGAAAGGTCAAGAATGTTTACCCAAGAAGAAAAACTCTCTCCTTACCATCATCCACAATGTCCTGGGCCGCCACTGAGTTTGTATACACCACCAAGTCAGAGAGCTCTCGGCAGAGTTTCATAGTTTTCCTGCGGCGACCCAACCTGTGACATACACAGCCAGGACTCATGTCATTTAGAGCTGGAAGAGGTTTGGGCCTGTGGCTACTCCACCTTCCCTAACCTGCTCCTAGTGGAGCCAGAATTAGAACCCAAGTCCTAGTGCAGCTCTCTTTCCACCACAATACCCTACTCATGTGGTCTTATTCACTGCTCCGCTGAGAATCAGTGTCTTATCAGGTATTTGTGAGTTCTGCCATGAAGGGCTTGATTGCTACCATTCCCCAGGTAGTGAGTAACACCGGAGTTCACCAGGCATCTCCTCCACTTTGGCAGGAAGGGAACCCGGACTTCTATTTGACAACATTCACAGCAGAGGTCTCCTGGAAGGTGATCCCATTCCTTTACTGTAACTATGTATTGAATTTTCTGTATCCTAAAGGTAGGAACCACACACATCCTCTCTGCCCTTACTAGTTACCATGTTATGTATGGACGTCCTGTTGAAGCGAAGCTAAATATAAAATTTAATTGCGCACTAAATGTCATCCATTCCTACAAGACCGCTTTAGGCTTCTAAGTTCATTTAATTTCAGTCTTTCAATAAAGGCACAAGGGTGTGGGTGTGTGTGGGTGTGTGTGGGCACGTACTTATTTATGATATGATTTGCATTCCTCTGTGACTTTACTGTATACACAAGCTGCCAGAAAATCATCTTATTCATCTCAAATTCTATTGGCAATAAGAAAGAAAACAGCAGCTAATATTTTTGAGTGCTTAGTTAATTGGAACAGGGCTTATCAGGCTAAGCAGTTTAATTCCTTTAATCCTCACAATGACCCTAAGAAACAGAAACATAAGAGAAGCCTAACTTGTCCCGTGTTAGTGGTGAAGGAACAAGAGTTTCAAGTCTGGCTGATTTCAGGTATCTAGCTCTTCACATGTGCTCATCACCTATCATCTCCTTCAGTCTCCTAGGAGAACCCCCCAGACCAGCTCCTGCGGCCCCTCTCTCTTCTCTGAAGAGACCTGACCACTGCCACAGCTAGCACTTAGCAAGAGCTCCCTGTGTGCCAGGCACACAGTGTAAGCCCCCTCCATGTGTTATTATCTCATACCCAGTTCACCTTCCCACATCCTGCTGCACTGAGCACTTGACCTTGTGATCCACTTCTCTAGACACAAACAACTACAACAGCCAAGCTGAAGAGGCCCCAGGAGTCTAAGAAAGACACGTGGAGACACATTCTTACCTGTACAGCTGACCAGTCTCCTTGCCAGGGTTCTGCTGTGTGTCCTCCTCATCATCGGTACTATACGACTTAGACCGTGACTTTGTGGTTTTCTGCTGGAAAATCACAGTAAACTTAACAACAAACTCACTGCACCAGGTACGTCTACAACATACAGAGAATGGACTGGGCATTATAATATATGCAAAAAGGACAATTACTTGGAAGAAAACAAATTAACCAAATATTGCAGCTTGCCTTACCATTAATAACAAGCATGTCTATGATCATAATTATATTATAATATTAAGGCAAAAGTGTGGGTTTCTTACTGTAAAACTGACTTCTAAGCCACAAAAGATGTGTGTTTTAGAAAGACTATTAGTCATGCCTTGAAGGTCTCAAGAGCAGAAGGGTCACAGTTATAATATTATTCAAATGACTACAAGGGGATAAAATGTTCTTTTATTTAGGAAATTCACTATTCTTGCTGACTTATAAAAGACAGATTTGACAAAAAAGACAAGTAGTAATTTTTTTTTATGAATAACTTTTTCCTGCTTTTGATTAGCGTGCACTTAAATAACTAAGTCAAACCGCACTTTTGAGATTTTGACCCATTTTAATTTCTACCAACAGAATAAAGATTTTTACCCACAGGATTCAGGCTGAAAGGCAGCAGGACTAAAGGCTGTCAGAAATAAAGACTTTGGAATGATGCTGTTTTATCCCAACACATTAGCGATAACCCCAATATTTGGCAATACATAACAGAAAAAACAAATGATGGGAAGGGACCCTCTAATTGCGGAAAAGCTCGGCACCAAAACAACAGCTTCCACAAAGTAAGATCTTTAGAGGGTACCCTAGACATCTGAGTACTGCGGCTTAGAAAGGAAAAGGGAGCCCACCCCTGCATTACCATGGGACCACGTCACCCCCCAGATTTTCTCTTACTCAACAAATAAAACGCCAAGCCACACTGCTGGCATAAACACACTCAAGTCTATTTCACTGACAGTAAGGCGCCAATTTAGTCCAGAACCTTCTCAGGTGTTACTGATGTTTTGAGAACCTCAGAGTGCATGGTGTGGGAACACCAGCATCTGATGATCTCACATTCCAGCTTGGCCTCTCACTAAGTGGGCTAGTTGGCCAACCTCTCTAGCTTCCTATTATGGTTTTTTGTTGTTTTTTTTTTAAGGAAAGGACAGTAACAACTATTTTAAGGGATTAGTGTTGTGATGATTAAATGAGGTGGTGTGGAAAGTCATTCTGTAAGCTACAGAATATTGACTTTCAACATAAATACTCTTCATATTTATTAAAATAACCCACGGGGTGCCTGTTTGTACTATTACAACTAATACCACTACAAATATTAGGTATATGTCATGAGGCTGAAACACAACAATGGAACTGATAAGACACGGTGCATAACACAGCTTTAGTAGATGCTGTGAAATAGTGTGAAGGGGTTGCACAAATGCACACTCCCATCAGCAGTGAATAAAGTTCAAGTTGCTCAGCACCCTCACTAGCCCTTGGTGCTGTCAATCGTTTTATGTCTGCTATTGTGATGGGTATATATATGGGAATATATGAAATCTCATCATCATTTAATTTGCATTTCCAAGAGGATTGATAAGGGTGAGCACCTTTTCGACACTCACCATTTGGAAATCTTCTTTTGTGAAAGACCACTTAAAGTCTTTTGCTCATTAAAAAAAAAAATACTATGGGGGCTTCTAGGTGGCTCAGTTGGTTAAGCCTCTGACCCTTGGTTTTGGCTCAGGTCATGATCTCATGGGGTCGTGGGATTGGGAGTCTGCTTGAAGATTCTCTCCCTCTCCCCCTCCCCCCACTTGTGTGTGCTCTCTCTCTCTCTTTCTAAAATAAATAATTTTTTTTTTAATTATGGTATCTTTTGTATTGATTTGTAAGAATTCTTTATATATTCAGGATATAAGTTCTTTGTTGGATATGTGTGTCAAAAATACTTTTTCCCAGTATGCAACTTGCTTATTAAGGAATAAGAATAAGAATTTCTTGAGAAGTTCTTAAATTTCAAAGTAGCTTATCAATCTTTTTCTTTTCTGGGGTCCTATTTAAGAAATCTTCAGCTACTCCAAGGTTGTGATGATACTGTCCTGTTACTTTCCAGTCTCTTTAAATTAACTGGATTATGTCCCTTTGTCACTCTTAATTCATACCTTATGTTTTCCAAAGTTGGTCATGAGGGATCGTCCATGTGATTTCTTTCCATTTTCCTTCACATCTGGATGCTGAGTAAATAAAACATAATATGACTATTTCTCTTCCTCGCTTGTGTTTTTGCCTTAGTTCTGGTGAAATGGCGGGGAACCCTCTTTGGCTTAGGGTAGAACAAGCAGGTTCCATCCATTTCCTCCTGTTCCACACCTTCACTACCCCAAAAGTTGTGGAGTCTGCCTCAAGAGAGGGAGACACTGGACTGGAGAACTGTGGGCACCAACAAGGAGACAGTAACTGCCAACCGCTTCCCCAAACTGGTGTCAAGGGCCTCTCAGGAATGTCCAGCTGTGCTGGTCCCTCTAGTGCCTGGTCACAAGACTCTCCACAGCACAAGATGTATTCTTTTGAATACCCTGAGTGGGGATAATCATCTTTAGTTAAAAGTAGATTTAACATAACAATAAAAAATTTTTAAAAAAGTAGATTTAATTTTGAAAAATGGCCAAAAGTCTTTAAGAGCCAATTCTGCTGACTAAAAAAAAATCATCATTATCATCACATTGCTTGAATACTGCTACTTGGGATTGTAAAACATTAAAAATAAATAAAACCCAAGTACATCTATTAGGTAATAAGATTGTTTTTGTTTGTTTAAGCAAACCACAGCAGAGCTTATCTGTTCATTGAAATTAATTCCCTCTGTGGTGAGCATCTAGAAGAGGTATTGCAGCCTCTGAAATTTTCCTCATGTGGGTTAATTTTCCAGGCTAGAGATCTCCTCACTCAAGCCCACCTCTCATTAGGGGAAAGAAAGGCCACCGGGCCAAAGGGGTTTAGGCTCTTTCTTGACTGTTCTCCCTAAAAATATGTATTAGCTGGTTCACGGCTAAGGACATGGTATAAGGAGAGATCAGCAGGCCCTATCCTCCTAGGCCTTCTGGCTAACAAAGAAGCAGAGATAACCACATAAATGGAATAAATGTGGGTGAGCAAAAGGCCAGGGAGGCACTGACGTATATCCATAGAAACTAATCAAGATATAATTGGGAGTGGGGATGGGGAAAGATTAAGAATTGATTGGGGAAAGAGACAGTTCAGAAAGTGCTGGAGGGGTGGGAGGGGGTTTACAGGGTAATTTCATTGGACTGGTTAATGTCTATTGACTGCCTTCTGAAGATCTACTGAAGCTGATCATTAACTGTTCAAGAAGCCTAGAGTTAAGAAGGTAGCCAGATAGGCTTTCTAAGTTAGAAGACCCAGTCCTGACACCAAGTAGCTAAATGTCCTTTGTCCATTTGTCCCCTTCTCCTGACCTCAGTTTTCTTACCTGTGAAATGGGAGAGGAATGGATGAATTAACCTCTGAATTCCTTTCTACTTCGAATAGCGCACCTACCAGGCAGGGGACCATGTCATTTATTGTCCAAAACAAACCCTTGGAAGAGTGAAATGAGGCGCTTTTAACAATCACGCTGGGACAATACGCATAAAGCAGGGCTGTCCCATGTAAGTTGAAGTGTATGGTCATCCTATTTAGTAGGTGCCTCCTATGCCCCAAGGATTATGCTAAGTGCATTACACATATTCTCATTTAATATATACAACCACCCTCAGAGAGAAATATGGTTAAAATCCCATTTTACAAATAGGAAAAACTGAAATCCAGTGAAGTTAGATGATATGCCCAAAGTTACAAAGCTAGTCGGTGATAAAACGGGTTCTGTGTAGCTCTAAATCATCTCTCTGGCTTGCTCTCTCCCAACTTCTCCCATCTCGCATGACCTCTTTATGTAGAAGGGTAATACACAGAAATACCTATCTTCAACTTGACCTCTCCCTGAGCATCAGTACCACATTTTTTAATGAATCCACGGATCATACACTGTGCTAGGAACTTGGCATGAATACGAGGACAACAGCAAGCAAAAGAGATGCAGACTCTGTCCTCACTGAGCTTGCAATCTAATGGTGGAGACAAATGAATGCAACACACTGTAATAAGACTCTCATGGGGAAAGTGCAGGGCATGGCAGGATGGCATGGGAAGGCCACCTACCCAGGCTTGAGGATCAAGGAGGACTTCCACGGATACAGGCAAAAGCTGAAGCCGGAAGATGGGTAGACCTTTCTAAGTGAGATGAGAAGGAGGAAGTGTGTGGTGGCCAAGGGAGGACCAAACACAAAAGCCAAGTGCTAAGAACACAGTACCAGCTAGGAGACAAAGGAAGTAGGGTGAGTGCGTACTTGTACACATGCGCACTGGTGGACAAGTCAGACCTAGAACCAGAGCATGGGGAAAGGGTCTTAAGGGCTATATCCTGGAGGGTGAACATTATCCTCCACACTATGAGGAGACTTTGAATGGTTTAAAACAAGAGAATGGCATTATCTGATGCCCATTTCTGAAATATCACTACGATAGCGGGATAATTGAAAAATTAGAGCAAGTGGGACAGCAGACGAGCAGGAAAAGTCTGCTTAGGGAATAATTATGGCCATCCAGACAGTTGCCCAATGGTATGTTAAAAAAAAAAAAAAAAGATTTAAGAACTCTAAAGGACAGACATCTTTCTGGTGTCTACTATGTTCTTTAAGCCTGAAGGATGAGCACTTCATTTTTCTTTATTTCAGGGCTTGCCAGGGGAAAGAGAGCACAAGGGGAACACAGGCTGAATGACAGTCCAGCAAGAAGGAAGTTGGGTGACACGCTGCCCTGAACCACACGGTCCATCCTCAGCCTTGGTTCTCTATATGCATGTGTATCCAACACAGATGGAGGACTTATCTCAACAGTAACTTGTCTTTGTTTGCCCACTGAACCCAGAACGATGTTTTAAAAACTAACAGCAGTGTTAAAAACCTCAACACTTTACAGCCCAGTTTATTAAAGTCATAGGCTCCACATTATGAGTATAATGCATTTTTGTGGTCACCCAGAATGAATGGAAAGTAAAACATAAGAAAAAGGGGGATGAGTTTTGTTCCACCACATGTTGGAAATTTGAGATCCCTTACCATCCTACCTGATAGGGAAATTATCACTAGGATTTCTTCCATGAAGAGCAAAAGAAGGATGGGTTTAATTTGTTTCATCCCAAATCTCTAAGACCTGCTGTGGCCTGTCCAATCAGAATGATCTAGGATGGAGCAAAGACTTCTCCAAAAGTGTGAGGGGAAGTGGCTGGCCCAGATTAACCAATGAGAGTTCACGAAGAACGAGAAGCAGAAATCAAGGTGAGCTAACCGAATGAGCTAACCAATTTTATAGACATTTGTGTGGTTAAAACTAAGTGGCTGGAAGGGGAGGGTGAGGGGAAGAAGTTATTGCTATTTATAGAAACTTTAAAGAAAATTCAGAATTATATGATCAATGGTAAGGGCGGTAATACCGTAATTTACATTTTGGTGGCCTCCCAGTGTTCCATTCTACCTAACATGCAGTGTCTGAGGGGCTGACATTGGCACCCCTTCCAGCGGTAAGTTTCCTGGCATTCACAAGCCAGTATTATCCTACATCCTTGGCAAGTTATCGTTCCAGGCAGGACATGTACTCAGGGCCACGGTGATTAGGTGAGGGGTGGGTATATGAGCTAAGCTGCCCAATCAGAGCTCAGCACAAACTCTAGAGAGTAACCACTAATGCTGAGTCATCACTTAGATTCAAGCATGGTCACCCCATATGATCCTCCCTCTGCCTGGGGATCCCTGAGTCCCAGAGGGCAGGTGGCAGTAGCAGGGAAATCTGCTATTAGCAGAGCCAGTGACTCCAGGGATTTCCTCTAGGCCAGAGTAAGTGCCCTCAATGCCTTGCAATGATAATATCAATAAACTCACCCTTCTTTTCCCTTGCCCATTTCTGATATTTCTATTAGAAAACAGAGTTAAAATCTCAGCCGGAGGCCAAACCATTCATTCCTTCAGCAACTTCATATAACAAGTCAGAAAAATAATGGTTTTTAAGACTGGCATGGTTTTGTCTTCAAGGAATCTATAATCGAGTTGAGAAGACAGATATTGAGCAAATAATTGTATATGTGTTAAAACAAAAAAAAAAAAAACCTTCAGAAAAGAGAAGCTGTAACAGGCTACCACGGACAATATAAAGGGGATAACTAACCTAATCCCAGGCCAAGGCAAGACTCATCTGGGGCATCACGGTGAAGCTGGAATTTAAAAGACTAAGTAGGAGTTAGCAAGAGCAGAGGTAGGAATGGAGTGTTCCGGGCAAAGAGAAAAGAACACGAGGAAGACAATGACATACAAACAGTTGTGATTGGTGGGACAACTGTGCGAAGCAGTGTGACAGGGAAAATGAGAAGATCTGAGAGGTAGATAAGGATGCAATGACACAGGTCCTTGAAAGCCTGGTTAAAGAGTTTGTAATTTATCCCAATCATAAAGAGAAGCCACTGGAGAATTTTGAGCAGTAGAATGAGTGACATGATTAGACTTACATTTTTAAAACATCATGCTAATTTCAGAGTGGAGATCAGATTGAAGGAGGGCAAGAAAGGTCCAGGTGACAGTTGACATTGGCCTAGATGAGGACCCAACCACAGACACGAGAAGCGGACAGATGGAAGACGCACTCAGGAGGTCCAGTCAATGCAGCATGGAGGATGACCGGCCGGGGGGGGCGGTTGCCGCACATGGTGGGCTCGAGCCTTTTCCCTCAGCTGAGCAGGCATGGGGAAGATGAGCCCGGGGCCCACTGTGCTTTGTCCTGAGGGTCCCAGTGAAGCAGAATTTGAGTTACCCCTGCCCATCCACTTTTAACAATTTCTCACATCATTTTGCAATAGGAGAGTTTCATTTTTCGAGCAATATGAGGAGAGAAACGGAAGAAGTTGGAGAATTTCACAAATGACAAAGGATCAGAACCAGAATATGAGGTCCTTTCTTTTTCCTATCGAAGGGCAAGTACAAGAGGGAATCGTGTACCTGTTTTAGGTGTGCATTTAAGCCTTCGTGCGTGGCCTTGAGTAGAGCTCTCACTGTGAAACTATCAGGGTCTTCTTTGTCTCGAATTTGAGATTCTTTTAACAGCGACTCCAGTTTTTTCCTTATGAAAGATTCCACCTGATGCTCAGTGGTCCCATTATTCTGCAAAGAATTAAGCAATGAAAATTATTTCCCTTAAGAAACACGGAATGAGAACACAACCCTCATTCAAGCCAACGTTGCTTCTATAATTTGATTACCTTTCAATTACCTAAAGAAGTTAAGCACATTATACCATTTTAGTCTCCCCCACACACACACACACTGATCCCCCCAAATAATGATTACTCTGACTATATTCAACCCTCGAGAACCTTACAAGGTCTTAACATTTTCATTTCAGAGATGTAGAATCTGATGTTCAGAGAAATTAAGTTGTTCAGGGTTACAAAGCTAGTAAGTAGCTGAGGCAGAATTCAAACTTAGGGCCCCTAAATCCTTCCCACCACATTACATTGCACTTTCAGTAGAGGGAAGGTGAAGGAGAGTTTTTGAAAACTAAGTTTTCTATATCTACATAGGTAAATTTGAACAAAAAATATGCTATTTTAAAAAAGTCACTTCCTTCACTGAGGGCAAAAGAATGCTATGGAAATCTCTGGAATTGAGGATTATTCTGAGATAAAATTTCTTCCTATCTCTGATCCCAATGTATAACTAAAGGGATCTCACTACTGACCTGTGCCATGATTCATCATTAAAATTACTTTAAGATCAAAAATAACTTCAAATGTTTTGGATAATAAAGCTATGCTCGTGTCCAGATGACAAACTCAGGCAATTTTTAGGTGATCCAGGGACACAGATTTCCTTTAAGTCTTTCTTAGCTTGGCTTTTGGGCCATCCTGCTCTGCCTGACCCCAGCAGCCCCGGGGTCCTCAGCTCCTTTCACGTCTCCCTAGATCCAGCACCCATCCTTAATTCTTCAGCCACCTGCTGGAAGCCAATCCAGCCACAGGGAAGGAAAGTGGTCCTCCTGCACGAGGACAATGCCTACATTCCTCACCAAAAGTTTAAGGCCTGTTTTCTACTGGCACATTTGTTACTAAGAGGTCATTATATGTAAACCCTGTAGAACCAGGCAGTTTTCTAGTAACGTCTTCTATTTTCACAGAATCTGGTAAGAGAGAAGCCACATAAATGCCCTACAGGAAATTTGGGGGAACTAAGCCTACATCAGAATAGGTAGCTGACATTCCCAGTATTAAAACCACATGCATGAATGTCTTTAATATACCCAGTTAACAAGACACCTCACTTCACTGCAGGCCCTCAGGTTCTGCAGGAGATGCAAAGATGGGAAAGAGCTGATGTGCGGGGAGGCTCAGATGCTAGAGAGGCCTACGGAAGCACAGAGGCCAGTGCAACAGCAGTTCTGAGGAACACAGCACTCCCGCCCCAGTGACCAAGAAGTCCCCCAAGAAGAGGGGGAAGGGTCTGGGGGCTCTGCAACAGCAATGGAGACTTCCCCCTTATCCATAGCTCCGGCAGGGGTTTCCTAGTGCACAAGTTTACGGAGGAGGGGCCTGGCCGAGAAAGCTGGAAATGTCCTTTAGGGCCAGATGGCAGAGGTACTTGCAGGCAAGAGGTGGGCAGCTGCTGAGAGCCTCTGGGTAGCTAAGTGTCTGAGTAGTGTTTTAGAAATAATGGTAACCTGGCAGCCTGTGCAGAAAGAGGACAGGGGCCTAGAGAGGAAAAGCCTGACACCCTGGTTCCCACTACCAGCGCGAAGAGCCTAGGCCAGTGTGCCGGGAGCCGGGGAGGGATTTAACAAAGAGGAGAGCTAGCGAGCAAACTTCATTTTGCATACAACAAACCCATGGAGCTGCCTGCTCTATGCCAGGTGAGAAACATGACTAAAGCCCAACCCCACTGCCACAGAACCCTCGGTGTCACGGAGAAGACAAACACCTGAACGGCTGACGACACAAGCAGGTGTAAGTGACAGAAGTCAGGAGGATCACGGGCAGATAGAGGAGGGGCACCTCCCCCAGCCTTGGGAAGGTAGGAAAGACTTCCAAGAACAGAGGAAACCTGAGCCAAGCTTTGGAAGATGAGTGTATTCATTTCCTATGGCTGCTGTAACAAGTTACCACAAATCCAGTAGCTTACAACCACAGAAATGTATTCTCTTGCAGTCCTAGGGGCCGGAAGTATGAAATCAATGTGTCAGCAGAGCTAGACTCCCTCCTGTAGGAAAAGATCCTCCCCTTGCTTCTTCCAATTTATGGTGGCTCCTAGTGTTCCTTGGCTTGTCAGCATAATTCCAGTCTCTGCCTCTGTTTTCATGTCGTGACCTTCTTCCGTGTGTCCCCGGCTTCTGCTGTGTCTCCTCTTCTTATGAGGACACTCGTCATTGGATTTTTAAGGCCCACCTGGTTAATCCAGGATGATCTCGTCTCCACAGCCCTAACTTAATAACATCTACAGAGACTCCTTTTCCAAATTAGGTCGCATTCCTAGGTACCAGGGGGTAGGGCTTTGAACATATCTTTCGGTGGCCGCACATCAACCTCCTACAATGAGGGAGAGTTGATAATATGGCAGAGAGTAGAGGGACAGCATTCCAACATGAGTGAAAGTGTGCAGAAAACAAACAGTATCAGTAAGAACCAGTAACCACACGAACGTAGGGAAAAAAGCACAGGGAAATATAAAAAAAAGTAGCTAAGACTGTATATCGTGCTAAGGTTCACAAAGTACAGTCATATAATGATACTTCATTTGAGCTACCCAGTACCCTTGAAGGTAGCCACTAGGGTTAGCCAAATTTAGTCATGATATAGAGGCAGAGAGATTCAAAACTTGTCCAAACGCACATGCCTAGGAAGTGGCCGAATAGGGACTTGAACCTAGGACTTCCGATTCAAAATTCTGTGTCTATTTCATCATATAATGCTGCAGCCATCCCTCTACTATGGTTACAGAAAAAGATAAATTCTTGAGTCAAAATAATCACAAGCAGGCTTATGTTTTGACAACCTACAGGACATCTGGGAAATACGTCCCCACAATCCCTCTATGGGAAAGTGTAGGTTTCACTTAAGTTCATAAGGAAGAGAATTCCAGGGGTCCAACTCCCAGCACATTGGATCCAGTGACCCAGAGCCTGGCAGGGGGCACGTCTGCTGGGAGGACCCCAAAAGAGAAGGCATGTGAGAGCACCCAGCACACCCAGGTCACACAGAGGGCCCCAAACAAACCTCAGTTCCCTTCCCTGGCTCGGGGCCGCACAAGTCAGAGATGGGGAGGAGATGAACTGTGGCCGCTATGCCCAGACACTGTCACAGGCAGCAAAGCAAGGCTGCACATACAAAGCCCTGCCAGCCGGTGCTGGAAATAATGGAGGCTTAATACAAAGGCTCTAATTATTCACTTCACAACCTCCAAACCCTGGGAGTTGCCGAAGGAATGATAGTACTGCCTATTGATCCTTCTCTTCTCTGTGATTTACAGCACGAGAAAATTAGCAGCCGTGGAGAACAAATAAATGTGGGGCTGAGGTTTCATTAATGTGTTATCATTCCGTCCTGGAACCCAGGAGCACTACTGAAAGAAAGCTGAGACAGACACTTAGCCTTGCGGCCTGTCAGCTAGTGTGCAGCCGCAGCTGGGACCACAGCGGAAAGCCATATGCATCTTGCTCTTTTGTTCCCTGAGCCAGGATGTTGCAGCTGGAGGGGGGGAGGGAGGGTGGTGGAGGAAGGATGTTGCCACTGGAGGGGGGAGGGGGAGCAGTGGAGGAAGGATGTTGCAGCTGGAGGGGGGGTGGGGGGGCGGGGGAGGGAGGATGTTGCAGCTGGAGGGGGGGGCAGTGGAGGAAGGATGTTGCAGCTGGAGCAGGGGAGGAGGGGGGCAGCGCATGTGCAGGAAGCAGCCCTTTACTATGGTTGGGAGTAGTTTCCACCAGAGAAGAAATCGGGGTTCCTAATTCCTATTTCTAAGAGGTCAATCTGCTCTAGGAATATCGACCAAAAATAGATAACTCACACAAATACATTCTTGGTTGTTCTCCAATGTGAAATCGAAGGACGGCTGGAAAAGCAGAGAGCCAGAACCACCCGCTACCACTCCAGACTGGGAAGCAAACCCTGCCCCAGACCAATTACGTGGGAATCTCTGGGCCAGGGCCTAGGCATTGGGAATTTTGAAAGCTCCCCTGTCATTCCAATGTGCAGCCAACGCTGAGGACCTTTACTTTAAAACAAAACAAAACAAAACACTGGAATATCTCACCATCCCCAAATGCCTTTTTCCCCTGCCCCCAGGCTGAAATCTGGAGACAGGACAAGTTTTGGAATCTTTCTGCCTCTGCGTGAGGGCCTTGAGCTTTCCCAGCCTGGTATCTGAGGGTCTTGGGCTAGAGAAGAGCTTCTCAGCAGTTCAAGTCTGTGCATTTACTCCTGTCTTCCACTGTCTCCTGTCTGCTCCTGCAGCTCCCTGAAAACACACTCCGCTCAAGGACCAGCTCGGGACTTACATTAGCAATAATTGTGCTGCTCCTGCTATTTCTTGTTACTAACAACATCTAATATTTATTGAGCACAAATCATGCGTCAGGAATGGTTCTGAGTTCTTTACAGGCTGTGAAAAAGTTGTTATGTGTTACTGTACAAGGGCTCATTTAAAACTTGTGGGAAGTCTTAGTGTTTATGAGCATCACGTACAAGACAGAGAGCTAATATTTGTGCCTAAGAAGCTGGCTGAATATAGATTCACAGAGCACGAGAAAAAAGATAGTGAATAACTCAGTGAAGAAAAAAAAAGCCATTGAAGTCAAAATACAGGGGTGCAAGTCCATAAGTCACACTGGCGTTAGAGGACCCCGTAAAGATGAGTAACGGTGAGTTGGTCTCACTGAATCAAATTGGTTAGATAACTGTACTGTGGTTGAAAGGAAACTGTCCCCTGTGTCTTCAAGCTGTGTGATTCTTGAGTCACTGAACAACACCCTGGCTTTTCCATGGGGCTTATATATCATGGGCCAGGTTTTCTCTATGGCTGAAGCCACAAAATCATACAAGGCAGAAGCTTAAAGGATTCAATTAATTCAACAACAGAGAGAATTTATTACACAAGCAAAAAACTTTCAGTGTGGTCTGAATCCCTTAGTTAGAAGTAACAGTAGGGACACCTGGGTGGCTCAGTTGGTTAAGCCTCTGACTCTTTGTTCTGGCTCAGGTCCTGATCTTCCGGTTGTGGGATTGAGCCCCACATCAGGCTCTGCACTCAGCACAGAGTCGGCTTCAGATTCTCTCTCCCTCTCCCTCCTGCCCACTCTCTTTCTTTCTGTCTCTCAAGTAAATAAATAAAATCTTAAAAAAAAAAAAAAGTAACAGTAGAGGGTGCCTGAGTGGCTCAGTTGGTTAAGCAACTGCCTTCGGCTCAGGTCATGATCCTGGAGTCCCGGGATTGAGTCCTGCATCAAGTTCCTTGCTTGGCAGGGAGTCTGCTTCTCCCTCTGACCCATTCCCATCTCTCATTCTCTCTCTCAAATAAATAAATAAATAAAATCTTAAAAAAAAAAAAAAAGAAGGAGTAACAGTAGACCAGGAGGAATAAGAAACCCTGTATGAGGGTCCTGCCTCCCATTCTGCTTCTAACATCAGGTAATGCAAGGGAACCTTAAGTCCTGCTTCTGACCTTTGCATTTGCTGTTCTCTCTGCCTAGAATGTTCTTCCCCAGATATCCACATGGCTAACTCTTCACTACTTTCAGGTATTTGCTCTTCTGTTATCTTCTCTGTGAGACCATTCCTGGCCATCCTATCTAAAACTTCAGTGGACTCTTCACTTAGTACATACATGCATGCCCACGCACGTATGCCCCCCCACACACACTTTCTACACTCCTTCTCTCTCTTCTATAAAGATTTGCTTATTTTTATTTGAGTGAGAGAGAGAGAGAGAGAGTGCAAGTAGGGGGAGGGGCAGAGGGAGAGGGAGAGAATTTTTAAGCAGACTCCCCGCTGAGCTCGGAGCCCACCTGAGGCTCGATCCCAAGACCTGAGATCACAACCTAAGCCAAAATCAAGAATCTGTCACTGAGGTACCCCTTCCCTCCCTTTTTTTTCCTTTAGCACTTATCATTGCCTAGTACTTATGCAGATTACTTATTTGTTTTATTTCTTGTTCATCCTTCTCTTCTCCCATTAATGTGTAAACTTCATGAAGGCAAAGATTTTTGTGTTTTGTTTACTGATAGGTGCCCAACACCTACAACATGATGGCTGCATTTCCAAAAGGAGATGCTCAGTAAAAATGTGTTGAACGTGCCCATGAACCTTGTGTAAGCCTCATGAGAAATAGTGATCTGGTGTTCATGAATGCTAAGCTAAAATTTTTATTTATTGCAATAATTCAGACATAATTTGTAAATCCAACCACATTCTGTTAACTTAAAACTGAGGTTAAGAACTCCTCTAAGGTAATTATTGGTTTCACATAAGCTATGCACACACAGTACATCCTCTTTTGCAAAAATGTGATCAGGCAATTTGCATTCGACACTCAGATAAGCATCTGAGTCCTGTGCTGACAGTAAGACTATAAATTGACTGATTACCGAATAACACTTTGGCTTTCTAAACACAGCTCTGCCTTTTCTCAGCAGAGCTCAAAAAAAAAAAAAAAAAAAGAGCTTAAAAATAGGAAAAAAGGAGTCAAAAAAGTGGAGTAAAAACTTTATATATTTCCACTAGAATATTCGTTCCTTTATGTATATTCTCTCCTAGAGTCTAACAAAGAAATGCCTGTAAAACTTTACAATTCAGGTGCTCTTTGCTTTTACTAAAGCCCAGATCAAAGAATCCAAATGAAAGATTGTATCTATCTTTACAGAATCATGTTCTGAACTGTCTCCCTGTGTGGCTTCCTAGAAACCTACCAGGAGGCTTTGAAGCTGGGAGGAAGCAGCTGGATATTTTCACAGGTGAAGTTAGTGATTTGTTTCCATAAAACTACAGCGAACTCTCCTTTATAATTACAGATACTTAACATGAAAAGTTAGGAGCTCACTGATATTAGAGGAAAAGTTATATAACTGGGTGGATTCAGAAACCAGAACAACTTGGGTTTCACTCAGAGCAATAAATGACTACATTGTGATAGTACCTAAATTTCCACTACTCATTTTCCCTAAAAACAGCATTCCCTAACTATATACCTTAGTCAAGCCTGTCTGTTCCCTGCTTTCAAATGATAGACTACTCTGAAGCTGGCAATCAAGAGATTTTGGAAATAAGATGCCAAGATAATGAAGATCAGAAACAAAAATTTGGTTTATAAAATAAAGCTTAAAAAATAGAGCTACATTATCCATAATTGCATATAAGTAATAACAAAAATAGTAAATATCTGGAAGGGGAAAAAATAAACAATTTAATATATTAACAATTTCACTTATGTAAATCTATTTAGATTAATTTTCTGCGACCATAGCCCTATTAGTGGTATTTCACTGAGCTAATATAAACTATTAAAAGACAACAGATGAATACAGATGGCAATTATTCCTTTTCAATTCAAGCTGCATGTTTCCCACTTCATCCTTTTTAAACTGCATTAAAGCCAAGGAAAAAGTGTCTAGTGAGAGGTCAGCTGTCATTATACTCATGCCCACTTTGTAATAATACTGGCTCCCTTTGATAACTACAGGAAGCCATATTAGTTACTACTATATACTACAAAGAGAATGGACTGTTTTTAGTAATATAATAAATGAATTCAGGGCAATGATGCAAATTAGAAGATTTTATACAAAATTTCTCTGTTTTTTAGAGGGAAGAGTAAGTCCTGATCTCTACAGAAATACCACTTTTCCATAGAAATGAAATTGCAAACCCTATAACAAACTAACGTGAAGGGGTGCTACTCTCAGGCTGTCATGTGACCCTGACAATCATATGAGTTGTAGAGGTGGGGGAGGGGCAAGAAATCCTAGCCCCGCCAAGGAGAGATGGAGGAGGGAGTATCTCTTTAGGCTCTACATTTTTCCTCTAGGTTTGCATTTGCTTTAGATTACCTGGCCAAATGATGCTTTTCTACAAAGGCAGAGCCTTGATCTAAGACAGGGTTCTGAAGGATCATGAAGATCCTATGCAACTTTATCTAAAATGCGGCAAATTATAAGATTTAGCCAAGAGTCCCATTTCTGGAAGAGCTTGGAAATCCTGATTCAAGGTACATTTTCTTAGGGCAAGGATGGGCACCCCTAGAGAAGCAGACCACATACAGCTGTGTTCTGCAAGCCAGCCTTGACAAGCAGCCTAGTGTGAACTGGACTGCTAGCAGGAGGCAGAGGAGAGAATGCTAAAGCCAGTTTATTTCATCAAAGACCATGACATTTCCAACAGCAATTTGAGTTTTGACAAAGCTGTAACAGGAGAGGATTGATCCCTAGAGGGAGGGTCAGATCGGTTAATCATGAACATTCCTTCCAACTGTAAAACACAAAAATCCTTGACTCAATGAGCATCTGAGTGTCTATGTGCCCCAAAACAAAGCAACTTTCAATAAATATTCCTTTTGCACCACAGCCACCATATTGTGAGGATTCCAACACGGCAGCAATTTTTACTGCAACACACTGAGGGTAAAAATTGTAACTAAATCTGTAACTCACATAATGGAGCTTGAACTTGCACTCATCTTCAATTTCATCTGCGCTGTCTTCGTCGGAAACTTCCCCCTCCTCTGCATCATCCCCAAGATGATAAGGCAACTTCTTGCCCTGAAAAGGAGCAACACACCCAATTTAAAAATGACAATAGTGTAGATGTCTGCTGTCTGGGGCAGGTTCACTTGATTGGCAGCATCTATTTCATGTGCCTACACTCTAGCCCCGAGAGGCTACAGAAGCAAATGTCCAGCATTTTTGGCCACTATGAGGGGATTCCTTAAAATACAGGGATGGAAAAGGATGGAAGGATGTTCATAAGCCCGGCAGCCAAAAATAATGATGAGTTTCTAAGTATCATCCCAGGCTGCTATCCAGGCTGCTGTTCTCTAAACTCAGACCCTAGTGACTTTTAGTATTCCCGCTCTCCACACCATCACTGGCCTTCTTCAGCATGCTGGATTTTCCCTCGCCCACTCCCACCCTGCCCAGGATCACCAGCATAGTAAGGTTTTCAGAGAACTCTCTGTCCCTATTTTCCTGTACCTTCCCTGATTACCCAAAGCTCTTGACCCTGGGTCCTTAGAACAGCGATAGTTTCAAAGCTGATTAAATCATTTACATAATGAAAGCTAGATCTATATTAAGACTCCAAACTCTTGGGGTTTGGATATTTAAATTTTTCTTCTTTATTTTCTCCAACTTACAGAGGGTCGTTTATAGGATTAAAAGGATGAGATTTAATTTTCCTTTGTACTGATATGTATATATTTGTACATGCTATCTGCAAAGTGAAAACTACACTCTCTTTTTCACACGAACATGTTTAGAGATAAACAGATGTAGATATATGGATATATACATACCTATATTTCTAAGTAAATGTGGCAGAACATTTTTTCACTTCCTCCCGTGTATCATTAATAACAAAACAGCTCAGAATTAAAGTATTTATGTCTCTATATTATTTGAAGTCTTTTCTAATACGGGAGGCTTCTATAAAATGAATTTATTTTCCTTTATTTGAGAGGGCACTAGAGAGTCGCTATGTTGATATAGCAGCACCAGAAATAAGGGACTCAACTAAGTGGTTGACATGTTCAGGAACATATAGACATCAAGTTAACAATCTCCTTCATTTATTCACCACCAACTACTTATCCAGAGTCTCTGTTTTGGGCACAATGACAGACAACCAAGATGGACCTGTACCCAAGACATTTAAAATGTGATGACAGCAATTCCCTCTTTTGAAATAGAACAGAGCCAACATATTTTATAAATGTAAAGCAGAACAGAGCTAACAAATATGAGAAGTAACATCCACAAGGAAGGAGTAACAATCCTTGAATGACAGAAACAGTTCTGATACCACCAAATGTAACCGTGATGGGTACGCAGTGATGAGCTGATAGGGCAGCCGTACCCAGCTTTGCCCCCCCTTCATGTACGTGTGGTGGTGGGTGAGAGAGCAGAGAGAGAGAAAGCTTCCTGCTCTGAGCATCCACAGGTGCCCTAATTTTCCATCCATCTAAAACTGAATTAAAAGACATGAGGGCCATAATTTTTTCCAACTCTTCCACATTCCTGGTTCTCAAAAGATAGTTTATCCAGGCAGATAGGAAGAAAAGCAATGCAACAGAACACTTTCTTAATGCTTCTAAATCAATAGTTACACCTAAGGGAAATCATAGAATAAATTAAGGCAGAACTTAATATGACTCAAGGAACTTAGTTGTGGTCCAGTTGATATAAACAAAGAATGCCCAGGTATCTTTTAGGGGTCTCTTTCTGATCTACAGACTATTGCATGCAGGAGTTACCAAGAATTAATTTAATTGGTCCATGATACATGGAAATATTGTGAGAGGCTGGAACCATAGCTACCACTCAGCTCCAAGCTGCATGACCCAAGGAGTGTGGTAATGACTCTATGATTTGCATCCGTAAAAAGTAAGAGGCTTGGACCAGATAGCTACAGTTTCTTTCAGCAATAAGAGTCTAGGGAAAATTACTAAGTTTGTTATCATTTTTGTTCAAAAGCAACTTTTTATTTGCTTTTCAGGAGATAGGTGTGTGTATATATATGGTTGGAAAGTATGTGTATTATAATTATAATAATAAACAACTTGTCAATCTCTAAAGTGGTAAGGAGCCACTAAAATGGTGCCTTTTGGACCAAAGATTGCTCCTAAAGGGATGTAGGAAAATCAGTTCCTTTGTTTTTGCTTCAAATGGAAATGCATTGGCCCATAGATCTGGGCGATCTCCTTAAAGTCTGAAGAACGCTGCTACTAGTAAATGAACCTTAAATGCCTTGAAATGCTCGCAGTCCATGCTGTTGCCACTCCTCCCAATGAGTGCCCAAGATCATCTGGTCCTGGTGTACCCTGGTTCCCATAAGCCCTAGGACATTCTATGGCAAATGGCTCAAAGTCCAATTATGCAGAAGGGACTCAATTCCTATTAAATATCTACCTTAAGTTCCACTGTCCAAAAGGGAAGTATTTCAACCACATGGACTTACTCTGCATTTAACCTTCTGACTGCTGGCTCAAAACTACAGGAAACATGGAAACATTTACAAAGCTATTAAGGTGACATTTAGCTTTTTAACCCAGCAATCAGTTTTTACCACAGAGGAGTTTGTTTTAGCAAGACTTCAGGAAAATTGACCTTAATGTTATCTCCTACATTATTTGGAGCTTTTGTTCAAAATGCTTTCACACATACAAATGCCCGACAATACCTCTTTGATGGATTCAGTCTATAATTCTCACGTAACTGACAGAAAAATAGGTTTTGACCAATTCCAAAGAGTACTCCACATCTTTCCCATTTGCTGCCCTCCCTTAGAGCCCCTGTTAAAGTATTCCTAGGAAATTACACCGTTTGACTTTCTTACGCCTCCTTTGTGATATTTGATTTTTTGATACACATTTCTTTTCAGTAAAATGTAACCCAATTTGGATATTAATACCCTGCTGCTCTTCCTTAGATCTTTAGTCTCAAAATAATACGACTATCCAAGATGGACTTAGTCCAAACACACAAAATTAACAGGAATTAAGTAAAATCACAAAGTCAGCCATGTGAGATCTCAACTGTTTTTTCTGGCTATTCTTTGTATTAATAATATCCACGGCAGATAGTAAATTTCCTCCCTCAGAAAATCTGTTCATAAAATGTCATTCTATTCACCTACTGCTCCTTCGCATACACATGAGTCCTGTGGGGCATTATGTCCGTGCCTGGGAAGCAAGCTCTTCTCACTTACATAACCAAGGCTGATCAACCGTAAAGACTGTTGTCTGTTTGTTCTTCTTTCTTTTTCTCTTTTCTTCTTTTGACAGACAGTTATTGGAGCTTGAAGTGGGGGAGAAGAATCTGAAAGAAATACTTTCAGATATGGACACCAAGAGCCTCCTCTTCCTCTGTACCACCTGCACCTACACATCTATTTCTCGCCAGGGTAAACTCTTACAGACTAAAATAGTAAACACTTGGCTTACAGTATTGATCTCCTCCCTTCACAAAAACAAATCCCAGAATACGTGATCTGTGAATAACAAGCTCTTTCTGAAGGTACAACTACCAATAAAGTCCAACAAGATGCATAAACAAATCTAGATGATCCTTCATGGATTGACTCTGTTGTTCTCTTGATAAACCAGTTTTTAGTCCTTTAAGGGAGGGAGGGTTTCGTTGGTCATGAATGCCTTTTATGGCATTCCTTGAGGTAATTACCTTCACTAGGATTTTGCCTTTCAAACTTTGAGGGCTTGGAAGCTGTTTGGTCTCTCCTGTGTCTACAGATGACAGGTCCAGTTTGTCTCCAAATATTCCTTTCAGGTACTGAGCAATCTTCCTCTGTTGCTGGACACTGCAGTGATTCTCAATGGACAGGATGACCGGGAACCTAGGAGCACAGTGACAGATTCTCAAGGCATCACATACAGGCAACTCGCAGGGGTGTTTGAACATCATTCTACATTCATTATGTTCTTACAATCCTAGTGACAGTATTTGTGAGAACCATGATGATTAAAATGAGAAAGATGGAAGGTGCATTCTTTTTTTTTAGATTTTATTTATCTATTTGAGAGAGAGAAAAAAAAAAAACAAGAGGAGCAGCAGGCAGAGGGGGACACAGGCTCCCCACTGAGCAGGGAGCCTGATGCAGGGCTCGATCCCGGGACCCGGGGATCATGACCTGAGCCAAAGGCAGACGCTCAACCGACTGAGCCACCCAGGTGTCTCATGGAAGATGCATTTTTAAAGAAACGCTGCCAACCAAATATATTTTGCCAGGCATAATGGCTGAACAAAACAAAACCATGTGGGATGACTTCATTTAATATTTTGCATTTAAAAAATGGCACATACATTATATCTCTTTTAAAAGAAAAAAAAAGAAAATTTTAAGAGAGATAAGCCTAAAGAAAGAAAACTCATAGAACGTAATTTTGTCTTATTTATTCAAAAATCTAAAGGAAGCAAAAATAGATAACGGGGAAAGATAATCTCTTCAATAAATGGTGCTGAGAAAACTGGACAGCAGCATGCAAAAGAATGAAACCGGACCACTTTCTTACACCATACACAAAAATAAACTCAAAATGGACTAAAAACTAAAATGTGAGCCCTCAAACCATAAAAATCCTAGAAGAGAGCACAGACAGTAATTTCTCTGACATCACCTGGATCAACATTTTCCTAGATATGTCTGAGGCAAGGGAAATAAAAGCAAAAATAAACTCTTGGGACTCCATTGAAATAAAAAGCTTTTCCACAGTGAAGGAAATCATCAACAAAACACAAGGCAACCTACTAAATGAGAGAAGAGATTTGCAAGTGATATATCCAAAAAGGGGTTAATATCCAAAATATATAAAGAACTCATACAACTGAACACCAAAAGCCCTCCAAGAAATCCAATTAAAAAATGGGCAAAGGACCTGAATAGACATTTTTCCAAAAAAAATATACAGATGGCCAACAGACACATAAAAAAATGCTCAACCTCACTATCAGGGAAATGCAAATCAAAACCACATGAGATATCACCTTACACCTGTCAGAATGGCTAAAATCAAAAACAAAAGACAAAACAAGTGTTGGTGAGGATGTGAAGAAAAGATACCCTCATATGCTCTTGGGAATGTAAACTGGTGCAGCCTCTGTGGAAAACACTATGAAGATTCCTCAAAAAAGTTAAAAATAGAAATACCATATGATCCAATAATTCCACTGCTGGGTATTTACCCAAATGAAAACACTAATTCAGAAAGATATATGCACCCCTATGTTTATTGCAGCATTATGTACAATAGCCAAGATATGGAAGCAACTTAAGTGTCCATTGCTTGATAGACAAATGGGTAAGGAAGATGTGGTGTGTGTGTGTGTGTGTCTCTCTCTCTCTCACACACACACACACACACATATACAATGGAATATTACATATTACATACACGCATCCATAAAAAAGGATGAGGTTGTGCCATTTACAACAACATGGATGGACCTGGAGGGTATCATGCTAAGTGAAATAAGACTGAGAAAGACAAATGCCATATGATTTCACTTATATGTGGAATCTAAGAAGAAAACAAATGAATAAACAAACAAAAAGCAGGGTCAGAACTATAAATACAGAGAATAAACTGATGGTTGCCAGAGGAAAGGGGGATGAGGAGCTGGGCTAAGCTGGGTGAAGGGGAGTGGGAGGTACGGGCTTCCAGTTATGGAATGAATAAGTCATGGGAATAAGAGGTACAGCATAGGGCACATAGTCAGTGGGACTGTAATAACATTGTATGGTGACGGTAGCTACACTTGTCGTGAGCACAGCATAATGTATAAACGCATCAAATCACTATGTTGTACACCTGAAACTAATGTAACATTGTGTGTCAACTATACTCAAATAAAAAAAAATAAGCTTCAGGATAAAAACTTAGGTAAATTCAATTTAAAAAATGTCTAAAAATATCTAACAGACCACAGAGTACCATTAAGTATAGATATTTGAAAATATATTATCCGCCCCCAGCTTGAAAATCACTATTGAGGATAAAACAGCATAATGGAATTTCGTGATTTATGGCATCCTATGCCAAGCATTTCAAAATTGTTTGGATAGAATTTTATATACTAGTCTTTACTTTCAGAAAGGAAAAAAAAGTCAAGCATTCACTCTCCCCCAGTCCTCAGGCTCCTGTGCAGAGAATGTGAAACCCAAGTAGACTGATTACCAAAGACAGCCTCCAGAGTTGGTGGCCAAGGCAGAAAGGGAACTCGGCCTGATCACTGATCTTACTCTTCTTCTGACGTTGTTTTTTCTTCAGAGTAAGAAATTATTTCAAATTTAGCTTGCTGTTTTTTTCCTACTTTTCTGTCATATGTCTTCTGAAGTAACAGGCCATATATATTTTCCAGAGCATATAAACCAATATTTAAATTGGCTAATATATCTATGTAGAGAAAAAAAATTTTACTTCTGGGCTTGTATGACAGCACTTGCTTCACAGGAGGGCCTACGACTTCCTGAAATTACATCCTTTCTTCATTAGTAAAACCTGATGCCAGAGGTAATAGAAAAGATGAACCTTTGTGGCCGGAGTGGGTTACCTTACTCCAATCTGTTTGCTCTTGTGTCCACATGGGTTTCACCCCAGAATGTTAGAAAGAGAGAAAAACAACAACAAGCTAGCTAGAGATTGTCTATGCAATCACATCAAGGTGTTCTAACGGTGGGTTTTTAAATTAGCCATCTGTTTGTAAAAAGCCTATTAGGATCTAAAGATACTCAACATAAAGCTGTGCTTCTCAACAGGGGACAAGGGAGGCCATGAGGTCCGGTTTCCCAAATAGATATTTGTCAACGTTTCTGGTGGTCACGATACGGGGGGGAGGGTGCGGGGAACGCTACTGATAATTTAGTGTGGAGAAGTCAGGACGCTGTAACCTTCTTAGAATGCACAAGACAGTTCCCCACAACAAAGAATTATCTGGTCCAAAATGTCAATAGTGCCAAGGCTGAGAAACCCAGGTATTAAGAAGGCCTAAGAAAGAAAAGAAAAAGACTGAACTTTTAAAATGTACTAGACAAGCGTATCAACTTTTCGTTTGAAGTGCTCTTCTCCTAAGTATTCCTAAACAGGAAGTAAAGCACCGGCAAGTCATCAGAGGATGCTCCAAGGTGGCAGGGCTTTTCAACACCCAACTTCACATTTTGGAAAACAATGGCATAATCACTTCATCGACTTTGCTAAAACTAGTAGCAATCAGGGTAGAAAAGACCCGTCAGATTTCAGTACTTGGGATGCTTGTATGTAGCAGACACCATAAACCAAACCTGCCATGCAGCACGCATCTCTCATTCCAACAGCATTTTAGCCTCATGGTTAATAAATAAGAAGACCAAATATTAAAAATTTTAAAGGCTACTAACTTTTATAAAATTAATTTTATGTAATTGTAATTTTGTTTCTTTTAATTCAAAAAAAGTCATTTCTTTGACTTTATATACATAGCTGTCTGGTATATTGCAGGCACCTGCTAGGCAATAAGGAATGAATAAGACATAGCCCCCTAGTTCCAAGGAGCTCATGGTCTTAAAGACTCAAAAGAAGGCAGAAAGCCAATAGTTATAACAGAGTGCTATATAGATAAAATAGAAATATGCTCAGCGTGCAAAGAACAGAGAAAGGAGCATTTAAATCAGCTGGTGTATCAGTAAGTTTGCCAGAGGGACAATGCCTAAGCAGTCTTGAAGGATGAATAAAGATTAGGCAGGTGGAATAATGGGAAGAATGTGCCGGGCAGAGAGAACAGCACATTGAGGTAGGGAGTTGTGAAAGAACTGGGGTTACTAAGGAATCCAAGAGACAACAAAGGCAAAATCCTCCATCTCTGTGGAGCAATGGTAGAAGAAGACCCTGGAAGAGAAAGAAGAAGCCAAGCCCTAAAGGGCATGGAAGACATGACTGTGCCACAGGGAGCTTGTGAAGGACTTTAAGACATACAACATCATACTTATGTTTTCAGAAAGGAAAATATTGCCCTAGTGTGGAGGATGACCCAAAGAGAAATGAAAATGGAGAGAAGGCAATGGAGTCAAAAGATAATTTAGGAAGTAGAATTGACAAGAACTGACTGAATCTAGAATGGCTCAGTTTTTGGCTAAGACACTGGTAGACAGTGCTACCCCTAACTAAATGGAAATAGAGCCAGAGGAGGTTTGGCAGAATGAGATGCTGAGTTCAATTTGGGATGTGAGCTCTGTGATGGCAGGAGTCTTCTCTTTTGTTCAGTGCTGTGGTTCCCTGCACCTACTGCAGTATGCCTGGCTTAGAGTAGGCACCATTAAATACCTGAAGAAATAATGACATTTGTTGATTCTGAGGTTCCTATGGGATACTCAGATGGATTTTTACTAGGAATTTTTCTACATAGGTCTGAAACTGAGGGGGAAGTTCTGGACATATAATTAAATAACCCAAAAGTAGAACAATGGCAATAACTTAAGAAATAGTGATTATTAGAGGAATGAGGAAATGGAATAGAAGACCATAGGCCAAAAAAAGAGTGAGAAGCAATGACAGCATAGAGGGGAATGTTATAGTAGAAGCCCCAAGAAAGCAAGTATTGAGGAGAAAAGAGTGATCATTATCCAATGCCAAGGAAGAGTAAAGCGACGCAAGGATGCTGGACACTTCAGTATATATAGGACACCCAGCAAGTCTGAAAACCTAGCTGTTACTATTTTACTGTAGTGTAAAATAATATCAATAACCTATTTATCATGTATAGTAACCTATGTTTCCAAAGTTTATGGACACTCTGTAGAAATGAGGTCAGTCTTTGCAAGAACATGCTTCCAGGAGGCAATGTCTTGAGAGAGAATGGGCTAAGAAATAAATGGAGCATGAGAAATTACAAACATGGAGCCCATATTACTTGCTCACAACATTTGGCTGGGAAGAAAGGAGAGAACTAGGGTCATAGAAAGGGAGATGAGGACTCCAAGGAAGGGTGTGTAGTGCTGTAGTTGTGGTACATCAGCCAATGCTCTGTGTGCTAGCTTAGCAGCCAAGTGTTGCTGTACTTACTCATTCTTCACAAAGGCGTGCTTGTCGATCGTCTCCACAACATCTCTGAAGAGAATTTTTGAAGTCAGAGTATAACCATGGTGGACCACTGGCTCTCCATCTGGGCCATCCCAACAGTCAACTGCCAAAAATAGAACTTTACATCAACAACGCAAAGCTTCTGGTGTCTGCTAGTATTTCGGGAACTATCAGACCAATATTATTTTACATTTATTATTTAAGATTATACATGTTATGATCATGACAAAGGTATCAGACAGAGAGATGGGTGTTCTGGCATATTTATCAGAATAAGGAATTAAAGATAATAAACGATTTGAATGCTTATAGTTAACAAAGATGTCATATTCACAAGCAACCTAGCATTTCCTAAGAACGCTCATTAGAAATCCATCTAAATCCAATCAAGTATGCCCAAGGATAGTGATACTTCTTAACAGGTTGTTTTTCTGATGTCACTTCTTCATTTTCAGTTTACTAAAGTCTTTTAGTAAATTGCAGTGACCCTCTCAAATCAATAACAGAGTTTTTCATTACTGTACACTTAAACTCATTATGTTTCTATTCAATTTTCACTTTATAAATTCTACAGTAGCTATAAAATAACAATGACTTCCTAAGTTCAAATCCTCAGGTCCTGCCAAGATTTATGTGAATATGGGCAAATGATTTAATCATTTAAAGACTTGCTTTCCCCCACTGATAAAAGGAAATAATGGTCGAATTTGCTTCGTAAATTTGAGTGATGACTATGTAAAGCTGCTTATAATACTGCACAGTACATAGCAATTGTGATTGTTATTGGTAATATTGATACTGCTATACGTATAGACAGCCTCACTGGTTCCCAGCTGCAGAAAGACAACCCCCACCATCCACCCCGACTTAAGAGTTTGCCTTCCTTGCTTTACACTTGACCACGAGCCTGGTTTCTCAAAACAATGCTTTCACCATGTTGTTCCTTTGCTCAAAAGTCTACTCAACACATAACACAGCATCCAACCCACATACAGCATGTACTCAGTAGATACATGTTGAATTTATTAATACTCTACAGCAGCTCCTGCCTGCTTAACCCCAAGGTCTCTATCTTTTGGGCTAGAGACTGGCTAGCAGTTCACTCAGCCTGTTATCCACTTTCGCCCTAGCACGCAGCTGGACTACACTGCCCAACCTTCCCTTGCCATGGGATGTAGACATTGAAATGCAGGCAGAAATTATGTGCACCACTTCCAGGTCTGATCTGTGAAAACTTTCCCTACACATTCATCCATACTCTCTCTTCTTTTGCTATCTCTGCAGAAGACATGTGCTGGAGATGGCATGAGCCTAGACCCTAAATCATCGCGTGAAAGATTCACCTATTAGGGACACCTATTTTGGACTTTATAATAAGCAAGAAATAAATTTCAGTTGTTTTAAGCACAGAGATTTTAGGTTTAACTCTTAAAGGAACTTAAGTTGCCATAATATCCTAGCTCCTGTCTGACAAGTCAACTTTATTTTCTCCTACACCTTACACTCACAGACGTGTTCTTCCGTTAGGCAAGTTTCCTCACATACAACCAACCCTACCTCCACGACTCTGCTTCTTTCATTTAAGGTCAACCAAAAGGCCCTCTTTCACTTCCCTTATCTAAATCCCAATCAAGGCTAAGCTAGGATCCCGCATAGAATCTTGCCAGCTCTCATGACATTGCCCTTCCATATAGCATAGTCGGGCAACTCTGCCTGCCAGAGCTGAGAAAGGTCACAACTCTAGATCTTACTGCTATGAATTTTCCCAATTTTTAAATATTGGCAATTAATCCATTTTTTAAAATCACAAATATGAGCCAAACATTCTGCAGGCTGGATTTGGCTAATGGAATGCCAGTTAAAACTTTGACTTTTAATTAGGGTCAGACAGTTCATGACCACACCTGTTCTTTATTTTAGTAGTACCTTCCTCATACGTGTGCTTTGTATATTATATCAGGAAATGGTGTGTCCTTTTTTTTTTCTAAAACTTTCAAGCTGTTCACCATAACCCTAATAGGCTTTGATGGTTAATTTTATGTGTCAACCATGCTAGGCTAAAATGTCTAGTTATTTGATCAAACACCAGTCTAGATGTTGCCTTTAAGGTATTTTTTAGATGTGATTAACATTTAAATCAGTAGGCTTTGGGTAAAGTTACTCACTCTCCATAAAGTGGGTGGGATTCATTAACCAGTTGAAGGCCTTAAGAGTAAAGACTCCCAGGTGCCTGGGTGGCTCAATTGGTTGAGCGACTGCCTTTGGCTCAGGTCATGATCCTAGAGTCCCTGGATCGAGTCCTGCATGGGGCTCCCTGCTCGACGGGGAGTCTGCTTCTCCCTCTGACCCTAGCCCCTCTCATGTGCTCTCTCTCATTTTCTCTCAAATAAATAAATAAAATCTTTAAAAAAAAAAAAGAGTAAAGATTCCCATTTCCTGAAGAAGAAATTCTCCTCAAGCCTGTAACATCAACTCCTACCTAAGGCTCCAACCTCCTCGCCTGCTATACATATTTCAGACTTGCAAATCCCCATGATCATGTAAGCCAATTTCTTAAAATCGACCAATCTTTCTTTCTCTCATGTATATGAGAGAGATCCTATTAGTTCTGTTCCCTAATAAGTTACCTATATTACAATTAAACATTGGCTGTTAAATTATCCTTAGGGGAAAAAATGGAAAAGATAAAAGGAAAACAAAACCTTCAAGGCTAACACCACAGGAATATAGGAAACAAACTTTAAAGATGCTGTTAAGAAGATCAAAGCTTTTGGGATACTTAAGTAACAAGTTGCACTATTCCTTTGGGCCTACAAATGAGGTCAAACGTCTCAAAGACATTTCCTAAGAGGAGAAGCTCCATCCATCTTTTGACATGGACTTGACATTCTTTCATTTGTCCTTGGATAAAGGTATGGAAAGAAGGAACAGATATTTCAAAGTATGGAATTTGAATAATTTAGACCCTGAGTTGGCCCCCTTGTGGAGGAAAAAGGGCATAACAGGCTTTCTCATAAATGAACAACATCCTCGCAAAAAGAATGATGTAGACCAGGCAATGCCATGCCCGTTTGATTCTCGTGTATACATAAAAGTAGCTCTTAAAACTACATTGGTCATGAAAGGAGGTGCTCTTCTGCTAGCATTTATAACATAAGCAGAATACCTGTAGTCGAGGATGGTTCTTCTAATGCTCACTTTTTAGATCTATTTCATCACCTGTCTGCTAAACGAGGATAACAACACTACCAAATGGTAACTGGCATCCTAACACATGGCAATCATAGCCAAGTTCAAATGACAGTGAAGGTTCCTGTAAGAGCTCATGCTATAATGGAAATTCCTCTAACAAATTCCCCTAGCCACAAAATTACCAGGGGCCAGTTTTTCAATCACATCACCTATTAGAGGCCCCCGAAAGCACCCTGACAAAGCGTTGGTCAGTTCTGCAGGCTAGCCAAGCAGCTAACATGACAGCTTTTCATAACGGAACTTAAAAGCGTTCCATCCTGATAGCGCTTCCAGAGATAACAGGAAAGGTTGTAAACCGATTATAGCAGTGATGCGACATCAGTTCCATAATGACGGTGAAAAATCCCCTGGACAGAACATCCATATTTATCAGGCAACTTGGGCTGAAAATCAAGGGAATGAAAGGCCATGTAAAAAATGTTATCCAGTTTATTTGCTGACAAACCCACTTCACCAAAAAAAGACTTATTAGTCTTCCCCAAGACACTATATATATCCTGACCAAGGATATTCCTCAGCTGAACTAATGGAGACGGAAAACACAACATTATCAAACCAGAAGCTCAAAAGCGGAGAAATTCTTCAGGTCACAGTACCATGAAGAACCTGTCCAGAATCATTACTCTCTACCTCTAAGTGCTATGCTTGGCAAAAGCTGCTTCCAAAAAATATTTATGGGACCTGAAATTTCCAATCCTTGACCTGCTAGATTCCATAAATCGGGTTCTTTAAATCCTAGCTAAAGCTATTCCAGTGTAAAAACAACTTGATCTGGACTCAAGGTAGATGACATAGCACTGGGTATATATACACCGGTGTCTCAGGCCCAGGCTTCAGCTGTGAGCTCCCATCTTCAAAGCACAGGGCTGACAGAAGTTGTTAGGAGAGCACAAAAGATCATGTCATCAAATTCTCAGTCTTCAGGAACAACTAAATATTTAGATGGAAGTCCTAATCTTAAAGCAAATTCCTTCTTTTAAAGCCACCGTCCTCTCAGTGCTTTACTTCACTTTCTCTAGCCTTCCTTATGTGACCTGATGGCCTTCATTTGATCCCTCCTAGGGCTGATCATGCCATTCAATGCTTGTGCCTCCAGAAAACACACAGACTTCCCAGAGAACAGTGGAGTAGGGGAGTTAAATCAACTTGAGTTCAAAGCTCTGCTCCCAAGCTTCCTAGCTATGGGAACTTGAGCCCCTTCACCCACTCCAAGTTGGGGTGTCCTCTTGAGGTTATTCCACCTCCTTAAGTTATAAGCATCACATGAGAATGTATGGAGAGCACTCAGTCAGGACCTAGCTCACAAAAAGGGCTGAAATCATAGTAGTTCCTCTGTCCTTCCTACAGTGCATTCAAAGCTGAAGTGATAACCATAATTTTGAACATGAAATAGATCCCAGACAAAGCTGACCAAATCCCTCAAATAAATATAAATTCTTCTCCTCAACAAAAACCTTCCAGTAACAGGAGTTTGACTTTCACTGCCCACTTACAGATTATTCCAATAGTCATAACTTCAAGTAAGCCAAATAACAGGGGAGGGATTTGCAGATACAAGCTGGTGAGGGAGGTATTGGAGAGATTGCATGTCCTTTAAAGTTACACCAGAGCTGTACATATTCTCAGTTGGTGTGAAGATCTGGAGCAAGGTAAGCTTTTAGAAAGCTTCTTTCTGTTACTTTGGTGACTGGCAGTTAGGAAGAAAGAAGGGAGACCCAAGAGAAGGTCCATGTTCAATATCATCTACCGCACACAATTTCTAAAAGCTCACATTTTAAAATTAAAAGATCCCTAAAAAAAAGCTAAGATTAAAAGTCATCTGTACCTTAAAAAAAAAAATCATTTTTACCTTGCTATAAATTGTCTTAATCAGATAACTTCCTTTCTTAATACCCCAAACAAAGCTGGAGGTGAGATGTTCTGATTCAGTATAAGGAGCTGATCATGGGAACAAGGTTAGGCTTGGGTAAGACCCTGATTTTGGAGAGCAAAACCAAGAAAGGGAAGACTGGGTACCTGAAAGACCTGAAAAGCAAAAGAAATACGGCACAGGACATGGCAGTTAACAAAACTGCAAAATGGTCTGGAGTTAACGATCTGTCACTGAGTCATTACAAGTCATTTTCCACACCTGGCCTCCAAGGACATGTCAGCATTTAAAATGATAGGCAACCATCACTGTGAATCCAATGAGGGTATGTACCCAGGGAACCTCTATGCATGTCAGACACGTAAAACTTCTTGAGTGCTGAACGAACAAAGGGTTGAATAATGGCTGAGAGCAGAATGTCATCTCAAGACCTTCTAAAAGGTTTTTCTTTATGTTAATATTATATAAGCATCTTCATTACTCAGTTGTTTAAGCTACTCAATTGTCAGTCACTCATGTCAGTAGGTGTTCTCTGCACTGACTGCAAAAATGCCATGTCTTAAAGCATAAATTTCCAGAACACTAAATTTGGAGTGGTTCTAATTGTTTTGTATGGAGACAGTTTTTACTTCCTGTTCAGTTTTAAAATGTTAATTAACCCTTGGAACATGCCAGAAACTCTCTGACAAAGACCCATCCAGGTACGAGTCTTATCACCCTACTCCTTTATTCATTTCCCCTACGCTATTCCACTATCCTAAGAACCTATTATCCACTGCTAATCCCCAGCACGTCCCCACCAAAATGTGATTCCTCTTTGCTCCATGGAATCTCCATTCCATCACAAACTCCCTTTTATCATCAGACTCTTTTTGGAGTTCTCCTTCAACTTCCTTATCTTGATTAACAATCAGCTTGCCTTGGAGGACACTACCTTTCTCCACAGATGTTTTTTTGTATAAATCACAGACCAGAAGGCATGCTCTAGGCCTTTATTGCTACTTTTAAATAATTGTTCTCCTCTATTCATTAAAAAAAAAAAAATCCCCCCACTTTTGAACCTCACTTTATCCAACTCTACCTTTCTGGCATCTTCCAAGTGCCTTACCTATAGCATTCTTTTTGCACTTAAGTATCTGGCTTACAGTTCTTAATCTCCAATTTTTAATCTTTAAAATTTTTAATAATGGATCTACCTGTCAACATCCTTTGTGAGTTAAAAGTCCTTGTGGGCGATTTACTCAATCTCTTAGCTTTGACCTTCTCAATGCTAACAATCTTATCTACACTCTTCATTCCTGCTCACCCATGACATACCCTGGATACAATCATCACCTGTAACTACATCCAAAATCCCACTCTGTGATAACAATTCTCTGTTATTTTTTTTATGTGTGATGACAACTTTCTCCATCTTTCTATCTCTTGGAAGTCTTCCCTCATTCTGTAGCCCCTTATTCACTTCTCTTCCTAAGACTCAAGGACCTACCGACTAATTACTTAAAAGAGCTCTCACCAACACCTTGATGATATTTTATACGACTTAGAAATCTAGAGGCTTGGGGCGCCTGGGTGGCTCAGTTGATTAAGCGACTGCCTTCGGCTCAGGTCATGATCCTGGAGTCCCGGGATCGAGTCCCGCATCGGGCTCCCTGCTGAGCAGAGAATCTGCTTCTCCCTCTGACCTTCTTCCCTCTCATGCGCTCTCTCTATCATTCTCTCTCTCTCAATAAATAAATACAAATCTTTTAAAAAATAATAAAATTTAAAAAAAAAGGAACCTAGAGGCTTGGATCAATTCTATAATCTACTTCACAGCTCCTATATCTAATCTCCTGGGAATGGAATGGGAGGAGTCTAAGCATGCAGATTTTGTAGAACAAAAGGACAGTTTTTTTCAAGACTGTTTTTGAAATTAACTAGGACTTCCCTAGTTTACCTTGTCAACTCCTTTCCCATTGTTTGTTGATCTTAAGCCCCCAAGCCGACTTCTACCCACTTAACACTTAGTAGATGATGCTCTCTTCCCAGAGAAAGGAGAGGCTATCAGGTTTGAACCCTTCCAAAAGCTTGGCCCCCATCTAAAAACAGAACCTGGGTCCTCATTTCCTCTTCTTCCAAGTCTTAAAACCTCCCCAAACTGTACCCCCCAGTTTTCTTCAAATGCAGAAAAATGCCAAGTGACTAACCCACAGCAGCTACCCCCAACTTCCCACTAGCATGTCACCAAAACTATCTATCAAAAGACACCAATAACCTTCCAGCTGTCAAATGTAACCAGACTCGATAATTGGTCTTTGCCTTAACTTACTTTTCTGTTGCATGGGACATTTTTGACCATTTCATCCCTCAGGTCCCAGGGACCATTCTGTGTTAGTCCCCATTGGTTCCCCTTGCTCTTCCTACATCTAACTGCTGGATCACTTAACTAACTCCTCAGGCCTCATTCGCTTGTCCACTCCTCTCTGGGGGTGATCTTGTACACTTTCAAGACTTTAACTATCACATACAAAACTCAGAACTATGAAATCCTTATCTTCCCCGGATCTTTCCATTTTGCTCAGATATTATTATCCAACTGGCTGACAAAAATGTCCATGTGAATGATACAAAGTGACGATAAACTCAACTGATGGAAAACTGAACTCGTGGATGCTCTTCCCCCTAGATTCCCCACGGTCGGTTGTGGCACCATTCACTGATTACAGCTCTCACCCTCCTTTACTTCTTGCACCAGGTCCTGCTGAGTTGACTTCTTTATTATCGATGTAATCATCTCTCCTCCTCCCTTAGTCCAAGTTTTTACAACCCTTCCTTTGAATTGTTGTTAAGAGCCTTCCTACCATTCTCCTTGCTCTCTCTAGCTTCACCCCTGTTTCTCTCCACAAACACATATTCTAAAAAAAATTGTCCTCCTACATGGTGACCCAAGTGATCTTTCTCAACTACAAGTCTGATCATATCACTATATGCATTAAGACCCTTCATTGGACCCTTGTTACCAAAGGCTAGAGGTAGAATTCCTCAAGCCCTTTAACCCTTCATGACTGACCCAAGTTCACCTTCCCAGCCTACCTGTTTCTCATCGCATTTTATCTCACATCTTACTCTTCATACCACCACTTCTTCACCATATATATGATTGGCCTGGTGGAATTCTCACACTGTCCTACTGTTTTTAATGGCCACCCATTCTGCTAAACTGTCAGCTCCTTGCAGACAGACACCTGGATCTATGTCCCCACAATCAAGATCCCAGTAGAAATTTAATAAATGTTGTTGACTGAGAGATCAGGAAGTGTCTTGAAAGCAAAGAGTTACCCTGAACTACGTTTGCCATTGTTGAATCAAAAATATCTTTCGAGGAAAGCTTTCATTTTCATCACAATCTTTCAGCAACTGCAGGGGTGTTTCCTAACTTCTAGTTCATCTCTCTTTCCCTCCTGACTGGACAGTAAGGAGGAACCAGAGTGCATTACAAGTTAAGAATGACTCTACAATGAGCAGAAAAATGGTTCTGGTTCGTGTGAGTGCATAGTTCAGGTCTCCCCTGTCTAGACCTGACTGACTGCCTAGAGGGCACGTTCAACAACACGCAGCGGAGCTCAGACGAGGCACGAACCTTCCACACAGCGGCAGCCTTCCTGTAGCACCCGGGCGTACATATCCACTTTGGACTGAGAAAGGAGCTGGTCCCCAGTCAGGTATGTGTTGTGAGAGGAAGCGATGTAGTAGTTGCACAGCGGCTGATCCATGTCCTGGTACACTTCATGGTGCAGTGGGTTAAATATGTCACAAGCAGGACTACGCATGAAGTTCGTGAACCCTTTGGAAGAAAGAGAGCGAAGTACTGTAGCTTTCCAGGCATAGGTACTTAACCGACCCCCACCGGGGACAACAGAGATCATAGTGATTAGCTTATTTACACTCAGGACAGCTACTGGGAGGAATACTAAGGCAAGGAGATTTGCTTCAGGTCAAAGAGTGTCAGAAACTGAAAAGTGACTGGGGAATAGCAGTTTAAACATAACGTACAGAAAAATCAGTCGACTTTCCAAGAATTTTGATTGAGTCCGTAGGAGAGGGCTTACTGCAAAGCCATTCAGTAGCTACTAAACTCAAGCTATGATTATGTAGCGTGATCTAATGGGAGACTGATGCAATGTTAAAGCCATACTGACGCAAAGTGCTACACCGATCAACCAGCAACTGGATAAGTTATTAATTTAAAAAACAGTATTGTTAGTGCCATAGTTGAGGCAGCAGGTCAAAAGTTAGGCACAGCCTAAATTCAGAGTGTGGCTATTTGATTATGAAATTGGTTTGGGAAGATGCTGCTAATAGCTGGCAACTTTTTATAACTTTAAAATAGTGTTTAAAGATTATGCAGAAATACAGAGGATAAGCTGACGGTCGTGGGGGGGGATGGGTAAAATGGGTGCAGGAGAGAGGGAGTACAGGCTTCCAGTTCTGGAATGAACAAATCGCAGGAATACAAGGCACAGCATGAGGAATACAGTCAACGATACCATAAGAGTGATGTAACAAGACGGACAGTAGCTACACTTGTGGTGAACATAGCGTAATATTTAAACTTGTCCAATCACTAAGTTGTACACCCAAAGCTAACACTGTGTATCAGCTATATTCAAATAAACAAATACATATTATGTAGAAAACCCTATCAGTTTTCCACAGTTTTTCAAAACATAATACCTGAGTAGAAGAGGCACTCATTAATATATGAATAAATACAGGAATGATCCACAAGTACCTAAGTGGAATCATCAGGGTAGATTGTTTCAGGTCTTCAAGGATTATGTGGGTAAAACTGTGTCTGTAACTATCCTCTAAGTCTCTGGAGAATTTCTTCATGCCTATCCTTACGTCCATAAAGTAGAAATCATGTTTAATTCCATTTTGGGGGGTTCCACCAAGGAAAATGTTCATTTCTTAGTAAAGAAAAGGCCCAAATTAGTTTATCTTCTCTAGTTGTTTTAAAAATGGTATACATTTTAAATTACTCCTTTCTTTTAGTTACCCTCCACCCCAAGAACTAAACCGGGGGTATCAAAATCCTCTTGTCCACACTGAACCTGAAAGCCGGGAGGAACAGAAGGCCAACAATCTAAAATAGTAAGATAAACCATAGCTTTGGATGCTCTTGAAGGCAACGGGTTGCCCCAGTGGTCTTTCGCTAAGATTGTTGGTTCTGCCTGGGACTTGATCTCCTATTGGGTAGCACCATGCAGTTTATTTTCCCACATATTTTAAATACATATAACTTATACATACATGTAGCTATATTCACAATTATGTGTAAGATCCAGAAGCTAGATTCTGACTTTATAACTGTGGGCAAATTACTTAATTTCTTTGAGAGCCTCACTTTCCTCAACTATATAATGAAATAGTTGTATTAACAAAATTTGTGGTTACAACTTCTCCACAGCTACCAACGAGGTAAAACAAGTTCATTGCCAATATTTTTAAAGAAACATGTACTTTCAAGTCGCCAGTGTCATAGGTTAGTTATTTTGAGACCAGATTTCCTCTTTTGAAATTACCAGGTTGAAGCTTTCCAAAATTAGCCATTTGAGAAAAGTCCAAATATTTCTTGACATCTATCATACACATGGTGGGATAGAGCTGCCTTGCGTGGAGTGGAAAATCATCATCAAAAAAGTAAGAGAAAGAGCAACACTATGGCATCTGTTTTGTAGGAAAATATGCTGTATTGTGAGTTTTATTTGAATCGTCTGTAATCCATGAATATCTCCTGATTTCTTTTTCTAAAAATTTTGCTACAATTTAACTTAGCAGACTGAATTAAGAAATGAGAAATTAAGAATATTGGTTATTTTAAGGGAGGCAAACCATAAGAGACTCTTAACTATAGGAAACAAACTGAGGGTTGCTGGAGGGGAGCTGGGTGGGGGGATGGGGTAACCAGGTGACAGGCATTAAGGAGGGCATGTGACGTAATGAGCACTGGGTATTTCATGCAACTGATGAATCACTAAATGCTACCCCTGAAACTAATAATACACTATATGTGAACTAACATGAATTTAAATAAATCTTGAAAGGAAGAGGAAAACAAAAAAAGAATATTGGTTATTTTACCTTCTATGCCAAGAACATTTTTCGCCTTATTTTCTTCTGAAACCTCAAATTTTCTTACGATGTCAAGACAATACTCTGTTGTCACATTATTCATCTAAACAAAAGAGAACATTAGTAGAGCCCCGGCAATTTCATGAGATATTTTCCTCTATGCTAAAAGGGCCCACTTTTTAAGCATTCCTGATACAGTGCAACGTGTTTAAATGAGCAGTGTTCGAGATTACTAGTGTCGCGGTAACTTCGTCTTTGGAAAATGCTCATCTCAATCTTCCCATATTATCTCTCAGACTTAATCAGTGAAAACATCCCTTCAAGCACTAGACAAATGTACTCCATGAAGCAAAATTAATAAAATTAAACCAATAATCAATGCAAATCCACTGCCAAAATCTACTTATTATAAACTAGTAGCTCTCTGCAAATTAATATTTTCTACACAAACACTAAAATTTGCCAATCATAAATACAGATAGAAAGAAAATGATTCCCTATCAAAACAGAATGCTCTAGGTAAGTCCATACATGTGTGTGTAGATCTACAGATCTTCCTACGGAATCACAAGAGCCATCTGCCATGATGATTCAAGCTCACAAAGATTAGCAAGAGAAAATAAAACCAAAAAGCTAGGTGAAGCCGCTAGCGTAACAAAGAATTCTGAAGCTAGATGGCTTGGGTTCAAATCGGCCAGCTTATATCATTAACAGTGGGATCTTGAATGAGTCACTTACCCTCTCTGTGGCTATTTTATAAGGTAGTTGTGAGAATTAAATGAATTACTATCAAAGTGTGACATCAAAAAGGCAGTGATGCTATTGAGTCGTTCTCAAGGTTGCTGCATGAACATTAAATACTTAGTGTCACTGGGAAAAGCAAACTCTTCAGGAATAATTTCTTTAATTAAATAGCAAGATGCAGGATGTGATATTTTGATCAAAATTCCATTGAGCCCCACAGTCTAACAGTGACATTTAAAAGTACTAATGAATAGTGATAGAGGAAGCTAATCCTATGAGCCAGTATTTCATATTTCAAATATTTTATTATCTCTTAGGTTCAATACTTATGTTTTAGTGAAATCTAATTTTTCTAGACTGTCTATTTAACAGCATTTAAACCTTTTTCAGGGGAATCCAAGCTCTGTTGTGCAGCTATTTTTTGCCTACTTGAAAGAACATAGAATGCTTTTTTCCCCCAAACTAGCTGTGCAATGGCTGATGCATCTGTTGAGTAAATTTTACAATCCTTACTACATTCAGAGGCTTATATTGCCAGACAACATCAGAAAATACCATAAAATAAGTGAAACCATGCTACCTATAAGAACTCTATTACCCAACTCAGGCTTTGAGCAGGTCATTAATTTGTCCGCAATACACTAGAGAGATTTATCACGTGCAATCTAAAAAACAAATAATTTCTCACAAAATAAAAAGAGCCAAATTGATAACAACAAAAAAAATTCATGTGCCACAGGAAGCCTGAGTTTACATTGCAATTATTTGGTTTATGAGGCTATTTGTTCAGAGATGTAGGGGTCTTGTCCTGGACTCAAGTAGTCTACCAGGAACCCATGAGATCTAAAAAACAAACAACAAAATACTGTCATCCCGGGATAGAACTAATTGGAGATGAGCAGAGAACATCTTACTAGTTCAAGATACAAAGCAGAATGTGTTAACAAAAAGTATCCCATTTGAGAAGTATTCAGTAAATTGGCAAAAATATCAGTGGACATTCTAGGATGCTCACAATTTTCTGGGCACCATATAAAAATAAATGTGAGGGGTGCCTGGCTGGCTCAGTCAGTAAGCAACCAACTCTTGATCTTAGGGTCATTATTCAAGCCCACGTTGGGCGTGGAGACTATGAGAGAGAGAGAGAGAGAGAGAAAGAGAGAAAGAGAGAAAGGGAGAGAGAGAGAGAGAGAGAGAGAGAGAGAGAGAAAGAGAAAAAGAG
>NW_027397063.1:98337061-98489995 GCF_003265705.2 Callorhinus ursinus | reverse complement strand
AAGGAAGGAAGGAAGGAAGGAAGGAAGGAAGGAAGAAAGAAAGAAAGAAAATCCATTTTCTACCAAAATTCAAGTATTAAGGATTAACTCAGTGACATGCAGTAAAATCTCATAATAATGAGAAAGGAAATGTACAACTCATTCAGCTTCCACGCTTCCCCCATCTCCTGGTCTAATTTATTAACCTCCCAATAGCAAAATCCTGCATTTTTACACAACTGAATTCTTTAGACCTTACTTAAAAAGTTATCGTGAGATTTTACTGTGTGAATGTGGTTCAACATAGGTTAAGGCTCTTTATGGTTCCTTTCCCCTTTGTTTTGTGACATAGCTAATAATAGAAAACAACTTCTCTCTACTCTACTCCTATTTTTCATGGAGCTCTTTTGAAAGTTTTGTTTGCTATCAGTATCTGAGCCACTTGCTGTTTCCAACACGGAGGACTGTTCTTTCTATACCAGGCAACTGGTGCTAAAAGAGCTTTAAAAAACCTGAATATAATAATGATTCTTTATCTTTATATAATTCAGTCAATGCTGTGAAGTTTATAAAAAGCCTTTACACACAAAATCTTAAATAGTTCTTACAACAGTCTTGTAAACTTGGGATTTTAATTCCCATTTTAAAATATGAAAATTTATGCTAGGAAATGTTCACTATGTCAAAGTCACAAAACCAACAGAAGGCAGGACCAAGGATAAGATTTCAACCTTCTGACTTCAAATCCAAAGCCTTTTCTTTTACACTACACCTATCATCTGGGAGTTTTTATTTGTACTGAAAAATTGAAATGCTTACTTTCAAAACTGTTTTTTCAATATAGCTGAAACTCCTAAATCTTAACTTCCTGAGATGTTTTAAGCTCTCAAGTTAGTTATTATAGTTTGACTTCTTTGATTATTCCAGGCTGGACTCCATTTCTCTTTTCCTTGTTTTCTATAATACTTAATCTCATCCAAAAAAGACTAACTGGCCCTCATATTAAAGGTCAATCCACTCCAGATGGACTCGTTGTAGAAATCAAAGTCATAGATCTCTATACAACATACTATTATTCTGATACTAAATTTTTATCCCCAGACTTCTTGTACGTTATCTGGCAAAGCTTTGACAGTGAGTGAGAATTTTCAAAACAAAGTCAGAAGTAAATAATTATATTTCTTATAGCTATGATTCCCAAAGCACACCAAACACAAAAATCATAATATAATTTGCAGAGAATTTTAATATTGCTAAACTCTTTTCAATTTATTTTTATCAAAGTAAGATATTCATAATTAAGTCAAAACTAAGATGCTTATGATTGAAAGCAGAATTCCCCCTTCTATATTGAGAACCACTCTCCAAATAAAAATAATGTCAACATTTCTAGATATTTCCATTGAAAGAAGTGTTTATATTCCTAATTATTATGTTAATGATTTTTTTGTTTTTATACACTTTAAGCATTATCTCTTGACTTTTTATTGTGTTAGATAAAGATTTAGCTAGTTTGGGCCCGCAAACCTCCCTCTACCCCTCCACCGATGATAGCTATATCTTAATTTTTATCAAATTACTATTCAATTTTGAATTATTCTGATCATGCAAATATTGAATACTGAGTCTATTGTATAATGATCGTGTTTCTTTTTTTTCTTTTCTTAAGATTTTATTTATTTATTTGATAGAGAGAGACAGCGAGAGAGGGAACACAAGCAGGGGGAGTGAGGGAGGGAGAAGTAGGCTTCCCTTGGAGCAGGGAGCCTGATGCGGGGCTCGATCCCAGGACCCTGGGATCATGACCTGAGCAGAATGCAGATGCTTAACGACTGAGCCACCCAGGCGCCCCATAATTGTATTTCTTACAGAATTTTTTCCAATCTGTTAATTACTGCAATGCCTACCAATTTGGTTAATTTCTAGTGTCCCTCTCATAAATTCTTCCTAGTGACTCTAATGGCCTCTCAGTTACCAAAGGCAACAAATAACCCATGAACTCCAATTCTTTATCCCCTATAAAGGTCCTTCTTCCAGGCTGGTGGGATTCCAGCACTTCAATCAGCTTTTGTTCTGACTTCATCCCCTCACACTCCTCAGAGAACACTCAGAAAGCAAATTATTTATTTCTTGCATGTGTTTTTGTGTTCTTATGTGTGTTTTCCTCTGCACACACACTCGGTGGACAGATTAGCCAGGTGAAAATTTGAGGTCAGGAAATCGTTGCTCCTATGTTTTTGGTTTCCGGAGTTGCTGTTGAGAAGTCTGATGCCATACTGATTCCAGTCCTTTGACAGCACCCGTTTTTGCTTGTTAATTGCATCGACTTTTTTTTCTCCTCTCTCTCTTGCTTTATGTAAACTTTTAGGGTTTCACTTTATCCTTAGCATTGTGAAATTTCATTATGATTTGTCTCTGTGTGGATCTTTTTTTTTTTTTTTGAGAGAAAGAGAGAGAGAGTGCGTGAGTGCAGGGGGCAGGGGGGACAGAGGTGAGAAGACAGAGAGAGAGAGAGAGAGAGAGAGAGAGAGAATCTTTGCAGTCTCCCCACTGAGCATGGAACCCACCCGGGGCTCAGTCTCACAACCCTGAGATCATGACCTGCAGGGAAATCAAGAATCCGACGCTCAGCTGAGCCACCAAGGCGCCCCTCTGTGGATCTTCTATTCACTGCACTTGGCACTCAGTGGCCCTGCCAGCCTAGAGAGTTCTAACTTTCCATGTTAATCATTTTTTGTATTATTTATTTTATAATTGCCTCCCTTATATTTCTTCTTATCTTTTTCTGTAACTCCGATTATTCAGAGAGTGGACCTTCTGGATTGACCCCCAATTTCCTTATCTTTTCTTTCTATTTTCCATTTCTTTGTGTTTGCTCTATTTTATGGGCAATTTTCTCACCATCTCCCAAGCCATTTATTGAATTTCGTTCTCTGCTCTTTTCCTCCTCTAAACCGTCTTTTCCCAGAGCGTATTGCTCTGGCTTCATGGCTACAGTTTCGCGTTGCATCACTCTGATATTAATGGCAGTTTTTAAAAAAATGTCCTTTTCCCTGAGCTGCCTCTACGTCCTCCAAGTTTCCTGATGCTCTATCTTTACCTTGGTCTCTGTATCTTATGGTGGAGGATTTCCTCAAACATGTGGTAACCTTGCCTTTTTAAAACCCATTTTTTAAATTATTTAAACATGTATTTAAAATCAAAATAAATTAGTTGGAAGCTCTGTAATTCCTGAGCAGAGCTGATTGACTGGTGGGCTTCACTGTAGAAGTCCCTGGCTGTACTATTTTACTAGATATCTGATGTAAATATCTTCAGGTTTGGGTTTTTTTTTTCTGGGGTTGGTATATTAGTTTTCTAGGCCTACTGTTAATAAATTACCACAAACTTAGAAATTTATTCTCTCACAGTTCTAGAGACCAGAAGTCCAAACTCCAGGTGTTGGCAGGGTTGATTCCCTCTGGAGACTCTAGGGAGAATCTGCTCCATGCCTCTGTCCTTGCATCTGCTGATTGCTGGCAAACCTTGGCATTCCTTGGCTTGGGGCTTTGTAGGTTCAGTCTCTGCCTCTGTGGCCTTCTTCTGTGTGTCTTGGTTGTCTTCTCTGTCATTTCTAAGAGCACTCATCATTGGATTTAGGGTCCACCCTGAATTTAAAATGATCTCATCTCAACATCCTTAACTTAATTACATCTACAAAGACCCTATTTCCAAATGAGGTCACACCCACAGGTATTGGGAGTTAGGACTTGGGACATATCTTCTGGGGCCACTATCCAACCCACTATGGCTTGTCATATTCTCCTATTTCCTACCTGTAATTTCCCCTATATAAACATAGGAGCAGTATTAGAAGAGGGTTATGGTTCTCCCACTTCAATGCACACATGTTCACTTTGTCCTTGAACTCATTACCTATTTCTCTGAAACAAGCCACCCAAAACTTAGAAGCTTAAAAAAACAACCATGTTTGTTTGTTGTTGTTGTTGTTGTTTTTAAATCACATTTGTGCAGGATGGCAAGTGGGACTGGGTCTGGCTGGACAGTTATTTTGCTGTTTTCATCTAGGGGTTGTTCAAGTGACTATAGGCACCCAGTTGCCTGACTACAGTTCAGTGGTCTAAGGTGGCCTCACTCACATGCCTGTGGTGGGTGCCGGCTGTTGGTTCTGGACCTCTTTCTCTGAGGAGTCGCTCATCCTCAAAAACACTAGCCCGGTTTCCTCATGTGGTAGTCACACAGTTCCAACAGGGTAGGAGTAGAACCATCAGGGCTTCCAGAGGCTCCTTGTTCATCATTTCTGCCACAATCTATTAGTCAAACCAAATCCCGAAGCCAGGCCAGATTCAAGGGGCAGGAAAGGAGAGTCTACTGCTTGATGGGAGGAGAAGGAAAGTCATATTGACAAGGGGCACACATACAGGAATGGGGGAATTCCTGCAGCCATCTTCACAGACCACATGTCCAGTACTCAGGGGGGCCTGGGATGCTTCAAGCTAGACCCTTCCGGGCCATCCTTCTCCGGTTCTGACTTCCACTGTTATGCCAGGTTGGAGGAGGGACAGTTACCCTGCTGCAAGAGGTAGGAGAGAGGATCTAGAACCCACTTCCAACCAATGCTTGTGTTTGTCACCCCTCCTCATCTCCTATTTTCAAGAGTATCATGTAACTTTGATTCTTGAGCTTCTCCGGGATTCCACTGAGTGAACGAAGTTGCTTTGTGTTTCTTGCTCTGTGGGCTTGAATTTCAGTGCTCTGGGGTCTCCTTTAGATCAGACAAATTTCAAGATCTTGTTGTTCCTGTCTCTTTCCCTGTTCTCTTTGTCCTTGTAGTTTTACACAGAAGAAAAAAGTCTCTTTCCTGTATCTTGGGGTAATTTCAGGAGGGAGTGGAGGAACATCTCTAAATGAACAGTCCTTCAGTTTTCAGCTGAATAAGAAACAATTTATCTCCCCAAACTGGCTACCTCTAACTCATCCTAATATTCAACCACATATTTCAAAGCATTTGAATGTAATGACTACTTCACAGAAAATGTCATTTGGGAACTCTATTCAAGGCAGCAAAAATATTACAAGATACAATTACTCTGAAAACTCTCTCAATTGTGTTAACTGTGAATGAATAAGTAAATGAAACAGAAACTCAGGAAGGACTCTTTTTTTTAAGTTTTGTTTTTTTGGTTTTTTTTTGAGAGAGAGAGAGAGAGAGAGAGAGCAAGTGCCCAAGAGGGGGTAGGGTCAGAGGGAGAAGCAGACCCCCCGCTGAGCAGGGAGCCCGCCGTGGGACTCAATCCCGGGACTCTGGCATCATGACCTGAGCCGAAGGCAGTCGCTCAACCAACTGAGCCACCCAGGCGCCCCTCAGGAAGGACTCTTAAAGGAATGCTTTTATGATGAGGAAAATGCTTTAAAAAAAATTAGAGGTACACTGGCACCAAAAGGCGTAGTTATAAACGAATAAATGTTTATAATTATTTCTTATAGAGAGATAAGGTTAGAATGACCATGACTCTCACCAAATCATTCTGGATTCAGTAAAGGATAATGAAGGGAGATGGCACAAGTGACACTGGTAATTGGATCAGAAGAATCAAGGGACTATTTTAGAAGAAAGAATAAAGACACAAAGGGGATTAACTGTTAGAAGCACCACAATGAGATAAGGTATAGATCTATGTCAGATAAACAAGTAACAATAAGAAGGCCCTCTAGCATGAGATCAGTAAAGCTCTGAAAATTTCCCTGGAATTAACCACCCATATGCATATTTCAGATGAAAGTGAAATCTGCATGAAGAGAAATCTGCTTTTGATTTATTCACGGAGGTGTAGCGTTTGCACTCAGTAAACAGCTAGGTGGTTTCTCAGACTGCAAGGATGCTTCAGTTGTCCTGCCTTCACTTCCTCTCTCCTCGAGCCCAAGAAACAAAAGGATAGAAAGAAAGTAGAGGCTTGTTAAGAAAGGCTATCAGGGGGATGGGGGAATGAAACCCAGTTATCGTTCCTGAACCAAAACTCTGAAAAGCACTGAACACAAAATACAGTCCACCCCAGTGCCAGCAAACGGATAGTAAATCTGGAGGAGACGTAGATTCCTTTTTGGCAAACACAGGGGGGAAAGAATGAAACCAAAAAACCTCAACCTGACCTAGTACTTTGGAATCACAGGCTTGTGGATGTCGGCGATCTTTATTTGTGGTTGCAAGGAAGCAATGAAAGAGAAATGTCAGCCAGTTGGTTTCTTCTTAACTGGCACTTCTTCATGGATATAAAAGACAGAGAGAATTCTCCCCTAGCACATCCAGGTTTTAAAAATGAAAGACCTAATCAAACAGCAGTTGGACCTGTCAAAGGTATGAATTCAGGTTTCAGAGAGCTTCAGTGAAATAAAAATCTGACCCGTGGGCCAATATTTGATTTCACATAATCTTTGACAACATATGTGACCAGCAGTGATATTTCATTTCACAACTGAGTAAATCTGTAAAAGTTGAATACTCTGGTGTATACACCAATCTTATGCCATCAAAAGTGAATGAATTACTGCCATATGAATTGTCAAATTGCCTCCAATTTGTTCGATTGTGAAAATCCCGTTTTAAAACTCAAAATCCCACAAAACTCTTAACTAATGACTCTCTTGCTGCATATTTAGATTGTGCCCAATTTTTCTCTATTTTAAAGAACGCTGAAATGCATAACTTCACATCTTTTTTTTTATGTACACAATTATTTCCTTAGAATGAACTACTAGAAGTAAAACAGATTGGTCAAAGGTTTATAAGTTATATAAAATTTGATAATTAAACTGTCCTAAAGAAAGATTATACTGTTCCACAACTTCACTGGAAATGTAAGAAACAGACACCATGTCTGATAGTACTTTTTTAACCTTTACTAATTTGGTGGGTGAAAAATGGTCTTTTCATTTATTTCATATATTTGAATTCCTAATGAAGGGTGAACTTTTCAATAGGCTTATTGATTTTTTATGAAATTTTTTATGTTTCAAATGTTTTGCCCATGTTTCTATTGGGTATTCATTTTTTTCCTCAGTAGTCTATGACAGCAGTTTCCATATTAAGGAATTTCACCGTTTCTCCCTTTGTATGTTACAAGTATTTTCCTAGTTTGTGCTAGACATTAATTTTATGGTGTTTGATAAATTGGACTACACAGAAACTTAAAAGTTTCAAGACATTAATATTTTCCTTTATGGCTTATGTATCTTGATGTATGATAATTTTTGAAAAATTTCTTTCAGGGGCACCTGGGTGTCTCAGTTGGTTAAACGTCTGCCTTCAGGCCAAGTCATGATCCCAGGGTCCTGGGATCAAGCCCCGCATTGCATCTGGCTCCCTGCTGAGCAGGGAGCCTGCTTCTCCCTCTCCCTCTGCTGCTCCCCCTGCTTGCGCTCGCTCACTCTGTCAAATAAATAAATACAATCTTTAAAAAAAATAAAAAATAAAAACATAAAATATCTTTCAGATTATGCCCATATGTAGCTTCAAGCTAATTTAGAAAATTAAACTAGATGCAGGTAATCGTCTGCCAGGGGCAGATGTCATAGAACACTGGCTTCTGTTTTCCCTAACAAAAATTTACTGGTTGAATGTCAATATAACCAAAAGGAGGGAAGAAACACATGCCCCTTAGTGAGTGACATTCACTATTGTTATTCAAATGGACTGGATTAATTCCACTTGTCCAAATGAATTTGAAGTCAGTAGTTTTAAATATTGTAATTTTAATTTGTTATATTGCTGTGCTTCTGAATATCTGTGTCAAAGGGCCTTCACATTCATCATTACAATCAATGTTCAATTTGACACTGTGAGTTTGGAAAGGTAGATATCAACTCCCTTCTATACATTAGGAAACAAAAGTTTAGAAACAATAATGAATGAACTGCCCAAGATTCTCTAACCAATAAAGGCTGTAGGGTATGGAATGTAGGTCTTCTGGGCTCCCAGTCTAATGTTCTTTCTACTGTATTAAAAGAGTTGTCCAGGTGAGAATGCAAAAGTAGTTATAAAGGCAGAAAAGAGGAGAAGAGATGTATGTAGTAGGGCATAGGGAAAAAAAATTCTTCTATTACTCCATCCCCATGTTCTACCCGTGTTATAGTTAACTTTGTTAATGGAGAATCTCTGCCTTTGCCAATTAGCAAACTAATTAAAATAACGGATTTTGATAGAAACATTTTGGTAACACTTAATCCTTAAGAAAGCAACACCAAAATTTATTAAATCTGAATCTGTTACTCCTAAAATGTATGTGACTGTGGAATGGGGTAAAGTAAATCATTACCAAATCTAGTGTATCTTTTTCTAATACCAACCAAGTTTTCAATTCTCCAACACTGAGTGCCCAACAATGCAATTTAGTTCTGACACTAACTATGTGGATTTAGCATTAGACCCCACAGGTTAAGTGTTCAATCCCATAGACTGTTCCACCTCAGATTCTAGCCGCAAATGAGGTGTTCAGGATACATGCATTTCTGCTTGGCCTACTGCAAATCTGGGAGTTCTATCAAGGAAAAAACAGACCATGGGACACCTGGGTGGCTCAGTCTGTTCAGCGTCTGACTCTTGGTTTTCGCTCAGGTCAGGATCTCCTAGGTCCTAAGATCCAGTCCCGCTGTCAGGCTCCACGCTCAGCAGGGAGTGTGCTTAAAGATTCTCTCCCTCTGTCCCTCCCCCCACTTGCGTGCACACGTACACTCTCTCTCTCTCTCAAATAAATAAATCTTTAAAAGAAAAAAAGAAAAAACAGAACTGGACAGTATTTAAAGCAATAAAAACAGATTTTAATCAGTAACTATTACAATAGGGGAAAAAAGAACTCAGTATACAGTACTGGTTCAGTTCCAAATACAGGGTGGACAAGGGAGATTTATACCCAAGGAGCTGGGTCGGGGTCAGTGGAGGAAACATCAGGGGTAAGAGGGGATTCTGGCTAAACCTACCTAACAGGGTTCTTGCTGAAGGAAAAAAAGTGATCAAATATCACTTAGGAGATGGTGAAAGATAAGGAATTTTATCAGATATTGAGGTGATCAGGTATCAAAGATGCAGGTTTTGGTTAAAGAGACTTAGCAGGATTCTTGCTACAGCTGGACGCTTGAAGACAAGGCCCAATGACAGGGCCTCGTCAAAAAAGAACTCAGAAGAGCCTGCCAAGAGTTTAGTCAAGGAGAAAGCCTGTCGGTTCCCGTAGTTCACTAGAATGACTCACAGAACTCAGAAAAGTGCTTTATTTACTAGGACTGGTTTACTACAAAGTATACAACTCATGAACAGCCAAATAAGAAATGCACGGGGCAAGTATGTGGGAAGGTATTCAGAGCTTCCATGCCCTCTCATGGTATACCCCTTCCCCTTTCCAATACATCCGTGTAGCTTCGCCAGCCCAGAAGCTCTCCAAACCTCATGGTGCAGGGCCTTTAGTAGAGGTCCCATTATGTAGGCATGATTGATTAAATCATTCCTGCCATTTGTGACATCTTTAAAAGCTAGGGGAAATTATGCTACATGAAATGACAAAGAAAGACAAATGATCTCACTGATAAAGTGGAACCTAAAAAAGTCAAAATCATAGGGGCACCTGGGTGGCTCAGTCAGTTAAGCATCTGCTTTCAGCTCAGGTCATGATCTCAGGGTCCTGGGATCAAGCCCCGTCATGCTCCCTGCTCAGCGGGGAGACTGCTTCTCTCTTTCCCTCTGCCCCTCCCCCCGCTTGTGCGCGCTCTCTCAAATAAATAACCAAAATCTTAAAAAATTAAAAAGTCAAAATCATAAAAGCAGAGTAGATACTGGTTGGTTGCCATGGACTGGAGGGGGAAGGGGAGAAAGTTGGTCAAAGACTGCAAAGGTTTAATTATGCAAGATGAATAAGTTCTGGCGATCTAATGTACAGCATGGTGACGATAGTTAATAATTCTAGATTATATACTTGAAATTTGCTAGGAGTTGATCTTAAGTGTTCTCACCACACACACACAAAAATCATAACTATGTGAGGTGATGGATATGTTAGTTAGCTTGATTGTAGTAATCATTTTACAATGTACACATTATATCAAAACCTCACATTGTACACCTTAAACATATACAATTTTAGTCATATGTAACTCAATAAAGCTAAAAAAACAAAAAAATTCATTTATTCTACATCAGTAAGAAAGAGTTTAAGGCGATATTAAAAAAAAATATGAGAAGACAAGCCTTGGTGACCACAGTTCAGACTACATAGTATTAAAATTAAAAGTTCTTATTTTAGGGCGCCTGGGTGGCTCAGTTGGTTAAGCGACTGCCTTCAGCTCAGGTCATGATCCTGGAGTCCCAGGATCGAGTCCCGCATCGGGCTCCACACTCAGGGGGTAGTCTGCTTCGCCCTCTGGCCCTCCCCCCTCTCATGTTCTCTCTCTCCCTCTCTCTCTCTCAAATAAATAAATAAAATCTTTTTTAAAAAGTTCTTATTTGAAACACATTTGGGGGTTCTCTTTGCTAATCAGGACTTAATTTACTTAGTCTTCTGATATGATCCAATGTCAATTTCCTATCAGAATTATCAATGGATTACTATATTGCTAGTTAAGAATTACACCATAGTTAACAAATATCTACCTATATTATTAGTATAAAGAAAACATAACCATTATATCTAAAATGAAACACATGAGTTAACATCCATTACTTTGTGGAAAAATGTGCTTATCTATAGTCAACGTACTTAAGTTAAAAAATTATGTGAGTGTTCAATTTATCACTCCCTTATAAAAGCTGCTAGAAACGTGTTATAAATAACTCATAAGACTTTTTGTGGAATTGTGATATGTACCCCTCTATCCTAAAAATAAAGTGTACCTATATCCAACACCAGAAGAAACCTGTATATTCTTAGGTATTTTTAAGTAAACATTCAATCCAACAGTCCAATGATACCTTTTGCTCCACCTTCAAAAATTGAGCCAGTTCTTCCACAGTTAGGTGATCTTTCTTGTCACTGTAGCTCAAGAGCAACAAATAAAGGTCCCGTCTCAGTGACATCATTTTGTAAAAAACACAGAATTCTTCAAATGTCAGAGTTCCCTGATTCTCATCTGTATCAGCTTCCTGAAAGTCAGAGAAAAGCCAATGCAGTGTGAGAGTTTGAAATAGGAAATTCAGTACTGGGAAATAATATTTTCTATAAAAAGGCTAGAACACATTTCACAAATGGTAAACACATTCTTTTCAAGCACACATGGGTCAATTTAACTATTTATTAGGCCACAAAAAACATTTCATGTTATAAAGAATCAATCTTTTATAAAAACCAATTTTTCTGATCACAATAAATTTATAAACCAACAAGAAAAGCTTTAAAAAAATTCTGAAGACAACATAATACATTTCTAAATAGGAAATGAGACATAGAAGTGAACACTTTCACTACATATTAAAATTTGTGTGATGAGTTAAAGCAGTAATTAGAAGGAAATGAAGTTTTCAATTTATTAGAAAGCAAGGTAGACTGAAAACAGATAAGATAATAATTCAACTCAAAAAGCTAGAGAAAGGGCTCCTGGGTGGCTCAGTCGTTAAGCATCTGCCTTGGGCTCAGGTCATGATCCCAGGATCCTGGGATCAAGCCCCACATCAGGCTCCCTGCTCAGCAGAGAATCTGCTTCTCCCTCTGACCCTCCCCCCTCTCATGCTCATTCTCTCTCTCAAATAAATAAATAAAATCTTAAAAAAAAAGGAAAAAAGAAAAATGTTGGACGAGACAAATCATGAGCAAAAGAGATAAAATATGTAACACATTATGAAAATACTAGTCTCTAACCAGGTTCTGAACTGTATGTAATTCTAATATAATTTTTAAATATAACAGAATCTCTCTTAATTCGGCATAGGTAGCTTATTGCTCTTGCAGCCATCAGGATCATTGGTACTTGCTTGTTTTCCCTCCACAGAAGTCTGAAAAATCCACCTGGACTGATTTCTAGTTGAAATTATTTGTTTCTAGTAATATTGAGCAAGAATCTTTCAACATCTATCTTCCTTCTGATTGGCTGACTTTGTCAGAAAACCCTAAAATTGTTGGGAATATGTAATGAGCAGCCAATCCATTTACATGATCTTCATTTTATGTGAACACAGTTATAACTGAACCCAAACTGACAGGGAATGAATGGCATCTTGAACTGCACAGGTTTTGGGATGTATATATTCAGCTGCTACAGGGTTTTAAACATAGCTTTGAAAGTCAATGTGCTCATGAAAAATATACTTTTAAAAATTTTGCTAACCTTGGGATAATTACGAGCACACACTTTAACCAATATTTAAATAACACACAGTTTCATTATGGAGCTGATTGCCTTCTGTCCTTCTAAAGGTAGAAGGAGAATGGTCTATAGAATATCCACATTTTTGGTGTGCAAGATGCTTGTTTGTAGAGTCACTGCGTTTTAAGAAACTGGGTCTAATATTCAAATTTCTGCCATAACTTTGTTTCAAAGTATCTAACCCTAAATACAGAGAAGTAACTTTTTCAAGACTTGCTTATAAATGCCTAAACAATTAACATAAAACTGACATGTAAACAATAGCATCTAGAGACTTAAAAAGTAGCTATCCAGGGGTGCCTGGGTGGCTCAGTCGGTTGGGTGACTGCCTTCGGCTCAGGTCATGATCCTGGAGTCCCGGGATCGAGTCCCACATCGGGCTCCCTGCTCAGCAGGGAGTCTGCTTCTCCCTCTGACCCTCTTCCCTCTCGTGCTCTCTCTCTCTCATTCTTTCTCTCAAATAAATAAATAAAATCTTAAAAAAAAGAGTAGCTATCCATAACGTAAAAGATTATTTTGAAAAAAATTTTACTTGAATCTTGCTCTGCAACAAAAAAGCAAAGAAAATCCTAGGAAGGCTTCAATGTCTGCACCAGCGATTCGCCAGAAGAAGAATGTTCCTGAAATAATACCAAGACCTTTGGTCCTATCACCCCCACAAAGAGCATTTCCACAATTCTGCCAGGTAAAAGGCCTGCAGTGGAAATGTTCTCCAGCAGGTCCTACTGCTTATCCTACTTCTGGCTTGATAAGTCTTTAAACCTAAGGTCACAAAAAGAGACCCCTAATGTTTTCTTAAAATTTATCTGAAGGATTCACTTTGAACACATAAGACATTTGACATAAACATTTCCTGGTTTGCCCTGCAAAATGCTTAGTGCATGAGAAACAAAAGGTGTCTGAAGGAGAAAAATGCATAAATAAAAATAGATCAGTATCTTATGTTACTCCCTTATCTAACTTCCAAAAAGTACCCCACACCATTATTTTTGTAGGTATAGACCCTGCCTTTCCTCTTTAAGCTTGGCCCCTCTAATTTGATCAGAAGCTACCTCTTCAGTACCATGAGCATTTTCTGTGGAAAGGAACAGCTAGGAGTGTGGGGCTCACAACAGGACAAAAGGGAGATATCACAGGGAGTGCCAGGAATGTGGCAAACCCTTCCATATAGTTGAAAGACAGTTCACTCTATTTGTGACAATACATTTCCCCTCCAAAGCCCCTCTTCCATCTCTGGGGTTCTTTCTACAGCATACGCCTTCCTCTTCTTTCCTTTCTCTTCTGTTGCTCTCCAGGGCAATGTGACCAAGTCCCCCTCATTGCAAACCATGTCCAGCCAAGAGCTTCCCAAGGACAGGACCACAGTAAGAGGTCACAGAATGGAACCAGCCTCCACCTTCCATTCATCATTGCAACTCATCCCTCACATTATTTCTGCCCTTACTGCTTCTAAGAACAAATGGTTAGAAAACAAAAGCAGCACAAAACATTAACCATCAGAAAATATCACACCCTCTGCTTATTTTTGCATGCACAAAATATCACCCAATCACTTAGAAAATTATTGCAAAACATGGATCGTGCATATGACTTGTCTCCAAATTCTTCTCTCCAGCACTTCCTAAATTAGGATATTAGCAATTATTAATAATCTAACATTGTCTTTGCACTCACTCAACAGAGCTCACTTCTGCACCTTCGATGGAGGACTAGGTACAGTCCCAGCTGGGGGCCACAGAGTAAGTTTTGGCCCAAGGATTTTCCTCAAGGACTGACCAACAGGGAAAGAGCATCTCATTTAATACCAACAGACAGTTGAATGGAACTCTGGAGAGTTCCCTAAACAGTAGGAGTGATGCAGCACTTCTAAGCATCATGGATTCTAAATCTTAAACTCCTATGAAATGAAACAGAGCCTCTCGAGGACTTCAATAAGTGCTGTTTTCTCATGTTATCTAGTCTTGATTCTGATCCTCACAAGAGCTCCGTGAGGTAGGCACATGAGATGTTATCACTCCCTCAAAGGGCCTTGATCAGGTTTACTCCATTATCTAAGTGCCAGGTAAAGCGCTTATAATTACTCTCTGAAAACAGCAACAATAAAAAAAGCATCCTAGGAAGTGAAATTGTTAAGTTTAGGAAGATTTTTTTTTCCTTCCCAAAACAAAACACCTCCCTTTTCATCAAAGAAAAATGCAACAATACAGAGCAGGTAATATCAACTTTCAACAAAACAAAACAGCCTTTGAAATATCCAAGTACAACAGTAACTTCCAACGCGTATTTTACACAAGTCCAACCCAACTGTGAAAACATACCTGAAACATTTGTCTGACTTTTCTTCGGGGAAGATTGACATTTAGTTTGTGCATCAGTTGATGTATCTCTTCAATATTCAGTAAGCCGTCACCATTCTTATCAGCTTCCTCAAAGGTCTGCTTCACCCACATGAAGAAAGGTCAAGAAAAATACTTTTTTCATCAAAATAAAAACTGCTCTCTCACAGAACACTCACAAGGACATTTATCATAAACATGGAACTTGAGAAGAAAGTCTTTTGAGGAGGCCCTGCCTGCGATCCACAGGCGAGTGAGCCGCCAATAGTTACCACAAGCAACAGGAGAATGGGCACTTGTATCTGATTCCCTTCACTTTAAAAGGAGAGTCAAACCATGTCTTGAGAGCTGCTTTACCTCACATATTCTTATCCAATCCATTAAGGAATATGAGCTGATGAAACCCCAAATATACCAAATTTAGGCCTTACCTTCTTCCTCTACGACCTTCCATTTAGTATATTTTTACCTTCACAACACCCCCCACTAGACAACATCTTCAGTTCCCTTTTCTTGGCCCCCTCCTACATTTAGAAACTCAGACTGTCTAGTTCAATCTCCTCATTGTTCAGATGAGGATATAAAGCTAGAGGAGAAGAGAGAATTCATTAAGGATAAATTAGTAAGAGATCCAGGTTTTTGGCAACCTGGTCTAGTACTCTTGTTTTCTGTGCAGAAGGCCTATCTCTAGACTATGTTCGTCTTCCTATTACTAGTTTTAAATGTTCTTGCCTAATAGTGTCAAACTTCTAACTCCAGGGCAAGCCTGATATGCTGGAGGTTACCCTCAAAATGCCAGTATGATATTAGGTGACTGAGGGTATGAAGCTGAGTTTAGATACAAAAGATTTACATCCGGTGAATTGAGGTTTTAAAAAACCCTCAGGGGGAATGGCTCTTGGGTTGTTTTACATAGTAAGGAAGCAGAATAAATGGTAACCAGTGGATGAACTGATATTTTAAAAAAATGGATGATTCATAGTTGTTGGGGGTAAATTACAGAAGGCAGGAATCGTGTGTATATTTAGAAAACCAAATTGAGCTTCAAAATTTGAAGGGGAATGAAGAATGAAGAAACAAGTGGTGGAAAGAAACCAGAAAATCAAAGTAAGGGAAAGGTATAGGTTTAAAACCAACAAATGGGAGAATGGGAGTAAGGTGAGAGAAAGGGGCAAATGGATAATATTTGCTTATCAAGCAGATGACATCAAACTGATCTTCAAAGCCAAAATATTAACAGTCCTCCCGGTGGTAACACAGAATACTGACATTTCTTAGGTGATTCAAATTATGGTTGTAGGAGACTCTACCTCAAGAAGTAAAAAACAACCAGAAAGTCTTATTTCTTCTAAATATATATAGAGGTCATTTTCATACAGTAAATACCTCGTTTCACATTTTGTTCCCTTTATAATATTTGAAAATAACCAGCCCAGTTCTTTCTAATTCAATTTCTCCTTATAGAGTTCAGGTAGGACCTCATTATATCTGACACCTGGAAGTTAACAGGTGACCCAGGATGAAGGTAAAAATAACTGAAGAATCAAAAGAGTGAAACGTTTGGGCCAATTATTAATAAGTAACTGAATGTCATTTTTTTTTCTGTTTTCTGTCTATTTCTTTTGCCTGTGGACACTGCTCTGAGCCCAACAAGGTATTGTGCCAGAGTTCAAAGAAGTGATGAAATGAGTCCAATAGTGATAATATTCTCATCCTTTTATTTTATACTTCTTTACCAAAGCCTCTCAAAGACTTCTCCAGAGAAAAGGTAAAGACAAGCAAACCCTAAGGATGAGTATTCTGCTGACACAAACCCTTAGGGTGGGCCTGTGTCTGCAAGGCCTTCAGTGTCAATGCAAAAGCTGACTTTGACAATTGGTTTAGGGGATATGGGTTTGGTAAGACATAAACAGAGGGAGAATCAGACCGAGAAATGCACACTGGTCCTGATTCTTTGTTGACCTGGCCCTGTGACAGAGGGTCACTTATGTCACTTCTTGGGTCTTCCATTTCTTCATCTATAATGTCATTGAACACAACTAGATGACCTGGCAGTCCCTTCCAACTCTAAGATTCTATGAAAGGAAAAACCATTCTCTTCCAGTAACGGTACACATGGTATACGATACAATTACAAGTAAAAGTATTCTGATATCTTAAAGCTATTCTTCATAATTAAGATAGGAGTGCCCCAAGAAAGCTCTAAATTAATGATTTGCATCATTAGACAGGATAAGTTTAAGAAGAGAAACTATCATTCTGCAAAGAAAAACTGGGAGAGTAAAAACTGAATGACAAGTTATGGCCTAGAATTTTCTATCAAAAAATACAGGAAAATGTATGGGGCGCCTGGGTGGCTCAGTTGTTAAGCGTCTGCCTTTGGCTCAGGTCATGATCCCAGGGCCCTGGGATCGAGCCCCGCATCGGGCTCCCTGCTTGGCGGGAGGCCTGCTTCTCCCTCTCCCACTCCCCCTGCTTGTGTTCCTGCTCTCACTATCTCTCTCTGTCAAATAAACAAATAAAATCTTAAAAAAAAAAAAACAGGAAAATGTAAAGCATTGAATGGTAGTATTTACTGTAGGGGTGGGCAAACTTTTTCTGGAAAAGGCTTGATAGTGATTATTTTAGGATTTGTAAGCCACTGGGTCTCAGTTGCAAGCTATTCGATTCTGCCCCTGTGACATGAAAGTGGTTACAGGCAAAACAGAAATTAATTGGCATGGTTATGTTCCAATAAAATTGTACTTACAGACACTGAAATTTGAATTTCATATAATTTTCACAAATTTCACAAAATATTCCTCTTCTTTTGATTTTTTTTCAGCCATTGAAAACCAATTCCTAGCTCAGGAGCACATACAAAAATGGCGATAGGCCAGATGTGCCCTACAGGCTGCAGTTTGCAGGATTCCTGATTCATAGGGAAGGTGTGAACCTTTAGTTCACAACATCCATAAGGGACTGCCTAAAGTCTTCTAGAGGTAATAATTTCCCTTGTAGGGTCAAGAGATAAGGTGGTGAAATCATGGAGGAGAATGGACTGATGGAGAAAATTGGTGAGGCTTGCAGGCTGGGGCCACTGAGATTTCAGACTCTATCTGAAAACGAAAGCAAAAAATTTGTCAGTACTTACCTCTCTTTAGCAATAAAAATAGTAGCTATTATTTATAAGTGCTTACTATGTGTTTAATAACAGTGTTCTAAGCACTCTGTGTATATCAACTCATTTGATCTTCACAAAACTACATAAGGCACACACCATGATTAATAGCACCATGACAGACAAAGATTCTAAGGCAAAAGAATTTAAGTGACTTATCCAAAGTTACACAGTACATGGCAGAATTGGGGCTGAATGCCAGGCAGTGAAATGCCAGTCTGAGTCCTTACACACAATACTATATTGCTTGTAATAGATACGAGTACTGCATCTACCTCCATGAAACATAGCCATATTGCAGAAATAACCTGAATTACATTTTACACTGGATGGATTTTTTTTCATACAGCCACTGAAGATTCATTATTCACAGTATTCATTCACAGTTGAAAGTTTCAGGCCTATTTGAAATGTAATAATAATGAACATTCCAAAGCTGTTCTCCTCAACTAATGTAATTAAATGTATGCCCAATCAAGGATGTTATTCTGTTATGAGAATATTACCTAAAACCCTATCAAATTCTGACAAATTTGTATGAGAATCATTCCCTGATTCAACCTAACTTTCCCTATTTTTGACATCAGCTTCTTCTTTATTATTCATTAATTTCCTCTTTCCTTTTCTCTCCTCACTGACACAAGCATCACCTGTTTCTCTATTTCTTATAAAATTGTTCCCTGTGCAGTTCTGGGGTACACTTGCTTTCCAGGTAGCAGATTTTCAGAACGTGAAATCCCTCAGCTGTCAACCTGGTTAACTGAAACATGAAAACTTCCTACTGCCAGTACATATGGACAAACAAAATCAGATTCAAAAAGCTATTGAGCTAAGCTGGTGTAAATTCATGTTAGAATATTATTATAACTTTAGGATGTTAAACGTAATCCCCATGGTAGCCATAAAGAAAACAACTGTAAATTATACATAAAAGGACATGAGAAAGGAATTTAAAATTTCTCTACCAAAAAAAAATCAACTAAACAAAAAAAAGTAATGCAGGAAACAAGAGACAAAAAAGCTATAAAGCATATAGAAAGTAAATAGCACAATGACAGAAATAAGTCCCTCCTTATCAGTAAGTACTTTAAATGTAAATGGATTAAACTCTCCAATCAAAAGACAGAGACTGGCAGAATGGATAAAAACACAAGACCCAACTTTAAGAGACTCAACTAAGATCCAGAAAACCTGGACAGATTGAGAGTGAAATGATGGCAAAAGATATTCAATGCAAATAGTAACCAAAAGAGAACAGAGGTGGCTCTAATATCAGACAAAATAAACTTTAAATCAAAAAAGGTTTTTAAGAGATAAATAAGAACATTATACATTGATAAAAGGTTCAAAGATACGATGATTATAACAGTGATACATCTGATGACAAATCAAAATATATGAAGCAAAAACTAATAGAATTGAAGGGAGATGTAGACAGTTCTACATAATAGTTGGAGAAATCAATACCCCACTAACAATATGGATAGAACAAATAGACAGAAAATAAGGAAACAGAGGATACAAACAACACAATAAACCAGTTAGGTCTAACAGACATGAACAGAACACTCTAACCAACAATAGCATACACATTCTTCTCAAGTGCAGATGGAACATTTTCCAGGTTAGATCATATTTAAGTCTCCAACTTTAAAACATAGATATCATTCAAAGTATCTTCTTTGACCACAATGAGATGAAGTTAGAAACCAATAACAAGGAAAACTAGAAAATTCACAAAATTATGAAAATTAAACAACACACTTTTAAACAACAAATGGATCAAAGAAGAAATCATAAAGGAAATTAGAAAACACTTAAAGATGAATGAAACACAACATACTAAACTTATACAGTGATAGCAGTGCTAAGGGGGAGATTTACAGCTACAAATGCTTACATTCAAACAAACAAACAAAAAAGAAAATACACCTGAAGCTAATATAACATTGCATGGCAACTATACTTTGATTTAAAAATAAGTAAGTTTTTAAAATAATAACTAAAAATAAAATTCAAGAACGATCTCAAAGTAACCATCAACTTTACAACTTAAGGAACTAGAAAAAAAAAAAGAAAGAAGACAAACTAAATCCAAAGCTAGTAGAAAAGGAAGAAAATAAGAAAGATTAGGGGCGCCTGGGTGGCTCAGTTGGTTAAGCGACTGCCTTCGGCTCAGGTCATGATCCTGGAGTTCCGGGATCGGGTCCCACATCGGGCCCTGTTCAGCAGGGAGTCTGCTTCTCCCTCTGACCCTCCCTCCTCTCATGTGCTCTCTCTCTCTCTCATTCTCTCTCTCAAATAAATAAATAAAATCTTAAAAAAAAAGAAAGATTAGAGGAAAGAGCAATGAAATAGAGACAGAAAAGCAACAGAGAAAAATCAATGAAACCGAAAGTAGGCTCTTTGAAAATATCAACAGCATTAGCAAACCTTTAGCTAGCTAGATTAACAAAAAAAGAGGAAAAAATTCAAATTACTAAAATCAGAAACAAAAGAGAGGACATTACTACCAATTCTACAGAAATAAAAAGGATTTTAAGAGAGTACTATGAAAAATTGCATGCTAACAAAGTGGATAACCTAAATGAAATGGACAAATCCTAGAAACACAAAACCTACAGAGACTAAATCACAAAGAAAATAAAATGTGAATAGATCTATAACCAGTAAGGAGTTTCAATCAGTAACCAAAAATCTTTTAACAAAGAAAACTCGATATTTGATACTTGAACTTGATAGCTCCACTGAATTCTACTAAACATTAAACGAACTAACACCAAACCATCTCAAAAAATTGAAGAGGGAACATTTCCTAGCTCATTCTATGAGGCAGCATTACCCTGATACCAAACCCAGACAAAGATACCACAAGAAAAAAAATATATACAGACCAATGAACAGTAGTGCAAAATCCTCAACAAGATACTTGCAAATAAAATTCAGCAGTATATTAAAGGAATTATACACCTTGACCAAGTGGGATTTATTCCTGGAATATAGTGATGGTTCAACATATGAAAATAGATCAACATCAACATAATGAAGGGAAAAAAACCAAATGATCATCTCAACTGATGCAGAAAAGCATTTGACAAAATCCAACACTTTTCATGATAAAAGCACTCAACACAACAGGAATAAAAGAAAACTACCCCAACATAATAAAAGATACATATGAAAAAAACAATAAATATCATATTCGATGGTGAAAGACTGAAAGCTTTTCCTCTATAATCAGGAACAAGGCAAGGGTGCCAGCTTTGACCTCTTTGATTCAACACAGTGCTAAGTTTTAGCCAGAGCAATTAGGAAGAAAAGAAGGAAGGAAGGAAGGAAGGAAGGAAGGAAGGAAGGAAGGAAGGAAGGAAGGAAGGAGGGAAGGAAGGGAGGAAGGGAGGGAGGAAGGAGGGAAGGAAGGAAGGAAGGAGGAAAGGAAGGAAGGAGGGAAGGAAGGAAGGGAAGGAGGAAGGGAGGGAGGAAGGAGGGAAGGAAGGAAGGAGGGAAGGAAGGAAGGAAGGAAGGAAGGAAGGAAGGAGGAAAGGAAGGAAGGAGGGAAGGAAAGAAGGAAGGAGGAAAGGAAGGAAGGAAGGAGGAAAGGAAGGAAGGAAGGAGGAAAGGAAGGAGGGAGGGAGGAAGGAAAAGGCATCTAAGTTAGAAAGAAGTAAAATTATCTGTTTGCAGATGATATGATCTTATATATAGAAAACCTTAAAGACTCCATAAAAAAGCTATTAGAATAAATGAATTCAGCAAAGTAGCAGGACCACAAAGTCAACACACAAAAATTGGCTGCATTTCTATATATGAACATTAACAATCTGAGAAGGAATTACAGAAACAATTCCATTTACAATCTCATCAAAATAACAAAATACTTAGGAATTAATAAAGGAGGTCGAAAACTTGCACAATGAAAACTACAAAGTGTTGCTGAAAGAAATTAAAGAAGACATAACTAAATGAAATCCATGTTCATGGACTGGAAGACAATTTAGTTAAAATGTCAATACTACCCAAAGCAATTTACAGATTCAATGCAATTTCTATCCACATCACAGTGACACTTTCTGCAGAAATAGAAAAATCCATCCAAAAATTCATACAGAATATCAAGGAACTATGAGTAGCCAAACTATCTTGAAAAAGAACAAAACTGGAAGACTCACACTTCCTGATTTCAAAACTTATCTTGAAGCTACAGTAATCAAAACAGTGTTGTATTAGCGTGAAGACAAACATATAAATCAATAGAACAAAATAGCCCAGAAATAAACCTTCACACTTATGGTCAAATGATTTTTGACAAGGCCGCCAAGACCATTTTATAAAAAAAAAAGACAGTTTTTTTCCACAAATGGGCCTGGAAAGCTTGGATATTGACATGTAAAAGAATGAAGTTGGATCATTACCTAATACCATCCACAAAAATTAATTAAAATGGATCAAGGACATAAATGTAAGACCTAAAACAATAAAACTCTTAACAGAAAACAGAATAGAATCTTCACAGCATGGGATTTGGCAAGGATTTCTTGGGTATGACACTAAAGCACGGGTGACAAAAGAAAAAACAGACAAATTGGACTTCATGAAAATTTTAAAATATTGTGCACCGAGGACACTATCAATAAGGTAAAAAGACCAACAGAATGAAAGAAAATATTTGCAAATCATGTAACTAATAAGGAATTAATATACAGAACTCTTAAAACTCAACAACAAAAAAACAGACAACCCAATTGGGTGTGCATCAAATTGTTAACATCAGTAACCTTGGAGGAGAAGGTGCAAAATTCATAGACAGGGACAAAGATGATTGATCTTTTCTTTATGTAGCTCTGTATTCTTTGGCTTACTGCAATGAGCATGCATTTCTCACGTAACTAGGAAGATCTAATAAAGGGGTAAATGTTGCCACCATTTAGAAAGAAACCACAAGGGCGCCTGGGTGGCTCAGTTGGTTAAGCGACTGCCTTCGGCTCAGGTCATGATCCTGGAGTCCCGGGATCGAGTCCCGCATTGGGCTCCCTGCTCAGCAGGGAGTCTGCTTCTCCCTCTGACCCTCCCTCCTCTCATGTGCACTCTCTCTCTCTCATTCTCTCTCTCAAATAAATAAATAAAATCTTTAAAAAAAAAAAAAGAAAGAAAGAAAGAAAGAACAAGATGCCCATTGCTCTTACTGGTCTACTGCAGAGCTTATGAGAGGCATTTATATAAGTGGCTAAAAGCTCTGGAACATTGTGAACTTGTCCTAGTTAACTGGGTGAGGATAGCAACTTCTAGAATTGCTTGTCTTCCCCTACAACTGTTTTCCTTCCTTCTTCCTTGTTGAAAAACCTTGGTTTTGTTCAGGTATGCAAGAACCATGTGCTCCAATTTCCTCAAATTCCTCATATCAGTGAGATCATATGATACTTGTCTTTCTCTGATTGACTTATTTCCTTAGCATAATACCCTCTAGTTCCACCAATGTCGTTGTAAATGGCAAGATTTCATTTTTTGAGGGTTGTATAATATTCCAGATGATCATAGGGGAAGGAAGGAAAAAATGAAACAAGACAAAACCAGAGAGGAAGACAAACCATAAGAGACTCTTAATCTCAGGAAACAAACTGAGGGTTGCTGGAGTGGAGGGGAGGTGGGAGGCATGGGTGGCTGGGTGATAGACATTGGGGAGGGTATGTGCTATGGTGAGCGCTGTGAATTGTGTAAGACTGAGGAATCACAGACCTGTAGCCCTGAAACAAATAATACATTATATGTTAATAAAAAATTAAAAAAAAAAAAAAAACATGCTCCAATGGAGGCAGAGGGTGAATCTTGATTGGCCTTAGTACAGCCATCCCCAAAGTATAATCCAAAGCATCCCCATAACCATGAGGTTCCCCCCCTTTTCCAACCATTTATCTGTGTCAGGCTAAATTTTCCTCACGAATTTCTACCAAAACAATACAACATACAGATTGAATGCAGAAGCAGGTAGGAAAATATATGTGTTCTATTCAGCTAGATATTAAAGAGACTTGCAAAAGAGGAAAGCAACACTACTCTTTGTCACTAATTTGTTTTGAAAAAGTTTTCATAAAAATATGTTAACATGTAATAGTTTATAATTTTAAGTGAATTAAGTATTTTTTTAATTCTCAGATTTAATTTCTAATATGACAGTATCAATAGATGAAACCCACATAAACAAAAACTCTTTCAGTTTTTAAGAGTGCAAGAGTCAGAGCTCCAGTTATGTTAATTGCTTTATCTTGCTGAAGACTGGTTTAGGAATGGGCCTGTAACAGCAATTCTGGCCAATGATGGGGTCTTTTGAGGGGGGTCTTTACTTTGCTCTTAAAAAAAGGTCTGTGAGAAGAAACTATGATCCCTCTCAACAGGGCTGTGTTTGGAGCTGCTACCTGAAGTAGCTATACCTCTGTCTGACGAAGGGGCAGCCACTGAAGGACCACACCGACAGGCTGAGCCTGGCAGAACCCGGGTCTCCAACGACATCACTGAGCCACTGATTAACCAACCTGAGAACTGCCCCATCTCACATGTCCTGTTCATGAAAAATGAATATTCCTTTAGTTCGGGACACTGTTAGTACAGGTCCGTGGCTTATACCAGAAAGCAATTTTATTCAGTATTTTTGTTTTCTACCAAATGTTAAGGAGTGAAGAACTAAATTAACAGAATAAAGCACAGAAAGTTAGTTTCCATGTTTGTGTTCTGTTCATTTATGAATCCCCGGTGCATTTATCTGCATGCTGTGAATATTGATGAAAACATCATGGCTCATCAGCTCAGACCTTCACACTGTCAAAATTCCTTTCATGGGCTGAATATTTCCACTCTGCTCAAACAATACCCTGGGTGAGGAATTATAAGTAGAGCAGCACAAATTTATCACTACTCTGGGGGAAAAAATTAGGGCATACATTCCAATGACAGCAAGGAAGTAGTCCTATTCCCTTCATAGACAGGGGCACGTGTAATTTAAGATCATTCAAAATGTGAAAAAGGGGGTGCCTGGGTGGTTCAGTCGGTTAAGCATCTGCCTTCAGCTCAGCTCACGATTTTAGGGTCCTGGGATTGAGCCCCACGTGGGGCTCCCTGCTCAGCGGGGAGCCTGCTTCTCCCTCTGCTTGCGGTTCCCCCTGCTTGTGCTCTCTCTTTCTCTTTCAAAGACAAATAAATAAATAAAATCTTTAAAAAGAAATGTGAAAAAGGGAACCAAAGCAGTCAACAACTCTATTGCCTTCACTTTACAGATAAGGAAATTGAGGCCACAAAGGCCATATCCCATGAGCCACTCGATACCAGCAGAAGAGGTGCCTTCAGACCAAGCATGTTAACTATTTATCTTGTCAGTACTACAGGACCTCAAGAATGGGTTTAATCAAGGAGACTCAGATGAGTCCCTAGTTTCTTGAACAATTTAGAGAAGGTAAATGGTATGAAGTAAAAAATAACTTCCCCTTCCATATCAATCAGTTTCCAAACTATAAATTAAAGAGAGAGAGAAAAAGCAGGAAGGAGCTTAATACCTCATATGTAATTAGAACTCAAAAAGTACTTGTTAAACTAAACTGATTTGATCACAAAGCAGGATTTTCTCTAATCCAAATAAACACCTGCCCAGCTACCTCATCTCTCTTAGGAAACTTTGAGCTACATTTGGAGACCTCTCAGAATTTGGAGCTAAAATCAATCTCCTCCAGAGAAGTCTGCTCCTGAGTTCATGCAAGTTTGTTTCTATATGTTCTATGCATTCATCTACTTGGGGTGAGAGGGAGGAGGGGGCAGAAAGGTGCTAGGGGGAAAGAAGGGGAAAGAAAGGAAAGCAGGTTTAAGCCTTAAAATTATAGGAAAAAATAAAACACAGTCTAATACACACACACACACACACACACACACAGCTCAAAATTAACATTCTAGGGAGGATATTGGTCGTGGGTCCTCTGCCGCTTGGCAAGGGAATCTTCATCACTGATGCCGGCCATCAGGTACTTGAGGCCTGTGATCCAGGTGCGGGCCTCCTCGGGGTTGGATGTGATGAGATCCAGAGACTCCATGTGATTACCATGGTAGATGGTGAAGCAGCAGCTGGGATCAAAGTGCCCTTCAGCTTGTCTGTGGAAAATTTCAGACTGCCGACCTTCGGTGACTTTGTAAATGGAGTCAATAAGTACTGTGAGGAAAGTAAAACACACAGTTACATGGCAGGTGAAGATATGTATAATGGATTTAGAAAAAAATGGCAAAATCATCTTAAATTCTAAAAATAAGCATGAACAGTGACGCCTGGGTGGCTCGGTCGGTTGAGCACCTGACTCTTGGTCTCGGCTCAGGTCACGATCTCATGGGTCATATGATCGAGCCCCGCATTGGGCTCCGCACTTAGCAGGGAGTCTGCTTGAAGATTCTCTCCCTCTGCTGCTTCCCACATTCACACACACTCCCTCTCTCTCTCTCTCTCCCTCTCTCAAATAAATAAATAAATCTAAAAAAAAAAAAAATAAGCATGAACAAGTTCACTGTCTGTAAATTGTGGCATTAGGTTCAAATGTGAAATACAAGCCCTATCATTTCCTGCTAGGAACCTTCTCCACATACCACTTTACCTTCCTGGGCAGCCTGGACAATGCCTTCCCAGGCACTGAGTCAGGACATGTTGAAATTTATGATGGGAAGAGCGATACACACATCAGGGCAAAAAGACTGGTAGAAAAGGAGACTATAAATATATCAAATTTATAGTTTACATATTTGCACAGGGAAAACATACAAAGACCTAGAACCAACTTTGGAGTTATGCGTAAGACAACAGTTAAAAATTAGAAGGAAAAAAACATTTGGTGGTAACTGAGTAGCACAGCTAAATGTGATTGGCATCTCCAGAAAGAATGCCAGGATGGTAAAGGTCGAGCAGGGCTTAGAGAGGTAGAGAGGAATAAGGTGGTGTCCCAGAAGAAAAAGCATAAGATACAGAAACATGAGGTCCACTCCAGGGATGTTAAATAGGCCACTTATGCTAGACTGGAGAGCTCAAGAGAGAGAGTGGTGGGAGATAAAGCTGGAAAGGTAGGTAGAGGCTGGATCACAGAAAGCCTGGAATAAGAGACCAGAGATGAGCATCATTTAGGTAATGGAACAACACTGCAGATTTGGATCAGAACAGCACTAGCAGGGATGATTACTTCGATTAGAAGAGTACTTTTTTATTTGTTTGCTTGCTTGTGTTTAAGTGTGAATCAGAAGTGTTGCAATCTCTTTGATTGCCTCTATACATCATCTTCTCCTCCACTCTGCCTTCGTGGCAAAGTCATGATTTTCTTCTGGTATCAACTCATTCCCCACATGATTCACAGAGAAATGAGCTGAGGCCCAGCCCAGGGCAGGTTCTGGTACGTCTAAGCCATTGGGGGTGGCCCCATTCCTATCTCTTATGATTGATTTAGGTGTGGGAATATATCTCAGTTCTAACCAAGGAGACATGGGGCAGTCTGCTTTGAGAGAAAATTCTGGAAAGGGGTTCCTCTCTCCTAAAAAGGAAGCACCATGTTGCTGCTGCCTTGACTACAGGGCCAACACACAAGGGAGAGAGCCAAGAGCCCCGAGGAAAACAGAACTAAAGACTCAATGTCCCACACCTGGACCTGCCAATCTCTGAGTTTCTTGTTATGTGAGATGACACATTTATTTTTCATGTAAGTCTAATTTAGTCAAAGTCTTCTGCTATTTGAAGATGAAAGCATCGTAACAGACAAAAGCAGAAGAAACTAGCAAAATGGAGACTGGTTAGGAGACTTTTCAATAGGCCAGATAGGTGAAGAGACCCTAGACCAGGGAGGTTCCTAAGAAAACAGGAAGGAACAGCCATTACACAGGACCCAACACCAACTTGGTGATGAAGGTACAAGGTGTGGGAGAGAGGCTTTAAGTAGGGGTCAGATCAAAGTTCTTTTGCTTGATCTCATTAAAAGTTAACTCACTAATCAGTTACCTGTGCTCAGAATATGGCAATACACTTTTAGGTCCATTAGATTTATAATACCCCTCACCTTTTATCAAGAAAATAAATAAATAAAAAGCCTCAGGCTATAAAACCTCATATCCCAACTAAAAACAGTTACCATGTCTCCACCACAGGGGAAATGTTAACATGTACAGCATTCATGGACAAGAAAACTTTTATGGATTAAAATTCCCAAGGAATTAAAAAGGCAAAAATGGTCATTACTTATTCAGTCTGTCCGCATCCCTTAGCAACTGACCCCAAAACTTACAAAAATATCAAAGTTTCATAGATCTGAAACTTCCAGAGAGCCCAGCAAATATAACCTATGTGTTACTATATCAAGTCAAGCAAAGAATTCAAAGGTTGGTCTTACTTTTTGCCTTCTCACTCTTCCTAGAGGGTCTCCATCGGAGGCGGGTCCGATGCTCATCCAGGTAAAAGAGCCGGACTAGCCCTTTGGTCCCACGTTTCAGTTTGATCATCTGTGTCCCGGACTGCATCACACTCATGCATCTTTCAACTGCAAAAGAGATTAGAACACATTCAGCTGTTACACAGTACACATGCAGACTGGTGTTCTGAAAAATTACTGTCAAATGAAACCTCAGATTCACCCCCAAAGATTCCAAGGACCAGAAGACAAAGTTGGGAAAGGTAATCTGGAAAGAGTCATTGAGGCATTGATTCACCAGTCTTTTTTTTTTTTTTTAAGATTTTATTTATTTATTTGAGAGACAGAGAGAATGAGAGAGAAAGCACATGAGATGGGGGGAGGGTCAGAGGGAGAAGCAGACTCCCTGCTGAGCAGGGAGCCCGATGCAGGACTCGATCCAGGGACTCCAGGATCATGACCTGAGCCGAAGGCAGTCGCTTAACCAACTGAGCCACCCAGGCGCCCTGATTCACCAGTCTTAAGCCAGTAAAAAGCCTTCGTGATTGAAATAAAATTTTACTTCCTGATAAACACTGCATTAATCAGGGTCATCTTTTGTTCTAACTGGCAACATACTTTTTGGTTTGAGATTGATTGTTTGATGCTTGGATTTATGTTCATAAAGCATTTCTCAGGCTTCAGAGTAAATCTTGTGAGTTTTTATATAGTCAGTTGTAAAAACATCTTATGCTAATTCTTTCAAATGCAATCAACAAAAACAAGATTGACAAAATGTTAACAATTTTTGAAGTTGGATAATGGTTACTTATGGGTTCATATTATATTTTTGTATATATTTGAAGACAGAATAAATTTGAAAATATTTAGGGACGCCTGGATGGCTCAGTCGGTTAAGCATCTGCCTTCGGCTCAGGTCATAATCCCAGGGTCCTGGGATCGAGCCCCACATCGGGCTCCCTGCTCAGTGGGGAGTCTGCTTCTCCCTCTGCCTGCCGCACCCCCTGCTTGTGCTCTCTCTCTCTTTGATAAATAAATAAAAAAAAATCTTTTTAAAAAATTTAAATAAACATGAAAATAAATATTTTTAAAATGTGACCAGAAAAAATCATTTTTGCAATTCAACATAAAACACTTGTTGTTTAATGAAATAAACTGCTAAGATTTTCCACCTAGAAGAATAACTTAGTGATTTAATCCAGATAATGTCCAAATCTCTCATTGTCCAAGTTAAAACTATCATTTAAATTCTCTCTGCTTTGAGATGAACCTTGTTAGATGTGGGCATCTGTCGGTGTTTCCCGTTTCCCCTTCTTCAGTAACTGGAAATACTCCTTTCCCATTTCATGTGCTTTTGATGGCCTATCAATCACACCAACTAAGAAATGGGCACCTGACTGACTTAAGCTAAGAGCAAATCTGACTCCCTTCCAAAGAACACAAATCCTGAGCTGAGCATGGACAGGAAACAGAACTGAGAATTTCAATGGCCAAAACTTAAGAGATGTTCCTGCCTGGGCACCCTAAGATTCCATAGTTGTTACGGATATCCTTGAGGCTGACATTTTCCCCTTGATTCCGCAAGTTATTCAATATTCTTCCAAATACTTTCTTATTACATTAGCCAGAGATAGTGTTTATTTCACTAACCCACACACAGGCACATATATAACCACTGGAGCACTAGAAACATCTGGCTTTGAGTACCTCTTATCAAGTGGTATGCCATTAGAAACAGATAAAAGAAACACAAAAAATAAACTCCAACAACATGAGACTTCAGCTTTTTTGACTATGTATCTGTCCTTACCAGGAGAGATAATGTGATTTTAAAGCTTAACGTTATACGTGCAGGGTACTCGCTAAAAGTAACTTCAACATAACCAACTTTCACTCTTCCCTGCATGAAGAGCTTTTTCTTCTCCAAAGAAATCAAGGAGGAACTGCATAAAATTAAGTATGGTGTTAGGATTTGATATTGCAAGGAAAGTGAAGTATAGGTTGCTCTTTCTCATTTTATCTGACATATCAAAAATCCAAAAGTAATAAAAATAGTGCTGAAGAAAACAAACACACAAACTTAAAATATTTACTTCAAAAAATATTTACTTACTTTCACAGAGCAAAATTTGAGATTTGGTTTCGCACACATTAGTAGTCACCCACTACTGAGCACCATTCGTTTAGGTAACAAAAGCCCCAGATTTGAATTCTTGGCAGCCACATTGACCATCTCACACCAGTAATTAGAGAACAGAGTGTCAGTGTATCAGGATAAAATCATAAAGTCAAACCAACAAAGCCAAAACTCCTAGAAAAACCTGAGAACTTGACTGACCACTGATAATAATAGGTCACATCAGGGCTCCTGGCTGGCTCAGTTGGTAGAACATGTGACTCTTGATCTCAGGGTTATAAGTTCAAGCCCCACGTTGGGCATACAGATTACTTAAAATTAAAAATCTTTAAGAAAATAATAATTAAAAATATATAATAATAATAATAGGTCATATCAATAAACAGATGTTCACAGAGCAACTCCTTGTTTCAGGCACAAAGCAGAGAACAAGGAGACTTTGTCTTTGACTTAAAGAGGTTAACTTTAAGACAATAAAACATCTAAAAAGATAATTTATTAATGGTAGCTTAGAGCTGTGGTCAAGAACACAGAGTCTGAATCTAGATAGCCTGGGATAGAATTCCAGATCTGCCACTTAACTAGCTGTATGACCTTGGGCAAGTTACCTAGTCCCTGTGTGCCTCCATTTCCTTACCTATAAAAGAAGGATAACAATCTTGAAATGTTTTTGAGGACTGAATGAATCAACTCATGTAAAGTACTGAAAACAGTGCCTGGCATATCATAAACACTATAAATGGTAGCTACTATTATGGTTTTATTTTTGAAAACTTTAAAAAAATAAATGCCAAGTCAAAAGTAAAGACAAAAATACTATGGGATTCCATAGAGAAAGGAGAATACAGTGGGCTAGAACGAGGAGAAGTGTGATAATAACATAGTATTGGATGCCTGGGGACAGGAAAGTGTAGAGGTATGCTCAGAGGATAGGGAACAATGGGTCTCCAAATTTGGAAGAGTGACTCAAAAGAAAAATGATGGGACATAAGATTCCAAGGGCTGGATAAAACTAGGCTGTAGGAAGTCAGGGATGTTGGTAGAATAAGATCTTAATCCATTGGCATGAGAGATTCACCAGACATTTCTGAGCAAAGGATTGGTGGGATTAAAATTAAAAAAAAAAAAAAACAACATAATTCAGGAAGATGTCTCTTTGGGAAGAGAGAATAAAATAAATTGTTTAAACCAGAGTGGAAAACTGAATTAACTATACTATCAAAGGTTTAACAGCAAGCACTGCCTATACATCTGACATAGTGTCCTCTGCTTTGTTCACACTGCCCCTTCCTTCACTTTCCTTTCCACAGTAGCCCCCCCTCTTTTCTTAACCTAAAATGGAACTGCTATGGCCATAACATCTCAACACTTTTTTTTTTTAAGATTTTATTTATTTATTTGACAGAGAGAGACACAGCAAGAGAGAGAACACAAGCAGGGGCAGAGGGAGAGGGAGAAGCAGGCCTCCCACCCAGCAGGGAGCCCAATGTGGGACCCGATCCCAGGACCCCGGGATCATGACCTGAGCCAAAGGCAGACGCTTAACGACTGAGCCACCCAGGCGCCCCAAATCTCAACACTTTAACAGAAAGAGCACAATGATATAAAAGTGTAATCAATTATTTGAGCTAATAAATACCATCTACCATTTAGCAAAATCATCATTCAGAGAAACCCAAATATTTTAGAAAGTAGGATCCAATCCCTCAAGGAAGGGCATTTATATAATATGTTAAAATTCACTAGCTTCACATTTATCCCACCAACTCAGCCTTGGGCTAAGACTCCAGTTTCGTCCACTGCAGTAAACAGGTATATATGATTGAAATGTATTTGGCAGAGCTGGGCTCTGAAACAGTGTACTGCTTAAATTGTTTAGGTAGCTCCTTTATGCTTCTTATCACATGGAAAAGCCATTTAGTTAGAGTCAAAGTGAAAAATCAAGTCCAAGGGAGTCTTGAGAGACTCCCTAATGTACTTCTCCATTCCTCAGACCTCATTGTACACAATCCATTGAGTTGTAAAGCTAACCAGAGAAGGAACACCCTCAGTCATTCTTTGTAACTCATTCAATGTTGGAGACGAAATATTCTTCCAATGTCATCTAAACCATGAAGTGTTAGCTTAAGCCAATTTCTTTATGTTCTGCCTTCTGTAGAGATAGATAACAGTAGTTACCACCCACATAGAAGTCATTCTTCAACCACGCCAGATCCGTAGATTCCATAAAATAGGACGAGAAACAAGGGAACAAAGGAAGACTTCCAGGGGCAGGTAAACAAGGGAAGAGTTCCAGGAGTTTAGAATGATACAACCTTATCACACACATTCCCACTGCCAGAAGGTGTCTGGGAAAGTCTGCAAATGCAGGCCACAAATTTAGGTAGCTACCAACATAAGCACCATCCCTTTGTTTCCACATTCTTTCTATGGTAGCCTGAATATTTTTAGAAAAGAAGTTTATTTTGATATAATGCAGCCACATTCAGGAATATTAAAAGAGAAACACCCACAACACACATAGTGTTTTTGTCTATTATGCTCCAGGCCTCAATATGTACACAAAATTGACATACTGGTTGCAATCATGATATTTAGGTCATTTGGCACGCTGCTTTTTTTCATTTGTATAATAGTTTTCCATGTTTCTACACAGTCTTAATAATTATCATTTTAATGGCTGCCTAACAGAATAGCATAAATATTTAAAGAGCAGAACAGATGAGTAGAAGACTGTATTTCTAACTTTATTACATAATTAGAGTTTTAAAACTCTTAACAGTTTTATCTGTAAAATGAAAGGCATAACAAAGTGGTCTACAAGGTCCTTTAGAATTCAATTCTTTAAAAGTATTAAATCAGGGGCGCCTAGGTGGCTCAGTCATTAAGCGTCTGCCTTCGGCTCAGGTCATGATCCCAGAGGGTCCTGGGATCGAGCCCTGCGTCGGGCTCCCTGCTCAGCAGAAGCCTGCTTCTCCCTCTCCCACTCCCCCTGCTGTGTTCCCTCTCTCGCTGTGTCTCTCTCTGTCAAATAAATAAATAAAATCTTTAAAAAAAAAAGTATTAAATCAATTTTTGTCACAGTCAGTTTAAAATAAGTAAATGTCCCTAGGGGTTATCAGTTCACTAAAACCCTCAAGCAGAAAATGCTGTAAAAAACAAACAAACAAACAAACAAAACAGCAACCTCTGATGTGAGGTATAAGAGACCATATATTATTGGAGGAGAGATTCCCAACATTTCCACTAAGTATATATGGCATCTAAGAGAGTTTAACTCTTCAAGCCATGCTGGAATTAGAAGTCATCATATTCTAGGAATGTCTAACATACCACCTGATGCTAATTTTTTAACAGCTTTATTGGGGTACAATTTATATACATTAAAATATACCTGTTTTAAATGTGTAATTTAATGACTTTAGTATATCTACAGAGTTGTGAGCTGATCCTATTTTAGAACATCTCCATCACCCCCAAGAAGAAACCTCATGCCCATTTGCCTTCATTCCTCATTTCACCCACAGCCCTAGACAACCATTAACCTGCTGTCTCTGTGGATGGGTCTTCTCTAGATATTTCACATAAATGAAAATCTTATAATCTGCGGTCCTGTGGTTCTGGCTTCTTTCACTCAGCATATTTTTGAGGTTCTTATGATGACTGTGTTTATCTGTTTTTTGTCTTCTCTTCCCCCCGCCCCCAATTAAACTCTTAACATTAGATTCACATTAAACTCTTCCTCTGCCATTTAGGGTAAAAACGATCCTGAATAGGAAACTGGTTGAATAAAATAATATATACCTACACGCAGTGGACTACTATATAACTGTACAAGATAATAAAAAAGACCTCTATACACTGATATGGGTTAATTTCTAGAAGATATTAGTAAGTGAAAAAGGCAAAGTATAAATAAGCATATATCTATAGTATGCTACTTTGGTGTAAGAAAAGCTTGGGAAATTTTTAGAGATACAAATACTTATCTTTACAAAAAGAAACACAAGAAGGATAACGCAGAAAACAATGTAGCTGGTTACTCTCAAGAGTGGGAGAAAATCAAGTAGAAGGGATAAGGGAGTGACTTCTCTTCATGCCCTACATGTTCAAAATTAAAATTAGGTCAGTAAGAATGAGAAGGGGGGGAAAACAAATAGAGAAAGCAAACAGAAACATACACATACTATATGTAAGTATTTGTGTATATATATTTGCATGGGTATGTATGCATATATGTATACACACACACAAACACCCGCATACATTTCCTAGCTCTGGGTTCTTTTAAAAGGCCAAGAAGCAATATCACCTCCAGCAGTAATAAGCAAAGCTGGGGCCCTGCTCATTCTCTGCTCTAAATGTCACCCCAAGACACCTTCTCACATACAGGGCCCCAAGCAGGCCTGTGTTAAAGCCATACAAGAATATCACTTGTACACTTTTGTAAACACATCTATTTTGGGACAGTGATCACCAAACTGTGCATTAGCAAACCAAAAAAAAAAAAAAAAGCGCAGATCCTCTGCAAGAGAATCTTTCAGCAAAAGGTACATGAAAAATGTGAATTGATTTCTTGCCAGCATCCAGAGTAGAGTAAATCTGAGTGACAGAAAGAGATTAGCTTCTGAAAACAATTCCATTTCTATGTGGAAAAAGTGCCAAATAATGCAGATAATGCTTCTCTCGAAGGAAGGAAAGGGATATTTCCTAAAATCATCAGAGCAGAAGAAGAGGGAAACATATTTTCGGCCCCACGACATAGGAAGTACTGAGGCATGTCATTGGAGCCCTGACCCCGGATGGCGGTCAGGGCTCAGGTCCAGGAGCGGAAGGAGAGGGGGACACTCTGTCACTAACTGGCTGTGTGCACTTCTGAAGGTCACAGAGTATCTCTGAATATCCCACCACACTCAGCCTAAAAGTACATTTTCCTCTGAGTTCTGCAAGTCTATAAAAGAGCTGATCTAGCTTTCATAAGTATTATTTTATCTTTCAAAATTCTTGTTCATCCAAAAGCTTCTCAGAATAACTTAAAAGAAAAAAAAACTGATTAACATCTGGGTGTCTTACTAGAGACATGAATTTTTTAAATGATCTGTATAGAAAATATAACTGCTCGGAGCGCCTGGGTGGCTCAGTCATTAAGCGTCTGCCTTCGGCTCAAGTGGATAGAGCCCCGCGTCGGGTTCCCTGATCAGCGGGAAGCCTGCTTCTCCCTCTCCCGCTCCCCCTGCTTGTGTTCCCTCTCTCCCTGTCTCTGTCAAATAAATAAATAAAATCTTAAAAAAAAAAAAAGAAAATATAAGCGCTCTTCACAGGGGATGGCTTCACTTGAAAAGCTCTTCCTTGCCAGTGGTTGAGCCTCAAAGTCCAATCATACCAGCTTATGAATAAATGTGCTTACAAACAACCATGGGAGTGCTCCACTCTTACTAAGTCACGATTCTTCCCAGTGAAGAGCAAACAATGCAGAGTTCATTGATTTTTCTTTCCAATGCTTAAATCACTCTTGTGGAGAAGATAAAAGTTTATTTGAAAGGTTTTTAGAAACTAATTGGTTAGCGGTAACATTCTGGAACTTGTTTGCAAACCTTATGCGCACATAGTCAATATGTTTGCAAAGTTGATAAATACGCATGGGGGATTTAAATCAAAGAAAGGGTGAAAGGAATTTATCAGTCACTCTTAAATGTCAGAACCTTTTCTTCTTTTTTGTTAAAGCCTTCCACATAACATTTTCTTTTTTAATGAGACCTATTTTGCATTCAACAACTGTTTCTGCTCCATAATCATTAGCCCAGGGAAACAAATGAAATACAAGACAGAATTCATAACAATAGGATTTTGTTGGTTTTATTTAATGTTACCCCATGGGGGAGGGGAATATAAATTAATTTTAAAATTCTAAATTTAGTTCTATCTAATATGTAAAGAATTTTCTGCCTCAACATAAGGAATGGCAGTGTCTTCACCATTCCACAATATGGTTATAAAATACACACATATAAAAGACTAAAAATTTTGTTCCATCATTTATTCAGTGAGATGACATGGCACTGGATATGTGGAAGCAAAATTCCTAAGCCATAGTAAATACTGGCCTTTACTTACAGGGAATATCGCCATCTAATAAGGTTCTCTCGTGGTTCTCCACCCTGGCTGTATGTACATCAAAATCACTGAGGACCTTCTTAAAAGAAGTGTTGAGCACAAAGCCCTACCACATACTAATTAAGTCACCGTCCCTGGGAAAAGGGCTGAACATCTGGGTTTTCTTTTTTTTTTAAGATTTTATTTATTTGACAGAGAGAGATAGCGAGAGCAGGAACACAAGCAGGGGGAGTGGGAGAGGGAGAAGCAGGCTTCCCGCGGAGCAGGGAGCCCGATGTGGGACTCGATCCCAGGAACCTGGGATCATGACCTGAGCCGAAGGCAGACGCTTAACGACTGAGCCACCCAGGTGCCCAACATCTGGGGTTTTTTTGTTAGTTTGTTGGCTTCATCTTCCCAGGGATTCTACTGGGAATCCAGAGATAAGACTACTGACGTGTTATCTCAATTATTCCTCTAAATGTCCCTGTGAAGTAGAGATAATTAAACATCCCTCATTGTAGAGTGAATGAAAACAGAGAAGTGAAGAACTTCTCAGAGATAATAAAGCTAGTAAATGGCAGCGACAAGCCCTGAAACCAGGTGCGCAGATTTTCCAGGGCAGCTCTCTCTCCATTTCACCGCGTGGAATGTCTGCCTTCAGGTCCTGCCCAGGCCCCTAACTGGCTCATCGCTGGTCAGCTTTTTTAGCAGTCTTGATTCCATCATTCTGCTCTATAGAAATAAGGAATTAGGTTTGCTGGCTCCTGAGACCCCTTCCACCAAATACTAGGAGGCTATAATATACCAGGTCTAGCTTCTAGAAACTTCATGTGTCATGGTGATACTATGTCATGGTAATGACAAGACTGGCAAATAGTATGTAAAAATTAACAATAAAATAGGGAGTGGGATATAAAATATAAGGACAATAAGGACTAAGGAGATAGGGGGTGGGTGGGGATGAACTCCAGAGGAGACAAAATTTAAGCCTGGCCCCCGAAGATCATAATAAGAACACTTGGTGCATTTTTTTTTTCAATTGTTCTTGTTCTAGGTCTGTGTACATTTTTCCTCCCCACTTAGAATTCATAAATGGTAGCTGAAATTATTTTAAATGAATTATAAATACTCTGTTAGCCACATTAAAAAATTAAGACTCTAGGGGTGCCCAGCTGGTTCAGTGGTAGAGCGTGTGACTCTTGATCTGGGGGCTGTGAGTTCAAACCCCACGTTGGGTGTGAAGGTTACTTTAAAATAAAATCTTGTATAAATAAAAAAATATAAAATACTAGATTCCAATTCTTGTTCTTAGTAACTAGAAAGCCAGTTTCACTTATTTCTTACTCCTAATCTTCCTGGCTGTTTCTTGGGTGACACTGGGCAAGGGCAGTTTATTCAGCTTCAGGAGTTAAGACTTAACCTTCCCCAAAGCCAGCAAGATATTTTCTCTTAGTTCTACAAGCACTGTCTTGGCAGAGCATAAAAGTATTTCTACCAGATATGTTAAAAAGAATAAAAAGTTTACAATATCAATATCACACATTAATTTCAAAGGGCTAGCTTATTCTCTGATTGGTTGTTAGGTCAAAATGGAAGTGTACATGGCTATTAGGAGACAGAATTTGAATGTGCTCCTAAGGCAAATCCTACTTCCCCTAAGACGGCAACTGGTCCCCAGGCTTGCCTTTCTTTAAATTCAGAGTCCTAGACCACACCTCCAGAAATCTTTGTTTCTTGAGAATCTGCATTTTAAAAGCTCTTCCCAGTATTTCTAAGGCCCATTTAAGTTTGGAGACCACAGCTCTGGGCAGCATCACCGCTCACTGTTCAGCATGTGGTCCACGGGGGCCAGTTTCCCAGGCACGGCACTGGGCCTTAATTCAGTCACTTAAATGAAAGAAGCAAAGACTTACTGTTCAGTCGCCTATTAGGACAGTAGCACAGGGTTTCACCCCCTCCTAATAAAATAGGAAATTTCCCAATGAAAGCAAGGGTTAAAAGATACGAAATTCTGATATTCAAATAATCATTCACAACTGTTTCTCTAGAACCTCTGTGTCCTTGGCAGCTGCTCAGTACCTCACAATTTTAGGTCTGTTATAACTTGGAGATAGCTGCTGAATAGGACAGAGGTGCTTTCTCAGTTTTGAGCCTTAATGACCAATCAGCATTTCATCTGACCTCACCCACACCCCCATCCAAAACTTGAAGAAAACATCTCCACAGTGCGCTACGCAGAGCAAGTATTTGTTGAGGGGTTATTGTCTCATTCATTTCTTAAAGGCACTGTACACACTTTCTGCCTACCTCCTGCATTTAATTGCATTTTAAAAGAGAAAGTCTATTCTGTCCTCCAACAAATTCATATACCTGTAGTAGTACACAATTCTCAAGCCCCTATTTCCTTCACAAACTATTGATTAATGGAATTGATCCTTTTTTTGGTCAAAAACAGCAAAAAAAAAAAAAAAGACAAAAAAGCTTAACTGATTTCATGCAAACTGTCCTAATCTGGTGCACTGAGGTCCTAAAAGGTTCTCCATCAAAGAGTCAAATAACAGAAAATGGAACAAGAGATCACATTTATCTAGAAAACAAAGTGTCCCTCCCTCCAAGCCTTTGTTGCTCTCAGGCCAGTGGCCTGTCAGGAGGTTTCTGAGACCACCTTCTGAGCTAAAGCAGGCCTGGCGCCTTCTGGCCACAGCCTGTTGGAAATCAAGTTGTAAGGCATTTAAAGCAGGCAACTTATTTCTGGGGCAGGTGTTTTTGTGGGGGGAAAAAAGATCCATGCTAAAAAAAACCATAAAAATAGATCTCTGGGTGGTAAAGAAAATGCCTGGGAAAATCCTCTCAGGTTTATTTTCCAAAAGACATTTGTCCTTATCCAAACCCTGGTCCTAATACCATAAGCTTCTGTTTTTTTAAATTTAATACCACATAAACAGCACTGAGTGAGAGCATTCACACAGCCTATTAGCAGCAATTTTGATTGGAGTTGCTATCCCAAATCACTGCACTATAGATCTTAAATCATTTTTTTTAAATAGAAAAGTCTAAAAATGGAAGAAGGAAAAAAAAACTGAAAGCTTCTTTGAAGCAAAGTTGGCATATGTAATCAGAGCAGATGTGCTATAAAGTTTTCTAAATAGTCAATCCAAGAGGCCAGCATTAAAACCATAACTATCTGGATACAAGAATTCTTGAGTCTCTCTCCATTCAGAAATAATTGCACACACTAACACACGCACGTGTATGTTGTGAACATGAGCAGTCATGTAGATCTTTAGCAGTGCGAGGCTGACTACCAAGCAAGAATAAAGAGTGGAGAAGTGCCACAATTACCCTATAGTCAGTGGAGTATTTCAAGTAAATCTTGGGAAGCATACAAGTGACAAGGGACAGAAAAAATGTCATGGAGGACAGTGGGAATGTTAGGGACGGGTCAAGAGAGTAGGAAATATTAAGCACAACAGTGGCAGTGGCAAGAAGAAGCAACTGGAAACAATTTCGACGGTGAAAAAGAGACAAGAAAGATAACACAAAAGAGAAGAAAGAGCTGTAGTCCAGGGAAAAAAATAAGAGGTGGATAGGAAAAATAATGATCACCCAATAGCCACCTCAATGTCAGAAGCATAGGTTGCTGGGAGAATCATACATGACATTGATAGGTCAGGAAATACAGAACATATATGTCAGCCACTACAGACTACACAGTTTTTAACACATAGGCAATGCCATATAACAAAGTCTATCCTCCTAGAAGCTTTTCCAGAGTAAGGACTCCACACCTCCTATAATGTAAACCAAGGACAGAAGTCCTAATGGAAAAGGATGATAAATTTAACGACATATAAAAATACCTATGTAAATCATAAACAAAATTCAAAATAAGCAACAAACTAAAAGAAAATATTTGCAAAGACACATAATGGATAAAGGACTAATATCTATGATATAAAGGGGTCCTGCAAGTCAGTAAGAAAAAGAAAACAAATAACCCAATTAAAAATAGGCAAAAAAAATATAAAAAGACAATTCACAGAAGAAATGACCAATACAAATATAGAAAAAAATGCTTAATATTACTCGTAGTTAGAAGTTTAAAGTCGGGGCACCTGGGTGGCTCAGTCCTTAATCGTCTGCCTTCAGTTCAGGTCACGATCCCAGGGTCCTGGGATCGAGCCCCGCATCGGGCTCCCTGCTCGGTGGGACGCCTGCTTCTGTCTCCCACTCCCCCTGCTGGTGTCCCCTCTCTCGCTGTGTCTTTCTATGTCAAATAAATAAAATCTTAAAAAAAAAAAAAAGTTTAAAGTCAAGGCAAAATAATAGTCTACTTAATAAGCACCAATTTTAATATTATTAAAAACCATTATGGATGAAGTTGTGGGGCTGATAATAAGATTATAAATTGGTGCTATAAATTAGGTGACATTATTTGAATCAATTTGGCAATATGTATCCAAATTTAAAAGAAACATGCATTTTGACCTTACAATCATAATACCAGGGACTTATCCTGTACAGAAACTGGCAGAATGAAGCAGAGATAGTGATAAAGAAATACGGCCAATCACTGCCACCTTGTTTGTAATTATTTTAAAACAAACTAGAAATAATCTAAATGTCCATGAGGTTAACCATAAAATGAAATAGTAAAGAAATTGTGGGTTAACCATATAAAATGAAATATCATGGTGTCATTAAAAAGAATATTATAGAACTAAATTTGCCAAAATGGAAAGTTGCCCAAGATACATTATTAAGTGGGGAAAAAAAAAAGCTACAACCCTTTATGTCATAATGATTCTACTTGAGTGTGTATAGCCTTGGAAAATTTCTGGAATTTGTGGAAAGAGTATAATACTTAAAGAAGAAGAGACAGAATACTTAACTCCCACCTTAAAGTCTTTTGTATTGTTGAGGTATGTTTTTTTCTCTTTGCCATGAGCAAGTACAGCTTTGAAACATCTTTTTAGAAACATATGGGAGATGTTATATTTACTTTAAAATTGCACATAATTTGCAAGAAAAGGCAAAGGAAAATATTGCCACTCCTTTGTAACTCTGCCTACTGCAAACATGATAAAGCAAAAAGCAAGGCAAAAGACCTGCATTTGAATCTGGATTCTCTGCTCAGTCACACTGTTACCTGGCCTAATCTGTTGACTCTGCACCAGTCTCCTCACATGTTAAACACAAGAATCAGGAGATTAAAGTGCAGAAAACGTCTTGCTCAGCACACATCAGACTTTCAACAAATACTATTTATTTTTCCTTCTTCCCAAATGATATCAGAGCTCAGAAAAAGCAGCAGCTCAAGGTATTGTCAGCAGATTCTGAATCACTGAAAATTCTATGGCAGGACAATAAAACTGCTTCCAAATGTTGAAGGAACTTGAGTTTCTGTGCTACTCCAAGCCATGTGGCCTATCCTGGAGTATTAATTCTAGTCTGCACTCAGATGACTTCAAACGTAACTCTCCCAACACCATCCTCCGCCTTCAGTTTTAGGCTTATATGTACAACTGCCAGATGACAGAGCCAAGATGTCTAGTAAGAATCTTAAACATAAGTCCTAAAACCTGCTTCTCCCCCAGCCACTCCATCTCAGTAAATGGCTCCACTATCTCCTAATGGTTTAGGCCCCAAACCAAGAAGTCATCAGTTTCCTTTCTCCATCCTTCACAAAGCCTTGACTCTTCATCTAAAGCACACCCAAATGCACCATGTCTATCAGGATGGAAACCCCATGATTCAAACCACACATCATCTCTCTCCTGGATGTCTGAGTATTACAGCTGGCCTTCTGCTTCCCCCCACAAGCAATTCTCCATGTCATGGCTAATGTGGTACTTTTTTTTTTTTTTAATATTTTGTTTATTTATTTGACACAGAGAGAGAGAGAGAGCTAGAGAGGGAACACAAGCGGGGGAGTGGGAGAGGGAGAAGCAGGCTTCCCACGGAGCAGGGAGCCCAAGGCAGGGCTTGATCCCAGGACCCTGGGATCATGACCTGAGCCGAAGGCAGACGCTTAATAACTGAGCCACCCAGGTGCCCCCTAATGTGGTACTTTTTAAAGGTCAATTAGACTTTTTGAAACAAGCCAACAGCCTCCCACAGGAAGTATAATTAACCCCAACAGAGAGATAAATAAGATTATCACTCTATCTAGTCTCTTCCTATGGATCAGTGGAATCCATACAGTTTCCCAGTACACTTTGCACTCACTGCTCCTTCTCGCTGGAATGCTCCCCGCCCTCCAGATTTTTGCATGACTGATTCCTTCTTGAAATTCAGGTCTGAGAGTAAGGAACCCAGAAGGGTAGATCCTGACGATCAAATCTGAAGAGGCCTCATGGTTGCCAATTATTAATAGCCACTTACTTGTTTCTTTTCTGTTACTGCCCACTAAAATGTAAGCTCCATGAGGACAGAAATGTTTTATTCACCCATGATTTCCTATGCCTAGAGCAGTGGCTGGTACACAACAGTGATGGCATACATTTTTGTTCATTGGATTAATGAATTTGTGGTTCCCGACGAACAGATCTTAAACAAGATCCCCAACTCTTATATGTTGCCATTAAAAAAAAAAATAGAGTATTTTATGAATAAATGCTGGGAATCGGTGGGTGCCTGGGTGGCTCAATTGGTTAAGCGACTGCCTTCGGCTCAGGTCATGATCCTGGAGTCCCGGGATCGAGTCCCACATTGGGCTCCCTGCTCAGCGGGGAATCTGCTTCTCCCTCTGACCCTTCCCCCTCTCATGCTCTCTCTCTCATTCTCTCTCTCAAATAAATAAATAAATAAAATCTTTTATTAAAAAATGCTGGGAATCGGTTTGTGTTTGTCTCACAGTGATTTTTAGCATTTAAACCTATGATCTGACTAAGGGTCAATACAATTGTGAGAAATGATAACTATTAGCTTACGTAGTAATCAATGTGTTGTCACTTCTGCTAACTAATGAAGAACATGATTTGGAAGTGTTTTATTAGATTTTTCAGAGTATAGTGGAATCACTCAGCTCATTGAAAAACTTACCCAATCAAAATATTTTATTCTCCCAGAACTCCAAGTTCAATATAGGTAAACTTCCTAAACCAGGTTTTTGGGCTGTCCATGAGATTTCACTGTGTTATAGATGAGGCAACATTATTATGTTGCTGTTCAGGCCCTTTCAGTTTTTCTGGGATTCACTCCCTCATTTGGTTGTCTACCATCTACATGTGCTTTTTTCTGACTCCTACACTAGGTGAATCACTCAAAAAATGAAGCTCTAACATTGCATTTGTACATCATGGAAAAAGGAGAAAAGACTAGAAGTCTCTATATACCAAAATGCCATCTTTGGTTGTTTCTGGATTACAAGGTTACAGATGACGGATATTTTCCTTTATTCTCTTCTGTGGTTTTTCATTTTTTTTATTTTGCAGTTAACAAGTGATTTTTAAAAATAAAATAATATGGGGCACCTGGGTGGCTCAGTCATTAAGCGTCACCTTCAGCTCAGGTCATGATCCCAGGGTTCTGGATGTTAGGGCGATCTGGCTGTGACATCTGTCACCCCATTGATCGCCAGGGTTGATTCGGCTGATCTGGCTGGCTAGGCGAGTGTCCCCTTCCTCCCTCACTGCTCCATGTGCGTCCCTCCCGAAGCTGCGCGCTCGGTCGAAGAGGACCACCTTCCCTGATAGAGGAGAGGACCGTTCTTCGGTCAAGGGTATACGAGTAGCTGCACTCCCCTGCTAGAACCTCCAAAAAAGCTCTCATGATCCCAGGGTTCTGGGATCGAGCCCCGCATCGGGCTCCCTACTCAGCGGGAAGCCTGCTTCTCCCTCCCCCACTCCCCCTGCTTGTGTTCCCTCTCTCACTGTCTCTCTGTCAAATAAACAAAATCTTTAAAAATAAATAAATAAATAAATAAATAATAAAATAATAAAATTAAATAACTAAATTAAAGTTAAAACTTAATTTTTTAAACTAATACACTATTTGCCCATATAGAATAAGAACTGAAAAAAGATTTGAAAATTAAAAGACAAATAGTAAAATGCTTTAACATGAAGGAGAATTTTAGAATTCAAAATATTCTTTATCACTCACCACAAAACAACTTCTAATTTTTAATTTTTAAGGGAAAAATATCTGTTATTTCTAAGGGTTATTTATCTAACCCTAAAATTCAGATCTAAATTTATTATCAAAAATTATACTGGTCCAGGGGCACCTGAGTGGCTCAGTCGGTTAAGCATCTGACTCTTGATTTCGGCTCAGGTTGTGATCTCAGGGTTGTGAGACTGAACCCTGCATCAGGCTCCCCGCTGAGCATAGAGCCTACTTAAGATTCTCTCTCTCCCTCTCCCTCTGCCCTCCACACCTTTCTCAAGAAAAAAAAATTATGCTGTCCACATTTATGTCCTACATGCCTGGCATAGAGCCAGAACTAAGCATAACATAGAAAACAATTCTGGTAATTTGGTAAACTCACAAGAACACAGAGTAGACCCAGAATAGATAGCCAACAAACAAATTACAAGCATTAAAAATGGGACGGTGCTCTTGCATATAAGTGATTATATCGGCCCCCCTATAATGCTAAGATTGTTGCTAAATGCAAGGTATGCTGTATTCGAACATGATGCATGCGCTTGAAGCAATAGGGCTTGAGTTAAAAACACTGCACTTGCAGCAGCAGTACAAGTCAATAGCCAGGAGATGCACAAGCCTTCCCAGGATGCCTGCTCACCCTGCCTGGGTCACAATACTCAGTGCAGGAATGAACAATATACAGACCCTCATCCCATAAGGCTGCTTCCCCGAAGATCTAGTCACAGGACAATTACGTCCCAGTCTGCATGCTATTTTGAATTTGTGCAACTGATTCAGCACTCCAATTGCTGATAACTACTGTAATCAGAAATTCTTCTCCTCTAGCAGAACAAGGGCAATTCAAACATCAGAATTTATCCCGACAATCCCCATCTGAAAGATAAAAAAGCACCAATGAGGCCTACATCTTCTTCAAATCTCAGAAAATATTTGCAGCACTGTGAAAGCAGTGTGATTCTAATGATAGAAGAAACTTTTGATGAATAATGCAAAAGCATCTGTCAGCATTTAGGAAACAATTACCACTATGGGCCATTTAAGCAAGTCCATCCTTCATGAACAAGTGACCAATGGACTCTCTTTTGTTTTAAAGTTCTCAAATCAAGAACATAAAAATAATCAACAAGGTTCATTTAACTGAAATCACCTTTCTGACCAATGTTCCCTTCCTTCTGTGCTTTGCAATGTGGGGATCCAAGGTTTTAGCCACACTGGCCAACTTGACTCACCTATAGCAGTTTCCAGTAGTTTCACAGTGACCATCAACCCTGTCATATGAAGGATGTGACTTGAGAGGGCCACCTCAGCAAATGATAATTACTGTGTTGGAAAAGGGCTGTTCGTGGTGGCAGAAATATTCCAGCTACCAAAACGTTCCAGGTGGAAACCCCACAGAACCAGCCAATTTGTAGTCAAAAAATACCTTACTCCAATCCAGTTTAGCACACACTACTCCCTCTATCTTTAAGGCAACAAAAAAGTCGTATCTTCTCTAAATCAATTACCATGGTTTAATCCAGGATTTGGAATTGTTCAGAGCAACTGAATCAAGTATATTACCTTCTAAAGCCATCATCATATCCATGAACAAATCAGCTGTAAAGCAGTTTATCATTGGAGATTAGCCATTTCCCAGGAAAAAAAATGCATTTTTAAAATACAATTTTCTGCTTTCTCTTCTTATTCTGAGACAGTGAGGTCTAAGTCAATTTAACTTATCTCTATAAAGCCATGCCCTTGTAGGCATTTTAAAATGTTTGATCACAAAAGATTTTTAAGAGCTCGGCTTAAAGGAAGTTCTTAGGAAAAAATTGTTCCTGGTACAGTTTATTTAAAATGAAAAAAATGAGTGAAAAAAATGTAAAAATAAGAATAAATAAATGAATGAAATTAAAAGAATGAAGGAAGACAGGCAGGCAGGCTTTCTTAAAGTTTTATTTGATTTATGGGAATCTATTATTAATAAACTAAAGAGGACAATCTGCACATGATCTATAATATGAATATTATGAATACTCATGGCAATCACATTAGGGAAGTAACCTCCATTTTGATTTTTTACATTAATAACATGTTCATTTCCAGGGCATCTGGGTGGCTCGGTCCGTTAAGCCCCTGACTCATGATTTTGGCTCAGGTCCTGATCTCAGGGTCATGAGATTGAGCTGGAGTCGGGCTCTGAGTTCAGAGGGGAGTCTATTCGAGATTCTCTCCCTCTGCCCCTGCCCCACCCATTCTTTTTCCTCTCAAATAAATAAATAAATCTTAAAAAAAAAAGTTCATTTTCAATTTACCAGATTCCTAGGCTGACTTCCTTTCCCTGGCCCACTTAGATACACATAATCAAAATTCAAAAAGAGGAAAATCATTTTTACTTCTACGTGCTAACATTGCCAATGATGGTAACAGGCTACCCATAAAATATTTCCAGACTCAGCATTTCCCCCTCCTTGAGTGTGAAAACCTCTTTTTTCCTTTTTTACAATGGTCAGTTCTACCGATGGGGCCAGACGGGAGAAGGAGCAGGAAGTGTGAACATGCAAAGGATCACTCTTGAGGGTAGAGAGTGGTCCATAGCTCCTACGGCTGAAAGTACCAAGAGTTGCCTACTACTGAGATGCCCACCTCCTCAAATATATGATAGTCCAAAAATGCAAATGCCCTAAAAGGCTACATATTTTAAATGTCATGATCTTACTTGTTTATTTTATTACCAGTCTCTCCCACTAGAATGTGGAATTCTTAACCATGAGGTTAAGAATTTTTATGTTTCTATGTTTTTATTACTGCTATATCCCCCCATACCTGCCAGTGAAAACTCAGTAAATAGTTGATGAATACATCAAAGGATAAATTATAACACAGACTCCAGGCTAATGCATTCCTGACTCCATCATTTTTTTAAATTTATTTACTTAAGGTAAACATACGTTTAGGAGGTTATGGGCTAAAATCTGTATCTTCTCCAAATTCCTTTGAGATGTTTGAGCAGTATTAATCAATAATCCTAAAGAAGACCTTTTAACTTTCCATTGCTTATCACCTTAGGGTTGCAGGAAAACTTGCATTTCTTTTTTTTTTAAGATTTTATTTATTTATTTATTTCAGAAGAGAGAGCATGAGAGGGGGGAGGGTCAGAGGGAGAAGCAGGCTTCCCACCAAGCAGGGAGCCTGATGTGGGACTCGATCCCAGGACCCTGGGATCATGACCTGAGCCGAAGGCAGACGCTTAGCTGACTGAGCCACCCAGGTGTGCAGAAAACTTGCATTTCAATATCAAATTAATGTTAAAATAATTTCACATATCCTTCCTAAATGAATAAGGAAAAAGCACTGTCCATGTGAGCTCTGAACAAGAGAAGTCTCTTTTCCCCCCCAAATCACAAGACCAAAAGTGGCATCACCCTTCTCATTTTCCCTTATCTAAGGCTCACAGTGATAAGAGGGACTGAATCTTGGGCAGCAGGTCACCAGGACTGGCAGTGGGCAGTCGGGGCATTGCGGCCACTTGCAGGGAAATGAGCATCAAATGAAGGCTAAAAGGAACCACCCTAGAATGGGGGTCCTGAGGTAGGCTCACTGTCTAAGGTATAGAGCTGAGGTGTGGCTCTAGGTTCAGGAAGGAGAAAACCACTTCCAGTCGCTTTCAGAACTGCTGCTTAAGCAGGGCCGGGAGAGGTATAAAAAAGTAGATGGAGCCTCTCTGCTGAAAACTGAACCAAACCTCATGCCAGAGAAAGAAAGATCACAGACCGAAAGGGGGGGAGGGGAGCAGATGGGAGCAGGGAGAGGTGCTCAGGGACCAACTAGTTGTGTAATATTGTATCTCTTTATTTACTTTTTTAAGATTTTACTTACTTATTTGAGAGAGAGAGAGCAAGCACAAGTCAGTGGAGGGGCAGAGGGAGAAGCAGATTCCCCACTGAGCAGGGAGCCCGACTTGGGGCTCAATCCCAGAACCCTGGGATCATGACCTGAGCCAAAGGCAGATGGCCAACCGACAGAGTCACGCAGGCGCCCCTGTTGTATCCCTTTAAATGATAGAGTGGAACACTGGCTACCTGGGTTATTCTTAGACTATTCTCCATACTTGTCCATGCAGGGTGAGTATAGTTGGATGGTAAAAGCACAGACTAGGGAGGTGGTAGACCTCAGGCAAGTTATTAACTTCCCCGGACTCACTTCCTTCATCTGTAACATGCTAGGCATGATAATGGTATCTGTTTCATTCAGGATTAAGTGAATTAATATAAGAAAAATGCTTAGAACAATACCCAGGATATAATAATGTCAGACTTTTAAAGAGCCACTTCATAATTTAAAAAATTAAAATCTCACAGCTCTAAGGCCAGCCACATTTACATGGCCTCACTTGGCCTCCATCTCCTTTCTCCTTTTCATCCACTTCTCAAACACTCCAACTTCCAAAATGTTCTTGTGGTAGCTCTTTTTACACCACTTGGTATTTCTCAAGCCCTGCAGTTTCTATCTTCCTCCATCTAGGCATTTCAGTACACCTAGAGGCTGGGAGCAGAGTGCCCAAGGGGAAGAAAAGAAAGACCGTACAACCCTTCCGTCAGAGCTGCCTCGAGCAGTTACTGATAATCTAAATCCTGCAGCCTGCTCTGAGAGTATTATGTACATTTGCGTCAACATTCAAAAGATTCAGACTTCATTTTAACCTATCCAGTCCCAAAGGTTAGAAATGCCCCATATCTCAAAACAAAACAGCCTTTCCAGCTACAGTACACCTTGGGTGTTTCTGCTTTTGTTTTTGTTTTTAGTACATGTGCTGCTTAAAATGGTTGGCTTGCAAAACAAATCCAACAGAGATCCATATATTCCTTGTAGGCTTTTTGCCCATAAATCTAGGAGCTGCCACCTGATAAAAAAAATCATGCCTTGGGGTAGACTGCTGCATGGAAAACTGATTTTTAAGCATCTCGTCGGTTATTGCTTTTCCTTAAAAACTAAACTCATTATTAAAATTTATGCATTGAACTACTCTTAAATTACTGTTTGCAAGCTTTACGCTGCGAGTAAGAAAGGGATCGACTACACATTGCTTAGACAATAGTTCTTTCAACCCCACATGATGAAACGTTTGGAAGGTAGCAATATGGCTAATTTACTTAGCAGTTCAAGAATTCATTAAAAACCCAAGTTTCTTCCTAAACTGATAGGTTACCAGATGGCTGTGGTAGCTCCAGGCATCATATCCTTGTGTTATTTCTTTGTATCTTTTTTCTTGAGAAGAAAATTTTCTCAGAAGTACACCAATTTCCCTCACATCTCATTGACCAAAATTGGTCCCCACCTACACCAATCATTTGGAGGAAACTGGAGAAAGGAATCTAACCAAGGTTCACCCAGATGGGACAGACACTCAGACTTCCCGTGAACAGGATTTACCTGACTGAGGATCTGTCAGAAAAAAGGAGGCCACTGTTGGGCAACAGTATTAATATAGCAACTTTAGATCAAAATACAATTCTCGGAAGTTTTCCAAATAGAAGCTTCTAGATAGGATTTAACTTTTGCACCCTCAACTGAATAATTAGATTTGGTGTTTCAAAGTGTAATCCCGGGACCTATGCTAGTCTGCAAACTGGTTGTGATGGGCCCAAATGAAATGAGTGAAGAAACTGAAAGAATTTAAACACTTCTATAACATTTGACAGGTTAATTTTATATGTGTTAAATTTAAGGAAAATTTGGAACTTCTTTTTTTTAAAGAATTTTTATTTATTTATTTGACAGAGAGAGAGAGAGAGAGCACAAGCAAGGGAAGCAGCAGAGCGAGAGGGAGAAGCAGACTCCCCACCGAGCAAGAAGCCAGACATGGGGCTCGATCCCAGGACCCTGGGAACATGACCTGAGCCAAAGGCAGTCACTTAACCAATTGAACCACCCAGGCGCCCCAAAATTTGGAACTTCTTGTGTCTTGGTTTTTATTATTAGTAGTTGATCTTTATTATATTCCACAAAATTATCAATCCACAAGCGCCTGAAAATTAAAAAAAAAAAAATTCACCAGAGACAGACTGCTCTACGCAATTTGTCTAACTTTTGTTTAAGTGTTAAACATAGAACAATTTAAATTTTATCTTTGACTGTCATAACAAATCTCAGCAGCTTTTTCCTCCAAGCCAAATTAAGGTCTAGGACTTTTAGAGCTAAGTATGTGGTATGAATATTGTACAATTTCCTTGAATGTAAAAATTGCATTATCAAATAAAACTGGCTAGAACAAATGATCGCTAAGACAGAGACCCATTATCTGGTCAACCAGTCAGATCCAGAAGAGGTTAGACCTTTACATTTGGCTAGGCACCTGAACACAACATATAGTTAAAAAAAAAAAAAGAGAGAGAGAGAGAGAGAGAGAAAGAAAAAGAAAAAGGAGTAGGAGTAGGAGAAAATTGGGTATGAATTTGACAGATCAGCATTACTGGAAAAAACATGTTAGATTCTGTCCTACCTCAAGATGAGAAAAGTCTTTACGATGAGCAAAATGTCATTGTCATTAAGGAGTGGATTCCAAGTTTATATTACATTTTCCTTCAAACAGGAAGATCACCTATATTCAATTAGCAACTCAGCTCTTCTGCTATGGAAATGTGTTTTGTACATAGTCCCACATCTTATCATATTTATTTTCTCAGACAGAAATCCTATTAATTAATTCTTGTATCTCTCCATAAAGAAGGACAGGACAGACTTAGTTAATATTGAAAATTAGGAGATTACCTTTGCCATAATTAGCATACATCAGTAGCACATTTTCATAACCAAACAAAGAACCTCTCACCTACTTGGGTATGTTTACTCAGTGGATTTAAAGTAACCTTTCAAATCACCAACTGCAAAAATAACATTCCATCTCAAAATGTATTCAAATTGAGCTCTTGGATGACGCTTTATGCAATTATTAACACGCCATCTTCTTATGAAAAGCCCCCAGAAGTCCCCTGAGAGCTCGAACCAGGGCACAAAGGAAACCAGGTTAAGAATGCTAAACTGATTTTCAAATTGAAGCTTGAGAGTAAAAAAATCATGCTGACCTTGAGCACATCCACTGATGGCATTTGTTAGTGGGTGGCTTACTTCTCCTTATTTACTTCCCATTGGTTATCACGGCACACTTTTCCAAATATTTTTTAAGTATTCCATTTTAGGAACTCAAGTTCAAGTATGCTCCCTCCCTCATTACAGGAGAAAGTGGTTTCAAATATTTAACAAAATAGGTTCATCTACTGGTCTCTTTATAGAGGTCTACTACTTTTCATCCATTATCACCCTAAGAAATCTAGGGATTTAACCCCTTCAACATTATCGAACTTTAAAAATACAATGCTAAACCTTCGGCCATGTACAAGACGTCCCACCAGTAGCAGTTCTCACAAAGAGTTAAATGGAAGACTCACTAAAGAGAGAGGTGAAACTCCGTTTGTTTTAGGCTCTACTACCCACACTTTGGACATGCTCTATAGCTGACTTTGCCTGCAAAGCTCACCCCTCTTTTTTGGGAGCAGCCAGCTGTAACTTCATTTTGAATTTAGGCTATGATTTTTATGATTTTCCTCTTTGCATGTGCATGTTTATTGTCAAAACTTGAACTTTGAGCTACCTCCAACTCTAGAAATGATTTGGGCAAGTTGCTGTGTTCATAATCTTAAAGCCTCCAGCTTCCCAGATTACACAAAATCCATCTCCTGTTATTTAATTAATGTCAAACTCAGTGTCATGCAACGTTGCTGTCAGAAAATTTCTATTTTTCGAACATGTCTATTTTCCTACATATAACTAGAATGAATAAAAACTCCTGAGTAAGTCAGAGGCATCTATATAAGCAAATGATGAAAGAATTTGACTGTCCACCATAATACTGGGACAAGATCTGGGGGAAAATGTTAATGAATAAAGGATTATAACCCTGAACAAGCAAGTAAATACAGTTTAAATATGTAACATTAGTTTCCTCCAAAAAATGAACTAGACCTTAAACTACATATGATCATATTCCATGCATCTATATATTAGTGCACCTTAAATAACCTAGAGAATAAATGTTTGTTAAACAAATGGAGAAGTAAATGAAAAAATTCACAAGATATACAACATGGTTGGAAAAGTAAATTCTTGGTTGCTTTAAAAGCTTCTCATAAAGAAACCATGCAGATGGCAATCACAGTTCTTGATAACAAAGACAAAAGCCCAAGTCTATTTAAAGATGTCTGAGAGTAGGGCACCTGGATGGCTCAGTTGGTTAAGCGAAGGCCTTCAGTTCAGGGTCATGATCCTGGAGTCCTGGGATCGAGTCCCGCATCGGGCTCCCCACTCGGCGGGGAGTCTGCTTCTCCCTCTGACCCTCCCCCCCTCCCAAGCTCTGTCTCATTCTTTCTCTCTCAAATAAATAAAAAATAAATAAATAAATAAAATAAATAAATCTGAGAGTAACTGGCAGGGGTGGGGAGATATCAAATGTTGAATAACAGAAATGGTTTTATCTCAGAACACTTTGAATACTCCTATCCAGCAAAATAACAGCCTGCTTTCACAGCCAATACTACCCATGGGACCATCCCCCCAGGCTCAAAGGAATAACAGGGAGTCCATCTTACTCTAGTCAGTCAGATTCATTTTCCCAGGAACATGCAATAGGGCCTGAGAAGCTAGTCCCTATCTCAGCTGATCACTTGCAGGGAAGAGATCTAGGCCAGGGATTTGGGGATGGCCATCTGCAAGCATGCCAAAGGAGAAAAAGAGAATGAGCCAGATGGCAGGGAGAGTCCCAGGAATCAGAGCTGGGGCCTCAAAGATTTCCTAGGCATCCAGCTCCAGTCTCTTGGATTCCTATGCATCCAGCTCCAGCTTGGCCATCTTGAGTTCCTTGAGCTGACTCAATACCCAAGATGTCTGAAGAATAAAATGGGGGGTTGGGGGGTAGAATAAAATTAAGAATTGAAGAGAAAGGATGCAGTAACAGTCTGGACTTCCTTTGAGGACTCTAGGAGCCACTGAAGGGCTTTAAGCAGAGGAACCCATGAATTCATCTTTACAGACACTCCCTGGCTGAGAGAGAGAATGGGTTGGAATGGTGCAAGAGGGCCATGAGAAGGTTTTTGTGGTAACCCAACAGCCCATGGTCCCAGGGAAGTATCTGTTGCTAATGTGTGATGCTGCTTGCTGGCATAATTTAAACAGACGGGCTATTTCTCTTCAAAAGGTCATGTTTTATGTAAGATCTATTACATGAAAATTCATTCTTTGTCACCCCAGTACAATAAATTATGAGTCTGTTAGTCCAAAAGCTCCATGATTATGTAATTAAATCATGACGACTAGAGATTAAGTCACCAGGGAGCTTCCATTATTTAACAGCGCCGTGTTTCAGAATCACCCAGGGACAGTATCACACTACTGATCTTTTAGCACTCTCTCTAACATTTCTCCCTGAATGTTGCAGATCCTTCCCGAAGCCTCTGAAAGTAAATTTCAACAAATGAATTCATAGGGTAACACTTGGTAGCAGGTACTTTTGCTAATTTCACAAAATCTTTCTAAATCCCTTAAGATTTGCAGCTCTCCATGCTTCTTCTAAATATAACTGAATATTAAGCTGGCTAAAGAGAGGTAGAACAGAAGTCAGGTACTGAAATGGGGACCATAATGGCTCCACAGTAAGAATGAACTCCGCTTTCTACAACTACTTGAGCCCTGTAGCAGGTGCATGTCTTGGAATACATTTTCAAAACTGACTTTCAATCTGAAAAATAAACCATAAAAACATCTTTTAAGATTATTTCACTGGCCCTGGCCATGTTTGTTTGTTTTTCTTTTTTAATTAAAAATCTTAATAACTCAAGTCAGTGCTGCCTATAGATCCTTTATAGATCTTATCTTAGACTTGAATGGTCATAAATGTTAGACTGCCTCATATTTCTATTTGTATAATAAAGCAAATGTTCCCTAATTCAGCTTGATACATTTTATGGTCAAAATTTGAAGGCAGGGGGGAGATCCTCCTCACAACTCAATCTTAGGGCACCTGAATCCTACTAATTGAAAATTCATATTAAACCCTCAGAAACGCCTACTGCTCTTCTGGCACAGAAGTTATTAAACACTGAGCCAGAAATTAATCCTGTTTAGATCAGCCAAAAATCTTAGTAAAACCACTAATTCAAAGACTCAACAGCTGCTGAAGGGTTGCGTACTAAAAAATGGCTTCCAGTTACAAAAATAGCAAAAGCTTTAACAATAATTAAAAAAAAATAGCTAAAATTTATTGAGCACTTAATATGTACTCACAATATACCATTCACAGAGCTTGGCATGCTTAGAGTCATTTAATAATCAAAACCACCCTATGAATAGATGCTACTATTCACTCTACATTCAGCAGAGGATTTTGAGGCATCAATAAGCTAAGTAACTTCCCCAAGGTCACATCACCAGCAAGTGTGGCGGAGGATTCCAGCACCCACGTGGAACTACTTCCCAAGGCGCAGATGTGACTTTGGATTTGAAATCGCTACTTCCTTTCCTACAATGAAAGAAGGAAAACATTCACTCAAGGTAAATTGCAGGCTCTTCCATGCGGTTTCCACCATCACTTTTTTTCTTTTCTGCTCCCATTTTCTTTTTTCCCCAACAAACAAGGCAGTATCTGCAAGCAAGCCAGGGAAATGAGGTGGGCAGCTACGTGGTCCGGAGATCGGTCATTCTTCCTTCTGCTTCAGCTGCTGTTCACTTGCAGCTGGTGCATCCAGTGACCTCTTCACTTTTTACAGCGTGCAGCAGTCTTCAGCCAGCTCAGTGCACTTCAGAGACACGTAAGGAGGAAATGCTCGGTGTCTGTTTGGTGGTCCAGGCTTTGACACAAACTAAAATGGTCCTGAGCATTCTACAGTCTGCAGCTATGTCATATATATTCTGACTGATTTCACCCTAAATTGTCTAATTCACTTCATAACTGTTTGCATAACTTGCTTACAAGTTACACAACTCTTTATCAATGCATGCCAGAACATGACTGTACTTTCTAAAACATGTTCATTACAATTTATTTACAACTTTGAGGTGAAACTTTATACCAGCAAGGGCACCATCACTTCCATTGAAAGGGCCTTGGTTGGGGGGGGCAGGGGGCGACTGGCTGGCTCAGTCGGTAGAGCATGCGAGTCTTGATCTCAGGGGCATGTAGTTTCTAAACTCTCCACCAATAGCCAATTTAAAAAAGACAAAGGTAAAAATAAATGGCATCCTGAAGACTTCTACCGTATATCATTTTAATAAAGGAACAGTCCTGCGGCACCCAGAGATTAAGTGCATTTCCCGATTAAGGGTCATAGGAGGCTGCACCCTCAAGCTGGGAGAGACTATCAGTGTACGGTGGGATGGGGGGCAGAGCAACACCGGGGCACAGTGTTTTTTCTGGGACACGACCCAGGCTCTTTGAGGAGTCCTCATACAACTAACTCCATCACACACACACACACACACACACACACACACACACACACACACCAGTCATCATTACAAAGCAGGCAGTCAGAATGTCAACAAAGAAATCAACCAAATATGATCAACTATTTGAGTTTTCCACATTAATATTGTTGGCTACCTGTTCCTTTGTCAATGGTCTGTATTTAAGTGAAAACAGATACCAAAAAACTTTTTTTTTAAAGCATGAGAATATCCTTCCACTAACTTAGATTTTTCTCCAATTGGTGTAGTGGATGTTGGGGGAACCTCCAGTACAGGAATTTCAACAAACTAACCTTAGTGTAGCTCACCAAATTTTGTTTTGTTTTATGGGAATATGCTTTCTTTAAGAATAACTGATCTAAAGCCCTCCTCGTCCCTCATGATTAATCTAACAATTTATTCTAAATGACTGTCTATCTCCCATACTAACTAGTAGAGAATTTTGCCTTTTGCCTCATCTCTTCTAGACATTAAATTTATGTTTGGATTTTTTAAATAATCAGGGAATTAGAACTCAATGTAGAACTAGGACTAAACATCCTATTTTCTGTTTCAGGAAGATAAGGCTTTAGGCAAACAAGCATTTAAAAAAAATTCCATGATAATTAGCTAACCCAATTACAAAACAGGGAGCAGAATGCACACCTATTCTTTGTCCAATCTGGATAATGTCCAGCACTTGATTCGATAATGGCCGAAAATTCACATGGAGAATGCTCTCACATACAAAAACTTCAGCTGTAGTGTTTGAATTTCTATGGGATAAGGAAAACAAATTCTCCTGGTAAAATGGTCCTCAAACACTGGGACCCCAGAAATCATTTCATCCAGGGAAGTATATATTCTGGCTTTATTTTGTTATGTGTTTTCCTAAAAATAATGGCCCATGTGATCAGAAATGCACATTTGCAGGCCCCATTATTGATAACAAAGATGGGTTTATGGTGAGATCAGCAATCAATCTATACAAAAGAGCGTGAGATGGTTTGGTTTGTTTTTTTTTTTACCTCTGGCAGATACTCCTCATTGCTTCTACAAGCACATGGCCATGTGCCCAGCTTAAAAATATTTCCCAGCCTCCTTTGCACATATGGGTGTTCATGTGATTAAATTCTGGCCAATATGATGTATGTACAAGTTCATGAGTGGATTTCTATGAAAGGTATTTTAAAAGGGGGCTGATTCAACTAACAGGTTCCCTTTTATTCTTAACACTTCCTACTATCTGAATGTAGATCTGATGGCTGGAACTGCAGCAGCCATCTTGTAATTACAAGGCTTCCTTGAACAAGGAAGCTAGCTCTCTCCCTTACACCACCATCCTTCTCCCTTATATGACACGGCTTAGTTTCCAAGAAAGGAAATCCAAATCTTGATTTTATGCTGTCATGGTTAGTGTACTCTTATTTTACACCTCCAATTACTATCTCTGGATCATAACAAAGAAAAATATTCACTTCCTAACAGTCCCCTTTTCTGTTGGTAGGACAGACTCCCCTTTTAAAAATCAAACCCAAGCCAGTGATATTCAGCCAGTGGAACTCCTGTAAAAGTTTCTGTCTGGAGAGATTCAAAAACAAATGGATATGGCAAAATTCCTTTTTCGCTTACTCTCAGTGAAGTACAGTATTTCAACAGCACACAGCCCTAGACTGTAAAGGAAAGTGATAAGATTACTTTTTATTTAGTAGTACTTCATAATTCTCACAGCCCCTTCTCCTACATAAGCTCACCTATTTTCCACAGCAACCCTATGCGACAGGATGGTAAGGATATATGGGGACATTTTTCCCTTGAAGTCCCAGTCCTTGTGTCTGATTACCCCCAGGCATCTCGATCCCGATATCCCAGGACCCTAACACTTCAAGTGTAAAATAAAACTCTCCATCAGCCCCACTGTTTTAAGGGTACCCGGGATTTGTTTTTAAATCCTATTGTGTATGTAAGAGACACAGACACAGAAATGACTGTCATGAAGGCAGAAGTTCTCTGTACTCTAGTTCCCACGGGAGGCACTGCGCTGCAGGGAAGCCACACAGGGAAGCACAGCGCTCAGCCAGGAGGCGGAGGGATTGAGCTGGGTGTGGGTGGGGGGTCAAATAAGGGCAAGAACTTTAGTGCGGTTTCCATAGGAAGGAGCAGGCGAAGCACAGTGAGCGAGTTTAGGTTGTCTAGTTTGGATCATTTTAGCAGGCTCTGGGGCTTAGAAAGCCTGTTTTTAGCTGTCTGGTACTTGGCCTTGGGGTGATTAGGACAGGTGAATAGTAACCCAGGTGTGAGAGACTGATAAAGGAGGTGTTTGGGGGTGAGAATTTGGGATTGGTTGATTGGTATATGAAAAGTATGCTAACAGGTGAGTTGCTAACTATCAGTAGGAATTAGCTAACCCCGGGAGAGCTAGCCCCTCCACTGTCAGTAAGGCCCCAGATGTGAAAGTGTCAAATACAGCAAATAAAAAGAAATGTTTCACACCCACCTATACATTGTCCTCCACCTGGTTTTAGTCTTGTGAATGGGTGGCGTCACTAACCGCCCCCTGGCTGAAGCTAGATGCATTGTCACTTAGGGACTTCTCTATTCTCCTACACTACACAGCCTACTCAGTTCTTTATCTCCTACCCTGGCTCTCTCCATAACCTTTTAAATGACATCCGGGAGGCTAGCTAGTGCCACGGACCTACCTCACCCTCTCCCCTTCTCAGTACTGATCACAACAGCAATCCTTTCAGTGTGCAACTCCACCCTCCTAAATCCCATGCTCAAATCCTTTATAGATTTTTTTATCCAAAAAAAAAAAAAAAAATGAGAAACTATATCTTCAACTTCCTCATAAGAGTTCCCGAACATCCTTGAGTAAAACGGGCCTTCTAGGAATAGCCCCTTTTTTATCCCGACACTCCCTCAAATGACCTAGGGGGTAAGGTCATCACCATTTGGAAAACACAGGCCTAAGTAAAGAACCTAAACCGGGTCCTTCCTGGAGCAGCTCTCCTAAGCAGCCACCCTCATTTCCTGCACAACCTGCCTCCTCCCTCACCTCATGCCCTTGACGTGCCACTAACTCGGCAAAGGTAAGCCCGTGAACACACCATGCCTCTGCCAGTCTCAGACTTATTTTGCTGGGCTGCCTTTGGATAAAATAGCTCAATGAAGCAATGAAGGAAGTACAGGGGACATTACAATACAAACCTGTGGTGGTTTTAAAACATAACCATAGGGGTGCTGGGATGGCTCAGTTGGTTAAGCATCTGACTCTCATGATTTCGGCTCAGGTCAAGATCTCATGGGTCATGAGATCAAGCTCTGCCCCCCTGGGTGGGGCAGTGGGGAGTCTGCTTGGGATTCTCTCTCTCTCTCCATCTGCACCTACCCCTGCCCCACTACGGTACATGCACACTTCCCCTCTCTCTCTCCCTCCCTCTCTCTTTCTCAAATAACTAAATAAATCTTTAAAAAAAAATAAATAATTATAACCATAAATTCTTTGACACTCCTGTCATGGAGACATGAAGTCCAATTCTTCAAACTCTGGATATGAACTAGCCTTAATGACTCATATCTAACAAACAGGATGCATCACCGGAACAAATTCGATATAGAGCCAAGACTCTCTGCAGCTGTGCAAAATTAACCATCACCTTCATTCTTGATTTCCAACTCTCTTCCCAGAGAGTGAAATGATTTTGTATAAATGCAGTATCATGCAGGGCCAGCCCCATTTGCTTTTCTTATTTAGCAGGCTGAGGATGTAAATGCTTAGCTAATAAAAAATGCATGTATTCTTAACCTGAGAGTCAATAAGGAAAATGAATGTGCTCCCCCACCCAGCATAACAACAAGCATTTGTGCTCCTAACAATTAAATAACTCCCTACATACACTTTAACAGTCACAGGGTGAAAGATGCTTGACTGCTTCATTCAAAAGTACTTTAATAAGAATGATCCTGGGGACGGCACTATCAAGCCAAGGCACATTTCCTAAACCTCTTTCTCCCAAACTTGCAGAATCTTGCAGATAGCTCAAAGGACACAATTAACAGGAAATTGCATTTCCTTTGCAGTTCAACAAAGCAAGCAATTTAGGAGATCAGAGAGAAAGAAGATGTACAAAGAGCTTTAAGAAACAATACCTAGGTAAAGCAAGGCCCATATGGTCTTTGACATGGAAAAGGTTTTAATTGATGCTGAGCAAACACAGTTAACCTGCACCCTAGCTCTAAAACTTCACAAGAAACTTCAAAAGACTTTAAAAAATAAATGAGAAATTAAAAAAAAAAATACTTAAACCCCTGGGATAAGAGAAAAAGAAATGACCGTGAAGATAAGACAGAGTAAACAGAGTTCTTCGATCCACTCAGCAAGTAGTGTTAAGTAAGCATTTAGGGAACATCTAACCCAGTTCTGTCTAAGAATTCCTGAGCCGATGGCAAAGCTAGAATCTGGCATCCTGGGCACTTAACTCACTCTCTTCCATTTCCCTAGTATTGATGGTCTTCACTATATGCAGCAGAGAAATTTTGGCAGGGTTCTGGACAAGAGCAATTTGCGTCTTCAACCCACTGAGTTTCCTGCAAGGCAATGAAAGAGGAAGTGGCACGTGCTTTCAAACTGAAAGCTGAAGACTACTTGAAAATTTGACTCTTGGATCAAATGAGAGAAGAAGCCTAATTTCGTTAGCAGTAGAGTCATCTCAAAATCCCCTGCCAGAGGAGTAGCGTATCCATAGGGTTATAGCTCAGGACTTTAAATTCTTCCCCAAGCCCAGGGGACAAGGATGGTGGTGGGGGTTTCCTGATACCCAGCTTCCATCCTTTCCCATTCATCAAGTCAGATTAGAAACAAAGAGACAAAACAGGAAGAGGAACCATCACCATAAGATGTTGGGGCCCAGGTGGCCTTGAAAGAGATAAGACGTCATTAAAAAGGCATCGTTAGGGTAGGTGGAACCATTCATAGGCTAGGTATGTTTACAGGGCTCCAGCATGATGTCCTCCTCAGCCAAAGGAGGCCCCTCCTTTGCAAAGGCCCCACTTGCCTGGCAAATGCCCAGCTTCTGGCAGGACAAAAGCCTGGTCCCATTTAAATTTCCTAAATTGCCACAAGTATTGATAGATCTTGCCCCAAATCAATTCTGGGTGTCTAGTGTATACAAGATGTATTTCTAGCTGCTAAGGATACAATAATGAACATGACAGACGGAATGCCTGTCCTCATTAAGCAAGGGTGAGTGACAAGACACAAAAAATTAGACAACAAAGTGGTTCGTACTATTGGTCGTAAGTGCTACAAAAAGAGCAAGCTACAAAGAGAAAGCATCTGACAGAGGACCTGACGGCCTGGGGTGTCAGGGAAGGTCTCTCTGTGGAGGCAGCCTTCAGTCTGTGCTACAGTTCAGAGCAGCCTTGCTGGGGGATGGGAGGGGCAGGGTCTCACTTCTCTCCCCCCTTGTCACTTCTAACCAATTCTCTCCATTTCCTATTTCTAAGTGTTTTAGCACTCCCTTATCATACAGCACCCTGGTCAGTTACCGAGCTGAATCATCTTTGATCCAGCTGTGATTTGGATTAGGATGATTGTAGTAGGAATGGAAGGAAAGAGAAGAATTCCACAGTCTATTAAGAAGTAAAACTAGGGGCCACCTGGTTGGCTCAGTCAGTAGAGCGTGTGGCTCTTGATCTCAGGGTCATGAGTTCAGGCTCCACGTTGGGTATGGAGTTTACTTTAAAAAAAAAAACAAAACAGTCCTCTAAGTATTCATTCACTTAACAATAAATTTGAAAACAAATGAGTATAAAAGTAGAATTAATAAGACTCAGAATGTGTGACCCAGGGCACAGGGAGGCATGGGAGAAGATGGTGTCACACTTTTACAACTTCCTGTGGTCTTCCTCAAAGACCTGTCACATAATAAAAATAAGTACAGCGCCCTTTATAGCTTATGTCATTTTGCTTTCATTATATCCTGTGACTATCACAATAGTCCTTTGAGACATTACAGGTATAATCCTTGCTTCAAGAGTGAAACTCACCAAAAATCACACACAATTAGTATATAGCACGGAAAGAAACAAATAACAAATAAAACCCAAACACTTCTAAATCTAAATCCATACTCTTGCCACTAAAAACATTGCCTGTAAGAGACACAATAATCGAATAGCACCACAAACAAGCACTCAGTGGGCTCCTGTTATCTTGGAAAGGCTGCCGGAGGAGAAAACCATGGCACACCTGGCAGGGGGACTGCTATGGGCAGGGGGCTAGAGGCCCCTCAAACCAAATGCTATTTAGAAACTTAAAATTAGCCTTCAGTCATCAAACTGGAATATTTCTTTTAAACTGCAAAAGTGGGGGACAGGGAGTCTGAGTGGCTCAGTCCATTGGGCAGCCAACTCTTGGTTTCGGCTCAGGTTGGGATCTCATGGGTCAAGGAATCGAACCCCAAATTCAGGTCCCACTCTCAGTGGAGAGTCTGCTTGGAGATTCTCTCCCTCTGCTCCACCCCCCACGCATGCACACTCTCATGAATACTCTCTCTCTCAAATAAATACGTAAATAAATAAATCTTTAAACTGCAAAAGTGGGGCGCCTGGGTGGTTCAGTCGGGTGAGCAACCAGCTCTTGATTTTGGCTGAGGTCATGATCTCAGCATTGTGAGATCAAGCCCCGAGTAGGGCTCACAGTGGGTGTGGAGCCTGCTTAATATCCTCTGTCCCTCTCCCTCTGCCCCACCCCACCCTCACTTGCACTCTCTCTCTCTCCCTCTCAAAAAAAAATAAAAATAAAAATAAAAAAAATAAACTGCAAAAGAAATGACAAAACACACTATAAACAAAGTCAGAAACTGAAAGAAAATGGGTACATATATTTGCAGTACATGTGACAGACAATGCATTTGTCTCAGATTCAGTGAACTCTTACAAATCAATAAGAAAAAGATAAACTGACGCAAAAATGGTTACAGAACTTAGACAATATGGAAGAGAAAACTCTATTAACATGAGAAGGTGCTCAACAATGCTAATAATTCAAGAAATGCAGATTAAAATAATAGAATGGTATTCTATTGTTGACTGGATTTAAAAGGCTGGTGTCATCCAGTGTGTGGGGGTCAACAGGCATTCTCATCCACTGGAGAGCTTTAGCCACATCAAAATTTTCCTATTCTTCCAACCTACAACTTCAATTCTTGGCATGTGTACACTGCACAAGGGTACAAAAGCAAATATAAATGAATATCTGTTACAGCATGATTCGTAATAGCAAAAAACAAACAACTGTCAAAAGAGACCTAGTTTCTTAAAATATGGTACAGCCATAATATTGAAAATACAGTTGGGATGGTGCTTGGGTGACTCAGTTGGTTAAGCAGCCAACTCTTGATTTTGGCTCAGGTCTTGTTCTCAGGTTGGTGAGATCAAGCCCAGTGACAGGCTCCATGCTGGGTGTGGAACCTGCTTAAGATTCTCTCTCTCCCTCTCCCTCTGCCCCACCTCACCCCACTAGTGTGTGTGCCTGCATGCTCTCTCCCTCTTAAAAAAAAAAAAGAAAGAAAATACGGTTGTTGGGGTGCCTGGGTGGCTCGGTCATTAAGCGTCTGCCTTCAGCTCAGGTCATGAACCCAGGGCCCTGGGATCGAGCCCCGCATCGGGCTCCCTGCTCTGCGGGAAACCTGCTTCTCCCTCTCCCACAACCCTGCTTGTGTTTCCTCTCTTGCTGTGTCTCTCTCTGTCAAATAAATAAAATCTTTAAAAAAAAAAGAAAGAAAATACGGTTGTTAAAAAGAATGGGGCAGATGAGTAAATAACAATATAAAAATATATATGAATGTGTGTGTATAGAGAGCAAAAGAAGAAAATAAACCAAAACCAATTAATTGAATAGAATGTATAATACGATACATTTTTATTGTTAAAAGTACGTTTGCAGGACACCTGGGTGGCTCAGTTGGTTTGGCGACTGCCTTCAGCTCAGGTCATGATCCTGGAGTCCCGGGATCGAGCCCCGCATTGGAGTCCCTGCTCGGCGGGGAGTCTGCTTCTCCCTGTGACCCTCCCTCCTCTTATGTGCTTTCTCTCCCTCTCAAATAAATAAGTAAAATCTTCAAAAAAAAAAAAAGTACATTTGCATGTGCATAGGGTAAACGTTAGGAAAGATATACACCAAACTGTCATGAATACCTACAAAGTGTGGAACAGCAAGCAGGAGAGTCTCAAAGAGGACTTTTACATTTTCCACCATATACTTCTGCATTGTTAAAATTTCCAGCAATAACTACATACTAATATTATAATTTCTGAAACTAATAAAAATATTTTAATATGGAAAAACTTGAGCTTAATGTCCTTCAGCAAGTGAACTGAACATTGAGCAAACATAATCCATTCTTACTCACCTTACTTCTAGATCGCTCTCTGTTTCAATATGAAATTATCTTACCAGCTGATCTCACATGAAACATTAATAAAAGAAATCCCTGCTTCTTTCACTTTTGCTGATAGGCAGATTAAACGTTCCAATTATCTTCTCAGATGTGCTACTTCTAAATTAGTCCTTGGAAATGATCAATATTCCCTAGGATAAACTAGAAGCAAACATGAATATCTGTTGTCTCCATGTTTCAAGTCCTAACTTCCTAGGCTTTCCTCCCTCCAGGAATCTCTAAAAATATTTAAGTTATACCTCAGAGTCTTTGGACCCATGCAGTTAACCATGCAGAACAAGCTCATGAATTTGACTTTCTCAGTGAACATAATGATCAAATCATTCTAAATGAGCAGGAGGCCAGGGCAAAGTCCGAGTTAGTTGTTAGCGTTTATTTGACTTTTTTACATCTAACCCTAACTCTCATTTTTCCAAGCCTTCCAGGAGAGTTTGGGCAATGGGGAGCCAGTTAACTTTAATCACTCATGCTGCTAGATCCCTCAAACAGCTATGACATTTAAACTAAAAAGCACCAGGTTAAACTTCTTACATTTGATCATTTCATAGACTGCTAATAATCTGCCTTTTCCTGCGTCATTTATGTAATGCACAGAGAAACCAGCACGGCAGAGATGGTTAAACTAAGATTAGGATCCACCAGCGTTCTCTCGAGTCAGTAGGACAAATCCACATTCATATACAGGAGGCCAGAATACCCCTTCAGGTTAGTAAGGGAGCTGGTTTTCGTTTGGGACCCTGTTGAACACTCACATTTGCGGACCCCACTTTGAACACAGCTTTACATTTTCAAGATCCTTTATTCCCCAGACAGCACACACCTAAAAACAAAGTATGCCCCTGTGCCTATACCACCTGCTAGCCTCCTGCAGTTGTGAACCGCCCCTCAGGTACTCTGCCCCATCCCCTGATTTCAGCACCAGCATCTACTTCTACTCCTGCCGTCATTCCTGGTGACATTGACTTCATATTGGAGGATACACCCAACACTCTGGCATTTTTGTTGCTGGACCTCCTCACTCCCTGTAATCTTGCTACCCACCCACCTCAGCCTCCCATTTCAACGGTCTCACCTAGACTCTAATTATACAGTTACCACTAGTTGTATCATTTTTAAAATCTCCCCTCCAAACTGTCCACTAGACTACCACCTCTGCCCCTACCCTGTGCTCTCTCACTCTCTCTCTCCAAAATAAATGAATCTTGGGGTGCCTAGGTGGCTCAGGTCATGATCCCGGGGTCCTGGGATCCAGCCCCGCATCGGGCTCCCTGCTCAGCGTGAAGCCTGCTTCTCCCTCTCCCTCTCCCCCTGCTTGTGTTCCCTCTCTCGCTGTCTCTGTCAAATAAATAAATAAAATCCTTTTTAAAAAAAAATGAATCTTTCAAACAGAAAAAAAAAATTGAAATCCCATGGTCTGACCACTGGCTACTTCTCTGACTCCAGGTGCTACTATTTTTCCTATCATTCACTTTACTGCCCTGGCCTCTTTGCTGGTCCTTCTTCATCCTGCTTTAGGGCCTTTACAATTACTGACTGCATTATTTTCCTGGAACACTCTTCCCTTAGCTCTTCTCTGGTTCACTTCCTCACTTTATTTAGGCCTCTACTCAAATGTCACCTCTTCTAAAGGTCTTCTTAGATCTTTCATCTAAAATATTCCCCTTTAGTCAATATTTCTCAGTCGTACCTTCTCCTTTTATTGATCTTTTATTGAATTAATCTTTCACCATCCTTGCAGATAGTAGAAACTACCTGAATCCAGATCTGTCCATATATCCACCAAAAGAAAGCAAGTAAAACCATCCATAACCCACACTCAGAGAATAACTAGGAGTCAGATATTACTGTGAATTTCAATTTACATATAAGTGATAAAATAAATACTATAACCCAACATAGCCAAACTTAGAATCAGACATCAACCATGTGGAAAAAAGAAGGGGACAGTGGGATTCTAGAAGTGGTGGAAACAAACAAAAATCTCTTCTGGGAAGAAAAGGTACTTTCTAGGGGTGCCTGGGTAGCTCAGTCATTAAGCGTCTGCCTTCGGCTCAGGTCATGATCCCAGGGTCCTGGGATCAAGCCCCGCATCAGGCTCCCTGCTCCTTGGGAAGCTTGCTTCTCCCTCTCCCGCTCCCACTCCCCCTGCTTGTGTTCCCTCTCTCACTGTGTCTCTCTCTGTCAAATAAATAACTAAAATCTTTAACTAACTAAATTAATTAATTAATTAAAACAAAAAAAAGAAAAGGTACCTTCTAAAAGGCTAGTAAACCAAAGGAAACAAAGATTTTTTTTATAAAAAAGAGTGAGATTACTAAATAAATTGTATTTTTTTAAAGATTTTTTATTTATTCATTTGAGAGAGAGCACAAGCAGGCGGAGAGGCAGAGGGAGAGGGAGAAACAGACTCCCCGCTGAGCTGGGAGCCTGACGATGCTGGGCACGATTCCAGGACCTGGAGTTCATGACTTGAGCCGAAGGCAGACACTTAACTGACTGAGCCACCCAGGCACCCCCTAAATAAACTTTTTTAAAATGCATATTTTTTAAGAGAAAAAAAAGTCAAGAAAATAGACCCAAAAAACCTACTAGCAAATAAGCTCAAGATAAAAAATGAGAAAGCATAGGTAAAATAAGAAAATTACAAATGGGAAAGAATATTGAAACAGAAGATATGCTTAAAATACCAAAAAACAATCTTTCACTAGCTCTAGGCAAATAAATTCGAAAACCTAGAGAAAAGGGATACTTTCCAAATAAGATGCACTTTCCCCAATTTGACCCCAATACAGATAAAAATCAAATATCAATTTTCATAGAATAGAGAAAATTATTCTTCCCAAATAAAAACTACTCCCAAAAAGAAGCACCAGACCTATGTGGTTTTATGAGAGAAATTCTACCAAACCTTTAAATAATTTATAATCTCTTTGCTACTTAATTATTCCAGAACATAGAAAAAGAATCTTAAGCTGTTGCCAAATTTGCTTTATGAAGCATATATAATACTGATACCTAACTTAACATCATAAAAGATGGCCCAAAAAAATAACTACAGACAAACCTCACTTATGAAATGGCCTTCAGGGCATTCAAAGAATACCATTCCTGATTTTCTTTTTTAGAAAATCACTCAATAAGGGCATCTTATAATCATATAGTAACTAGTTAGAAGATATAATGGGAAAGAAAATCCCAGAAACAAAAACAAACAAACACAAATTTAATGGTTCTACAGCTAGACAAGTTGATCCTTCAGTAAAAAAGGATAAACATACAAGCATAGTTCAGAAAAGAGATTTCTGCTTTTGACCAAAATGGAGTAAAACACCAAATAAATAAACAAATAGAGGTGCCTGGGTAGCTCAGTCTGTTAAGTGTCTGCCTTCAGCCCAGGTCATGATCCCAGGGTCTGAAGTCAGGCTCCCTGCTCAGCAAGGGGTCTGCTTCTCCTTCACTCTCTGCCCCTCCTCCCTGCTTGTGTTCTCTCTCTCTCTCTCTCTCAATTAAGTAAATAAAATCTTTTTTAAAAAGATAAAAAAACAAACAAGATATGTGAAACAATAGTTTTCAAGACTTTGGGTATCTTTTTCCCTTACCCTAGTAAGTTCTCAACTGGGACCCCTGTAACAAAAGACAGATCAACAGGAGAAAAACATACAAATTTATTTAATGTAAGTATTACATAACATGGGAGCCTTCATAAGGAAGTGAGGACCCAAAGAAACAGTTAAACATGAGAGATTTTATGCTAGATCTGATGAAGAGTGGAAACTCGTGGAAAGATACTATAAGACAAAGAGCATGAGGTAAGTGTAGTCAACTGTGGGAAACTTAGCAATTCCTGTTTGCTCAGGTTCCACTCTGTGTCCCTTCCTTTTCAGAGATAAAGATGCTGATGTCCTCTGGTCATATGGGCACCTCCCACAGGAGGGTTTTATGACCTACTTCAGGGGAAGGTCAGAAAGTCCTTTTTGGGGAACCCTCCCAAACTCATTTCACAAGGCCAGCATTTACCCTGATACAAAAGGTAGAAAAGGACATTACAAAAAACTAAAGACCAATATTCCTGATGAACACAGAGGCAGAATTCAACAGCACATTGAAAGGATCATATACAATGATCAAGTGGGATTTATCCCTGGGATGCAAGGATGATTCAACATACACAAATTAATGAATTTGATATGCCTCATTAATAGAATGAAAGGAAAAAATTGTATCATCTCAATAGATGCAGAAAAAGCATTTGACAAAACACAACATTTTTTCATGATAAAAACACTCAAGTTGAGTATATAAGGAATATAACATAATAAAGGTCATATATGACAAACCCATAACCAACATCATACCCCATGGTGAAAAGTTGAAAGCTCTTCCTCTAAGACTGCAAATAAGACAAGAGTGCCCACTTCCACCACTCCTATTCAACATAGCACTGAAAGTCATAGAGCAATCAGGCAAGAAAAAGAAATAAAAGACATCCAAATCAGAAAGGAAGAAGTAAAACTGTGTTTGTTTGCAGATGATATGATCTTATATAAAGAAAATCCTAAGACTCTACTAAAAACTTTTAGAACTAATCAACAAATTCAGCAAAGTTGCAGGATAGAAAATCAATGTACAGAAATTAGTTGCATTTCTATACATTAACAATACAACATCTTAAGATTTTTTTTAAATCCCATTAATGATTGCATCAAAAAACAGTAAAATACTTAGGAATAAATTTAACCAAGGAGGTAAAAGATCTGTATACTGAAAGCTGTAAGATTCTGATGAAAGAAATTGAAGGCAGCACAAATGAATGGAAAGATATCCCATGTTCACGAATTGGAAGAATTAATATTGCTAACATGTCCATACTATAGATCCAATGCAATCCTTATCAAAATTCCTATGCCAATTTTCACAAAACAAAACAAAACAAAAAACAAAAACAAAAACCCTAGGGTGCCTGGCTGGCTCAGTTGGTACAGCATGCAACTTTTGATCTTGGGGTTGTAAGTTCAAGCCCCACAGTGGGTGTAGAGATTACTTAAGAAATAAAAATCTTGGGCGCCTGGGTGGCTCAGTTGGTTAAGCGACTGCCTTCGGCTCAGGTCATGATCCTGGAGTCCCACATCTGGCTCCCTGCTCAGTGGGGAGTCTGCTTCTCCCTCTGACCCTCTCTCCTCTCATGCTCTCTCTCACTCTCTCTGTCTCTCAAATAAATAAATAAAATCTTTAAAAAAAAAAAGAAATAAAAATCTTCCCCAAAAAAAGAAATAAGAAAAAACAATCCTAAAATTCATGTGGACCCAGAAAAGACCACGAATAGCCAAAATGATACTGAGAAAGAAAAAACAAGGCTGGAAGAATCACACATCCTGATTTCAAACTACTCTACAAAGCTATAGTAATCAAAACAATAAGGTACTGTCAAATAAATAGACACATAGACCAATGGAACAGAATTGAGAACCCAGAAAGAAACCATTGCATATACAGTCAACTAATATTAGACAAGGGAGCCAGGATTACTCAATGGGAAAAGGGGAGTCTCTTCAATAAATGGTAAAAAAAAACTGGATAACCACATGCAGAAGAATGATATTAGATCTCTGTCTTATACCACTCACAAAAATTAATTCAAAAAGCATTAAAGACTTACACATGAGGACTGAAATCATAACTCCTAGGAAAAAAAAGTATAGGGATAAGGCTCCATGACACTGGTCTTTAGAATGATATTTTTGGATAGGACACCAAAAGCACAGCAAGAAAAGCAAAAATTACTAAATGGGACTCCATCAAATGACTAAGTTTCTGCACAGCAAAAGAAACAATCAACAAAATGAAAGCACAACCTACGGAATGGAAAAAAAAACACTTGTGAGTCATATATGTGATAAGAGATTGATATTCAAAATATAAAAAAAACTTCTACAACTCAAAAGCAACAACAAACAACCTGATTTAAAAATGGGCTGAAGGAGGAGCCTGGGTGGCTCAGTCATTAAGCATCTGCCTTCAGCTCAGGTCATGATCCCAGGGTCCTAGGATCAAGCCCCGTGTCGGGCTCCCCGTTCACCAGGAAACCTGCTTTTCCCTCTCCCACTCCCCCTGCTTGTGTTCCTGCTCTCGCTGTCTCTGTCTCTGTCAAATAAATAAAATCTTTTTTAAAAAAAGAAAATAAAAATAAAAATGGGCTGAAGACCTGAATGGACACGTCCAAAGATGACATACAAATGGCCAACAGGTACATGCAAAGATGCGTGATATCACTAATCATCAGAGAAATGCAAATCAAAACCACAATGAGGCATCACTTTACACCTGACAGAATGGCTATAACCAAAAGAAATAACAAGTGTTGGCAAAGGATGCAGGAAAAGGGAAACTTTTGTGTGCTGTTGGTGGGAATGTAAATTCCATAGCCACTATGAAAACAGTATGGAGTCACCTGAAAAAATTCAAAATAGAACTACCATATGATCTAGCAATCCTACTTCTGTGAATACATACAAAGGAAATGAAAACAGGGTCTGAGATATCTGCACCCCTACGTTCATTAAAGCATTATTCAAAACAGCCAATACCTGGAAACAACTTAAGTGTCCATCAATGATAAAGATGTAGTATACACACACACACACACACACACACACACACACACACATATATACATAATACAATGGAATATTTATTATCCAGCCATGAAAAAGAAGGAAAATCCTGCCTTTTGTGACATGAATGAAACTTGAGGGCATTATGCTAAGTGAAATAAACCAGACAGAGAAAGACAAGCAATACCACTTATAGTGGAATCTTTAAAAAGCTGAATTCAGAGACAGAGAATAGAATGGTGGTTGCCAGAGGCTAAGGAATGAGGGAACTAGGGAGATATTAGTAAAAGGTATAAACTTCCAGTTATAAGATGAATAAATTCTCAGGACCTAATATACAGCATGGTGATTATAGTTAACAATACTATATTGTATACTTGAAAGTTGTGAGAAGTGTACACCTTAAATGTTCTCACCACAAAAAGGAAATGGTAATTATGTGACATGATGAAGGTGCTAGCTAATTCCAGGGGAGTAATCATTCTGCAACATGTAAGTGTACCAAATAAAACACACTGTACACTTAAAACTTATACAATGTTATATGCCAATTATATCTCAATAAAGCTGGGAAAAAATGTCCTTCTTGGGTTTTATGACCTGCTACAGGGGAAAGTCAGAAAGTTCTTCCTGCACATGTCATTTCTCAAATCCTTTTGTTTAAAATATGCAACATGTCAAGGTGCCATATTCTGGGGTAGCATGTCTTGAACCCCATTACAGACCATGAAGAACAGTAATCCCCAAGAGCTGGGAATCACATGAGGTGAATTGAATGGTTACCTCAGCTTACTGCCTGGAGAGATTTTCTAGACTTAGAAAGGGGGAACCCAGGAATAGCTCAATGGTCTGAGTTGAGAAGACAAAGTTGGGAGTCCAAGGAGACCAAGGCAGCTAGATAGAGTTCATAGGACAGGTTATAGGAGAGGAGAGAACTGCTTAGAGAGAGCCCTCTGGAGATCTGCAGAGGGTCAACCTTCAGCTGGGTACTGATTAGCACAAGTAAAGGATTAGAGGAAATAGTTAGAACTCACAGTTTAACTTTATAAGAATAATATTAAGGGAATCAGAATACACTATTCCAAAATATGGCACCTCGGCATATTGAATATTTGACATGGCAGGTACAGGAAGAACTCTCTGACTTCTTCCTTCTCCCCCGAAGTAGGTCATACATAACGCTCTCTTGTGAGAGGTGCCCTTCCTCAACCTCCTTATAAAGCACATCCTTACCTGTGAAGACAGGGATGCCAGGAGAAATCCAAACATACAGCCAGTGTTGTTTCTCCCAGTTTACTACCCTTAGCTCACACCCTTTTGTCCTAAGGCTTTTTTTTTTTTTTTTATTCTTCATCAAACCTAGTATAAAAACACTCAGGCTCAACTGTTCCTTTAGCTCTTCATTACTTTATGAAGGCTCCTGTGTCATATAAAACTTATATTAAAAATGTGTATGTTTGGGGGCGCCTGGGTGGCTCAGTCATTAAGCGTCTGACTTTGGCTCAGGTCGTGATGCCAGGGTCCTGGGATGGAGCCCCTCATCGGGCTCCCTGCTCAGCGGGAAGCCTGCTTCTCCCTCTCCCACTCCCCCTGCTTGTGTTTCCTCTCTCGCTGTGTCTCTCTCTCTGTCAAATAAATAAACAAAATCTTTTTTTAAAAAAGTGTATGTTTTTTCTTATTATTCTGCCTTTTGTCCATCCAACTTATATATAGGGCCCCAGCCAGAGAACTTAGGAGAGTGGTAGGAAACAGAATTTTTCCTCCCTTCTATTATTTCAAAAATATTGGGGCACCTGGGTGGCTCAGTCGTTAAGCGTCTGCCTTCGGCTCAGGTCATGATCCCAGGGTCCTGGGATCGAGCCCCGCATTGGGCTCCCTGCTCAGCGGGGAGCCTGCTTCTCCCTCTGCCACTCTCCCTGATGTGTTCCCTCTCTCGCTGTGTCTCTCTCTGTCAAATAAATAAATAAAATCTTAAAAAAAATATTGAATTATAAAATCTGAAACTGTACTTTTGAGAAAAAGAAAAGATATTCCCAATCATTTCCCATTATTTACTCCTTAAGCTTTATCAGTAAAGTACAAAATAATTTAGTCAAGAATATTCCTTAAAAAATAAAACTTGAGTGTAAAGAAGTTTGTTTCTACATTTAATCTCTATTCATGTTTGATGAAACTACTTCAATCTGTCTTGATCCAGTGGTTAAATAATCCTACCTAGAGGTATGCCTTTCATAGCTGGAAAGAAGTAGTCACACATTTAATTGTGCTTTCTCCCTGACTACCTGCCAAAAACAATCACAGTTCAATATTACAGCTTCTCCTTCGAAGTACTTAAGAAGTTAATCTTACTTAGAACACATAATTACCCAGCAGACCACAGAATCAACTTACCTACTTGTCATGAGTTAAAGCTCAACGAGGCAGTACCACATTGAAAGGCAAAAATCCAAACCGTCTCCCTAGCTATCCTGTTTGGAAATGTGTGGAGCCCATCACCACCCACCAGTCACTGGAAACCAAGCCTCCCCAGTTTCTTTGAAGCATCAAGAAGCAATAGAGCTGAAGACCATGAAGGATGCTGGGCACAGGTCATTTAAGTTCCTAGTCCATCAGGATAACAAAGGATATCTAAAGGACCAAGGAGCCTTCTGGAGCTCTAAACTGCAGAATATTCCTTTACTGCTCCTGAGCACCTGCCACGGGTGAGATGTTCATTCACACCTAATCTTTTTCAAACATCAATCAATCATTAGAAGAAAGACCTTTCTGCTTCATTTGATACTGGTATGCCAAGGGCCCACTATGTGATTTACTTAACATGGAAAGCATTTCTTAGACTCATTATCTATATCCATGGATGGGGGAGCCAGATGTTTTCTAGAATGCATGGCCCTTTTGAGAATGCACCTGCACCTGAACTATAAAGGCTCTGCCCGCTCTGTGTCATGGTCCTAACAGGCTGAACACAATCGAAAGTCAAACTTCTCTTAAAACCGCAGACCTGTGACCATCTAAACACACCATCTTTGGAGCTATATTCTTTTCGGAAGTCAACAGCCACTTTTACTGACCTAGTCTCTCTCCAAGCTAACTCTCAGAGCAGATGCTGATGTTTTTAAGAATGCTGCAGAAACTAAAGGTATCTGAAATTGAGATTGCAGCAGAAAACTCCAAGGCCATTTCCAGCCGGCAAAAGTAGGTCTTATACAATAAGGACTTTCCAGTAGTTAATAGCTCCTAGAAACCTGTCATGTACACAACACTATACTAAGGGATGTAGAGATTTATGAAGGAAAACAGTACTGTTTCTGTCTCCGAAAAACATATATTCTCTCCTAATATCCTAATATCAGAGGTGCTCTAACTATAGCTGCACCTGAACTTTAGCTAAATTATTTCAACTACAGCAGGAGTAGAGTGGTGGGGGTGGGTGGCTAAAATAATTCTTCTACCTGTTTACCCATATCAGTCTCATGAGTTTTGTCTCATCTTTTGTGCATTTGGATTTTACATTATTAAAAGAAAGTCAACATGCTCCTTTTAAAAAAAAATCACTTGTTGGAAAATAAATTGACAATTTTCTTTTTCTTAGGTTACCTTAGGATGAGGGGCTCACTTAGGGTGACTTCATAGGTAATTCAATTTCATATGAAATTTACCAAATAACACAGGTCTGATGTGTTCTGCAGAACATCCCATATAGCCCAAATCCCTCTCTGCCTGTCGTTTTCAAACATAATGCCACATGAAGAATTGGCATGTTGAAGAAAAGGGGAGGAGGGTCCCCTTAGTGAATCAGCAGAATTTATAGAGAAAGCCTAACAACTGACCCAAATTGAAGCTGCCATCTTCCATATCCCAGCTGGGAGCCTATCACCTGTGTAGTTCAATAAAAGACCTTGAAAGCACTGCTTAGATGAGCTTATGATGGGGACAGTCACAAGAATTAGAGGAAGAACTGTCATCATCTAAAAGCTTTTTTATCACAAGCCTGAGACTAGGCAAAGTAGGAGGCCAGAGAGAACAGAGAATGCATTGCAACCAAATATCCCAGCCCCAGTGAGAACTCTGAACTATTCATTGATCTTTGCCTTCTAGGTATATGTATTTCTTACTCCCTTTGTTTTGTAATTAAAAAGGGTATTAAATCTTTCATTCCAATTGCAAAATTCCACATATTTTATCAATAAACAATTATTGAGCATAGACTCCATGTAGGACATTGCGTCTATTCTAAGGATACCAAGTGGAATGAGACCCTGTCCCTGTTCCGCAAATTTCTTAGAGTAACATACCAGGTACTTTCAATAGCTAAATTCTACAGAGATTTTTCTAAGTACATACCTTGTGTTTTTGCATCCTTTCAAAATTTAACTGTTCCAAACAAAAAGACAAAAGAGAAAGCTACAAAAATGTGTGTACTAAATATAGCTGCAAAAACACCTCTTTTGTAATGTGATTTAATCAATTTAGACAAGTGCCTTTGGTTAGATTTGGGTAACTAAGAATACGCATGGAGAAGTAAATCTTGACCCAGTTCTATCATTAACTAACTGCTGAAATCTTTTTTTCTCTTATTCTCTCTCCTCTTCTGCCCCCTCCCCTACTTTTCTATAAACCAGCCAAAGTATTCAATCTCTTGATTATTACAGTTGAAGGAACTGTTGCTCCAGATATTAATGCCTATAATAGTATCTCCCAGCAAAATTCTCCCTATCTGTCAAAGGTAAGGAGAGATCTGCCCATTCTTTCCATATCTTCTTTCCCTAAGCTCTATGTGCCTTAAGTAGGGATGATGGGCTTATTTATCCTACCATCCTTGGCACCTAGCAAAATGCACGATGCGTAACAGCTACTGAGCATCAATAAATGTTAGCTCAGTGAACCTCCCCTCCATCATCTAGCTTACTATTTCTATATGCTAAATGCTGAATTTGTATTGACTGGCTGATAGAAACTCTTATTTTGCCAATCATTAGAGGAAAAGAATGACTATATCGAGTTTGTACCACTATTGTTCAGGCTGCTATGTCTTCAAACTAGCAAAAGTCAGGCTATGTAACAAGCAGAAACCAACATTAATGAGACAGTGCACTTGTAATATCAAAGCATTTCTCAGTCAACTGTCCATTACTCTGCCTTTTACTCTCTTCAATAATCATTCACTTAATATTTGCCAACTGTAATGAGTTGAATAGTGGTGCACTATAAACAGTTTGATGAGTGTACCAATTATAATGATGTTCTAGAAAGGGCATTTCCTTATGTTTAGAAAAGAACCTGGCAAAGGCAACACAGTAGTGGGGATTCAGCTGGGAACTCAGGGTGCCTGATTATCTTGGCTATTTGGCTATTCAAAGAGTGCAAAGGAGCCTATAGTGTTCATCCACTCTATGAAGAGGCATCTTTCCTACTGAAATTGCCTTCCAGATGCATAATTTCTGAACTACAGGGCTCTACAAAGAGATTTCAGCCCCTCAGTAAAGATTCGCGGGGCATATGCTACATCTCAGACACTCTTAAATACAAATGAATAATACCGCAGACACTCGCAGTCTAGTCCAAAGGTTGGCAAACTTCTTTTGTAAAGAGCCAGATGGTAAACACTGTAGGTTTTACGGGCCATACAGTCTCATTCAACTTTGCATGTAGTGCAAAAGCAGCCTGAGAAAATGCATAAACTATGGAACATGGCTGTGTTCTACTAAAGCTTTATTTACAGAAATAGACAGCTGGCCAGGTTTGGCCCACAGGTTGTAGTTTGCCAATTCATGGTCTAATCTACAAGTCAGGTACACTTTTTTAAAAAAGCCAAATGGTGAGATCTGTGTTCAGGAAAGTGTCCTCCTTGTATTTGCATAACATCTCAGAGTTTATAAAGCTATTTCATTGGGAGGACTCAAAATTTAATCTTTATACCAACATGTTGTGGTGGATAGGTCTTAGTGTGCTCACTCTATAAATAAAAAAACTAATGCTCAAATAAATTCAAGAACTTGAAGACATTACACAGCGAGACCTGGAACTAGGAGTTGAGCTTCTGCCTATTAAGGCAGCATTTACTATGTGTTCACCAAAACCCATTCATTTCCTCTTCCTCCAGGGCACACACAGACTACACTTCCCAGGCTCCTTTGTGATTAGGTCTGGCCATGCGCTTAGGTTCTGGCCAGTAGAATTTAGGCCTTGCCCATTAAAATTTCCTCATGAAAATCTGCATGTGATTCTCTATTTTCTTTTCCCCTTTCAGCTGACTGGAGAGGGGACACACCTCGGGCAACCTTGTGAGTCCTATGTTGACAAGAGCAGAACCACAAGACAGAAGGAGCCTGAGCCCCTGAATCACCACCTGGAAGAGAGCCACTCATCCAGGAACACCTGTGAAAGCAGCATGAAATGTGTATTAAGCCCTAAGGATACAGAGCTTTAATAATTTTACAATGGCTAGTATGCCTTAACTAATGCAGCAGAGGTATGAAAGATGGAGTCTACCAGGCTCATGAGGCAGAAGAGATCATATTTCTGACAAGGGATATATCAAGAAAAACAAAGGGTGCCTTCAAGAAAGAACAAATTGTTCTAAATGGTTTGATGGTGGTTTACTACCTAAGCAATGGAAGAAGAGGCAGCAAAGACGAACATCGGAAAAGTACAACACTGAGGAAAAAGGACTTGGAAAGAACAAGAGACCTGCTGTTAGCACACCCAACCAGAGGAAGAGGCTGAAAGCAGTGAGACCACCTCAAGGGTCTCGGGAGAGCGCTGGCCTAATCAGAGCACAGCTGGGAGCCTATATATTAATAACCAGATTTTTTTAAGTAGATTTGATTTTTATCTTTTCTCAATGGAATATATGCTAATTACAAATGTGCAAAGAATTAGGAAGAAGAAAATTATACATAATCCTGTAGTCAAAGATAACTGGTATTACTAGTTTGAGGCATAAACTTCGGGACTCACATTACCTTTTTTTATGCACATACATTTAGGCATTAAGACAAAACTGTCTACTAGTGGACGTTTAGGTTGTTCACCTTTTCTTTCTATTGCAAAAGAAAATACTGCAATAAACATTCCTATCACTATATCTTTGTGCAAATGTGCAAGTGCTTTTATAGGAAGAGTTTCTGGAAGTAAAGCCACTGAGCTGAAGCGTTTCTCTACTGTCAAACTGACATCCAGAAACATTAATTCAAATTCCCACTGGCAGTACAGAAAAGTGCCCATTTTCACACACCTCTGCCAACACTAGATATCACCTGGGATTTTTTGGTTTGTGTTTTCTTATCCTTTGCCTGTCAGGTAAGGTAAAACACACACACACAACTGTATTTCATTCTTTTAATTTTTAAGAACACGGTTAAAAATTTTTCAGTCCTCTTCTTTGTATTTTTTAAAACATCCTCTTTGGCTTATGGAAAATCCTTAATCCACAACACTGAGAAGTTACCTTTGGTAAGGGGACAGGGTGCTTAATTTATGCAACAGTCTAAGCGACTAGAAGCTGAGCAACTTTTAGATTTGAAAAACAGCATGAAACAAGTTAGAACAAACGATCAAATATTAGTCCTCAGGGGATATGGAGTATTGTGGGTAAGCTGTGATTATCAGAATTGAGTGGGAAATGTGTTTCCACATTTATGTACTCTAAATAATAAGCTGTCTTGCTAATTAAAATCAATTAAGGACTCGTTTAACTTATTAGTTCCTTAGGTTTTTTCTTTCACACCTTTGTCATATGCTTGACTTTGGTTTTGGTTATGTAGTAGCTAGGCAAAAGGGTAAGTACACAAGGGTTAGAGGAAAAATACAAAGAGAAAACTGATACAGGTTGTCAATCCTGAGAGAAAGCAAGGTGTGTGTGTGTGTGTGTGTGTGTGTGTGTGTGTGTGTGTGTGTGTAACACAGATACTAAAATGAGCAGGCATATGTGACTAGGGCAAAGATGTAACATTTAGTTAAAGCTTATGTACCAACCACTGGGCAAGACTTGTCACACACATCATCTCACTAATCTTTGCAATTCTTTGAAAGGCACAGAATCAGTATTTTTTTTTTAAAGATTTTATTTATTTATTTGACAGAGAGAGACACAGTGAGAGAGGCAACGCAAGCAGGGGGAGTGGGAGAGGGAGAAGCAGGCTTCCCGCTGAGCAGGGAGCCCGATGCGGGGCTCGATCCCAGGACCCTGGGATCATGACCTGAGCCGAAGGCAGATGCTTAATGACTGAGCCACCCAGGCGCCCCAGAATCAGTATTTTTTTAAAGATTTTATTTATTTATTTGAGAGAAAGAATGAGAGAGAGAGAGCACAGGAGAGGGGGTAGGGTCAGAGGGAGAAGCAGACTCCCTGCCGAGCACGGAGCCCGATGCGGGATTCAGTCCCGGGACTCCAGGATCATGACCTGAGCCGAAGGCAGTCGCTTAACCACCTGAGCCACCCAGGCGCCCAAGAATCAGTATTTTTTTAAATGAATGCCAGAGAAATTGACCCAGGTGGTTACCCAAAGAGCTAAGCTGTTATTGAACTTTTGGGTGTTTCCTGCTGCTATTTTACTCCAAATCCCATAACTCTCCCCCCATCCCCCACTGCACCAGAACATTGAAAATGTCCTAGATTAGAACTTCTGGGGCTCTCCCTGACACTAGTGTCCTTCTTTTCTCATTGGGGATACAAAGAAACAAAGAAATGATAAAGAAAAAAGAGAACAGTTTGCATGTGAGAATGGGAAAAGATCCCAGCAATATGAATAAAAAACAAGAAAATAAATTTAAGTATTGAGTAAATGAGAAATTAAAGAAACTAAACAAAAAAGTGTAAACTTAGAATTGTATCTGGAAGACAATAGTACATGATGAGTACAGGATAAAGAAGTAGCACAAAAAAGCAAGGGCATGGACCCCCTCCCCCCGACACACACGTATTACTCAAAAGAAGAAATTAAAAAAAGAAAAAAAAACAATAGAAGCCACAGAATTATAAAAGTGGATGGTTCAATCAAGAAATGTTACAGCCAGCCTCTTAAACTTGACCTGTTCTTAAGGAAAGAACCCATTTTCCATTCTGTTACTATACCTTATCGTATGCTGCTTTCCCCACTACCTTCTTTAAATGCAGTGACCAAAATTGAACTCTCTCCTCAAATAAGGGTGATATCCACCCGGTGAATAGAAAGAGAATGTTAGCCAGGGCTGCAGACATTATTTGCACTAACCACTGACAACTTCAGAACTCCAACACTTTGTTGCTCTCTATGCTCTTCAGGGCTTTTGCCAATATTTGTGTTGCTTTGTGTTGGTTCTTCATGATACTTCTCTGAACTTAGAACAAGAAAAATCATGGAAAGCATCTTAGGACGATCCCGTAGACCAAATAAAAGAGTAGGCAACTGCTCCAACATGTTACAGCTAATACACATCAGAGCCAGGGTAGTACCCAATCATGGATTCTCATCCTCATGGACTCGCATATGGCTTTATAAATCAAATATAGTCTAAATTTTATTTCTGTGAAAAGAGAAAGGAAATGAGAAAACTAGGGCAAGGAAATTTAGAAACAAAAAGGAAGACTTTGTGGAGGAAAAATCACAACCAATAGAAGAGTGAGTGCCCAGCATGGGAAAAGTAAGAAACGCAAGCGTAAGGAGAATGGAACAGCTTCATTCCTCATTCCGTTTATTCCTCCTTTGTCCCCTTGTGTATATCTTGCTTCCATCCACCACTTCTTCAGGAAAAAAGGCAGACATTTGAGACAGGAAAAAGTAAATAAATAGAGAATATGAAATAAAGCTCAGAATGACTATGTACCAGAATGACTATGAGAAGAGCACTGGCCAAATTCTTTATATAACATTAAAATCACATGATAAAGAAGCAACTTGAGACATGGTCCCTCTCCCTCCCCATCCCACCACCAAAATTTGTATATCCCTATTTATTATGCTCCCCATGCCTGCCTTCTCTCATTTTCCAAGCGGATTTTCGGGCCTTTTCATTTTTCCCAAAACACCAATAAGAACATGAGAAAAGAAGTGAGTAAATTTTAAAAATGCAAAAATGAGAGAATAAGGAAAGCACAAAATAACTGAAGTTAACCTTAAAACCTTAACACCAAGAGAATGCTCACAATATAAGAGGCATTTAGTTACTAGGTCCAGGCTGAAGTCCTGTCTCATGTTCCTCTGGGGGCTCAACAAGTAGCAACGTGAAGGTAGGTTGTTGACACGGCCCACACAATTTATATTTTTCATTGTCCTTCTTCATCACATACAAGTGTAATTCCCTGTGAGACCTCCACTAGTGGCATGGCTCCTTTCTGTATATGTGTACACACGTGTACACACAACACACTCCTGGAAGGATGCTAAACGAAGTAGCAACTATGGTGACATCTAAGGAGTGAGAAAGGCGAGGAGTAATTTTACTTAGTACTTAATATGAATCAATACTGGTTGATTTTTTAAAAACAGTCATCAGATAAAATTTTAGACATTCAAAATAAAGAATAAAGAAAAGGGCAAATGATGACAAATGAACTTAGATATGAGAGAAAAAATGTGCAAGGAGAAATTATAAAAGAGAGAGTAACACAACAGTCCTTTAAAGCAGCCTTTTATTTTGTCCCTTCTCTTCTGATTTTATATCTATATTTGGGAGGAGGGGTGCCTCAGACCCCCTGCCTGTATATTCTCTAAAAGGTTTATCTTTTCACAACCTACCTGGAAAAACAGACAATACGGACACTGATTTTAAAAAGCAAGAAGCAACAGTTCACTGAATTAGATGAAAACCTTATATTACACACATCTACAATCATGACTTTCTCTTTAAACAGATCAATAGAAATAATCATTTACCTTTCTTCAAAGAGACAGCTGAAGTAACTCTTAACTCACTCATGATAGCTTCTGTTTTGTTGACAAGTAATTAGAGATAGTAGTGCATCGTTTGTAAAAACCTCCACGCCTAGGGTTCATGGCCTTGATATGCGGAACCAATTTCTCAAGTAGATTGCAGGACCTTTTATCAATCCTTCATGGTACTTCTTTTTTTCCCCCAAATACCACGTTTTCTTAAAATACCACTCTTTTTTCCTCAACTACTACTTTTATATCACCCATCAACTCCAAAGCTCATCGTCTTCTTTCCTTCTTCATTAGATCCAGCCCAAACTCCTCAGGGGGATATTAAAAACCTTGCAAGATCTGGTCCCACCCTATACCCATTCTTACCCCCACTGCTTCCCTATGCCAAGCCCAAGGTCAACTATCTCACAGCTCTTCCTTCTCTTAATCAGGAAGTACTCAGCTGCAGGCCCATTTATTCCAGGGAACACCATATGCAGAGAGAAGAAATTAAACCAAGATGTCTTTATAAAAATGGTAATGATTTTTTTTTTAACGGAGAAGGCAGTCAATTGTTTCTTGCCTCTGTATCTTACCAACTCCAAGAAAGTAACAGCATCACTAAGAGAGAACATGACTGCAAGCCCAGGCTCCAAAGTCGGCCAACAGTATTCAAATGTCAGCTCTACCAATTACAAAATTACACTATGACCTGGGGCAAGTTATTTTTCTCTGTACCTCAGACTCATCATCCCCAAAGTTGAGATGACAACTTTACTCATCTCATTGAGTTATGATGAGGATTGTTAGTTTTCAAAATGACTTTTAGGTACTCGATTTTTTTTCTAATGAATTTGATGCCATTATCTGGTATAGAAATCTCCAGAATCTACCCTTTTTTCCTCAGATACCATGTTCTGAAGCAGTATCCTTAACTAAAATTAAGCAATTAAAAATTAAATTAGGTGATTACTTGCTCTGGTGAACATTTATGTAGTCACAATCACGTAACTTTATGCAGTCATAGTATGTAAACTTTGCTTATTGATACTAAACTTTTAAAATCAACCTATGATTGAAACATGGAAGGAGTAATGATGAATACTGAAAAAGAATGAAAAAATTCTTATATGTGCGAGAAGTAAGGAGGGACAAATGAGAGAAAGGATTGGTAAAGGGAGTACTATGATCACTAGGTAGAGTAATTTCTGTTTGGCAGAGCAGGGGAAAAAAGTGTAAGTGAAATTGTTAAAGTTACAAAGATAGCCAACCAACAGAGTAACTGAAAGAGATGTGGGGATGCTACTAGTGAGCTAATTCCTCATCTACCATAGAAGAAAATCAATAGATGATATCAAAAATTGAAAAACCAACAGAGAGTACTATAGATACATCATTTAGAGATATGAAGGTAACACTAAAACCCCACAAAAAGGATAGTAAAAGAGTTAAAAGTAATTTATTTAGGAAAGAGGTGGAGAGGGTTAAGAGAAGAAAACATACTTCTTGTACTAGTTCTTTCATACCACCATGTTTAAAATGGCATACATTCAGACTGAGCGTGCCTACCAAAAGCAGCTGACCATCTTTCAAAATAAGAGGGTCCTGCTTGGAGAAAATGGCAAGTAGAAGGTCCCGTGATACTACAAAAATATCAGTCTGGGCTTCAAGATTCCCAAGGAGGTCACAGAGGGCATGTATATTGACAAGAAATGCCCCTTTATTGGTAATGTGTCTATCCAAAGGCAGATTCTGTCTGGTGTGGTGACCAACATGAAGATGAAGAAGACCACTGTCGCCCACCAAGACTACCTCCATTACAGCCGAAAGTACAACCGCTTCAAGAAACACCACAAGAACATGTCTGTGCACCTGTCCCCCTGCTTCAGGGATGTCCAGATTGGTAACATTGTCACAGCATGCAAGTGCCAGCCCTTGAGCAGAACTGTGGTGTTTCAACATGCTCAAAGTCATGAAGCCCACTGGGGCGAAGAAGCAATTCTAGAAATTCTGAGACTAGACATCTACCCATACCCCCAAAGAAAATAAAGTTATTTTCCCTGTCAAGAAAGAAAGAAAAAATTCAACTGACAAAAATCTATTCACAATACCAACTAAAACCACCACAAGAATTAACCTGACAAGAAATGCAGACAACCTACATGAAGAAAAATAACTCTAGGGGTGCCTGGGTAGCTCCATCGATTAAGCGTCCGACTCTTGGTTTCAGTTCAGGTCATGATTTCAGGGTCCTGGGATTGAGCAGTGAGTGGAGCCCCGTGTCAGGCTCCGTGCTCAGCAGGGAGTCTGCTCGAGATTCTCTCCCCTTCTCCCTCTGTCCCTGCCTTCCACTCATGAGATCATGCTCTCATGCTCTCTCTCTCTCTCTCAAATAAATCTTAAAAAAAAACTCTAAATCTTTACTGACATTAAAAAAAGACTTAAAATTTAGTGAGTCCTACTATGCTCCTGAAAGGCAGAATTCGGTGTCTTAAAGTTAGTGATTCAGCTCAGTTGCTCCATAATCAATGCAATTCCAATTTAAAAAAAAAAATCCAAACAGAATTACTTTGGGGACTATCCAGGCTATTTCTAAAATTTATCTAGAACAGAAAGTACATGAAAAGAGCAAAAAAAAAAAAAAATGAATAAGAACAATGATAAAGAACTCACCCTACTAGATAGTTCAGACTAGACGAATCAGAACTAGTTCTGATCTATGAAGCAGAATAAAATACATAGTATCATGAGCTTCACCTTCTTCATTAAATAGGGAAATAGTAATTTTTTAAAAATTTAATACCAAGATATGGCCACTGACCTCCCTACTCTCTTATATTTGGACTGATTACACAAGCAGCATGACAACATTCAAATCAATGTCTTATAACCTAAAAAAGGTTGAGTTGGAGTGCTCTGAGCTTCTTGGGGAAAACATTTCTCGTTCTCTGTAGAAGAAAAACAGAGGGATGCCTGGGTGGCTCAGTTGGTTAAGTGTCTGCCTTCGGCTCAGGTCATGATCCCAGGGTCCTTGAATAGAGCCCCATATCTGGCTCCCTGCTTGGTGGGAAGCCTACTTCTCCCTCTCCCAACCTTGTGTTCTCTCTCTCAAATAAATAAGAAAAAATGTTTTAAAAAAGAAAAACAGAGCTACTCATAATCAGGCAAAATTCTGTCTAATAAAAAGAGGTTGTAAACTTAGTAAGAGCAGAAATGTTAAATTTCACATCAGGCAATTACCTACTCATAGTGAATATATTCAAATCAAATGCAAGATAGTAACTAGATAAAATGTGCATACAGAGAAAGAAGCAGTGTGAATTCTAGGGCAGCTGTGATCAGGGGCAAAGAACACCAATGTAAACTTCACAGTCCAATATTTTCTCATGAAAGGTCTAAGCTAAGAAAGTTGAGACCACTGTACTCTCACCTATTTACTGCAAAAGCCTCCTGGTCTCCCTTGCTCTAGTCGCATCTCTCCCCCCAGTCTCTAAACTGCTGTCAGAGATCTTTCTGAAATTCAAATCAGATTAATCTCTCCCCAGCTTAAAACCTTCTCCTTTGGGTGGGAGGCAGGGAGGGAGCAGGGAGAAATAATGTCCAAATTTCTTAGCCTGGATTATGAGGTCTTTATTATAACACCCAGCCCTTGCCTACTTCTTCATCTTCAATCCTTGCTTATCTACCAGATATAATCCTTCTTATTCTTCAAGGCTTAGCTCAAATATTACCTCAGAAATCCTTTGCTTACTTCTCCACACACCAGCTACCGCTGGAATGTTCTTCTATTACAGTGTTACCATAATTACAGTGATATAAGCTTGTCTTTGTACTATACTATGAATTACTGAAAAAAAGGTTAATACTTTGATTCACTTTCATATCCCCCACCAGCACTTTGTATATAAAGCATTCAATATATCTTTGTACCAATTAATTATTAACAGTTATGGATTCCATGAGAAACTCTGTTTTCCTCCCCCTTGTACAAAGAATTCAAATGACACAAAGAGAGAAATCACAAGTATCTAAAATGTTTAGCATCTCCTAAAAGCAAAAATCCATATGATTAAAAAGAGTAGGTCCAGCCATCATGATCTGGGATTGGAGGGCTCAATTCCAGCCACAAATCTACTTCATGTCTTAGAGAAAAATGTGCAGCCTATTTTTTTTCCTCCTTAAAAGAGTAAGGTGGCTATGGTTTCTTCCTGCTGTCATGTAGGTTATACTAAGTCAAGGGGAAAATTAGTGGCAGATGCAACCAAGGTTCTAGGTCAAAGTGTTTTTTATTTGCACTCTAGAACAGATACAATTTCTCCTCAGTTAAAGTAGATGAAATCTGCATTAACCTTATTTCTAGAATTATATCATCTTATATTTCTGGGGTCCTTCCATCTTCCAAATGCTTTCAGAGGCATTATACCAGTAATTCTTATAACAACCTTGTGAAGTAAGAAGTAGTATTAGCTCTTGTTGCTAAAAGGGAGGTTGGGGTTCATAGACACAACAAGATTATAAAAACATTCGCCTTACATGCCTGAAGCTTCCTCTGACTTCTGTTTTTATGTTGCAATTCACGTACCTTACAGTTTTGACGGTTATGAGATGACTTCCATCTCAGAGGCTTAGTACATTATACTAAAATTGGAGGCTAATAATATCTTCCTAAGTAAATGCATAAGGACATAATGTAGGGGCAAACATGAGTTTTACACTTAATACACAGTTTTGAGACTAGGGATATACCATCAAAACTCGGGTTTCTTCTCTTTGGTCTTTCTGGTTCTGAATGAACATTTTTCAACTTTATAGCCTCATCAATTGAAACCACTTCCACTAACACTGTTTAATAGTAAATACAACTCAGATTTGATGAAAATTAGAATCTACTAATTTTATACACTCTGAAATGGAATTGATCTGTATAATTTAAGATATTTCCCTTAAAACTGTTCTGGAATTCAAAAGAAAGATTTCCTTAAAAATAGTCTTTCCTTAAAAATAGTCTTGCCCTCCACTAAGATTAATACCAAGATGGGCAGTCAGTAAAGAAATTTTTCACTCAGCAAAATGAATCATTAAAATAATTGAAAATAAGTAAAATATGAAATATATGCTCGTGAAAAAGAATCTCTGATAAGACCATCTGTACGTGAAAACATCTTCCCTGAAACAAGACACCTTACATTCATCCACTTTAAAGCTTATGTAACTAGAAAAATTCACTCAAATTGCCATCATGTTTCACTTTAACCTTAATTCAATCTTAAAAATTACTTATATGGTAAAAGTAATGGAAATCATTTTCATCATCATTTCTGTGATGTGAAAAGAAAGACAATCCTGATAGTATGCTGTGCATTTCAACTTACTCCTATATTCAGCATAGAGGAGCGTTTCCAAACATATTAAGACAAAACTCTAAATGGAAAATCCTTCCGACAAACTGCATATTGAGTTAACCAAATCCCCAAATCCTACCCTATTTCTACATAAAAGGTCCTTCTCAGGCTTCGAAAATTCAGCTGTGCTCCAGAAATCTCATCCATGGTCTAATTTATATTTTGAATAAAAAGTAGGCATCAATGCTGGAACTGTGAACATGACACATTGAAGTTGATGCCATAAACTAGCAACAGTCTCAAGACGGGCTCTCACGTGGAGCACTGACATGATAAAGTTACATCTGAGTTACGCACATGAATAATCTGAAGTGACAGATGAATCTCAGTTGGAAGACAAGTTTAGAAGACATTTCTTGACATGTCATTTATTCTGTCTGACCAGGCAGGAATATTCCTTATAATTCAAGAACAATCTTGATAGATTTTAAATTTCTGATCTCCTAACTCATACTTTCGAATGTTCCTCTCATGCTATGGGAGCTGACAGATTCTAAGAACATGATACATTGATTCTGCCTCCATTTTATCTATGCTGAGTACTTAAACCATGTCATTTTATAAAGCTAATTATTTTCACTATACATGCCTCTCTTTAACTGATACAAATGGGGAATCATTCTGTCCAGATTATTGTAGAAAGTGAAAATACAGCTTTACTCATTATTCAAACTGAATAAGAAATGTTTAAACTAAAACTCACTGTTCATCTGTGTCAGACAAATACAATTTTTAAGCATATCTACATCCTTGACTTGTAACCTAAGAATACAATGGTTTTGTCACTGACCACTTTATTACAATGCACTTCCAATTCATCAGCATGCAGATTTTACTGTTACAGAAGTATACATTTGCAAGAAAAAAACCACTTTGCCTCATCAGAAATACTTTACGTTTTCATCTCATATTGAAATAGAATATCTCAATTATGTTGTCAAGAGTTCAAATAAACATTTTAACTTAACTAAACATAAAATAAAATAAGAAATGTATCCCATCTTTCACTAGGACTATTCCACTTACCTTAAAATTAGTAGTATGACTCTTACCTTTTTCTGGACTTAAGTTTTTATACACTTCAAGGTCTGCCATTAAATTTAATATTGTTACACATTATTGGCAAGAGCAGTCAAATTTCTCTCTAAAGGCAAAGCCTTTTTCTGATACACATCTCCAAAAAGGAAAAGAAAAAAAAAAAGGCAAAGAAATCCTCAGCAGCCCCAAGAACTTGGCTCATGCTGCCCTTTATGGCATGATGAGATCTTCACAATTCAGGCTTTACAGTGTGGAGAAAATAAATCCGTGAGATATGATTATAGAACTTTGTCCCAAAGTGAAAAGCACAGCCAGATAAGAGCCAGGGAAGCATCTGCTCAGGGCTGCCGCTATTGTGGGAGTGCAGGCGCTGTGACTACTTTGGGTATGAGATGTGCATGCTTAGTGCAGGGCTTAAAACCCTCCAGGCATTATGCACATTTAATGTCTGGGAAGTGTAGTTCTTTAGCCTTCAAAGAAACCCTCCTCACCTACAGAGGCCATTGAGAAACACTGATTACCATGGTAGTGACGCAGGCTGAATGCAGAAAATGAACATGCACACACGCAGAGACACACAGAAGCGCGCACACAGACACGTACGCTCTCGGAAGCAAACATCACTCCACTGGAGGCAAAACCAATCCATTCAAAAATAAGCTATCTGTGGTCCTCTACACAGTACACTACTTTGGTACCAGTCTGGGTGAGCACATATTATTTTTTGATAGCGCTGATGCTTTTCCTTGATTTTTGTCCTTATTCCACACACAAACATAGCCATGATTACAGAAGAGACTGGAATGTTTCCAATTTAGAATGAAAGAGGTTACAGTTTCTAAATACTTGGGCAGTGATGGCTACTTCTCAGGTAAGAATCACATCCCTGTGGGCAAGTTAAGTAGCAAGAATGGGTCTGAAAAAGCCAGTTTTTAGTGAATGAACTAGCATATTATTAAAGTACAATTTTCCCTAAAATATACAAAAGCATTTATTTGCATGTTTTAGAGAGATAGGTAGATAGAGAAAGAGGCAGGGCATGTCTTTCACAAGCAATTTACTGTAGTCTTGCATTTAAGAGTTGTAACTAGGTCTCTCCATCCTGAGCATTAACTCCCTTCCTCCCAGAATTCTCTAATATCAATGCCTCTTGCCATTTCCTTCTACCCGGCTTCTGCTGAGCCCCTGACAATCCCAGCACTACCTATTCTGCAAATGTCAGCATTAACCCCTCTACTCCACTCCCATCAGGACCACCCAGCCCAGACCACTATCCCATCCCTCTCCCCTGAGGTATCATGCTCTACCCCACTTCCCATTCACCTGTTTCCCAATTGGCATGCCCCTCATCCAATTTGCAAACCCCACTGTTTACTCTTAAATCCTCTGAGAAATATGAATGTCAAAGATGTGTGTGTGAATATGCATAATTAGGATATCCTTCTTGCAAGACTGCATCAGATACACACACACACACACACACACACACACACACACACACACATACAGCTATACAAAATAGTTAAGAGTTTAGGAGCCCATCTACCTGCATTCAAATTCTGACTCTGCCACCAACCATCTGTGTGACCTGGGGCAAGTTACTTAAATGGTCTGATCCTTGATTTCCTTATTTGTACCACAGGCATAATAATAGTTCCCACTTCAAATGTTATTGCAAGAATTTAATACTCATAAAGTGCTTAGAATCAATTATTTTGTATTATCTTTATCATACCATGGTTATTAGTCTTGAAATCCTTTACATCAACCTAGAAATGCAGTGGAGTTCATTGTTTAATCTGAACGAACCAGTACTTTAAATGTAGAGTGGTACCCCCAAATTCGAGGTATCTCAGAAATACCCACTCCTGTTAAATAGTTCAAATGATTAATACTCCCAGGTAACCTTATACAAAAAGACACTAGTGTTCCCAAGACACAAAATGAGTGCCAAATGATGGGTTTCTAGTTCCTCTGACTGGCCAGAAACAAGGCTACCTGAAAAGCAAAAGGCATCTTTTGGTCAATTTCTCAGTCAGTCCAGAAAAGAGAGGGAGATCCAAGTGCTCCCAGTGGAGCCTGGCGAACCTCCCCTTTCCTTTTCTTCCAAAGATTCCCCACCACAATCCTGGGAGAGTCAGGAGAGAGAAAGGGAGCAAACTGCTTCTCCCCTTCCTCATCCACAGGGAGTCTTCTCCCAGGAGTTTCCTCATGCTTCTTGCCCTCTAGCCATCAAAGCTCCCCAGGCTCCTCCCTGGAAAGGCTGACCTATGGCTCAAACATGAAGCCCAACACCACAGTGATGGGCAGTGCCTCAGGTTTATCCTGAATGGCAGGGTGAGCAAGCAGGTGGATGAGCCTTTAGAAAGCAGGCATGGCCCCTGAATATGCATTTGACCACCAAGGAAAACTCATGGATTTTTGAGAGTCCAGAAATATCTGCACCATATTATATATCCAATTCTTCAGCAGCAGCAAGTAATTCTCTGTGTAGCCCATTGGAAAGACTCATACTGAAACACCTACTCTAGGGTCGGCAGAGACACTGGATGACTGACACATCACCGCTAGTTACTCCCCAGAGTTCTCCCAGCAGAAGGTCGTGTATAATGTCAAGTCTGGGTCAACAGGCTTTCGGGGTCAAAGGAAGCACCGGGTCATCTCAACAACCACACAGCTTTGGAATGTTTAACTTCTTACCTGAAATCCTCATTTGAAAAGATTGGGCTTTTTCCAGAGTAGTTCTAGCACAGTACTTGGCATGTATAATAGGTATCTCATAACCCCTCATTAGCTGTCTCTATTTCTAACCATTAGACCTACTCGGGAATTATCTTCCACCAATCAGGTGAAAGAGAAAAGTGTCTCTGAGTTCAGCTTGTCAGTTTACAATGAGTGAAGGACTTTAAACCCCATCTGACAGCAATGTCCTTACCTTTCACACCTGAGTTCTGCTTCTGATTTCTCACAGACACATCACAGAGTAACAGGCTACAGCATGGGCTTCAGAGTCAGATGGAGGAAAATGTAAGTTCCAGCTTTGTCCCTCATTCACTGCATGATCTTGGGGAAGTTTATGGGTAGGGTGGCCAGATAAAACAGAACACCCAGGTAAGTCTGAATTTCAGATAAACTTCAAATAATTTTTTAGTGTAAGTATGTCCCATGCAATATTTCCTGTACTTTTATTTGTTAAATCTGGCAACCCAAAGGAAGCGGGCCTCTCTGAGCCTAAATAGCCTCATGTGGAGACTGCAGTACCCACCTCATAGGCTATTTCTGAAGAGAAAATGAGCTAGTATAGGCCAAGAGCCATTTCCCAGGGCCTGGACAAATAAGTATTCACCACCCAGAAGTTAAGTGAATGGCCACTCCAATCACTGGTTGGATAGAACTTTATTTAATCACGTCACGCGCTGCAGAGGTGATACACTATACCATCTCCGCACATACCTTAATCTCACCAGTCACATAACTCCAAACTGAGACCAACTCAGGGCACATGTTTGCCCCGAGACCCCCAAGTCCAATTAGAAAACCTACTGACAGAAACATGGGAGCCACATCACTTTGTGAGGCAATTATTATAAAAGCTACCATTTACCAAACACCGTAAACATTACCCTCTCTACTCTTCATGAAAATTCTGCAAGGAGATATATTAGTACTCGTATTTTAAATTTAGATAAGGAAACAGATTCAAGTTGGACACGATGTCCAAGACTGCACAGCTGTGCTAGAACCAGGCTTCAAACTCAAGCTAACTCCAGGGTCCAGATCCTTCCCACCGGCTCGATGCTTCAGGTCATGAACACCATCTACAAGATTTCAGACCGAATTCAGAATTCCTCAATCTTCCCAGTTAGAGAATATTCCCACAATGGCAGAAGATGTTAGGGCCTCTGGCTTGGGAACACAGCGAGGCTGAGTTAGCAAAATTGTCTGGAAAACCATAATCTCAAATTAGCCATTCAATTTTTAAAGCACAGTCACAGTTTTATCTGCATTCAAAGCAGTACAAAAGCAAGAGGTGAGCAGAAGTAACTTCACAGTGAAAGAGCCTCTGGGTGGTGCCCAACCACACCCTTCCACAGACCCTGTCCTCCAGCCCCTTAACTCAAAGCACCTCGGTAACTTAGTGAGGAGTTGATTTCACAGGACCTTTCACACACTGCTGATAAATTGTAAATTAAGAGCATAAATTTTAATATCAGAAATAATCAGAAATATAAAAATGTATATACAAGAATATTTCATTAGTACTAGTTATTACAACTACTGCCAACAATCTAAGTGCCAATCAACAAGGGAATGATTAATAAAATATGTATTCATATTTTAGAATACTATCTAGCCATTAACAATGTTTGAGACATTGCCATTACCTGGAGAATGTCTGACATTCTATATGAAAAAAAGGATACAAACTAAATATACAATATTTTAATTATGTAAAATATTTGTGTATAGAAAGAGAATGAAGGACTAGAAAATATATGAAAAAGATTAACAATGAGATCTCTAGGTATTTTTCTTTTCTTCTGAAATTTAACTATATTTTAATTTTTTAGAACCAGCATTTACTTCTTTTATTCAGGGGAAAAAAAATACCATTTTTTAAAGTCTAGCCAGTTTAGTAATTCTCAACTAGGGAGGAAATAATCCCTTCCCACTGGTGTATTGAAATGATGGAGAACTTTATTTGAGAATTACTGACATTTATGAAGCACTGACTATATTTCAGACACCTCTCTTAGCATTGTACATACTTTATTTAATCCTTACAATGCCCGTATGAGTGAATTAAGTATAATCCTTTCTCTAGTTTCCAATGTAGAAACTGAGGCAGAGGGAAGTCAAGTAACTTCCTTGAGCTGGCCCAGCAAATGAGTGATAGACCTGAAATTTGAATCCCCACAGTCTATCTTCAGGGCCAGTGTTCTTCACCAGATAAGGTAGTCTGGAGATCTCGAGCATGTCATTTATATCCTGCAATCTATTTTTTCATCTGAAAGCCTCCTAGAGCACCAAAGAGAATTACTAGAACTTAATTCTTTTTATGAAATTTCACAATGCACTCAACTACACAGGAAACCCCAAATCCTCAATATACTATAGCAAAATCACCAATGTAACTACACAGACAAATGAAACCCCAACAAGAATCCTACACATACATACAAAATCAACGAGCTCCAGGGAGAGACATGCTCTCAGGATGAGCAAGCCCACTGGCTTTCATAAAGCAGAGGGTATCTACCTATCCGCTGTGGCATTGTTCTGTCTGAGCCTCCCTTCTTCACCCCAAGCTGGTTCAGGTCATTCTGGGGACACTGGGCAGCAGTCCTTCATCAAAATCCCCTGACCACTCGGGGCTATCTGTACTTACTAGCCCTCCCGAGCAGTATCTGGCCCTGAAGTAAGTGCAGCACCATCCAATTACTTGGTATATGTGAATCACAGAGATGAAAGAACAGCTCCCTGAAGGGTAGAGACTTTTGCCCCTGAGTTTCTGTGTGATAGCACCGGAAATCTCCTCTCAGTTTATATTTACAATGGACTCAACTCACTAGATGAAAGCTGCTGCAGTCATTGCAGGCTTGAGGTTAAATGGATTAAAAACAGTAAGGCTCATGTATCAACTCAAACACACCAGCACAGTACACACTTATAGCCTATTCATCACTAATGCATTTAAGGAAATCATATTATAGGAAGCTCCGAAACCCCTGTCAGGACTATCCCGGAAAATTGCTAGAACTTTTGCATCAAGTGCCATGGAACAAAATGGAACACTACCGTGAGTTCATTTTCAAAGAAAAAGTTAAGCGCTCCTCAAAGGTGTATGCAATGTACTTAAATGCCCAATGGCAGAAATCATGATAACCTTGCCACTGCTGCATGGTCCTTTATAGTCTACCCTTACAAAGTCCTTTCAGGAACAGATGCCTCCGTGAACCTGACAACAACTGTATGAAGTGGGCAGAAGCACCACGATCATCTGGCCCCCATAGATGAGGAAGCTGAGCCTCAGAGACTCTTCATGACTTGCCCAAGATCACAAAACTAATGTTGCACAACAGTACAGGGGCCGGGGGTTACCTGAAACTGGGCTTTCTAATCCAAACAGCGTTCTTCCCACATACCTTGTATACAGGCTTAACATTATTGCCAGCAAGAACTAATTGCTAGCCAACAGAGTATAACCAGGAACTGTAAACCCAGTGTACTACAAAAATGCCACCTGAGAACCAAGGAAGAGCTGGAGGGGTACAGGTGTCTCTCCAATGACTGCTTAACTATGCTGAGAATGTCGGAAACAAGGGTTCTATCTAGACAGCAGGCTCACCATGGCTGGTTTATTCATCATGGGAGAGAGAGAGCTACATATTCTAATGATATGGAACATGTCCTATAGATCACACATGCTTGTCAAATAAACCAGTTTGGCCTCCTCCTTCATTAAAAACTTGACACGCATCAGTGGGCAGTAATTGCTACACATTTTTAAGCATCCGAATCCCAAAACAAACTAAGCATTACCCATATTAAATATTACTATGTTCCACAGGACAAAGATGATCCACTCTTTGGCCGACTGCCTCTTTGAAATGATGCTTCCTTGATGATTTATTGATCTCCCCTTCAAGACCCTTGGCGTTAAAATTAAAAGTTCTCATTTTTTTTTTGAAAGATGACTATCGGTCATGTTGCTTTAAATTTCATAGGTTAGCATAAAATTTCACAGGCACATCACTATCAGTTTGATGGAGATGTCAATATAATTCAAAATACAATCCTTGGTCGGCTCAGAGCTTGATGTCAGCTTGAGCCAACCACACAAACAACAGAGACCTTCCGGGCAAAATTTTATGCACAGGCCCTGTTATAAGCCCAGGAGCTCACCGCCAGTGACACTTGCAGCACTCGAAAGGTTTTCAGTAGAGACTGGGAAAATGTGAACATTCAGTTGACATTTGAGTTGGGTGAACACATATCCAGATATAAATAAAGGTATCCAGACTTTATAAATCAGCATCAATTGCTTTAGGTATCTACCATCAGTTCTGATCAGTGTTAATTATAACATCAACAGAGGAGAATTAACCAGAGATAGGTAGGCACATGGGAATCTCTAATAGTTGTTGACAACGACATATACTAAAACAAGTATCTTCCCTTGGGGCTGAAGCTTTAATTAAATGCTCAAAACTTAAGGAGTGACATATTCAAACTCCCCCATAGCACTCAGGAGGCACTTGTACCCTTGAACAGAGGAGCCCCTTTACCCCCACCTTGGGAGGAGGGGCTGGACAGAGGGAGCCTGAGAGTCCAGAATAAACCCGAAGTACTTGTACTCTCCAGCACTCCAGCTAAAGCAGGACTATTTGCTTATGTAATAACCGTGCTTCTGCATAGCTGATATTTTCATGGATGGCATTTCACATGCCTTCATCTGACATCTCCGGGTTTAATAAAAAAGTAAATGATATTATCTGCCCAGGCTTGGCTTGGTTTATAGTCAGTTAAAAAGGGATTACAATACGTGCATTCAAATGGGAGGCATGCGTGGTTATCATAATACAAACCCCCTTATCTGGTAATCCTGAAGCCCAGAACGATGCATATACAGATTGGTCCCATGAGGAGTGCAAACACGAAGATAACCATGGAAAAGAAGAGTGGGGGAAAGGGGAGGAGATTCTAGCTGATGAGACGACCTCCCTCTAAACAAGGCTCTGCTGAGTACAAGAGTGGAGAACAACTCATAGCCCCTGACTGCAGTCAGAGGACAGCTCAGGCCAAAGAGCCAGCAGCCACATCTCCGGAAAGTCTCCCAGGCCAGCCAAAGCCAAGGCCTGGCTAAGGAGGGACCAAACTGCAAGGCTCATTCTGCACAGGGAGCTGACCCCAGCCCAAGCCGCCTTCAGGGCTGTTTGCCTTTGTGCTGCTGATCAGAGACTCTCCTGAGAAGAAGCCCAGCAATTTAGGAAGAAAAAGAGAAACAGCCTGTGGTACCAAATGAGGGTAGAGTTCCTGAGGAGAAAAGGAGCAAGGACAGTTCCAAATGCACTCCATGCCCCCACGGTGCAGGGAGAGGTGGGGGCATGGAGTAGTTGAAAGCGATGTGACAGCCATCGGATATGGAATCAAAAAGACTGAAGTTCGAATCTCCGTCCCACCAGGTAGCTCAGCAACCTGAGCCGAATTATTTTAAATCCCTCTAAGCCTCAGTCTCCTTATCGACAACACTACCTACAAAATCAGATTCAGAAGTTCCTAGCCCAGTACACAGGTACGCTAGGCAGGACCAGCTACATAATCTCCAGGTCCAGTGCAAAATGAAAATATGAGGCTTTTTTCTTTTAAAGATTTTATTTATTTATTCAGAAGAGACAGAGACAGGCAGAGGGAGAAGCAGGCTCCCCGCTGAGCAGGGAGCCTGATGCGGGAACTCGATCCCAGGCCCCTGGGATCATGACCTGAGCCGAAGGCAGACGCTTAACGACTGAGCCACCCAGGCGCCCGAGGCTTTTTTTCCAAAAATAAAGAATTTCAAGGTGGCAACAGCAAAGCATTAAAGCAAGCTCAGATCACACACATGCCAGGCCAGCCCCAACTCTAGTCTTTATGATGCCACAACATTTTCTCCACGTTTGCTAGTATCCTACCCTCGGGTCTGTTTCCCTGTAGAGATCAGATTTAAAAAAAAAAAAAAATTCAAAAATAAAGGACCTTAAAAAAAATTTAAAGGGCCTTATCAGTTTTAAATTTACTTATGTTGATAACTGTGCCATGATTATACAAGGTAATGTCCTTATTCTTAGAACATATACACTGAGGTATTTAGGGGCAGAGGACCATGAGGTACGTAATTTATTCTCAAATTATTCAGAAAAAGTAATTTTGTGCGTGCGTGTGTGTAAGGAGTGAGTGTACAAGTTTGTAATGATAAAGCAAATGATGTAAAGGTTAACAGTAAGTAAATCTGGGTAAAGATATATGAAGTTTCTCTGTTGTATTCTTATTCTTGCAGCTTTTCAGTGAGGATAAAATTATTTCCAAAGAAAAAGTGTCCATCACATAAAGGTCCCATGTGAGCTTGGGGGGAGTAGAGAAGGAGGAGGAGAGGAACAGCAAAGGAGAAGCAAGGCTGTAAACTCTATACAGACAGGGACCATTTCTACTTTGTTAACTGCTGAATTCCCAGCACAGAACCTAGGTCAGCACACATTTAAGGCAGGAAGCAGTAAAGGAAGCAACATCCTGTGCTCAAACTAGCTTGGGGAATAAGGACCCGGGGCAGGAACAGATGGTTGATAGTTGTACCAGCATTTGGGAACAAGGAAGCTGCCTCCATTTAGCATGAGACCAAGAACTGCGTGACTATAGGCACACCGTGTGGCACGGTATGTACCACACCCTGCACCAGAGACTTGGTTCTTACCATTTGCTGACAGTTCAGGTAAACTCCCCTATGGCCCACCATTTCACCTTCCCAGGCCTTAGGATCCTCACTGACAGAATGCAGGAGGTTACTAATTCATTCACTTACTGGACATCTCTTACATGCCGGGCCCTAAAGTCATGTTCCCAGTTCTCTAGAGCTTTCATTCTAGAAGGATCTCACAAACTGGCTGTGTTAAATAATTTCCTTGAGGTTCTTGAGGTCTTTTCCAGCCCTGTAAATTCTATACAACAATTGCAGGGCTTTTAGTTCCAAAATAGCACGAATATTATGGTACAACCACTCTCTAAAGTACTCCTAGGGGCGCCTGGGTGGCTCAGTTGGTTGAGCGACTGCCTTCAGCTCAGGTCATGATCCTGGAGTCCCGGGATCGAGTCCCACATTGGGCTCCCTGCTCAGCGGGGAGTCTGCTTCTCCCTCTGACCCTGTTCCCTCTCGTGCTCTCTCTCTCTCATTCTCTCTCTCTCTCTCAAATAAATAAATAAAATATTTAAAATAAATAAATAAATAAATAAATAAAGCACTCCTAGAAAAATGCATACTCTCCTAAGGGTGAAAATATATTCAAGATGGCCTATGTTTGACTTTTTAAAAAAAAATGTACACATGGGCAGTAAAATGCTTGGGAGCATACACAAATAAGCCTTCTGCCCATAATCAAGTTGATTTTTGGCTGCCAAAATTCTCGTTCCTTGACAAGGTATACAAAGAGTAAGAATTTCAAAAATCTAATAAAACTCTGTAGCTAAAAAAAAAATTACAAAACATAGAAATACTTTTCAAAGCCATAAATTTATCAATGAGAAAGTAACTATGAAGTGTAGATTAATGATTAGTATTAAAATTAAAACATCAAAAGTATTTTAATTTTCTGCTTCATTAGTTCTCCTCATTCACAGTCAACTAGCACAAAAATGGTTACAAAGGCTAATTTTGTTAAAGACCTTGGAGAAAAGAGGATAGAATTGCTCCTTCATGAATACTAAAGATGATAAAATAAGAAAGCAATAACATTTTATCACTTTACATAAATTAATCTAATTTAGAAATAAAATAGTACTATACTTTATGCAGAACTGGTTACGTATCCAAGAAAAAATGTTATATTACTAGTATCATGGTACCTCTAGTTACCAGATATTAAACACATCTGCACTGATTTATATAATTTAGGACAAATGGTAAGGGATAGGGGATCAAAAATATAATTAAAGATTCAGAATAAGAGGCTTATGAGAATATTATTTCCCAGATAGATTCTCAGGAGCTAAAATAGGAGCATCCATGTATGAAAGTTGGAATCAAACACAGGCTGCAAGTTGAGATACTAAATATTTGTCCTTCAAAAACCATCCTCCTGACACAGACATAATTCAACAAAGATCTGGATACTCCGTTATTTTCTGGTAGATGCAAAGAGGGCCCACCTTAACAAGTTAACTTCCACAACTAAAGGCCCTTCATCTGTGGTTGTTACAGAGCAGCAGCCTTAAAAGCTTTATCCTTAGAAATGAAAAATGTTCTAAATGTCCTTTGGATTCACAGAATCAACACTTCACCAGATCATAAATTACCAGACAGTGAAATCATTACTTGATCTAAATGCTACATGGATTATATTACTCTGTTTGTAAAGTTCAGCACCTGACTCCCCACAGAGAGTTCATAATCATTTATTAGCTATGAAGACACACACAAAAGTCAGTTGGAGGCCACCAGTTGGGGACAGCCCTGTGTCATGGAACCCTGCTGCCCTCAGCGATGGGCCAAACAGGACCAATGCCCAGAACATTCTGCCCTGTAGCAGTTCTGCAATGAATATCTTCATACTCACCTGGCCAATACACAGAGGCTTTGAAATGCTTTCAGGTAAAATTCCTTTTATGTCACAATATTCCAATGCTATAAAGATCTAGCCATTTCCAATAATCAGAAAATGCAGAGATTTATAAGATTTATCCCACAGAAAATCCACTTAGCATTTCATAATATGTAGCTCAGATCATAAAGGCTGGTTGAGGTGGAATGGCAAAAGGTTGGCATTTAGAATTAACTCTGCCAATAGGTGATTGGTAAGAGTATGCACCCCAGTCACCTTCTTATCTATAAAAGGAGACCGGTTTTAGGCAGAGGTTTACATCAGATTACTTTGAAATGTGGTAAAAACTAAGGACTGTGTTCATAGAAGGAGGCACAAATGTATACGTATATACATAAGAGTGTTCTGAATAATGTTCAGTGATTTCACTAATGTTCTAAAGCCCAGTTACGGGTTCAGTTTGGAATCCTTCAATCAGATGGCTTCCCAAGTCCTTTCTAGTTCTGATGCATCATGCATCATTGCAGACCAGGGTACTGTTTATGTCCTTAGCTGTACCTTCCGAGATTTTAGACATAGGAGGCTCACATTTTTAAGTCCATTCTACAAAGCAAATTACCTGGGCATTTATAGCCCTCATGTCTCCCACTTGGAAATCTGAGCATTGGGATAGCATCTGGGGTTTCTGTCTTTAGCTGCCCCCCTCACACACAAGTTTCTACCCTCTAAATGTGTTGTTTGGTGGGAAACAGTTCTTCTCTTCCCCCTAACTGCCTCCCTGTTCTCCCTGTTCCTTGGAAGTAGGAACCAATTCCCTCAGGCTCAAGTGCTCACACCCAAGCCCAGTGGATCTCTCAGAGAAGTGTTGCTTACACTTCAGAGTGTCTACAAACCACCTGGGAATCTTGTTCAAATGCAGATTCCAATTCAGTAAGTACCCGGTGCGACTCAAGAGTCTGCATTTCCACAGGCTCCCAAGGACCGCTCCAGTTCATACCAGTTCCCAGCCCCCCCACACAGTACCCTAATAGCCCTTCTCAGGCTGAAGGCAACTCACATTGGTTCCTCTGTGGAGTCCTTTAGTGGCCTCTAAAGGGTCTTGAAGCTCTCCTAAAACACTCAAACCCACACCCTGAGTTGCTTTAAAAGAAACAAGTTTGTATAACACATCATTGTATCACAATGGAGAAAACCCGGATTTCAGAGGCCGACAAACCTGGGTTTGAACACCATCATCTAACAATGTGTTTTGTGGCGAATTATTGATCTCTCTGAGTTTTATCCGTGAAACTGTCTTGTTGAAAGACTCAAGAGAGGTAAGCTGGTAAAGCAACCGCCATCGCCAATCCTCGTGGCGACTGTGATTCAGGATCAACCCTAAAATTTGCTGATGGTGCCCCAAGAATATGCCAATGTAGAATCCCACTGATTCTTCCTGACTAGGTCTAAACTGGGTTATCTTAACATCAGCCCCAAATTCCTCTCTGTGTCCCCCATACAACCCCACGTGCAAAGAAGGAGGTATCATGCAACATAAGAGTAATCTAAGACAAGATTTTTCCTTTCTAACTCTGAAATTTCTAGGAATAACAAAGGGGTCCTGAGCATTAGTTTTCTCACCTGTAGAACAGATGTCTGACAAAGTCTGCCTCCTACAATAAAATGTGTGCGATCCTCGACGCCTCTAGGTTCCCCTCTGTGGGTCACCAAGGTAGACCCACAGACCATTTTTAATGACACTCGGGGTTACTTCTGATGTACTCCAAATGATGGTACTGTTCCCCCAATTCCTGTGTTTCATGTTTATTTCTGTATCAATTCTTAAATTATTCTGCTGTGAACTGTGTAGTCCTCATCATGGATTGATCAAAACAAAACACCATTTTTATGTTCTTTGTTGCCTTCCCGAAGTATTTCTGTTCATCACCAGGAGGCCATGGATAACATTGTGAGATCAGTTAATGCTGAAAGGTTTATCTTTGTTTCATGTAACAGATCTACTGGCTATGAGACAAACCGCATTTTAAGGACACTAAGAATGCATGATATTAAAAAGAATATGAGGGGTGCCTGGGTGGCTCAGATGGTTAAGTGTCGGCCTTCGGCTCAGGTCATGATCTCAGTCCTGGGATCAAGCACCACATCCGGCTCCCAGCTCAGCGGAGAGCCTGCTTCTCCCTCTCCCTCTGCCTCTCCCCCTGCTTGTGCTCTCTCTGTCTCTGTCTCTGTCTCTCTCTCAAATGAATAAATAAAATATTTAAAAATAAATAAATAAACAAATGGGAAACCTGTTCGGAAAGAAAATACTGATATGAAGGTGAGCATATCACTTGCCCCTCCATCTGCATAAAAATCAAGTTTTTCATATAAACTAATACCTGATGTAGTTTACTGATCGATGTTTTAGTCAATCAGCAACCTTAGGTCACTGATTCTCACCCCTCCCAGTGCATCAAAACCATTTAAAGATAAACATATAGAGCTATAGGGGTTTATATATATATATATATATATATATATACACATACAGATAAAAATGTAGATATACGGAATGAATGAATGAAGAAGACATCTGGGTCCCACACCCAAGAGATTATTTTACCGGACTGGAGTAGAGCCCAATCATCAGTGTTCTTTAAGCACCCCAGAAGATTCTAATGTATAAACAGAGTTGAGAATTGCTACTTAATCTTTGGTTGTTAAATCATTTTAAGAAAGTGCAGGCATAAAACACATACTGAGGGGTGCCTGGCTGGCTCAGCCGGTAGAGCACCCGTGCCACTCTTGATCTCAGGGTTGTGAGTTCAAGCCCCACGTTGGGCAGAGAGCTTGCTTAAAATAAATAAAATAAAATGAAACACATACTGAGATTATCAATTGTTTTCCCTGTTTCTTTGGTCTTTTCTGTACTCTCCAACTTTCTTACAGTGAGCCTGTATTGCTATCATCATAAAAATAAAGCGAAAAAAAATTTTTAAGAAAACCAGCATCCACAACATCACAAGCATAAATGACGCTTCTCCATTTTCCTGCTTCCTCTATACTCACACTATTTGTATCCAGACTCTTCTTACATGCCCCTCTTCCCGCACTTTTAAGATTTAGTAAAGTATAGGCTATCATAGAAAATAACCATTATCAAACTCATGAATTCTGTGGCTCTGTTGAGACAATAGGTATTTGTCACCTTAAGTCTGGGGTTTCCAACCCACCAGAATCTAACTGGCTGCCCACTGGCATCTCCCAGGGAGTTCTAAAACTTCTCCTACACCCTGGCCACACCCCAGACAATTAGATCAGAATCTCGGAGGGCGCAGACAACAGTTTTATATGCTCAGGTGATTCCAATGTGCAGCCGAGGCTGGGAGAACCACTGGCTTTAAGAGTTAATAAATACAAGTCTCCACATCCAGAGATAAGCTCCTGGCAGCTTAAAAGCACAATACCTTGAAATTCTGACACTGGTGTAATTTCAAAGAATGGTCATTTGTGAATATCCATCGATGTTCAATTGCAAGTTGGCAAGGAATAAAAATAGGCACTAAATAATAAATGTGTTCACTGTTCTCCCTTTTAATTGGGCATAAGTCGCCATCTTTTATATTTAAATATGAAAAATCCTAAGAACACTGTGATATGTCACATATTCTGACCAGGATCAGAAATGTGCAAAACGAAATTGGACAAAAAATGTTTTCTCAAATTCTACATTTATCTTACCCAGGTAGGTGTTGTTTCTGAGTGACTTTGCTACCTGGAAGTCAGGAGTATACTCTTCTATTGCTTGGGATTCTTAGATGAAAGGCCTAGATGCTGACCATTTTTCTTGTTTGTAAATCTGAAATAAAAGTGCATTTCCTTAAGTTTTAAAGAAGCCCTATGCTGTTTGATTATTCTTCTCATGTACCCCAGGCCTCCTAGCCTCCTCTTTTACGGAGAAAACTGGTGCTTTTGTTTTGGTGCAGGTCTATTCTATGCTCTTCTGGGGTAAGAATTAGTCCACAGACAACACTCACTTCTGTGGACTGAAGATTTTTCAGACACAGGCAGCAGAGAATTTTAATAGTATGCAAAATACCGCAATTAGGCAGGTTTTACTGATAGTGTTATTTTAATGAGTGAAACCTCCATATTCAGAGTTGAATAAACTCAACACACATAGAACCAACATGGAAATTCTGGAAAGGAGTATTAAATGAATTCAAAGAGTCTAAAATTCTTTTAAAGAAATGAGTTTGTCCTTTCCCATTTCAAGGCATTATACATTTGTAATCATCTTTTCTAAAGCACACTAGGATTCTCAGCAGAAGTGGCCTTCTCCTTCTCAGTCTCCGGAAGGGGTGGTTTATGGGTATTCTTTTGTTCCCCGCGGCAAAAGCATGAGTGAAGGAAAGAAGAGGGTCTGCGGCCACAGAACGGATACATTCCACAGCACAAAGATTAAAAGCCAAGCTTAGAGTGCAAAAATAATGAAAGGGTAGATGGTTCTTACCTCCCCTATTAAATGAGCGCATTCATTCAGCAGTATTTTACTGAGCACCTACTATAATGCATGCAATGCATTCTGCTATGTACTGGAAACAGAAGTCAGAAAAGTCTCTATTCTCCTGGAACTTAGCAGGAATGGGGGGACAGAAATTAAACTGGTTTTCATGAAACTGGTTGATTAGAGCAGTGATAAGGCAGTGAGGCAGCCGTGTAGGGTGACAGGAGAGCCTAAAACGGGCCTGACGTAGGCAGGGAAGTGAGAAGAGGCTTCTCTGCAGAAAGGACCTTTACTCTGGGGTCTGAAGAACAAGTTGAAAGCCAGACAAGGGAAGAAGTAAGTTTTGGGAGCAAGGAATGCAAAGGTCAGCATAGCTGGGGCCTAATGAGGGAGGGGAAGAGGAAGCTGAGGCTGGCGAGGCTGAGGGGCACCAGGGAAGGAGTTCTGCTTCAGGTGTGTTGAGTCTGAGGACCTGGTCCTCACCACATCAGTGGTGTCAGGTGAGAGGGTGCATCGCGGTATGGAACACCAAGGGGCCCTCTAAGCCAGGGGGCGCTGTTGGGAGTTACCAGCGTGTGGACAGGAGCTGAAGCTGTGGGAGGGTGAAACCACTTCACACTAGGCCACGAGCCTTAACTATGAAATCTGAACATCCCTTTGACACCAAGAGTTTGCACTCGTAATAACCTCAGACATACTTGCTGAGAGAAACGAGTCCTAAGAAAATATAAAGTATCACAGGTCCATTGGGATGACTTCATTTACACAGTATGAAGGGACAAACTGCATTTTTTAACCTCTGTTTTGATAAATGTGAAATAGGAAGGTTTTGTGACTACAGATGCAACCACTAATAATGATTACTGTGGTCCAAGAAAAAAAAAACCTGGATCTTTTGTGCAACTAAATTAAACAATTACGTTGCCCTGAAAGAACCCCGAATCTACTCATGGAAAGACATTTCATCCTCCCATCAATCTCTGTGCATATATTAGGCACAGAAAAGACAATTGGGGAAATGAGAGAGCAGGGGAAAATTAATTATAATTATGGAAATGCAGCTTAAAGAACAAAGGCTTAAATTTGTAACACAGGTCTATGGGGAAATAATTCTCAAAAGCAACCATTTAAAACGTGAGAAGTCTGCAAATCTGAAGGAAACGTTGACTGTTTATTAGACATGTTATTTCTTCTTTCTAATTTAGTAATCAGAAAATTGGTATTCCCAAGCATAAAGAAATAAAACCATCAAGGGCCTTTCTGCTTGGCTGGACTCCCAACAGCCAGGTTTAAGAGAAAGAACCTGAGTCCAACAGGAAGGGCCCGCCACAGATTTCACTTAAAGGCAACAGGCTCATTGCTTCTAACAACTAAAGCTACATCAAGCTTCAAAGACTGAACGTTGTTACTTCTCATCCATCTGGGCTTCCCAAATATCCAGACCTCCTGTTTACCATTTTACATTTACACTCTACCCAGATCTTTTCATCCCCTCTGTCATTACAGAATGTGAGTGGCCTCAACATAGAAAGCATGACAAGAAAGAAGATCACAGTGGATTCAATTACCCAGCAAAATCTCCCTATCGTTAGATTCCCTAATGGAGAAAAGAGGCTAAGACATCTCGGCATGGACTTACATATATGAGTCTAGATGATTGCTTGGTTCCCATCAATCCAGCTACATAACCTTGCACAAAGCGAGCACAATGAAGAACACCAGAATCTTTGGGGAAATTAAGTCACCCTAATTCAAAATCTTAGTGGACAAGAACCAGAATGGAGTGACTCTGGAGGGGTCCAAGGAGAACTATCAGGGTTTAGGGGGATAGCATTCCATCCATTCAGAGTCACATCCCCTGATCCCCTATTGTGTGTACAGCCTCGAGCCTGGAGTGGCAGGATGACCCTCTTGAGGACCAAAATCAGAGGAAGTACCCCTCACCCCCAGAGACAAGCAGGGGAAGAGCTACCAAAGAATGATTCAGAGATTTCTTTAGGCTTCTGGAGTCACCCCTCTAATAGCGTGAGAAGAGACAAGAGACTACAGTCAGTAGATCTGGGAAGAACAGGCAGAACCTTCACAGCCCACCTCATCCTCCACAGCCCACAGCAGTCTGCAAACTCCTTGTGAACAAACACGGAGATAAGAGAAGGGCAGGGACCAGACAGTTGCCCAGGTGTCCTCGGGGCAAGGGAGCCACGCCTCAGCCGAGGGAATTCGGAAGGGACAATGGGTGGGGCTGGAGGGAGACAGCAGGCCCTCTCCAAAAGAGTCCCTTGGTGAGGCGCCAATTACACATTCACAGAGGATGGACCCAGAGGGAGGCTGGGTCACCTCGCCACCACTGACATACAAACCAGGTGCCCAGGTGTGGCTTCTAGAACTTGGCTTCCCCATCTCTCTTCCTTGTACCAAAATCTGAGGAGCCAGGCCTGAATTCCTCCTCAAGGGGTAGATGTACAGCAGAGCCCCCTGAGCCTCCACCCTCAACCCCCAACAGGCAGCTCAGGCCTGTGCTAGGGGCCAGGAAGGAGATGGGACATAAAGGCGTTTGAGATGAATGTCTTAAATTAGATTAGACCCTCAATAACCAAAAAGTAGACAGAAAGTTATAGAATCCACCCAAAATGTTGCAAAGAGTACTTTTAAAATCATTCGTTGGAGAAAAATTAAACAATTTCTTGAATATGCTACCCTCAGTTGAGAATACGCCATGAACCAGCCACAGATGGAATGCCCATCATAGAGAAGGACAAAAAAGAAATGAACCTCAAATTTCAAAACATAAAGTAAACAGCATTTCATTGAGGCTTTCCTTGAGAATTTTTCTCTAAGTGCAGGAAATGAAGGAACAGCACATGTTCCCAAAAAGCTATAGAATCGTTTTGTTTCATACCAGCTCATATTAAAGGTTATTTCCTTTGTGTTATAACTAGTACATAAGTAGCCACTTTTGTAAGGCTGGCTGTAATTTGTCTCAGACAATGGGAAGAGGAAAGTGCATAAATCAATTTTGTCAGGTAATTCACAGCAAATTCTCCAATTATCCTCTGTTTAAAAGTGGGATGAGGAGAGAAGGTTAAAAATAAAATAAAAAGTTTTTAAACACAAGCACTTAGAAAGAAGTGTTTAAGTCATTTGTCCTAAGTCACAGCATTTTGCTGACATGGCAACTTGATCCTAGAGGGAGAAGTCACCTAAGGCAACCCAGCTGGAGGGCAGCCCCTGCAAGGTGCCACACCTAGGTCAAGCCACACCTGCTCTGCCCAGTCCTTCACTGCCACTGGCATATTTGCAAGGTGCACCAGAACATCATAGACCCGAAAGAATACCTCACTAGATGCTTTCTGCCTTGGTGGCCATCCTTTGGGGGTGAGGGATGCGGGAGGGGAGACTTGAGAAGAGGGCTAAAGAGGAATTGACTGGGCGAGGCTGCTTCCAGAATTACTTCTTTTACAATTTATAAAATTTAAATGACTCAATACATTTTCTCCCTTATGGTCTACTTTTTTTTCCCACCCTCTCTCTTAACTCATGCTTGACATTTTTTGCGTGCAGAGTTACTCTCCAAGAGATAATACTTTTTTTTAAGTAATCTCTATGCCCAATGTGGGGCCTGAACTCATGACCCCAAGATCAAGAGTTGCATGCTCTACCAACTGAGCCAGTCAGGCGCTCCCAAGAGGTAATACTTTTCATCTTAATGAAGCTTGCAAAATTTTGACTGTCACTGCATTAATAGTAATTCTATGTGTACTAGTATTTTCTGGACCTAGAAGATGTTTATACAATCATTGGATGGAAAAGCTAAGCTCAGTAATAACACTAATATAAAATCTAGTAGTGTCCCCAAACCCCTAAAGCTGCTGCTAAAATCAAAACATGTTAATAAAACAGCCTCTTTAATGAGAATCATAATTCACTTCTGTGTAATTTCATTGTCCTTTCATATATACCAGGCAGGATCTGGCATTCTTCCTTCTTTTTCCAGTAAAGATGGAATTCCAGTGTAGGGGGAGTGAACTTGTCCATTCTTCTTTTTTGAATATAAAGACATTTGTGCTGAAAGCTTGCTTATCAGTCCTAATTACGGGTCTCTCCATGGTCAGGAGAACTCATGAGCGTTTATAGGTGCGTGCATGTTTGTGCGCACATGCGCACACACAGACACACACACCTTCTCCCTAAAGAGAAATGTAACGTTCTGCCAGTGCAAAGCTAACTACAAAGTTTACAATTTTACCTCCTCCTGATCCCCATTTGCCCGCCTTTCCATCCTACACTCTGGACTGTAGGACACTCTCATTCACTACATACCCATCCTCATGTCTGATCACACAAAGATTTCAAGCGTTACTGCTACTGGGGGAACTTTGGAAGCTGGTGAAACCCTCATTTTAGAAAGAAGGAAACTGAGGATCCCCAAAGGTGACAAAGGCAACACAAGTTAGTAGTGAAACTAGGAACAGAACTAGTCTCCAGGACCCCGTCCGAGCCTACTTTCTTTTACAGACTGGTAGTCAAGTTTCTAAATTCACATCACCAAGTAGGCCTCAGGCCAAGAAAGGGAGGTCAGATGAAAGTAATTCATTAAATCAATTAACTAAATGAATCCATTGCATTAGAGGGTTGCTTGAGGCAAAGTAAAAGTACATATAAGGCACTTTTTGAAAAAACCTATTACACACTTAATAAGAGAACTATGCTTCACTTTATCCCTAGGTAGTAAGAGAGACTCATAATTCAGTTCAAAACCTTTCTACTCTAGATTTGTGATGGTCATTCAGAAACATTCAATATAACATGAGAGCAACAGAAATAAATTTCAATATAAGTTGGGATGATACCATAATAACTTATAGGAAAGCAACTAATAATTCTTTCCAACATCACAATTATAATTAACAGTGCATGAAAACAAAAATTAAGTCATCTCTAAATTTATTCTATTAAGGAACTCAAATGTGTGGAAAAACTAAGTGCATAAAAAAATGTATATATTAATTGCAAATACACTGTTTATTGGTTTAAGAATCCGTCCCAGGTCAGAAAAAAACACCACAATGCACTACAAGCAAGAGAAACAGGACACAGTATAGGTAATTTTCAAATAATAATAACTCATGCAAGTACAATCTATTAAAATAAGATTCAGAGGCACCTGCCTGGCTCCGTTAGTAGAGCATGTAACTCTCAATCTCAGGGTTATGAGTTTGAGCTCCACATTGGGTATAGAGATTGCTTAAAAATAAAATATTAAAAAAAAAACAAGATTCATACAACACAAATCATCTTTGCCCAAGTTCCCCCCCCCCCATTTCAAACACAGCAGGTGAATAAAAGCCAAGTACAAAAAACCTCAGCGATTGGCTTCTTCAGTAGGTGCACAATCCCTTTGGATCAATAGATTCCCTAAAAATCTGGGCAAAGGACAGATGAGTGGGAAATAAGAAACAGCTTTTCATAATTCCTATCTGGGTTCCTCACATCACTGAACACAGAAATTATGTCAATTCAACCAGGTCATTTTGTCAGCCAATATAGATCATTTCCTAAGTTTTTCCACTATTCCAATCTTACCATTAGGACTGTTGCAAAGACGAAAGAGAAGATAAAACACTAGACAGAAACAGACAATTAACAGTGTTTCTCTTTGGGTTGTGGGATTGTGGGTAATGAAACATACCACCTCCATACTCAGAAAATGAGGGTATGAATATGTTTTATGAACTGCGAAACAGTATACAACTGTTACTTTTTACTTTTTTGTTACTTTTGTTACAAATGTTACCTTTTTACTTTTAAAAAAAGTAATTTTTACTTTTATTGATCACTGTAGCCCACATAGTCCATTTTCATGTAGCTCTTTTCTCCTCAAACTACTGCTTAAATCTGTATGTAAAGAGTCTGACCAGTACAATTTGCACAGGGAAGTCTGCATAGTCTAAAAGTCTATTATCTTGCAGCAGAAGTGGGCTTTTTTTCTGTTTGCAATAAAAGAGATTTCTCTTTTTGTTTTCATTGATTTGGTTATAGGAGAAGAATTTTCAAATAGACAGGGAGAAGCCAAGAGAGTAGGGAAAAAGCATCCAAATGCACATCCCATATTCCAGAAGCCTTTTCCAAAAGATATCCCACATTTCTGACTCAACAGGTCCTGCCCTCTTTCTTCTCTCAGGCACATTCTGAAATCCTCTACAAAGATATTATCACTAGAGCTCCCTTGGCTTAAAATATACCAAGACTTCTCACAGCTCTCCATTTAAGTTAAGTAAGTTCCTATCTTAACAGACATTCATTTTTGCAGAGGTAAATAAAGAGGAAGAGTAGAGGCATCATTCTTTCCTGAATTACATATCCTTAGGCAAAGAAGTCCAAAATGATATTTTACACTATCAGAAATACTTAAAGCTATTGCTTTATCATAAATGAATAAAATCATAATTCTAATTGGCTTTAATCCTTTTAATCTTGGGAAAATCTGGTATCTCTAATTCCTTCCAAAAGAGTAGTTCTAACATGTCAGCAACCAATTCATATTTTAAGTATTCTACTGCCCCCTTGTGTATCTCGTGTTCAGCAAAAAGGAAGCTCACAAAATCCCATCATTTTAATTCTCAGAAGTACTCCAATAGAATCTCAGGTATTAGAACTAGAAACAACCTCGAAATCATCAAGACCAGCATGCTCATTTCACAAGGAGAGAATGGAGCTCTTGAAGGATTATACCATTTGCTCCAGATCATAGCAAAGGCTAGTTAATAGCAGAGCAAATACTACTGGATGGAACTTAAGCCTGAGTGCTAATTTCTCTCTTGAAATGGAGATAGCAGCCTAGAATAAAAGAAATGATGGCATTTTAGAGTTAGAATGATCAGAGTTTGAAATTTAGATCACCATTTCACCACCTCCCTGAGCCTCAGCTTCCTCTTTGTGAAACAGAATGAATAATAACAATTGCAAAGGTGTTGAAAGAAAGCAATACGAGTGTTCATCAAGCCCTCAGCATAATATAGTAATATACTAAGTATAATACAACTATAAAAATACATAGAAAGTTGTTTTTAAATCATTAAAGCCTTTGAGATCTCTGGACAATGGCATTCTAAAATACTATATGAAGGCATTTAAATCTGAACTTTGTCCAAACAGGCACAAAATAAAACTTGAAAAAAATACAGCTAGTTTTTCTAATGCCTGTGTTTCTTCACGTATCATATTTACTCTTTTATTACAAATAAAAAATTGTAACAGAAAATACCCCAAAGCAAATGTTGTGTGAGAGAGAGAGATGAAGCAATGATCAGAACCCTTAGCTAAGGTTCACAAAATAAAGCAGAACTCAGGGTCACAGGGTAAGGTCACAACTCCCCTGTCTCTTTCCCTAAGGAGACATTCACCTGCATTCACCACTGCTATGCCAGAAGAGCCAGTCTGGAAAGGTAGAGGTAGAAATTTTAGTTCTGACCTTGCTAATAATTAACTAGGTCAATTTGGGCTAGTCATTTCATTTCTGCTTCCCTTTCTTGACCTGTAGTAAGATAAAGTACGCCTTACCTAGGAAAGTCCTGTAGTGGGGTAGCATAATGAATGTGGAACAAAAAAAATTATAACCTCTGAAGTACTTTAATAAAGTAAGTAAGGCTGAGTTTATCTTAAACTTAAATGAAAGCAATAATAAAGTGTAAGTCTATCACCAAACTGGGGAAGAAACACTAAGCTTGGAAAATCTAAGGCAGCTTAGATTATAGGATTGTTAAACGGCACTTTGATCCCTGGGAAATTTCTCTGTCTACCCTCTACGATTCCCTTGGCTTCTGATGGAGATTACTCCAAAAATCCGGGCCACATGTAAATCTTTGACTCTTAAACAAATTTCATTCAAGGGTATCCCGATAGCGGGATTGACAGACTTATCCCTGACTTTATATCACAAAACACACACCCCAGCAGGGTAAAGGCAAATCATCTTAGTTTGCCAGGAAAAATGAGAAGTACTGATTCCTTTCTGATTTGTGGCTGCAGTAATCCACCCTGAGTATGATAGGTAAGTGCTGTGAATGGCTCTGTTCTGTTTTTATATGTGGCCTGATAGTAGACACACAGCATGCTGGTAACAAGCACTGACTGATGACCCACATATATTAACTGAACATTTACTATGGGTCGAGCCCCCCAAAATTTCAGACATCAGAAAGGGATATTATTGGAGTTGACAGCATAAAAGAGGAAAGGCACTGATCTAAACTAATTTGTAAGGAAGACAGTGGTGACACCATTATGGTTATTGGGGTGGGCGCATTGCTTACACCTATAGGGGATGAGATAAGTGGGGCTTCTCAGGCAAATTATCCATAAACAAGTTAACTCAAGGTCTTGGATCAACCCGACGATGACACCATATTTGCATCCAAAGTGCTTGAATAAAAGTGCTGTCAGAAACAAAATAAAAGCTCCAGCCCCACAAATACAAAAGGCAGCTCACCATGAAACACACTGTTGTCCACCAGAAAATGCCTGCGGTACTGCACACAGTTTCTTTTCTCCAAGTTCCAGTAGCTCATTGTCAGAAGATTTCTGGCACAGCATCAAAACCAAATTGCTCTGTCGAGGGAAACAGAATGAGACAAAAATGAAGAAAATGGCAGCCACACGCTCACCCTGGTAACATAATGCATCGGTTACCCAGCTTGATGAGGCAACACAGGCAGCATACAACTTCTCCATACATGGAACTGGAATCCCCTAAGTCCTAAGAAATTTCCCACAAGTCTTCCCAGAGGGTAGAATATCATTTAACGCACCAAAACGGTAGCTTTTTCAAACAGCACCTTTCGGGACTCAGTTATTGCCATCTAAAGGCGGAATAAATCTACCATCGGAGAATAAGTGGCCAGGACCCAAACCAGCCAAAGCCGATAACTTCTCAGGAAATTTCATCTATAGGAGGGGAGGTGACCATCATTCCCAGTTCCTGAATTTTGGCTCAGTACCCCTCTGGTAGACCATGCAATCAATCCACAGAAATCTTAGAAATTTTAACAGTGTCCATGTAGCCATGGATAAGCCAAACACAGTAACAAAGCTCATCTCCCTCTTTTGGATTCACTGGTGGTCCATTCAGGACCATTAAGGCCTGGATCAGCCCACACTGCACTTTTTGGTGTAAGTAGAACTGGGCACATGTCTCAAGCTGGGTGAGTAAGAAGCGGTGCCTACCCCTCCATCAGGCTTGCCTCTCCATAGAGAAACACGATGCTAACTAGAGCAAGAGCTTCAAAAGCAGAGATCTGAGCTGATGAATTAAACTCCTCCAAAAGCTGATGTGCAAAACCCTGAACAAGGCCCCCATTGTTCACAGGATTTGGCTAAAGCAACTTTTCAGAATTCCAGCTTCTTTTCTTGTCACAGAGTAAGGCCAGGCAACACCAAGCGGGGCTGGCAAGAAGGAAAACCCACAGGTGGGAAACGATTTGTTGTCTGTCCTATTAGAACAATCTAGAGTTTTGTAAAGATACTCCAGGATGAAGTCAGACACTTGGTGAAAGAAATAATCAGAGCTTTGTCTATTCATCCAGGGAATAATTGGTGAAGACTCCTAAAGCTTTTGCCAGAGCTTCTCCTTGGCTCAAAGGCTCCTTCCTAACCCTCTCCAGCAACAATCTTACCTGACTCCAACCTACCCTACCTTTTTTCTGGCTTTGTGCCTCAACTCCCACTTCTCGTTGCCTCATTCCCACTTAGCGAAGTCGGGCTGTTACTCCTACTTCCTCAGGCTAAAGATGGGGCGCCTGGGTGGCTCAGTCAGTTAAGTGCCGGCTTTTGGCTCAAGTCACGATCCCAGGGTCCTGGGATCGAGCCCCACGTCGGGCTCCCTGCTCAGCAGAGAACCTTGGGATTGAGCCCCACGTCGGGCTCCCTGCTCAGCAAAGAACCTGCTTCTCCCTCTCCCTCTGCTGCTCCCCCTGCTTGTGTGCTCTCTCTCTCTCTCTCTCAAATAAATAAAATCTTTAAAAAGAATGAGTCCCACAAATCTAAGTTAAAATCACCTACAGATCCAAATGTAAAAGATGACAGCAAACAGCTGTTATTGGAGACAATATCCCCTCCCACCCAATACTGAATACTACAAAGAGCTCTCCTTTAAAAAAGGAGAAAAAAACTACATATATAATGTAGTTATATATGTTCATTAATTTTTTTAAAGTCAACACTGAAATTCATCAAAAATCCTTAAAAATTTAAAGACCCTTCTTCTTCATTCCATGCCCCTCTCTTGGAATGACCACTTTTGTTTGGTGTGTATCATTCCAGTTCTTTTTCTATGCATTTACATATGTATGTATGTATGTATGTATGTATATGTGTGTATGTATAAAATACATATACATACATGCAATTTTAAAGACATCTTTATATTTTTTTAAATATTTATTTGAGAGAGAGTGTGTGTGCACATGCACAAGTGGGGGTTGCGGCAGAGGGAGAGGGAGACAGAATCCTCAAGCCGACTCCCCAATGAGCACAGAGCCTGATGCAGACCTCGATCCCAGGACACCAAGATCATGACCTGAGCTGAAATCAGTCAGATGCTCAACTGACTGAGCCACCTAGGCACCCCAAAGACATCTGTATTTTTTTTAAAGATTTTTATTTATTTATTTGACAGAGAGAGACAGCGAGAGCAGGAACACAAGCAGGGGGAGTGGGAGAGGGAGAAGCAGGCTCCCTGCCGAGCCGGGAGCCCAATGCGGGACATCTGTATTTTTAATAATACCTTTTTGCAAGAATTGGAAATAATTTCAGTGTGATCAATAGCACCAATTTTCTACCAAAGTGTATTGATTATTCATATTTTTTAAAGATTTCATTTATTTGAGGGAGGGAGAGAGAGAGAGAATGAGAGATAGAGAGCATGGGGGGAGGGGCAGAGGCAGAGGGAGAAGCAAACTCCCTGATGAGCAGGGAGCCCAACGCGGGACGCAACCCCAGGACCCCGGGATCACGACCTGAGCCAAAGGCAGATGCTCAACCTAATGAGCCACCCAGGTGCCCTGATTATTCATATTAGAAATACTTTGAGTTTCATGGAATTAAAGAGAATCCTGTTTGTATTTATGCTCATTATTCCTTACTCACTTGATCTTATGGTTTCCTGTGTCATTCTTTCTTTTGCACTCTGTTCATTCTCAATCCAGGAAAGGTTAGTGGAATCAGAAGATGAAAAAATAATGTGCATTTGTATATGGTTAGCAAAGCACATGAACATACCTGACTCTCACATGGCCTCCTCTTAACCAGATGGAAGAAGGAAAGAAGAGAATATTAACATAAGTGAGTCACCCATGCTGCTAGGAAAGGGTAGCAATGGGACTGGAAATCATATCTTCGGATTCCAAACCCAAGATTCTAGCCATAACAGGCTAGAAGGAACTAGACTGTTATACAATATGGTGGGGTCTTCTTCTTTTTTTAAGATTTATTTATTGGAGAGAGAGACAGTGCACGCAGGTGAGTGTTGGGGAAGGGGCAGAGGGAAAGGAAGAGAGAGAATCTCCAGCAGACTCCCCACTGAGCACAAAGCCTGCCTCGGGGCTTGATCCCATGACCCTGAGATCATGACCTGAACCAAAATCAGAGTGGGACTCTTAACCGACTGAGCCACCCAGGTGCCCCAGTATGGTAGTTTTTATTTTTATTTTTTTTTAAGATTTTATTTATTTATTTGAGAGAGAGAGAATGAGAGATAGAGAGCATGAGAGGGAAGAGGGTCAGAGGGAGAAGCAGACTCCCTGCTGAGCAGGGAGCCCGATGTGGGGCTCGATCCCGGGACTCCAGGATCATGACCTGAGCCGAAGGCAGTCGCTTAACCAACTGAGCCACCCAGGCGCCCCCCAGTATGGTAGTTTTTAAATATGTCCTATAAGTTCTTGTACATTCCTCCCTCCCTTCAAATGGTGGAATCTAATTCTCCTTCTTTTGAATATAGGCTGGACTCAGTGACTCATTTTTAACAAAATCAGTTGTAATTGATGTCATGAGTCTTCCAAAACTAGACCATAAAAAGGATACACCTTCTGCCTGGCCCGCTATCTCTCTCAGGATGCTCACCCTTAGAATCCAGCTACCACCATGTAAGAAAGCCCAGATATGAGTGTTCCAACTGATAGCACCAGCTAGGCCCTCAGCCAAGAGCCAACATCAACCATAGACATGTGAGTGAATGAATCTATAAACGATTCTAACTCCAGTCTTCAAATCCTCTAGATGAAGCTCCACATACAGAGGGACAGAGACAAGCCATCCCCTCTGTACCCCATCTATATTTCTGACACACAGAAATAATGAAAGATGATAATTATTGTTGCCTTAGACACTAAGATTTGGGGTAATTTGTTACACAGCAATAGAGAATGAATATAGATAACATCCTTGGACACATTCAGTGAGGACTAAGACCTTCAACTCTTTGAAGACAGAAATACAAACTCACACAGATGTATGTAATACTGAGATACTTGAGCACTGGTCTTCTATGGACCCACCTTTCCAACTTCCAGATCTTTTTGCTCACACTGTAATCATTGCCCTTTTCTTTAAGGACTGGTTAAAATGCCACTGCCTTCCTGGGGCACCTGGCTAGTTCAGTCAGTAGAACATGCAACTCTTGATCTCAGGGCCATGAACTGAAGACCCACACTGGATGTAGAGATTACTTAAAAAAATAAAATCTTAACAAAAAAAACAAACAAACAAAAAAAGCTACTGCCTTCCTGAAATGCCCCCAGGATCTCTCCCTCCAATTTACCTAAAACTCTCTCATGCGCTGAACTACCGTAATCCTACATACCAATTATTGAGTATCTACTATGTATCAGGAACTACAATAAGGCTTTACATCATGGGGTCTCAACCTTGACTACACATTAAAATCAATCACTTGGGAAGCCATAGAACCCAGGCTCCCAGGCCACACCCTAGACCAATTACATCAGAATCTCTGGGGGTGGGACTTGGGCATCAGTGGGTTTTAAAGCTCCACAGGGTGACTTCTAAATACAACCAAAGCTGAAAGCCATTCTTCATGTCTATTATCTCTACTCCTTGAAGAAACTCTTCTGGGGGGGTGTTTTAAGAGAGAATGTAAAGGACTGAGCTACAGTACAAAGGTATAAGTAATTGAACCCTATGACTTCCAGGCTGTTTGCCTCCTTATGTTGCTTAATTGCTCGCACATCTTACCTCTCCTGGCATCTGCTTGCTGCTGAAGGGCAGGGGAAGGCTGTAAGCTGCCTCTGAGTGCCAGACCTAGGCTGTGCACACACTGCAGGCCCTTAGTAAACATCAGTGACGCCTTCCTTATATGCCCCATTTCCTGGATTCCTGCCTGATGGAAACTGAAGGAAGAAAGGGCTTTCTCTGGCCTCTAGAATCAGAGCAAATGATTTCAAAATTTAGAGATGATGGAGGTGGAAATTAATGGAATCAGTAGGGCTGGGGCAGAGAGAGAGTTGTACAATAAACCCGATCTTGGCTTCCACCAGATTTAGATAATCCAAGGACACAGTCCTCACTAAGGGAAAGTGACTGAAAGGAACGCTAGAAATTGGCTAAGCTAAACCTCTCATGGTGAAGCCAGAAAAAAATCTGAGGCCCAAAAAGGATGCATAACTTGCAAGAGAGCATAGCTGTTAAGATAAAGCTGGCAGGAAACCCAGCCTCAGGAGTCTCAAAGCAGGGATTCCTTGAGTGTTTCATGGTCCCATTTGTGTGAACACAATATGTGAAAATATCTACTAAAATATACTTAATTGATTTTTTAAAAAATACCAATTTAGATTACATTAGAGATGTGCTTCCATTGCACCATGTACTCAATTTGAAATTGTTTGGTTAATATTCAAGCAAAAGCAGAGGCACCTGGGTGGCTCAGTCGTTAAGCGTCTGCCTTCGGCTCAGGTCATGGTCCCAGGGTCCTGGGATCGAGCCCCACGTCGGATTCCCTGCTCAGCAGGAAGCCTGCTTCTCCCTCTCCCACTCCCCCTGCTTGTGTTCCCTTTCTCGCTGTCTCTCTCTGTCAAATAAATAAATAAAATCTTTAAAAAAAATATTCAAGCAAAAGCAGAGATGTTTAAAAATTAATTCAACTTTCCTTTGGGACTTACAAAATGCTCACTCCACCTCCTAAGAGGTCTGTGGAATATACATGTTACATTTAGAACTCTTTATAAAACATATAGATACCCAATCCTTGCAATGATTCACAAAATTAATAACTTACTGTGACTAAGAAACATTATATAGGGAAGTAACTGATTGCTATTTAAACTAGCTTCAGATTCTGCTTCCGGAACAAGCTTAATAGGAATTTTCTTTTTTTAGTGGATGGTAAAGTTACAGGAAATGCTATATAAATGCATTTACCTTTAACAATTTATTTTTATCCATTTTTAGAGTTTGAAACACACAGAAAAGCTCAAAAAACATACATTGTGATATCACTTACCACCCAGAGACAACTGCCATGGACACTGTGGCCTATTTTCTTTTTTTAAAACACAAATCAGGCCCTACTATTTTTCAATCATCTGCTTTTTTTATTTAGTAACTTACTAATATATTGTGATACCATATCAACAACTAACAATATATTGATAGCCATATCAACATATTTCTATAAAATAAATGTAATTTGAAAAAGAAATTATAATTAACTCTACTCAAAGACTCCACACTCCAAAAACTCAGTAAGGAGGGCGCCTGAGTGGCTCAATCGGTTAAGCATCTGCCTTCGACTCAGGTGATGATCTGAGAGTCCTGAGATCAAGCCCCGCATCGGGCTCTCTGCTCAGCGGGGAGCCTGCTTCTCCTTCTCCCTCTGCCTGTCGCTCCCCCTGCTTGTGTTCTCACTCTCTCTGCCAAATAAATAAATAAAATCTTTAAAAAAAAAGATAACTACTCAAGTTCATATATGGAAATCAGAGTTCTAATACTATGCTAAAGGAATCAAAAGAAATAGGAAAATCTTTAAAAGAACTTTGCAGGATGAAGGGAACATTATATATATATATATACATGAACATATATATATATATATACACACAAAAACATACATATATAATATTTAAATTCTTCTAATTCCAGTAGAGTTAACATGCAGTGTTAAATTAGTTATGGGTGTACAATATGGTGACTCAACAATTCCATGTATTACTCAGGGCTCATCACGATTACTGTACTCTCAATCCCCATCACCTATTTCCCCCATGCCCCCACCCACCTCCCCTCTGGGAACCCCGTTTGTTCTCTATAGTTAAGAGTCTGGTTTTTTGTATCTTTTATTCTCTGATCTTGTTTCTTAAATTCCACATATGAGTGAAATCATATAGTCTTTGTCTTTCTCTGACTGGCTTATACCGCTTAGCATTACACTCTCTAGATCCATCCATGTGGTTACTTTTTTTTCCTCTCTCTCCCTTAAGTAGAGGGGTTGTCTACCATATGCTGACCACCACCTCTACCTCTTTACCTACTGCAACTGCTACCACCACAGCCCATCTCCTTCGGCACCCCTCTCCCATAAGAACTGCCACTCCCACTCTCATTCCTCCCATTCTCTCTTAATAATATATTATTTGCAAATCACTTTATGGTTTATACACTATTTCCATTTATATCTTGCCTTTTTGAAAAACTGACACTTATTGGGGCACCTGGGTGGCTCAGTCGGTTAATCTTCCAACTCTTGGTTTCAGCTTGGGTCACGATCTCGGGGTCCTGGGATGGAGCCCCTTGGTGGGCTCCGTGCTCAGTGCAGAATCCACTCGACATTCTCCCTACCTCTCCCTCCCCCTCCCCCGCTTGTGCATGCGCACTCTCTCTCTCTAAAATAAATATTTAAATTATAAAAAGAAAAGAAAAGAAAAAACTGACACTTACAATAGCCCTAGGAGTCATTGATTATTACGCATGAGTTCAAAGAGGTTAATAGGCAACAACAGGTTGCAAACCATTGTCTTCTGACTCCAAATCCACTGGCCCAGTCCAAGGCTACACTCTGTCCTGCAGTGTTCCTTCCCTGACTCTCTGCTTCCCCATGGAAGGAGCTTAGAGCTGTGTTACTCGTGATAGGCAGGAAGATTTATTCTTCCCACCCCAACCCTTCAATCCAACTCCACTAGGGGCCAATCAATGAAGGAGAGGAGGCAGGAGGAGAGGCTTAAATGAAATGTTACTTCAAAAACCTGCATACCCTGTTCCTCCAGCCAGGAGGCTTTGAAGTAGACAGATTGCAAGGGATCAGAGTAAAGTGTCAGTCCTCTGGTTATCAAATGGTGGGAGGTTTCTTAGCAATGAAATTTGAGTTGGAGCTCCTTGGACCAAGTTCAGAAACACCAAGGCCAAGTTTACTGGCCAGGCAGCATTGTGAAAACTGTCTGAGAGACCTGTGTATTCTCCGAATTGCTAACAACAGGGAAGAAGGCGATAGCCAGAAACTAAAACATAATGCATAAAGTCACCCTGCTGTTGGAAAAGGAGTAACTAGTTCACAGGATGTAGTAGGGCATCAAAGGGCACTGGGAAAATGCCTGACTGGAAGTTAAGAGGCTAGAGGTGCAAACCAGCCCTACCTCTAACTAAACTGTCAGGTAAATCTCTTCACTCCCTTGTACTTCAGCTGCCTTATCTGTGTAACGAAAAAGGGGTGGTGGTGAATGAGATGCTCTCTCAGGGCTTCCAGCCTTTCATATTCCACACTCTATTCATAAGGATTATGGGCAACCCCTCCTTAATATCCCAATCCCTTCGTCTTTAATTATGAATTAAAATAGCCCTGAGAAAGCACAGCTAATTCCCATTAGCAATATAGCATTTAACTTCTATGGAGAAGTACTGATTTCCTTTTCTTGAAGCCTCGCTGGGAGATAAAAGACATAATTAATAGGCTCTGACAGTAATGTTCATAAAATAATAAGTGCTTAGAAAAAGGAAGGCACAGGGGTGCCTCGGTGGCTCAGTTGGTTAAGTGTCCAACTCATGATTTCGGGTCGGGTCACGATCTCAGGGTTGTGAGATCAAGCCCCATATGGGGCTCCGCACTCAGCGGGGAGTCTGCTTGAGATTCTCTCTCTCCCTCTGCCCCTTCCCCCTCTAAAATAAGTAAATAAATCTTAAAAAACAAAAACAAAACAAAACAAAACAAACAAACAAAAAAAAAACAGGAAGGCATAGGGGAGAAGTTTCCAAAACTGCGTCCTGCATCTCATGGCTTTTAACAACGCATTTGGGGATTTCTGCACCCAGGTATCCCTAGAAGTTGAGAAACCAAATCCAGTTAAAAGCTAAGATTTCAAAGAAAGCTGCTCCCTTTGCATTTGTCCACTAGTTTTAAGTGACGAGAATTACACAGTGCAAGGATGGGGTATGAAGGGCCACAGCTCCTCTTCCTTTGGACCAGACCCAAACTGCCAGCTTTTCAAAGCAGTTCAGAACCCTGCCTGGGTGAGGCGTGGAGGGCCCTGGTCAGAGGTGCCCCACTCCACTTCTCAACTGGCAGGTCTCTGTCCTGTATCCATCCCCGCACCCCTTGTCACAAGCTCCCTCCCCTCTTCGCACAGGTTTCTAAGCACTGCCAAACTGGTTGTTAAAGGACCCTACAAACAGCCTAATTCCATAGCTAGCCCTCTCCCAGCTATGTACACAAAGGGAAAGAAATAAAAGGGTACTTTGTTCACTTTTTTTAAGGCTCACAGGGGACACCACTAAACCCTAAGTTGATGGTGTGTTTTATTTCTTTACAGCAATCAGGAGCTGAAAATGCTCTAAAATCTAAAAAAAAATACTTCAACGTTTCACCATTAACAGTGATGTTTGTTGTAGATTATTTGTAAATATTCTTTATCATATTAAGAAAGTTCCCTTCTATTTCAATTTCTTAAACAGTTTTTTAAATGACATTAAACATTTTAACACACTTTCTCTGTATGTGATATGATCTTTCAGCATTAATCTGTTAACGTGGTAAATTTTCCAATGTTAAACCAGCCCTGCAATTCCAGGATGAATCCACTTTGTTCAAAATGTATTATCTCTTTAATACATTGATGATTCAGCTTGCTCATGTTTTATGATTTTTACATGTATATTCCTAACGTTGGCCTACAATTTCCATTTCTCTTATTGTTCTTGACACTTTTTGTATTGAACTTATTAGAGTTTTATAACACGCATTTCTATTCCCCAGAAGGATTTATGCAAGTTTGAAATTATCTTTTTCTTGAATGTTTGGTAGAACTTGCCCATAAACTCACCTCAGGCTAGACCTCCCTTTCAGAGAAATATTTGGCTACCGGTTTATTTTATTTAAAAATTCTAGGATTATTTAGCCTTTCTATTTTTTCAAATTCAGTTTTGGTAAGTTATATTTGTCTAGTAATTTATTAATTTCCTCTAAGCTTTCAAATGTTTTAGCATGTTAGTTCATAATACTGTCTTTTTAGTATCTACAACATCTGCTTTTCCATTTGTGAGATTGTTTATTTATACTGTTCTCTTCTTCTATTTAAGTCAATCTTACCATATGTTTATCAACATTACTAGCTTTTACAAAAGCCAAAATTTGTCATTACTGATCCTCTCTAATAACAGGAAATTATTACTACTATTCTATTTTCTTTGAATCTATTTTTGCACCTTTTTTGAATCTTCTAACTTCAACATTTAGCTAATTTTCAGGGGGTTTTTCCTAATATAAGCATTTATACATTCATTAGCTGCTTTCCCAACCCCGAATTTTGACCCATAGTATTTTTCTCATCTTCCAGTTAAAAATACTTTGATTTCCATTATGAATTCTTCTTTGAAGCAAAGGTCTTTTGAAGCATTCTATGATTACTCATAGTTATATTTTTATCAGTTTCTAGCTTAATTGCACTGTAGTCACAGATCTGGTCTGTATGATACCAATTATTTAATAATTGTTAAGACTTCGGGGTGCCTGGGTGGCTCAGTCGTTAAGCTTCTGCCTTTGGCTCAGGTCATGATCCCAGGGTCCTTGGATCCAGCCCCGCATTGGGCTCTCTGCTCATCGAAGAGCCTGCTTCTCCCTCTCCCTCTACCTGCCGCTCCCCCTGCTTGTGCTCTCCCTATCAAATAAATAAACAAAACCTTTAAAAAATAAATAAATAAATAATTGTTAAGTCTTGCCTGGTAACAAAGTTTGAAGTCACTTTTTATAAATGTTCTATGTGTGTTTGAAAAAAATCCATATTATGCAGTTTTGAGATATAGTGATTTTCATGTCTATCAGCTCATTTCAATTTTCCCCATTAGCTAGAAAGTTGTTCAGTCATTTTTAGTGGTTGCTTCAGAAATTTTAACATGCATACTTCACTAATCAAGATCTAAATTTAACCAGTATCTCTAACTTCCTCCCAAACTATGCAGGAACTTTATAAGATATTAACTCCTTTTGGGGTGCCTGGGTGGCTCAGTTGTTAGGTGTCTGCCTTCGGCTCAGGTCATGATCGCAGGGTCCTGGGATCAAGCCCCGCGGCGGGCTCCCTGTTCAGCGGGAAGCCCCCTTCTCCCTCTCCCACTCCCCCTGCTTGTGTTCCCTCTCTCGCTGTGTCTCTCTCTCTGTCAAATGAATGAATAAAATCTTTAAAAAAAAAAAAGTAACTCCTTTTACTTCTCCAACTTACGTCATTTATTTTTTCTAGTTCCCACTGAAGACACTATTATTTTATCCAATCAGTAATGTGCTTTAACTTACAAATTTTTCCCTTTCTTTGCTCTTCATTACTTTTTGTTTCTGAGGCCATCCATCTGGGAATAATTTTCCTCTGCCTAAAGTATACGCTTTTAGTGACAATCTGCTAGAACAAACTCTAGGTTTTTGTGAAGTCTGCAAAGTCTCTGCTCTCATTTTTTAAAGATATTTTTAATGGAAATAAAATTCTAAACTGACAGTTAATTTCTGTCAGTACAAGAAAGATAATATTTTATTCTCTTCTATCTTCTGTTGCTGCATTATCAGGATAATTTATCATGTCTTTATTTTTTTTTAAGATTTTATTTATTTATTTGAGAGAGAGCATTAGGAGGGGGAGCGGCAGAGGGAGAGGGAGAAGCAGGCTCCCCGCTGAGCAGGGAGCCTGATGCGGGACTCGATCCCAGGACCCTGAGATCATCACCTGAGCTGAAGGCAGACACTTAACTGACTGAGCCACCCAGGTGCCCCTTATGTCTTTAAAGATAAACTGCCTCTCCTTTCTGACCTTGTTTAAGATCTTCTCTATCTTGTATGTTCTACAATTTAATTATATCTTATCTATGTGTGGAAGTCTTTTTACTCATGATTAGGATTCATGTGACTTCATGAATTATGGGCAGTGATGTGTTTTCTTGGTCCTTGAAAATTCTCAGGCATTATCTTTTAAATGTTGTCTCCTCTCATTTTCTCTCTTCTCTTTCTGAAACTATAAACTCGTGTGGGACCTGAATTCTCCAACTTCCACACCATTGACCTTTCTTTGGGGTTTTTCATCACTTTGCCTTTCTGTGTTACCATTGGAAATTTTCTTCAGATGGACCATTCAGTTAACTATTTCCCTATTCGGCCTGAATTAGTCTATTGTTAAATCCATTCACTGAGTTCTGATTTTCAATTATTCTATCTTTATTTTTTCAAGCTCTGTATGGTTGTTTTTCAAATAGGTTGGTTCATCTTTACAGTTTCTTATTTTTCAGCTCACATCTTGTTTTTAGTCATTTTTTTTTACTATGAAATGCTTATTTTTGTTCAAATTGTATTGATGGGGATTCTCTGAAGTCTAGGACAAAAATAGATTCCTCCAAAAGAAAGGTGGAAATTGACTTTTGCACAGTACCAGGGACACTTGCAATGTAGGCTTTTTTTTTTTTAAGTAGGCTCCATGCCCAACATGGGGCTTGAACTCACAACCCTGAGATTAAGAGTCCCATATTCTATCAACTGAGCCAGCCAGTCACCCTATAGGAACTCCTTCAAATCAAATTTTCATCTTGAGGTTTTTTCTGACCACCTAGTTATTGCAATTCTACATACACATCTGTATTAGAGCTGGTATAGTTTCACAAATTCTCAGGACCAAATATCAAGCATTTATTCAGAACCAGAGTTTTTGATAGGTGATTTTTCTTACAGTCTTAAACAGTTTGAAAGAGAGAGGAGTTTTTTGTTTTTCACTCTAATTCACCCGAGTCCCAGGTTTATAACCAAAAGGTCCACTCAGATGTCTTACCTAGTCTCTTATCCCTTGTGTCCCCAAGACCATGAAAAAAGAAGTACAAGTTAAACTGGTTTGGCAAATGCCCTCAAGGAAAAAGCCAGCTTCTTTGCAATAGATCCCTCCTCACTTAGCTTTTGGCCTAAATATTCATTACTCTCATACTGGTTCATTGCATTTAACATTCCATTGTATCCAGCACCTTTAAATTATTTCAGTCAGAGTGTTGGTAAACCATGTTGCTAGAAAGAGAACTCAACACTGGGAATTCACATTTAAAGCCACAGAGCCTTGGAGTTCGACAGCCAAATCAGGACTTGATCTAGCCCAAAAATGTATTAATTCGGTGCCTGTCACTTTGTAATAACTGCTGATATTTTAACACTAACTACGTGCCAGGTATTGTGGTAAATATTTTGTATTATTTTATTTAATCCTTTCAATGATCCTAAGGGCCCATTTTTCAGAAACACAGAGATGTTAAGCAATGACTTAAGGTCCACACCTATCAAGTGACAACACTGGGATTTAAAGTCAAAAAAATCTAACTCCAAAAATTGCACTTTTTTTCCCAAAGATTGCACTCTTAAGATCCATGTAATTTTGCTTCTCAATAAATAACATAAGAGAGGGAAAGACAGAAAGATAAAGAGAGATGGCACATGCTACTAGGTAGGACAGAGTCACTAATGAAATCCAGGCTTTCCTATTTTCTTTTTTTTATTTTAAGATTTTATTTATTTATTTGACAGAGAGAGACACAGCGACAGAGGGAACACAAGCAGGGGGAGTGGGAGAGGGAGAAGCAGGCTTCCCGCTGAGCAGGGAGTCCAGTGCAGGGCTAGATCCCAGGACCTTGAGATCATGACTTGAGCCAAAGGCAGACGCTTAACCGACTGAGCCACCCACGTGCCCCAGATGTTTTGTTTTGTTTTGTTTACAATTCTAATTTCATCTACTATGTGTAGCTCTAACACCTAAAAAGGCTTGATTCATACTAATAGTCTCTAAACCAGAAATTTCCAAACTTTTTAAATATTGAAAATGGACTTCAGAATAGCTCTGCCCCCAATTCCTTCATATATAAGGATGCCCAAAATTCTCAGAAAAGGCATTCCCAAAGAGGGGCAGATCTCCCAGTTTTCCTGAGTTCACCTTACCCTCTTCTTCTACTTCCACACCCAACAATGAAAGAAGGAAGCTTACTTATCACAGGAAATGTGTTGGATTCTCATATTTGCCTGCTTTCCCAACCCCTTCCACCTAGCAATGACTGTACCTCCAATAAGAGATCTACTTTCAACTGGTCAATTAAACCTCCAGTCAACATTCCTTCTCCTTCCCAATGAAGACAGCGGGGCAAGCAGCAAAGTGCATCCCCTTTTTTGCCCAAAACTAGGAGTCCAGGGGCCTTTAAGATGCAAAAGGCTATAAACTGCCCCCAATCAGTTTATGAATCTAATAACCCACAAGTATGCTCTGGACCCTACAATGGGCACTATAGATACTGAGGGGATGGAGTGATGCCTAAACATAGTACCAGCCATCAAGAAACTAACAATCCAGTGGAGCCTGGCTGGCTTAGTTGGTAGAGCATGCACTTCTTGATCTTGGGGGTCATGAGTTCGAGCCACACGTTGACAGTAGAGATTACTTAAAAAAATTAAATTAAAAATTAATTAAAAAAAAAACTAACAGTCCAGATGGGAAAACGGGACATACAGAGAAACAAAAATGATTGCTAGAAAACCTACACAGAAAAGGGCAGGATATATGAAAGATGGCAAATGAAGCATACTGTAGGAGTTGAAAAAAAGAAACCAAGGCAGTCAGGAAAGAGTGCCTGGATAGAGCCCCATCTCAAAGGATCAGTTGGTTTAAAAGAGGGAAGAGGAGGGGCGAGTGGCTGGCTCAGTTGGTAGAGTATGTGACTCCTGATTTGGGGGTCTTGAGTCCAAGCCCCACACTGGGCGTAGAGCATACTTAAGAAATAATTAAGAAAATAATAATAAGGAACACCTGGGTGGCTCAGTAGTTTAAGCATCTGCCTTTGGCTCAGGCCATAACCCCAGGGTCCTGGGATGGAGTCCCGCATCCGGGCTCCCTGCTCAGTGGGGAGCCTGCTTCTCCCTCTGCCTGCCACTCCCCCTGCTTATGCTCACGCTCTATCTCTCTCTCTCTGACAAATAAATAAAATATAATCTTAAAAAATAATAATAATAATAAAAGAGGGAAGAGGGTAAGGGAGGGTTAGGTGGAAAGGACATCTTAGTAGAAAGGAACAGTAGATGCCCAAAATACTGCTCTCAGTTATCCAGGTAAAAATTACTAACATACATTATTAGTATGCTGTTTAAATGCAATGTGATATAACAAAGAACATATAAGGAAACTGGTAAAAATAACATTTCACCAAGGACGTTTTAAACATAAATTATTCAGAATGCAAGCCCTGAGAAAGACCTCTCTTTAGAAGGATAATGGCAATACTAAGACATTTTATAAAGATTTTAGCCTAAGATAATAGTAATAAAGTGAAAGTTTAGTTTCTCTAAAGCCAGCAGAGATGTTGTTAACCCTCTAACTGATTAACAGAAAGCTCCTGCTATATGCAGATATAAGAAAAAAATTTTTTTAAAGATTTTATTTATTTATTTGACAGAGAGAGACACAGCGAGAGAGGAAACACAAGCAGGGGGAGTGGGAGAGGGAGAAGCAGGCTTCCGGCTGAGCAGGGCGCCTGATGCGGGGCTGGATCCCAGGACCCTGGGATCATGACCTGAGCCGAAGGCAGATGCTTAACAACTGAGCCTCCCAGGCACCCCAAGAATTTCAAAGAAATTTTAAGAAGGAAATATAAAAAGTCCTCAAAGCAATAGTTACAAAAGGAGACAGGATATTAAACCTGAGTTGGTCATAAGCACAGTCAAGCTCAAGAGAGCATAAAAAAAAATCTAGCCAAATATTTTTAAGTTGTGGCAAATCAGCTTTTTCATGAGCTGAAATCTTAATTCTTTTTTCTTTTAAGATTTTATTTATTGATTTGAGAGAGAGTGAGAGAGCACAAGCAGGGGGAGTGGCAGTGGCAGAGGAAGAAACAGACTCCCCTGCTGAGCAGGGAGGCCCATGTGGGGCTCAATCCCAGGACCCTGGGATCATGACCTGTAAAGGCAGACACTCAACTGACTAAGCCACCCAGGCACCCCTGAAATCTTAATTCTTAAGAAGCTCTGGGGGGGTGCCTGGGTGACTCAGTCGGTTAAGCACCAGGACTCTTGATTTAGGCTCAAGTCGTGATCTCGGGATCATGGGAACAAACCCCAATGACCGGCTCCACGCTTGGCTGGGGTGGGGGGGGTGGCGCTGCTTGGGATTCTCCCCTCCCTGGCTCTCTGCCCCTCCCCCACGCACGCATGTGCACGCACGTTCTCTCTCTCTCTAAAATAAATAAATCCTTTTTAATTTTATTTTGTTATTTATTTTCTTTTAGAGATAGCACGTGCACAAGCAGGGAGGGACAGAGGGAGAGGGAGAGGGAGAATCCCACAACCCTGAGATCACAACCTACGCTGAAATCAAAAGTCAGTCACTCAATCGGATGAGCCACCCCGGTGCCCCAATAAATAAATCTTAAAAAACAAAACAAAACAAAATAGCAGCTCTGGGAAAAACAGGAAGCTAGTGAAGATATTGCAAGTTAAATACATCCACTGAACTTCACATTAACTGATCGCTTCAAGCTTGTAAGTTCTTCTTTCTTCTTAAGTCTAACCAATAACCAACTTGTCTGAAGTTGTCATCTAAAGAAAGGTGTCACAGAAAACACTAATGAGAAAAATTGGGAAATAAAACCAAACAGTATTATAAATTCCTTAAATGAAATTTGTAATGTGGATTTTGGTGGGTTTTTTCTTAAACTACTACAAAAAAAGATTAAAGATATTGCAATTAACTCCTGGTTGTCACTGGCCTCTATGTTTTCATTTACTATATTCTCTTGCATAGTTTCCTTCCCTTGAATACCTAATATGTTCACTTTAAAATCATGGGAACTGGAGTGGGGATACAATATTCTAGTGGCTGGGTCTTGTTCACAGCTGCCCTCAGAATCTTCCATTATTCCATGAGAATCTCACCGCCATTCAAGGAAGAGCAGGGATCTCCTGAGTATCCAAGCAAACAGCATCAGAATCCACTGAAGTCTGAATGTCCAACATTTCCTCTTTTCCTTCAGTAATGCTAGGAGATAAGAACCTATGCAGCCACAAAGGACAATAAGGAATTCAAGCTAGCTTCAATTCCAAGGACTGGAACCAAGCAGGGCCACAGCCAATATATACGATGTTCATACCATCCTGCCAGCATGTATGACAGGAGGTGCTTTCGGGAATCAAAGAATAACTCTCGGGGCGCCTGGGTGGCTCAGTCACTTAAGCGTCTGCCTTAGGTTCAGGTCATGATCCCAGGATTCTGGGATCAAGTCCCGCATTGGGCTCTCTGCTCAGCAGGGAGCCTGCTTCTCCCTTTCCCTCTGCTGCTCCCCCTGCTTATGCTCACACTCTCTCTCTCTCTCTCTCTGAAAAATAAATAAAATCTTAAAAAAAAAACAAAAAAGAGTAACTCTCCTAGCCCTAGGGAGATAAGGGAAACGTTGAGATTTGAAAGGCAACTAAATGCACATTATCTAAGAAAAGTTAAATGTGCTGACCCTGTTCTTCTACAAGGCAGTAATAAAAAAAACTATTAATTTGTTTCTTTTCTTTTTTTTTTTAAGATTTTGTTTATTTATTTGACAGAGAGAGAGAGACACAGCGAGAGAGGAAACACAAGCAGGGGGAGCGGGAGAGGGAAAAGCAGGCTTCCCGCGGAGCAGAGAGCCTGATGCGGAGCTTGATCCCAGAACCCTGGGACCAAGACCTGAGCCGAAGGCAGACGCTTAATAACTGAGCCACCCAGGCGCCCCTCATTTGTTTCTTTTTCAAAGTTGATCTTTTGATCTCTACTGGAAAAAATGAAGTGACACCTTTTACCGTGACACTCTGCACACCCCTAAGAGAGTACGAGAAAAGCAAGTTTCATCTATACCAAGATGCTAATTTTTACCTATCAGATTAGCAAAAATCAACAGTTTGGTGACAAACTGTTGATAAGAGTGTGGAGATATTGTTATTGTAATACATTTCTGGTAAGAGTAAAAAACATACAAATTCTATGGAGGCCAATTTGGCAATATTTATCAAAATTACAAGTGTACATACTTTTAACTTAGCAATTCTACTTCCAAAAATATATCCTATAGCTGTACTTAGACATGTGTAATATGGTATATATTTAAGGTTAATCATTGCACCATTGTTTTCAAAATATCAGAAGCAACCTAACTGTCCATTAATCTGGTTAAATTTTAGTACATCCAGAGGTGCCTGGCTGGCTCAGTCCACAGAAGATGTGATTCTTTATCTCAGCGTTGTGAGTTCACGCCCCATACTGGGTATAGAGATTACTTAAAAATAAAATATTTTTAAAAATTTCAGTATACCCATTTGGTGGAAAATATGCAGCCATTAAAACAATTAAAGAACCCAGCAGATCCAACACAATATTGAAAAAGAACAAATTTGGAAGACTGACACTATTCAGCTTCAAGACATACTCTAAAGCTACAACAATTAAGAAAGACTGTCTGGAATTGGCAAAAAAATAAACAGACTGATGGAACAGAATAGACAGTGCAGAAATAGACCCACATAAATAGAATCAACTGATTGGGGCACCTGGCTGGCTCAGTCAGTAGAGCATGCAACTCTTGATCTTGGGGTCATGTGTTCAAGCCCCACATTGGATATAGAGCTCACTAAGAAAAAAAAATAGAATCAACTGATCTTTGACAAAGAACAAAGGCAATACCATGGAGCAAAACCAGTCTTTTCAACAAATGGTGCTGGAATAAGTGGACACCCACATGTAAAAAAACGAATCCAGACAAAGACCTTACATCCTTCACAAAAATTAACTCAAAATTACAGATCTAAATGTAAAATGCAAAACTTTTAACTCCTAGAAGGTAACACAGGAGAAAACTCAGATGACCTTGAGCATGGCAATGACATTTTAGATACAACACCAAAAGCCCTGTCCATGAAAGAACGAATTGATAAGGGGCGCCTGGGTGGCTCAGTCGTTAAGCGTGTGCCTTCAGCTCAGGTCATGATCCCAGGGTCCTGGGATCGAGCCCCGCATCAGGCACCCTGCTCCGCGGGAAGCCTGCTTCTCCCTCTCCAACTCCCCCTGCTTGTGTTCCCTCTCTCGCTGTGTCTTTCTCTGTCAAATAAATAAATAAAATCTTTAAAAAAAATAAAAATAAAAGAATGAATTGATAAGCTGGACTTCATTAGAATTAAAAACTTCTGCTTTGTGAAACACAGTGACAAGAGAATGAGAAGACAAGCCACAGACTGAGAGAAAATATTTGTAAAAGGCACAACTGAGGGGCGCCTGGGTGGCTCAGCCGTTAAGCGTCTGCGTTCGGCTTAGGTCATGATCCCAGGGTCCTGGGATCGAGCCCTGCATCTCCTTGCTCTGCGGGAAGCCTGCTTCTCCCTCTCCCACCCCTCTGCTTGTGTTCCCTCTCTCTGTCAAATAAATAAATAAAATCTTAAAAAAAAAAAGGCACAACTGAAAAAGGAGTATTATCCACAATACACAAAAAACTCAAAACACAAGAAAATAATCCAACTAAAAATGGGCCAAAGATCTTAACAGGCACCAGCCAAAGAAGATATAGAGATGGCAAATAGGCATATGAAAAGATGATCCCTATATGTCATCAAGAAAATGAAAATTAAAATAATGATGAGATACCACTACATAACTATTAGAGGGGCCAAAATCCAGAACACTGACAACACCAAATGCTGGCAAGGATATGGAACACAGGAACTCTCATTCATTGCTGGTAGGAAGTAATATGGTATAGTCACTTTGGAACAGTTTTGGTGGTTTCTTACAAAACTGAAGATACTCTTACCATACAATTCTGCAGTCATGCTCCTTGTTATTTACCCAAAGGAGTTAAAAACTTATGTTCACAGAGGGGCGCCTGGGTAGCTCAGTCGTTAAGCGTCTGCCTTCGGCTCAGGTCATGATCCCCCAGGGTCCTCTGGGATCGAGCCTCACATCGGACTCCAGGGAGCCTGCTTCTCCCTCTGCCTGCCGCTCCCCCTGCTTGTGCTCTCTCACTCTCTGACAAATAAATCTTTTTTTTTTTTAAGATTTTATTCATCTATTTGACAGAGAGAGACACAGCGAGAGGGAACACAAGCAGGGGCAGTGGGAGAGGGAGAAGCAGGCTCCCCGTGGAGCAGGGAGACCGACGTGGGGCTTGATCCCAGGACCCCGAGATCATGACCCCAGCCGAAGGCAGACGCTTAACGACTGAGCCACCCGGGCGCCCCAATAAATAAGATCTTTAAAAAGAAACTATATTCACAGAAAAACCTGCACGTATTTATAGCAGCTGTATTCATAAATGCCAAAATTTGGAAGCAACCAAGACATGCTTCAGCAAGTAAATGAGTAAACAAACTGTGTCCATTCAGACAATAGAATATTATTTGGTGCTAAAATGAAATGAGCTGTCAAGCCATGAAAAAACATGGAAGAACCTTAAATGCATATTACTGAGTAAAGATGCCAATCTGAAAAGGCTACATTTTATAGGATTTCAACCATCTGACATTCTGAAAAAGACAAAACAGTGAAAAAAATCAGATCAGCGGTTGCCAGAAATTGAAGGGTGGAGGAGAGATGAAAAGGCAGAGCACAGGATTTTTACAATAGTGAAAATATTCTGTACAAAATCATAATGATGGGAACATGTTATTATACCTTTGTCCAAACTCATAGAATTTACAACACCAAGAGTGAATCGTAAGGTAAACCATGAACTTTTGGTGATAATGATGTCAATGTAGGTTCATCAATTGTAATAAATGTACCACTCTGGTGGGGAACGTTGATAATGGGGGAGGGAGTGCACAGGTGGAGACAGGGAGTATGTGAGAAATCTCTGTACCTTCCCCTCAATTTTGCTCTGAACTAAAACTGCTCTAAAGAAATAATTTTTTTAAAAAAGAATTAAGAAGCTCTATAGGCTGATATAGAATGATAAACTACATTGTTACAAGAAAAATGCAAAATCAAGTAACTAGTGCACTACTATTTTTGAGAGGAGGATAAAAGCATCTATATGTATTTGCATATAGAGCAGTCCCCCCCTTATCCACACAAAAGATGTTCAAGACTCCCAGTGGATGCCTAAAATGGTGGATATACCTACTATGGGCTCTTACCTACAACGTTTTCTCCCCTATACAGACCTATGATAAAGCTTAATGTATAAATTAAGCACAGTAAGAAACTAACAATAATAACTAATAAAGTGTAACAATTATGACAATAGACTGTAATGAAAGTTATGTATGTAATACATGTGGTCTCTCTCTCAAAATATCTCGTACTGTACTCACGTGATGACTATGTGAGGAGATGAAGAGAGGTGAGTGACGTAGGCAGTGTGACAGACGTTAGGCTGTGACTCACCTTCTGACAAAAAGTCAGAGGAGGATCTCCTGCTTCCAGTTACTAAAGCTGAGGAAAGTGAAACCGCAGACAAGAGGGACTACTCTGGGGGCCCCTGGGGGCGCCTGGGTGGCTCAGTTGTTAAGCGTCTGTCTTCGGTTCAGGTCATGATCCCAGGGTCCTGGGATCGAGCCCCGCATCGGGCTCCCTGCTCCTCGGGAACCTGCTTCTCCCTCTCCCACTCCCCCTGCTTGTGTTCCCTCTCTTGCTGTGTCTCTGTCAAATAAATAAATAAAATCTTTAAAAATTTTAAAAAAAAGAGAGACTACTCTGTATATTATACACATAATTACACACATGTATTGTTTTGAAAAAAAATACATAAGAAATCAGTAATACTGTTGGTCTGTTAGAGAAACAGCTGGATGGCTGAGGGACAGACGTGAGAGAGAATTTTCACTAGATGCCCTTCTAAGTTTTTTAAATTGTTAAACATAAGAACATATGATCTATTCAGTCATTCTTTTCTAACAAATAAAAAGTAACGTAGCAAGGAGAATTTGGAGGAGGCAACCTGGGTGGCTCAGGTGGTCAAGCAGCCGACTCTTGATTTGGCTCAGATCATGATCTCAGGGTCATGAGATCAAGGGGCGTGGGCCTCAGCGTGGAGTCGGCTTGAGAGTCTCTCTCTCTGCCCATTCCCCCACTCACCTTCTCTCTCCCCCTCAATCTCTAAAACAAATAGATACAATTTTTAAAAAGAAAAAAGAAGAAGAATTTGGGGGAGAGGTGCCTGGATGGCTCAGTAGGTTGGGTGTCTGACTCTTGATCTTAGCTCAGGTCTTGATCTCAGGGTTGGGAGTTCAAGCCCTTTACTGGGCTCCATGGCTGGGCATGGCACCTACTTAAAAAAAAAAAGAAAAGAAAAAGAAAAATAGTTAACTTTAAAAAAAGGGGGGGGCACCTGGGTGGCTCAGTCCTTAAGTGTCTGCCTTCAGCTCAGGTCATGATCCCGGGGTCCTGGGATCGAGCCCCGCATCGGGCTCCCTGCTCGGTGGGAAGCCTGCTTCTCCCTCTCCCACTCCCCTGCTGTGTTCCCTCTCTCACTGTCTCTCTCTCTGTCAAATAAATAAATAAAATCTTTAAAAAAAACTTAAAAAAGGAAGAATTTTGTAAGCAGATATATAATTTTTTACTTCACCAAATTTGAGAGGAGAAATTTAAGAATGCGTTGAGAACTGGTCTTGACTTGAGTTTTTGCTTTTGACTGAAACTTGGATGCTAAATAATAGTTTTCACATTTCTCTCTTTTGACAAGTGAAAAAGAAGTTTGTATACAGTTTGCGTTCACTCTCTTCCAAGACTGTATTTTAATGACTCACTCAGTAAACAGAAAAATACTTCCAATTCACAACCCATTTAAAACAAACAAACAAAAAAAGCTAGGGTTCAGAATAAGACATTTGTATACAAGCTTTTTTTTCTTTTTCAATTGGAGAATAAAAGATTCCTCTGACATTTACATTCAGATACTGCTCAGGAAAATAAAAAAATAATCACAATGCAGGGAGTCCTCTATGAGAGAAAATAATGGGGCAGGGGGTGGAGGGTACTTTCTAGCCTTTGCGCCATAGACACACTGCCAGCAGAAGACGGTTTTAGTTGCTCAGGGATGGGACAAGTCTGAGTGCCACTGGCCCACTGAGTCTGACTGCAGCCCATAGGTGATGTTTTATGAGAGGGAAGAAAACTACAAAAAAAAAAAAAATCAAAAAACTTCCCCAACCCTGTTATTGAAATCCAAAAGAGCTTAAGGAAAACTGCTTTTAAAAATTACTAAATGTAAACTTTGGTGAGACTTAAAAAGATAGTAAGAAAGAATCCAAATCAAAACCATGAGATATCACCTGACAGAACAGCTAAAGTCAAAAACATAAGAAACAACAAGTGTTGGCGAGGATGTGGAGAAAAAGGAACTCTTGTGTACTGTTGGTGGGAATGCAAACTGGTGCAGCCACTGTGGAAAACAGTGTGGAGGTTCCTCAAAAAATTACAAACAGAATTACCATATGATCTAATAATTCCACTACTGGGTATTTACACAAAGAATACAAAAACACAAATTTGAAAATATATACGCACCCCTATGTTTATTGCAGCATTATTTACAACAGCCAAATTATGGAAGCAACCCATAAAGAAGATGTGGTATCTATGTATACAATGGAATATTACCCTGCCATAAAAAAGGATGAATCTTGCCATTTGCACCAACATGGGTGGATCTAGAGGGTATAATGCTAAGTGAAAAAAGTCAAAGAAACACAAATACCATATGATTTCACTCACATGTAGAATTTAAGAAACAAAACAAACAACAAAGAAAAGAAAAAAAGAACAAACTAAAAAACACTCTTAAGTAAAGAGAACTAGTGGTTACCAGAAGGGAGGTAGGTAGGGGGGATGGGGAAACGGGTGAAGGAGATTAAGAGTATACGTATTGTGATGAGCACTGAGTAATGTATAGAATTGTTGAATCACTACATTATACACCCGAAACTAATATAACACTGTATGCTAATTATACTGGAATTAAAAAAAAAAAAAGGTAGTAAGAAAATTACTTTTCTTTAAAATTTCTTCCCAGTCTCCTACGTCTACCACTTAGGAGTCAAGATATGATTACTTATTTATTATTGAAACCCAAGTGTTCTTTCTTTTTTTACTTTAGTAAGTTTAAGTTTCAAAATTCAAAAGGCACAAAAGGGTATACAATAATAGCTTACCTCATAACTGTCTCCGAGCAACCAACATTATTAGTTTCATATATATTCTTCCAGAGATATTCTATATGCATACAAGGAAATCCTCCCTTTTTTTTTTTCCTCAACCTTCCCTTTTCTTCTCTTTTACACAAATGGTTGTATGGAACCAAGTCTTTAAATTGATATAAAAATCAAGGGATCTCTACATAATTTTAACTCCTTATATGAACACATTACTCTTTTCTATAAAGAAATCTCTTTTAAAAAGATAAGTTTCTTGGGCGCCTGGGTGGCTCAGTCGTTAAGCGTCTGCGTTTGGCTCAGGTCATGATCCCAGGATCCTGGGATCGAGCCCCACATCGGGCTCCCTGCTCAGCGGGAAGCCTGCTTCTCCCTCTCCCACTGCCCCTGCTTGTGTTCCCTCTCTCGCTGCGTCTCTCTTTCTGTCAAATAAATAAATAAAATCTTAAAAAAAAGATGTTTCTTTTCAATATCTCCTATATCACTCAAAGTTAAGAAAGAGTTGTTTGGAATAAAAAAAAAAGATCTACAAAACTAAATTGCATACAATTACACGACAAATCAACTCACTGAGTTTCTGGTCCACGATTCTGATTCCTGAAAAAAACTGTATAGATCTTCAAAGTAGTTTTGCAGAGGTAACATTAACACCCCCGGAGACCTGTTCTGTTCCACGGTTCAGAGGGGCCTTCAGTGAAACTGAAGAGGGAGAGAAGAGGGAAGTAGGAAGCTGAATTCGAAGGTTTGGTTCTTGTGGATTAGCAACAAGGAAGCAAAGGCAGATGAAAAGAAACCAGGATTGCCTCAGATGAGTTAATCAGTAACCTACATATGCTAGCGCTAATCTAAAACCTTCTGCCTTTCGGTGGGAATTGATCATTCATTGGCATCTGAACAGCTGGACAGGTGCCTAAGTCCCTTTTGAAGTACAGAAGAACCAGCCACAGAGAAAAGAGGCCACTAGTAGGGTAAGCCACAGAGACTCAAGAAGAGGGAAACCCAGAGAACCCTCCAGGGTCCCGTTTGGTACCTGAAGCCGAGACTGATTTCCAAAGTGGAGCCCAGCATCCATTTTCTGAAACCCTCAAGCTTCGCTTTCCCACTAGCATCAGACATAGGGAGTAAAGAAGGCCCGGGAGAGAGGTGTGCTTTTAAAGCATGGTTTGCTACCAAGGACACTACACCAGAGGTCTGCGGGCAACGTCAAGGTTCAAGCCCCAGCTCAGCCGTGTAAGTGTGGACATTCCTAAGCTTGTTTCTGCGTGGATAAACCAGCTCAAAAATACTACAGATCTGAAACCAGTCCAGTATAATCCAGTTTCAATTTCCCAACAACAAAGCAGAGCTGTCTTAGGAGCACCAAAACTCTAGCTTAAGTTCATAAATTTTCAGCAACTATCCAAATAATTCTGATCTCTAATTTGGAAGACACCCTCTGGTTCATTCCAGCAGTAAGTCTCTCAATACTATTTCAAGGAAATAGGTGGACAAAGGTTATATACGATAAAGCCAATATCTAAGTCTTGGGATGCCAGAAAACACACATTAAGATCATGAGGGGTCCTCTTAGACCCACCACAATTTGACAACAATCCAGAAGTGATAAGTAAGTGGGCCACTTTGATGTGGAAAAGCCTCTGCAGAAGAGAACCTAAACACCCCTCACTTCTAAACAAATAGCCAACACAGTTTATAAACAAAGTCTTGACTGTTTTTCTGGAACCAGGCCTGAATTTATAACCTTCTCAACTCCATATAGTGAATGCAACTTCTCCACTCACCAAGAAGCCGATCAGAAACATTTCTAGCTATCCGTACTTTGGATAGAATTGTGAGTCCGAAAAGAAAACCAACTCCGTATTTTTTGTAAATTTAGTCTTTGTTTCCTGAGCAGCAACATGATACGATAGAACGTATAGGCAGAAAGACCTCAAATTCCAAGTTTGTTCTACGCTGGCTTAGATCTTGGGCAAAGAAACAAGCCTCTGTGAGTCTCATCAGTTACATAATTCCTGCCTCTTGATTATTGTGGGCTTTAAAGAGACAGTAAATGTCTAGGCATGTGGTTGGAACATATTAATGTTCATTTTCTCCTTTTCTTCCAGAACTCCTTAAGATATTTACTAAATAAATAGCCAGAAAAACTGTTCCCCATTATATTAAGTCATAATGATGCCAGAATTCCTCAGGCCAAAATAGATACTAAGTGAAAAAAGACTCTTTTTCATATATGCAAGCCATGTGTTCGTAAGCGATACACATGTGTATAACCAAATATATAATCAAAAGGTGCCCACTTTTTGGCACCCAATGAAATTAGATTAAATCATATGACATTGCTGTTGACATTTTATCTGTACAACGATAGTAATTTCAAGTCCAGAGCAAGGATTTCATAGGAGCCTGCCCTTGATTTCCCGGAAACAGCAGGATTATTAGAAATCAGAAACTGGCTCTGTAATCTTATGACTATAGTGAGGTACAGGTGCTTAGCTTAGTGCATCCAAAATACAGAGCCGGTGAGAATGTTTTTAACTTTGCTACAAAAGTTCTCCTGGTGTTTCCTCTGCACCCATCCTGTCCTCTTCTACTTTGAAGCACAGAAGACACAGACTCTGATGATAATAAGACAAAGCTGTGTAAACTTCTTCGTGGACTTCTTAAAATGCACTTCTAATTCGGCACACCCTACCACAGCAGTCCTTGATTTCTCCTTAAACAAAAATGGTCATGGATGTCAAAGAGATGTGAGTGAGTGTCCACTGAACTGTGTCTAAATGATTTTCCTTGTGAGCAAAGCCAGCCTGGAATAAGCCCCTACGAGTTAGAAGAGAAAACATGCTTCCCAGGCCGAGGCGGCATTGTTCAAAGTAATGAGTTCTGCACCACTTGGTCCACACTTCACAGCTGAATCTGATTTTCCTAGACAAAGAGCAATAACCAAATAGGGATGCTCTTCAGCAAGATTCTCTGACCTGATACTGTTGTTAAACCCATGAGGTGGTAGGGAAAAAAAGAGACTACCACCTCCCTACCCTTCTGTGTTCTACTAAAGAGGAAGAGTTTGTCAATATTGGTCAGTATTATGCCAGGGGAGGTGTCATGGCTCTAGTGGATTTCAATAGAGTCTAAACTCAGTAAAAATGCCTAGAAGTATGCCAGCTCAAAAGTTAAAATGTATAAATGCCCTACTGTATTCCTTTCATCCTTCTATCATAATTTTACATCTCTCTTTTTTTTCCCCAGAGAAATAACAGTCATGATCCTTCAAGCGTGCGGACCAACACTATTCTTAGAAGGGAGCTGCAGGAGGTTTATGATGTCACGAAACATGGAACGAGAACAAAGGACTACTGAATCACTCACCTTATCTTCATCTAAGAAACCTGAGAATTACAGGGTTTTTCTGTTCCTCCCAAACTCAGTGCTGCACTTGTGAAGACAGTAAGTTTTAGGTCCCAGTCTGTACTACAAAAATGTAAAAAAAAAAAAAAAAAAAAAAAAATAGGTGCACACAATGCTTCTTACTATATGTATTTTTTATCTAAAATGCTCAAAAACAGTGTTCAGGGTATTTTTTAAATTGAAGTTTAAGCATTTGTTTCTGAATCTAGATGTGTGATTGCTCAAGACTAAATCAACTGTTCTCTTTAAGGGCACTGTAAGTATCTACTCTGAAAACCTGAAACAGCGTTAGAATGATTTCAGAATTCGACTCTAAGGTTATTGAAGGCAGGACTCTGGATTGATTCATCTTGCCTTATATATAGTTTACAATAAATCTTTTTGGATTAAATGAATAAATTACATAGAAAACATTTAATTAAGAGTTTTTCCAGTATATTCCATTATGGCACGCTAACATAAAGCACCATTATAATATTCTATTTTTATAAGTCTATCCTAATTATTTAGAAGACTGATTCTAAAAATAAGTTTAATTGATACTGATGATGTGAGAAAATGTATCCAGAAGACAGACGCAAGGACCTTTCACAGCTTTTATGCAGAATCTGGTGCAGCTATAAATCCTGGCTCTGCCCAACAACCTTCCCTCCCTTTGTCTCCTTCCCAGTGCCTTTCCCCAGCCTTCCCCCAAGCACTCGCAATCTCATTATCCCGTGATCTGCTAAACTGCAGTTTACCTCCTGGAACCAGCAGAAACACATGTCACTGAGAATTAGGGAATTGGAGCCAGTTACAAACCGCCAAATAGGGTCACAAAGTATCTGAACCTGAAAATTAAGAGTTTTCTATTTTTTTTAATTATGAGAAAAGGGGAAAAAACTCAATTGGACATTTTTTAACACTTGAACTAGATGGATTACATCGTATCTAGGCATTTATAATGAATGGGATGGGGGGAGAGAACTTTAACAGCACGTTACTTGCTAATCATCTGGAAAGTAATATTAGGTTGACTTTCTTTGCTGATGGTGGAAGGATATTGTCTGAAAACTTCTACCACTCACAAACATTTGCTATTCTTGAAGGCAAATTGTTTAAAAGTAGAGTACAGCAAGACAGTACCCCTAGTACTTCATCTAGGGTATTTTTATGCCACACTTTATTCCAGAAAGAGTAACTCCATTTTAAACTTTTATTAGTTATGCTGATATTAACCAATGTTTATTTAATGGCAAGTAAGCATATTAATCCTGCTGCCAAATATTGAAATCCTGCAGCCTTAGAAAAATGAGCAACAAGATGCAGCTCCTTCTACCTAACCCTTAAGGTGTGTACCCTTGCCAAATGCTAACCTGTGTGTAAATAAGTGGGATTTCTGGAAAGGGACAGAGCCGTCAAGACTCACAATTTCAAGAAAAGGAAAATGACACGTTTAACAGGAGGCTTGAGAAATCTGACTGGTTCCCCTCAAGGCTTCTTGAAACATTCCCTGCAGATTAACCCCAGAAGTGACCAAAACTGAGGGGCAACTGGAAAAACAATCACCCCCTCTGGGAAAGCCTTTGTTTTTTTTCATTGGCATTTTACTTCGGTCCATGTTGGAGCTCATCTCTTTTCACAAACATGCCATAAGGAGGACACAGGTGCTCGAGTTTGCACACATCCCACTCACCACCTGCATAAAGGAAGCACAAGTCTGTAACCTTAATACTCAAGAGCAAGCACCGGACTGAATTTTTTAAAAATATCTCACCTCCAAGGAAATATATTTTATTCAGTGGGAGTACAATCTCAGTTACTGCCCCCAATAAGCAATTTCTCACCATGTTCTTCCGTCTAAGTTCAAAATGGTAATGCGAAACGGCCGGGGGGGTTGGGGACAGTCTTCCATTTCAGTTTAGCTGGTTATTGTTTTAATGCTGAACTGCTAACGTAAAAATGAAATCATAAACTCATCCCGAGTTACTAATAACAAAGAAAAGGAGGAGGAGAGAAGGGGCTCTCGCCCGCAACGCTCAACAGGGGACTGGGCTTAGGGGCGAACCGGGTGGCATCTCGGACTCGCGGCGCCGTCGCCATGGGAACCCGGCGCAGGCGCAGAGAGCGACGCCGCGCGGCCGGGACTTGCCCCCACCGCCCCGCTCGGCGTCGCTCTGGTGCTCTCGTTTATTCCAGGAAAGGGTAATGGAGTAAATCCTCCTGGCGCTGAACGTACCCGGTCTTCTCCGAGAGGGTCCTGAGTGGGGTCACTGAGCGCAGGAAGAGCCGTGAGACTCCCCAAGTGTAATGGACACCGCACTCCCCTTGCTGGGAAACGCGGACCTGCTCTCTCGGAGCTGTGGGGAGGTCAGAGACGGGTTCCTGGGACCCCGCGTGTGGGTGAAGCATCTTGCAGCAAAGCTTCACCCTCCAACGGGCGAAACCCCGCTCACCACTACGGGCGACTCGCGAATTAAATTCTGGTGCGGGCACACGCATACCCACATCTTATGAATTACGAGACACCCACCACACACACACACACACACACAAGACCAGCGGTGGTCCAGTTCTCCGCACAGGGGGTTTGGGGGTTCCCCACGCACAACAATACTGACACAGTCCTAAAGAGCCGGGACAAGAGAGAGGAACTCGGGCCACCTGCTCTTTTGCACACCTGGTCTGGTCTACCAGGTTCCGTTTCTCGTTCCGCCTGGTCCCCCCCAAAGCACTGACCTACCCAACTTTGAGTGTTCAGCAGTTGAAGGATTCCTGGGAGTCCTTGGCACAGGAGCAACCTCCAAAGTGCTGGGGTGATGAGTTGTGGGCCCCTGTGACTCCCAAGTCGAAAGACCTGTCGAGGGCCAGAAAAGCCCCCCAGAAGCGCACTCCTCCCCACAGCCAGCAGAAGCCCCCGGGACGCGCTGGGAAGAGCTGGGCGCCGCCGCCACAACCTGCTTTCTCATTCAAATCCTTACGCTCATACTGGAGCCCCCTCCCTCCCAGCCCCGCAGCTCCCGAGGAAATCAGGAACTGGAGCCAGAGAGAGTGGACTGGAGCTCCCACCGCCTCCAAGGGCCCCAGCCCGCCAGGGGTAGGGGGCCCGAGGGCTGGACCTGGACCCCTGGGCCACGCGCCCTTGCGAGGCTCTCTGGCAGGCAAAAGCCAGGTTTCAAAGCTTCCCCAAACCCAGGGACACTCCGTTTTAGGCTGTGTTCCCAAGAGCTTCCATGGTTGTAGGATAAAGAAGTTTGGAGAAATAAAGTTGGAAGTGAGAGAGCAGAGAATGGGAACGGTTTGCAGCTTGCACTAAAGTAAAAAAGTGTCGGAACCACACCTTAAAGAAAATCTCGAACCGCCCATCTTCTGTCACCTTCTCTTGCCATTCTAAGAAACTAGCACTTATTATGCTGTTATAATCAAGGAGATCTGCCTTGAGTAAAGTGCAGCTAAGACTGAGCAAGAGGGAGTGTAGGTAACACTCTTATTTCGCCCGCCGTCTCTTCTTCCAGATGCTTCTCCTACATGTTAACGGGTCAATTGTGCAATCAAATTAATTTAATGGCTGGCAGACTCCAGCGTCCAACCTGCGGTGAGTAAGAGCACAGCCACGGGGGAGGAAAGCCTGCACACAGTAGGCACTCAAATAGTACGGAAACGACGAGATCTACTGGGCGCAAAGACGTGCTCATTGACCAGGTTGGTGCGGCGGCGGGAAGGCTGACAACCGCCGGCCTAGGCAGCCACCGTGTGATCCGGTCTCAAGATTCCAGGATTTGCATTTATCAGCCTTCATTCAACCTGCCCTATTGTTAGTTCAAAGCCTGGCTGGGAGGGACTTCGAGACTCTGCTCCTCACTCACCTTCAGTTTAAAATTCTCCACCAATAAGAAGGTCCTAGAAAAGCTGGCAGGATAGGGTTGGCAGGGATTTTCTGGGCTTAGTGACAACATAAACTAAAGTCATTTTCTTTTTCATGCGTGAATTTGCTCAGGAAGTTACAAATGAGTGCTCGAGCTAGGAGACCCGGGCCGGGCTGCCCGTCCGCTTTGACGGACAGTTAGTGTGGGGGGTGGTAGCACCGTGACCTCTCAGCGCAAGATCTAGGGTTTCACCTTTTCATCCCACTTAGCCGATACCATAGAAACAACCCATTTGTATTATTCAATTCAACAGAGGCAATTACAATGTCACAGCAAAGCACCATGGGCAAGAAGAAACTTTATCCTGAAAGCAATCCTGGACGCTCAAAAAAAAGGAAAAAAAGGAAAAAGCCACCAGAATAGTCACTTGAATTTCTTCATGCCAGGGTACCAGGAAAAATTCACTTTGGGAAAAGATATATAAGGTCCTTAGGCTCCAAAGAAAGAAAGCTCCCTATTTTTCTTTTAACATGCCTGTACAAAAATCCTCAATTTATAAGAAATTAAACAGGTAACTACTCTTCTACCCCCAAACTGCTTCTTGCTTTGCACACAAACGTATGCTTTTTAGAGCTTTGTTTTGCTGGTAATCTCCATGGTGAATAGGAAGGCCAACAAGAGAGAATAAGAGAGAGAGCGACACACTAAGACAACGCCTCATGCAACCACAGAAGTTACCCACTCCAAACCTCCTTGTGTTTTATACCTGAAAAACCACAGATGCACGTGTTAAAATAAGCTCAGACACAAAGCTCACAACAAGAGCACTTGTTTGTTATGCAGTCTTTATTTTGAAAGTTTTAATCAATTTCCATAATTGTATGAACTTCAAAACTTTTTCACTATGCGATATTTCAAACCTACCGAAATCAAGGCAAATACCCATATAATACTATTGCTTCCCACCCCTTCTTTTTTAAGTTAAGCATTACAGATAACAGCTAAAACCCCATCTCCAGGCCCTTCTCCCTCCCTTCATGTGAATCATACTTAATCATGGTCTTAAGCGTTTAGGACATATGGATAGATCCATAAATCTTTTAAGGTATCTTTTCCCTCTGAGCTTTTTTTTTAACACCATTAATCAGAGAAAAATCACTAACTAAAACCAAGAAAATATTGTTACATTGCTAAGTGTTTAGAAGGCAGACAGAACTATTTTTCCCTGCTGGTGACAGAGGGAATGATAACAAAGGGATTAGACAGTGGGTAGTAAACAGCCTCTCTAGGTTACACAAACCCTTCCATGGTTACCGAATAGTCAATAGAAAAACAAAACAAATAATACCCCCTTCCTTCACTGCGTATAAGGGAATTGGAAAAAATGGGATCTAGATGAACAGTTCTTTGGGCAGGTAGAACAAAAGTCCTATATAGCAGTACCTTTTTTGAATGGTCTCTTGGTCACCTAAACTACAATCTTTTTGTAGGATTTACCCCTTTTCCCAGTATAAGGGACTCCTGCTGGCAGCTCAATTCAAGGTTGAAATCAGCCCTGCTGAAAAGTCTGGGGTTGAATCTTCCTTGCTTCCCCGTACCCGGGGACCTCCATCTGTGCAGCGAGTTACGGAAAGCCCTTTACAGCAGTCCTTTGACTTAATCTCCTCTGTGCAGTAAAAGGGCTATGAAAGCACCGATTTTTCTTAAATGCCATTTACTGGTGAAAGACATCCTTCCCCGCCCCCACTCTCCCCTGGCTTCCAGAGCGATGACTCTCATTAATTATACTGGCACAGCACTGCCTGGCCTCCCTTCTAAATAGCTGCCAGATTTCCACATATCACCTCTGCCTTGATACTGAATGTGCGCTGACACCAGGATCACAGAAAATCCTGTAAAGGGTGCCTGATAGCTGGTAAGATGATTGATGTGCTTTGAGGAGGGCCCGCTGTGCTGCACATCATAACGGGTTTCTTAGAAAACTGCACTAAGAATCGGTGTTGAAAGTCGATTTTTTTAGCTGTGCAAAAATGGTGCTTTCAGTTGCAAAAATAGTCGATAGTCGAATTTAATCAGCAATAATCTTCAAGTTACATCCAGAAAGCAAGAAAGTGAAGAAGATGAATATTATCTCTATTTTACTCAAGGCACCAAAAAGTCACAAGAATAACCAAAGAGCTTAGCAATTATCAAGGATGAGTTATATCTCTCCCAACTTATTTCTTGAGTACTTGCCATGTACCAGACACTACGCTGGATGGTAATTCTTAGCTGGAATTCAGATTGTACTCCTGAAGTACAGAGCAGTAGCTCTCCTCATGGCCTTACTTTTAGATACAAATAAGAAAACCCCAACTCAAACTAACCAGAGGAAAGTAGCCAGTGTACTGACTCCCACCTTACAACAGAGGAAGGAATAAAGGCTTCAGGAATGACTAGATCCAGGAATTCAGAATCATCATTTCTTTCCCACATTCATTCTCACTTTTGATCCTACCCTTTCTCTCCCTGCTTTTTTCAATGTTTCAACCTTATTCTTGCCTATTATATATGAGCTTCTTCTATAGGGTGGTGGGTGGAGAAAGCATTACCAAGGACAGCTCCATGATCTCAGCTAGTGATCGCAGGGAAAAGAGAGGCTTTTTTTTTTTTTTTTTTTTTTGGTTTTACCATCTGTAAATAAGGTTGTAGGAAAGGATCCTAATTGACCTGGTTCAGGTCATAGGTCAATTAATGTGGTCAACGACAAGTAGAGTGTGTATGTATAGCCAGTCTCTGATATACACCTAACCCCATAGCCAAGAGGCGGGGTACTTTGAGTAGCAGCCCCACCAGAACTATAAGGAGTCAGGGAGGATTTGGTCCCCATAGGAAGGAAATTGCTCTTCCCAAATGAGGGTAGGAATGGATTCTGGTAGATAAAAAGAGCAAAGGTCCCCACCTGTGCCATCTCTTGAACCTGCCACCAAAGAAAGCCATTAACACTTTTGTATAGATTCCTATGTGTATGACAGAGATTTTAAAAAAAGTGAGAAAAGAAATTTCCTGTGTCCATTAGGAAGAACTGGGGAGATGGGTCGCAGTATAAATGCCACCAATCTTTCCCTCCCCAGCTAGAGAAACATTCATCCCCATATGTAGGCAACTGTCATACTAAGGTGAAAACAGAGAGAAAGGAACATAAGCAGGATGGCTGATCTTGGGAAGAGTTGCTTCATATTTGTGTCTTTCACTTTTTGTCACAAAAATTTTCATATGTAAACAAAAGTAAAATAGTATAATGAAGCCCTACGTATCGGTCACCCAGTTTTAACAATTATTAATACTGTGATAATCTTTTATCTCTTCAGGAATGTGAGGAATTCACTGAAATTGTTTTTTTTTTTTAAAGATTTTATTTATTTGTCAGAGAGAGAGAGAGAGAAAGCACAAGCAGGGGGAGCAACAGAGGGAGAGGGAGAAGCAGGCTCCCCGCTAAGAAAGACGCCCGATGTGGGACTCGATCCCAGGACCCTGGGATCATGACCTGAGCCAAAGGCAGATGCTTAACTGACTGAGCCACCCAGGTGCCCCTGAAATACTTAATTTCATAAATTAACACATTTTTGCAGTTCTGGGATCTTGGTTTATGGAAGGAATGCTTGCCTACAAAATAACTAAATAAGACTACTACATGTGAAGCTCTTAGTAAAATGCCTAGTACAAAATGAGCTCTCAAAAATGTCAGTATTTTTTTAGGGGTGCCTGGCTGTCTCAGTTGGTGGAGCATGCAACTTTTGATCTTGGGGTTGTGAGTTGGAACACCACATTAGGGGTAGAGATTACTTAGTAAAAAAATTACTATTATTAATGGTAACCTATTTAAAGCTTTTAAATGCTAGCAAAGTCTACACATTGAAATGTATTTGGCCTACAGAGGAAAAAAAAGTTAAGGCTAAACTCTTTGCCAGTAGATATTTTTAAGTGCTCCATTTTTTTAAAAGAGTTATTTATTTATTTGAGAGAGAGAACACAAGACGGGGCGGGGGGCGGGAAAGAGGGCGGGGGGCAGAGGAAAAGAGAGAATCCTGAAGCAGACTCCCTGTCCAGCGGGGAGCCCAACATGAGGCTCTATCCTGGGACCCCGAGACCATGACCTGAGCCAAAATCAAGAGTCTGCCACTTAAATGACTGAGCCACCCAGGCACCCTGAAGTGCTCCATTTAAATGGGCTATTCATATTTTTTCTAGAACAAGCCTATGTAATTGTTTCCCCTTTCTATATGGAAATATCAAAAATATTATAAGCAGGGGCACCTGGCCGGCTCAGTCAGTGGAACATGTGGGTCTTGATATCAGGGTTGTGGATTCAGGCCCCACATTGGGTGTAGAGATTACTTAAAAAATAAAAATTGTAAAAAAAAAAAAATATATATATATACATATATTACAAGCACATGCACTTTTCACCTTACAAATAAGGAGATACAGGTTAAATTGTTTGTCAAGCTCAGATAAGAGCTTGGACTAGATATCGGAATTCTGAACTCCAGGTTCCCTACTTTAATACCTTGGCAAAATAATCCAGCCTGTCAATGCTGGGTGAAGAGAAAATACAATTGTGCCTGTCTAGGTGAAGTCCTTCAATTCAACTAAGACTTACTTATACCCCAGTTATACTTCTTAAAAGATGTTCAGTTCCCACCACAGAATAAATACCTTTTTTTAAGTGTATTTTTTTTGGTAATCTCTACACTAAAATGGGGGTCACACTCACAACCCCAAGGTCAAGAGTCGCATGCTCTTCCCAAAGAGCTAACCAGGGGCCCCAGAATGAGTACTTTTTAAAAGGCAGAAAACATGCTAATTAAAGTGAACTTATTCCATTTTCTGTTTTTCTCCAACTTGTTTCATCGTTTTCTCCTGGTGGTTGGGGGGCAGGGAATAAAGTACTTTAGAGAAAACAATAGTGTCAGAGGACAGAGCTCCATTTCCTGCCTCCTAAGAGCTTCACAACTCAGCTTTGTGAGTTTTGTTCCAGAAAGACCTCCCACAGAGCCAGTATCTACAACTTTCAAGATGGTCAGAGCCTGCTGGGCAGGACCAACATAACTGAAGTAATTTCTCGGACCCAGGAAATAATATTGAAACTTTAGGATCACATATTTTCATTATGGAATATATTGCACATTAAAAATTCCTTCAGAATCCCATAATATAACTAAGAGAAACACGTATCTTCATAATCTATCCAATTGTGGATTAGTCATGTAATACAGCAATCATTATTATAGACACTGAACAAAAGTTTATGCAAATGAGCAAATTGTATTGTGAAGAGAAAATGAAGAAACTGGTAAGCCAGAAACCAATTTCTAAAGCTTTGAAAGCTGAGGAGGGGGTAAGGCAATTTACACCATAAGGAAAATTCTCCTACTTCTGTACTATTTAGAATCCTAATGGAGTATGCCTTCTCTTATTACTAACACCTGTTTTTTTTTAACTGGGAGACAAATGTTTAGGTTTGTCCACACAAACATAGTAAAAGGAAAAACTGTATTTTAAAAGCCATGTTAGTTTTTGTTGCATTTGTTTAAATATTTATAATAAATATGTATCAAGGGGGTGTGGTTTGCCCAAAATAAGTATCATTTTCAAAATTGACAAGTTTTTAAAATGTTCTTTCAGACCACTGAAGGCAAATTAATCTTCACAGTGTAGGATCACAAGATGTATAGAGGAAAATGAGACTGGAAAAATAGGTTCTGGTCAAAATGAGTAGGCAAAAGGAATGGTTCACTTTATTCTTTTTTTTTTTCAAAGATTTTATTTATTTATTTGACAGAGAGAGACACAGCGAGAGAGGGAACACAAGCAGCGGGAGTGGGAGAGGGAGAAGCAGGCTTCCCGCGGAGCAGGGAGCCCGATGCGGGGCTTGATCCCAGGGTCCCCGGATCATGACCTGAGCAGAAGGCAGACCCTTAACGACTGAGCCACCCAGGCGCCCCCCCTCTTTTTTTTAAGTAATCTCTACACCCAACATGGGGCTTGAACCTACAAACGTGAGATCGAGTTGCTTGCTCTACCAAGTCAGCCTGGCCCCGCAGTCTACTTCATTCTTTATTTCATACCTTTATTTAACAAATATTTCTAGAGTTGCCAATGAGCAAGAAACTGAGCTAAATGCTGTGGAGAAAGCAGCAATGCTCCAATATTTGTAAAGTTTCGTTTGAGTTACAGGATCCATTCTACTTTGGAAAAGAGAGAAGACAGATAAATAATTATAATATAATGTGACAAGTGCTAAAATAGATAGGTGTTCAGTGTTATGGAAGAACAGAAGAGGGCACTAATTTTTCAATTTCATTGCTAAAGTATCTACAAGCTATGTTTTGATAACCAAAACAAAACAGAAAATAGAATTATCCCAATACCTCAATTTTTTAAAAAACTCTACTTCTGTCTGAATTACTTGTCCTCAATTTACTTGTGGAAATCTTTTCATCAGGCTTCTTCATAAGAGTGCTAGGAAATGAGACCTGCAGTGATTTTTCAGTAACCCATATACTTTTGCACTGCAAGCCAGTACACGTATTCAAATATATTTATAACATGCAAAAAATTAACAAAACAACACTTATCTTTGCTATGTACAATGCACTCAATGTATTTTATTCTGTTCTGTTTTTCTTAGCCCAACTTGGGGCTTGAACTCAGGACCCCAAGATCAAGAGTTGCATGTTCTACCACTGAGCCAGCCAGGTGCCCCTATTCTGTTCTTTTTTTCTTTCTTTTTTAATTGCTGGTGGCAACTCATTAAATTGACTTCATACCTCACTAATAGTTCACAGCCAATAGTTGAAAAACACTGATCCAGTATGTCCTTTAAAAATGAAGAAGCAGGGGCGCCTGGGTGGCTCAGTCGTTAAGCTTCTGCCTTCAGTTCAGGTCATGGTCCCAGGGTCCTGGAATCGAGCCCCATGTCGGGCTCCCTGCTCAGCGGGAAGCCTGCTTATCCCTCTCCTGCTCGCCCTGCTTGTGTTCCCTCTCCCGCTGTGTCTCTCTCTGTCAAATAAATAAATAAAATCTTAAAAAAAAAAAAATGAAGCAGCAAAGCAGTAGTGCTTAGAATAGAAACAAGTGTGGTCAACAGTGCACGCCTTCTGTCCAGCAAATTGATAGATCTCAAAGCAAACAGATCAAGTCTCTGGGAGAAAAAAAGGCCTGTGATTGCTGAACCCTTTGACCACGAACCGACATCAACAAAAAGGAGCTACTAAAGTCCAGCCCTCAAAGGGTAGATCCTCCCTAATGGATGAGCCTTTGAAGAGCTGTGGAAGATAAGGAAAAATCTTCTGGAGAGCAGAGATGGAACATCCAGACAAGACTGACCAAGAAATTCACACACTGCAGGACTGGGAGACAACATTATCCTTGTCTGGCTGAATAAGATATATACTATGAACTCCTGACATCCTATTTTCCCTCCACATTAGGTACTGGGTGATTTGACATTTGGCCTTACACTTCCAAATCATGAAGAATTACTCTGCCCAGACCAAAAGGAATTCATATCATTCAGAGATCCCAAACTAGGGCATTGACTTAATTCCTGGCTGAACATCACCTTCTTTCCTGAAGACTACTGAACCGTGGAATCGTATCTCAATCCAATTCCACTTCATCATGGTTTGCAAAACTATCTAGCTAATTAATGGCATCTTCCCCTGTTTTCTATCACTGATACCAATTTTTTCTAATTTAATATTTGATATTTTAATGTAATTTGAATGGAAGTTAAAAGAATGAGCTCAACAGCCATCTTGAAACAGTAGAGTTAGTTCATTTTAAAGCTTTTTTTATTACTTCCCTCTTAAAGTTCTGTTCTTAATATTTTTAATAATTTTTTAATTAATTTTTTTAAAGTAAGGTCTATGCCCAACGTGGGGCTTGAGCTCATGACCCCAAGATCAAGAGTCACATGCTCTACTGACAGTCAGCCAGGTGCCCCTGTTCTTAATATTTTAATTTTTAATCTTGCACTTTTAATTTTCTTCAGTCTTTTTATAAATTTGCATTACTTTGGGAACCTGAGTGGCTCAGTTGCTTAAACGTCTGCTTTCGGCTCAGGTCATGATCCCAGGGTCCTGGGATCCAGTCCTGCATTGGGCTCCCTACTCAGCAGAGGCATCTGCTTCTCTCTCTCCTTCTGCCACTTCCCCTGCTTGTGCTCTCTCTCTCTCTCTCAAATAAATAAAATCTTAAAAATTTTTTGCATTACTTTCTCCCTGTGACTTGCCTTCATTGAAATAGTTGCATTGGTAATGGCATGAGGAAAGCTCCAAACCACTGATGGGATTCAGGACACACTCTCCCAAAAGTGGCACCTTGGCAGAGTGAGTATTTTAAGCTGAAGGAGTCTGAGAAAACAGCAGGAGCAGGAAGGTCATTCCAATCTCCCTCCCTTGCCCTTCTTCCCTGAAACTGGTCACAAAATCCTCCTGAGAGAAGTGCCTTCCCTATAGCTGGAGATCTGTTTCTTCAGGTCTTTATTTCCTTATGAAAGTTCTCATGTCACATAAAACTTGCATTAAATCAATTTATATCCTTTTCTCCTGTTGCTCTGTCTTTATCAGTTTAATTTTCAGACCCAGCCAGGGATCCAAAGAAGGTAGAGGAAAACTTTTTCCTCCCCACACCACAAAGAAGAGTCCGGAAACCATACCCACCCCAGCTATCCCAGCAGTAGCTGAGCTCCTTAGTGTATCTGCCATCCCTATTAATGGTGGCTTAAGTAATAATCATTCCGTTGGTGCCATGAATTCTGAAGTGCTGTTGTTTCTTGGCTTCCTGAATCACGTTGTGTCTTTGAAAAGTCACTGTTCAAATCAATGCC
>NW_027397063.1:97978023-98337051 GCF_003265705.2 Callorhinus ursinus | reverse complement strand
TTTGCAAATGCACCAGGTCGGTGTGAGGTACTGGCTGGGATCTTTACTATTCTCAGAGTCACCTGAAAGAGCAGGAATAAATGATGGATGATGAGGACCTATTGGGGTTTGGAGCAAATGGTCAAGAAAGAATTCTTGAGATATCTTCAGTGCAAAAAGGTGGTTAGGCTCCTTGCTCAGCAGGGAGGCTGCTTCTCCCTCTCCCTCTGCCTGCCGCTCGCCCTGCTCCTGTGCTCTCTCTCTGTCAAATAAATAAATAAAATCCTTAAAAAAAAAGATATGGTAACATTTGTGTAAAAAAATATGTGTGTGTGTGAAGCATGAAAAGCTATACAAGTGATTGCCCCTCGGGAGAGAGATTGGGGTAGGAATGGTTGAGAGGTTTAACTATCTACCAGCTCTAATAGAACATTTGCAATGATGGAAATGTTGTGCATCTGCACTGTTCAGTTTCATACTGAATAGCCACATGTGGCTGTCGTGTGTTTGAAATGTAGCTGGTACAACTGAGGAACGGAATTTTTATTTTTTTAAAGTAAGCTCTAAGCCCAACCTGGGGCTTGAACTCCCAGGCTCTACTGACTAAACCAGCCAGGAGCCTCAGGAACTAAATTTTTAATTTTATTAATTTAGTTAATTTCAATAGTCACATGGGGCTAGCGGCTATGACATTGGACTGTGCAAGTATACCGTTGGAAATTTTTTTTTTACCTTATGCACATATTACCTTTAGGAGTCAAAATGGAATATGTTATATTCCTAACACATATTATAAGTAGTGCCTTCAAGAACTGTAGTGCCTCATGGGGCACCTGGGTGGCTCAGTTGGTTAAGTGTCTGCCTTCGGCTCAGGTTATGATCCCAGGGTCCTGGGATTGGGCCCCGTGTCAGGCTCCCTGCTCAGTGGGGAGCCTGCTTCTCCCTCTCCCACTCCCCCTGCTTGTGTTCCTGCTCTCACTGTTCCTCTCTCTCTCTCTCTGTCAAATAAATAAATAAAATCTTAAAAAAAATATAGTGCCTCAGTACTATAGCTAATAGAAAGAAAGTAAATAACATTAGCTAATACTTAGACCTTCCTTAGTATGTGCCAGGCACCATTCTAAATACTTTTCTTATATTAACACCCTGATCCTCACAGCGACTTTATAAGACAGACACTATTATTAATCCCAATTTTAAAGCGTAAGTATATAGAGTGATTAAACCAGTAGCTAAAGTCACCCAGCCAAGAAGTGGTGAGCTGGGCTGTTGTGCTGGGATTCAACTCAGCCAATTGGCTCAGTATGTGCACTTAACCACAACATTGCCTCCCACAAAGGCAATCAGCTAAAACATGTAAATCCGTATAAATTTCCAGTGAGGGTGCAATGCAAATGTTATTAGGGAAAATCCAACTAAAAAGATACACTATCAAAATCCTTACTTACTATTTCAAATAAAAACAAAAGTTCTATATATTAAGAGATTTTGAATAGCTTCATTTAGTAAGTAGAAAAAAATAAGATTTCTTCATGGGCAATTCTGTCCCAATTCTTTGCTGTTTCAATGTCCTTTCTGCTCCCTCACTTTCCAAGTTGAAGACAGCTCTGTCCATTTTCCCTACTTTCCACCCCATAGTCTTCTTTTCTACATCCCAGATATCACCCACCTGGGTGTTTCCAAGTCCTCCAGATATCTCAAAGTGTCCTTCTCAACATTTCAGCACCGTCCCACTAACCACTGATGTGGAAAGGGTAGTGCCTGCCTCAGGATTTCTGCAGATTCAGGGATGTAACATTCTCCTGGGGTACCTTCACCAAAGACCCCTGCTCCTTTTGATGCTGGTGACTTCTGAGAACTCAATGGATATGTTGCTTATATGAGTAGAGAGGTATGCACAAAAGCCACGCTTACATTCATTGCCCGCCCCTCAATTTCCCACAATACCATGAACACAAAGACTGAGTCTATATTTGACTTTTATTGAAAGTTTGATATTAACTATGTGGAATGGTAATTTTTAAAAAATTAACTGGGGGTGCCTGGGTGGCTTAGTCAGTTAAACGTCTGACTCTTGATCTCAGCTCAGGTCTTGATCTCAGGGTTGTGAGTTCAAGCCCCACGCTGGGCTCCATGCCAGGTGTGGAACCTACTTAAAGTAAATTAAGTAAATAGATAGATAGATAGATAGATAGATAGATAGATAGATAGATACATACATAGATAGATATGGGTGCCTGGGTGGCTCAGTGGGTTAAGCATCTGAATCTTGATTTCAGCTCAGTTCATGATCTAAGGGTTATAAGATCGAGCCCCATGTCAGGCTCTGCATTCAGCAGGGAGTCTGCTTGAGATTCTTTCCCTCTGCCCCTCCCTGCCTCTCTAAAATAAATAAATAAATAAATAAATAAAATCTTTTTAAAAAATAAAAATGGATAAATGTCTTTAAAAACAAAAAACATAAACAAAAACAAATTAGCTGAGTATTATGGTGACTGTTCCCAGAATCCAAAGAAAAAGAAAAAAAATGAACATTTAAAGGGGACCCCCTCACAGGAACACCTCAGTTTCTAGCATTGGTTTCCAGTCAAAGTCAACCATTCCATTGTGTTATAGACTGAATGTTTGTATCCCTTCAAAATTCATATGTGACATTCTAACCCCTGATGTGATGGTATTAGCAGGTGAGGTCTTTGGGGGGTAATTAGGTTTAGATAAGGTCGTGAGAGTGGAGCACTTATGATGAGATTGATGTTCTTATAAAAAAGGAATAAAGACCAGATCTCCCTCTCTCCTAGAGAGAAGGTGGCAGTCTGCAAGCCAGGAAGAGGACTCTCAGCAGGGATCCAATCTGCCAGCACCTTAATCTTGAACTTACCAGCATTAAAAACTGTGAGAAATAAATATCTGTTGTTTAAGTCGCCCAGGCTATGGTAATTTGTTGTAGCAGCCTGAGATAACTAAAACACCCATGTACCACAGCACCAGGAGGTAAAGCTCATTCACTTCCTTGCTATCCTACTGCACCCTTATCCTCTTCAGGACTATCAGGAGTGATCAAAACTGTCATCTTATTGTTGGTTCAACAACCGCAAATCAATGTGATACAATACATTAATAAAAGAAAGAACAAGAACCATATGATCCTCTCAATAGATGCAGAAAAAGCATCTGACAAAGTGCAGCATCCATTCTTGATAAAAACTCTTCAGAGTATAGGGATAGAGGGTAAAAAAGCCATCTATGAAAAACCCACAGCGAATATCATTCTCAATGGGGAAAAACTGAGAGCTTTCCCCCTAAGGCCAGGAACACAGCAGAGATGTCCACTATCACCACTGCTATTCAACATAGTACTAGAAGTCCTAGCCTCAGCAATCAGACAACAAAAAGAAATAAAAGGCATCCGAATTGGCAAAGAAGAAGTCAAACTCTCACTCTTTGCAGATGATATGATGCTTTATGTGGAAAACCCAAAAGACTCCACCCCAAAACTGCTAGAACTCATATAGGAATTCAGTAGAGTGGCAGGATATAAAATCAATGCACAGAAATCAGATGCATTTCTATACACCAACAACAAGACAGAAAAAAGAGAAATTAAGGAGTCAATCCCATTTACAATTGCACCCAAAACCATGAGATACCTAGGAATAAATCTAACGAAAGAGGCAAAGAATCTGTACTCAGAAAACTATAAAATACTCATGAAAGAAATTGAGGAAGATACAAAGAAATGGAAAAACTTTCCATGTTCATGGATTGGAAGAAAAAATATTGCGAGGATGTCAACGCTACCTAGAGCAATCTACACATTTAATGCAATCCCTATCAAAATACCATCCACTTTTTTCAAAGAAATGGAACAAATAATCCTAAAATTTGTATGGAACCAGAAAAGACCCCGAACAACCAGAGGAATGTTGAAAAAGAAAAGCAAAGCTGGCGGCATCACAATTCCGGACTTCAAGCTCTATTACAAAGCTGTCATCATCAAGACAGTATGATAGTGGCACAAAAACACACTTATAGATCAATGGAACAGAATAGAGAGCCCAGAAATGGACCCTCAACTCTATGGTCAACTCATCTTTGACAAAGCAGGAAAGAATGTCCAATGGAAAAAAAGACAGTCTCTTCAACAAATGGTGTTGGGAAAATTGGACAGCCACACGCAGAAGAATGAAACTGGACCATTTCCTTACACCACACACAAAAATAGACTCACAATGGATGAAAGACCTAAATGTGAGACAGGAGTCCATCAAAATCCTAGAGGAGAACACAGGCAGCAACCTCTTCGACCTCAGCCGCAGCAAATTCTTCCTAGAAACATCACCAAAGGCAAGGGAAGCAAGGGCAAAAATGAACTATTGGGACTTCATCAAGATAAAAAGCTTTTGCACAGCAAAGGAAACAGTCAATAAAACCAAAAGACAACCGACAGAATGGGAGAAGATATTTGTAAATGACATATCAGATAAAGGGCTAGTATCCAAAATCTATAAAGAACTTATCAAGCTCAACACCCAATCAAGAAATGGGCAGAAGACATGAACAGACATTTTTCCAAAGAAGACATCCAAATGGCCAACAGACTCATGAAAAAGTGCTCAACATCACTCGGCATCAGGGAAATCCAAAAATCTCAGTGAGATACCACCTCGTACCAGTCAGAATGGCTAAAATTAACAAGTCAGGAAATGACAGATGTTGGCGGGGATGCGGAGAAAGGGGAACCCTCCTACACTGTTGGTGGGAATGCAAGCTGGTGCAGCCACTCTGGAAAACAGGATGGAGGTTCCTCAAAAAGTTGAAAATAGAGCTACACTACGACCCAGCAATTGCACTACCGTGTATTTACCCCAAAGATACAAATGTAGTGATCCAAAGGGGTACATGCACCCCAAAGTTTATAGCAATGTCCACAATAGTCAAACTATGGAAAGAACCAAGACGTCCATCAACAGATGAATGGATAAAGAAGATGTGGTATATATATATACAATGGAATATTATGCAGCCATTAAAAAAAACAAAATCTTGCCATTTGCAACGACGTGGATGGAACTAGAGGGTATTATGCTAAGCGAAATAAGTCAATCAGAAAAAGCCATGTATCATATGATTTCACTGATATGAGGAATTCTTAATCTCAGGAAACAAACTGAGGGTTGCTGGAGTAGTGGGGGGTGGGAGGGATGGGGTGGCTGGGTGATAGACATTGGGGAGGGTATGTGCTATGGTGAGCGCTGTGAATTGTGTAAGACTGGTGATTTACAGACCTGCACCTCTGAAACAAATAATACATTATATGTTTAAAAAAAAAAAAGAAGATAGTAGGAAGGGAAAAAAGGATGGGGGTAAATCGGAGCGGGAGACGAACCATGAGAGACTATGGACTCTAAGAAACAAACTGAGGGTTCTAGAGAGGAGAGGGGTGGGGGGATGGGTTAGCCTGGTGATAGGTATTAAAGAGGGCACGTATTGAATGGAGCACTGGGTGTTATAGGCAAACAATGAATCATGGAACACTACATAAAAAAATTAATTAATTAAAAAAAGGGGGGGCACCTGGGTGGCTCAGTCGTTAAGCGTCTGCCTTCGGCTCAGGTCATGGTCCCAAGGTCCTGGGATCGAGCCCTGCTCCGCGGGAAGCCTGCTTCTCCTTCTCACACTCCCTCTGCTTGTGTTCCCTCTCTCACTGTCTCTCTCTCTATCAAATAAATAAATAAAATCTTTAAAAAAAAAAAGATTGTCATCTTGCGATCTCCGGGTCACTCTCTCTTATTCATTGAAGACTAGAATCTGACTTAAAGTCTTTCTCTTCAGTTCAATTCCTGTTATTATTCTGATTTCTCAAGTGGTTGACTGTCTCATACCCAGTGACTTTTTCCTCTACCCCAAGTTAGCCGTCCCCTCCCATGGTTATACTCTGGGTCTTGTCTTGCCAGAAATGGCCACATCTGTAATCAAAGCCCTAACATTGCCCTCTCACACCACAACCTCTTGTTCTTCTGGTTCACTAGTGAAACTTATGGCAATAACTCTTTGAGCTCAGTTAGGATGACCAGTCCACTGAACCATCATGTCCATCCACCATCAGCCCCATCTAGTCTTTGATTTCCACCTTATTCAGCTTGGGCTCTGTGGTTTACCGTAATAATCACTCCCTTAAAAATAGCTTCAACTCCAACCCCCCTCTGCCTCCTTTGCACTTGCCTGGGAAAACCCCAACATTGCATTACAACCAACTTCCACCAAACAGCTGGAGTCCAATATGGAGAGATCTTCAGCTTTTTTCAAGAAAAGCTGCAAATTCAAACTTTTATATGAAATTTCTGTTTTGAAATTAAAATTTTTGGCAAAACACTGTACTAGGTATAGAATATGTCTTGAGGCAGAGACTACAGACTATCAGTTTATTACCTCTGCTTAAATGGCTTTCCCTTATGCTTCAAGTAATGTCAAAACTCCTTAGGCTCGGGGTGCCTGGATGGCTCAGTCATTGAGCGTCTGCCTTTGGCTTGGGTCATGATCCCAGGGTCCTGGGATCGAGCCCCACATTGGGTTCCCTGCTCAGCAGGAAGCCTGCTTCTCCCTCTGCCTGCAGCTCCCCCCTGCTTGTGTTCTTTCTCTCTCTCTCTCTCTCTGTCAAATAAATAAATAAAATCTTAAAAAAACAAAACAAAAACGCCTTAAGCTCATATACAGGGTGCTACATAATCAAGGACCTACTTATCTCTCAAGCTCTTCTTTCCTACCCCCCACTTCATTCATTTTGCCTCAAGCACACTGAGTACATTGATCTCTCTGATCTCCAACATGGCAAGTTCATCCCTCTGCCTTAGAGCTTTTGCACTTACTGCTTGCCCTACCTAGAACGCCCTAAATCCTCATCCCTCTCACCCACGAAGCTGCCTCCTTATTCTTCAGATCTCAATTTAAATATCATATCAAGGGGGTGCCTGGCTCAGTCAGCATGCGACTCTTGATCTCAGGGTTATGAGTTCGAGCCCCATGTTGGGTGTAGAAATTACTTAAAAATAAAATCTTAAGAAAAACAAACAAACAAATATCATATCCGCAACGAGGTCTTTTCTAAACACTCTAACTCGGGTAATCCTCACCATACACAACACAAAATTTAATTTGTAATTTAATGGATTGACAGGCTTTCTTTTTATTCCCTTCCTTTTCCACTAGCCTGTAGGTCAGAGACTGTGTGTCCTTACTATGTCTGTGTCTATGACTGAATAGCCAGTGCTGAGCATAGTTCCTGATGCACAGGAAAATCTTGTTAAGTATTAGTTGAATGAGAGGTATCCTCTTTAATTCTCTACACGGGAAAATCTCTACCTAACCTCCCTCTTCCTGTATTTTGTCATACTCTTTCCGTTCATGCCTTTCCATTTTCTTCCAGACCAATTCAATCCCACAGCTATTAAGGGGAGTAAAACTAGTAACATGAATTCACCTGAAGAATTAAAGAGTACCAGGAAAGGTAACTACATAGGTAAATATAAAATACTGTATAGATGTATTTTTGTTTATAATCTTTCCTTCTCCCATATGATTAAGACAACTGGACAAAGTAATAATTATGAAACTGTGTTGATGGGCTTATAATATATAAAGATATAGTTTGTATAACAATAATAGCACAAAAGAAGAGACGAGGGAACAGAACTATATTGGAGCAAAGTTACTGAATACCATTGAAATTGACTTGTATACTTTACTATATGTAAATTATACCTTGCTTTTTCTGAAGTTTCGAAAGCATAATGAAACTTGTAGAAATTAGGAACCCTGGAAGCTCAAGCCAATTGCCAGGCAATGATCAGGAATTCTAATATAGCTAGATCTTATGTCTAGAATGTAGTTTGGGAGCCCAAGTTGTTCAGGAACTAATATGGCTCTATTTGAGTTAGCCACCAACATTGCCCCCTTTCTCAGGAGCAGCTCATTGATCCCTACCTAATAATATTATTAATCTACTGCCAGCAACTCAATTTCTGCCTCACTGTGTATTTCTGACCCTCCTTCCACTACCAACACACATAACCTCCTAAAAGACTGAGTGGTCCAGGCATTATCATTCTTATTGAAGGGGTTTGGGGCAGCACCCCCGTGACCCCCTGAATGTGCCACTTTGGCACGTGGATTATTTTGAGTTTAAAGACCTTGAGACTCTGTGGGCGCAAGAGAAATGTTTGTCCCTCCCTTAACCACACGGAAAAATCTGAATTGGGAATCTTTCCCAGAATAAGGGTTATTAACAGAGATAAATTTTATCTGAGTGCCCCATCTGTATGGTAGGGCAACCATTTAATTACCAAACATCTGGTCTTTTTTTTTTTTTAAGATTTTATTTATTTATTTGAGAGAGAGAGAATGAGAGATAGAGAGCATGAGAGGGAAGAGGGTCAGAGGGAGAAGCAGACTCCCTGCTGAGCAGGGAGCACCGACGCGGGACACTATCCCAGGACTCCAGGATCATGACCTGAGCCGAAGGCAGTCGCTCAACCAACTGAGCCACCCAGGTACCCCAAACATCTGGTCTTCTTATTGCCCTGTGAAATGCATTCCTTTCCTCTAAAATCCCAGACCCCTTACCCCTTCTCAGTTCAGAATGACATATATACTTCATTTTGTCTGTCTTTGGAATTTCCACGTCTATGCAGATTCCCCTTACATATGCCTATTAAATTTGATTTTCTCCTGTTAATCTGTCTCACATCAATTTGATTCTTACTCCAGAAATTCTTGCTCCCTAACATTATCAAGCAAAGTTTTCATGCCCACCCACATAGTGGACTGATAGCTGATCTATTTATTGGCTGTCTTTCAGTCAGGGGCTCACTCCTCTAACACAACCAGCTGAAGTATGACAAGGTTAAGTGGCCAAAAACATGGCCACTTAAGTTTAAGAAAAAAGCCAGAGTTGCCTTAAGCTTGGGATGCTGAACATGACACGTGCCTTCAGAAAGGGATGAAGCAGGGCACCTGGGTGGCTCAGCCGTTAAGTGTCTGCCTTCGGCTCGGGCCCTGATCTCAGGGTCCTGGGTTCGAGTCCTGCATTGGGCTCCCTGCTCGGCGGGAAGCCTGCTTCTCCCTCTCCCACTCCACCTGCTTGTGTTCCCTCTGTCGCTGGGTATCTCACTGTCAAATAAATAAATAAAATCTTAAAAAAAAAAGGGGGGGATGAAGCAAGCATATAAAAGATACAACCCCCTCTCCAGAGCGTTCTCCTAAACACAATTATCTTTGTCTCCTCAGTTCTTTCATTGCCTTTTATTTGCTCAGAAAATTATGAATCTCTAAAGGAGAAAGACATGTCAAGACACTTTTATTCTTTCCACAGTGTACATTTTGTAGAAAAGACGATAAAAAAATTTGTTGAATCAATGTAAGAATCAAAGATTATGATAGATTCACCCACATAGTAAGGAGGATATATATATATTTTTGTAATGTCATCTTGCAATTCTTGTGATCCTTATATCATTAACAGAATTAAATATTCCTTACAGTACGTGTATAGCCCACTTCTCTGCCATTCCACTCTATCTATAAGCCAGATTTAGAAAACTGGAGGGTAAAACCCTGAAATATTTGCCTACTGGGGTTATCACCACAATACTTAGTGCTTATTAAATTTACATGCACAGTTTACTTTCACTTCAGGGCATTCATCTGGCCATTAACAGACAAAATCTGAAATATGTTAACATATATCCTTTAGTTCAGCATTTGTGGTATGACAATACTTGTTTTAGTTGGGCTCGTCTCTTGGCCACGGACAGAGATTTGCTTTGTCTACCTCAAATAAGAGGAGCTGCGCTGTCAGTGTTAAGTAAAGTAGAAGTAGGAGAGGGCGCCTGGGTGGCTCAGTTGGTTGGGCGACTGCCTTCGGCTCAGGTCATGATCCTGGAGTCCCGCATCGGGCTCCCTGCTCGGCGGGGGGCCTGCTTCTCCCTCTAACCCTCCCCGCTCTCATGTACTCTTTCTCTTTCTCTCATTCTCACTCTCTCAAAATAAATAAATAAATCTTTAAAAAAAAAAAAAGTAGAAGTAGGAGAGAAAGGAACCTCACAAAATGATGTTAGGACTCCAAACAGAGCAGGGCTTCAGACACTGTAAAATATCTCTAGTAAAGGTTTAGGATTCACATCTTCACACTCTTCATGCTAGTGCTTCATTACCAACACGACTTTGCTTTTTCTTATTCCATTTACACTTCCCTTTTTATTCTTCCCACTATGAAATTGGCTTCCTTACCCTCTTCTCTATCACTAGGGTGGACCATACAATTTAAAATCAAAACCAGGACATTTCTGCATTGTAAAAAAGTTCCAATAATAATTTTGCTGGGACCACAAATGTAAACTTGCATCATTCTAGCAACACAGGAAATTCAGTAACTCTGTTATCTGCCTCATAGTTTATGCATATCACAGCTCTCACAGTTTCTGCTTCCATGTAACTTCAGCTTACTAGGGGTGACAATTGCCTCTGGGGTCTGTATAGCCTCCACTCATTGCTTCCAGGCCAATAAGATGGTTAGTCTCAGCATAACCCCAAGTAGAGACAGACCAAACCTGTGAGAGGAGGAAAAATCTTGCTTATGGAGAAAATTAGAGAACTAGGTTTAATGTACCGGCAGAGACTATGAAAACACCTTTGGGAGTGACTCTTATAGATGTTGGACCCAGGAAGCAGAATATATGGCTAGTGGGCATTCTGGGAAGGACACCGAAAGCCAAGTCTACTACACAAGTGGGATGGTTCCTTAAAGCAATGACACAATCGTTGCCTACAGTAAACGAGGGTGAAGATGCTAGAACTACCTTAGCAGAATATGAGGAATGCGTCAAAAAGAAAGATCACAATATTAGAATGGACCTACTACATAAAATCAGAGAATGTGCTATCTGAACATGTCTTCCAGGAGAGCCAATAGGATACTACCTTCACAAAAGCAATGGGAACATGGTATTAGAGGAAGAATAGATGTTCAACATCACTAGCCATTAGGAAAATTATATGTTCTAGTTCAAGATGGTGACATAGGAAGTTCCTGAACTCACCTTCTCCCATGGACAAGTCTCAATTACTTAGGAAAATAAATTTGGAAACAAGTCCCTTTTCACATTCATACTACTATATTCTGATTAAAATTGCCTGTTTCAAAGCTACTCTTCCACCCCCATTTCCTACAATCATCTACACTCAAAAGCTCATGTCCTTGCTTCCTATAGCAACCAACTGTCCTTGTAATTCAACTTCATAATCTCTAGAATCGATTTCTCCTGTTCCTTTTCCAATGTTAATATTCTAGTGTAGACCCTGTTTACTTTGATGGTCTTTAATTTATCTCTCCTTCAATTTCATTTTATTAGAAATTGGCAGTTAAAAAAGGTAATCACTAATAAATCAATGCTTATACTCTGCAAAACCATAGCTTTTGCATACCTCTGACTATATATACATCATGACCCATCTATAAGTTGGTCTCTGAGTTCAGGCAATATCTGATAAGCATTTTTTTTTAGAAGATTTTATGTATTAGTGAGAGCACAGCAGGGGGAGGGAGGAGGGCAGAAGGGGAAGGAGAGGGACAAGCAGACTCAGAGTCCAACATGGGACTCAATCCCATGACCATGAGATCATGACCTGAGTCAAAATCAAGAGCCAGAGGCTCAACTGGCTGAGCCACCCAAATGTCCCATGATCAGCATTTTTAAAAAATATTGGGGGGTGCCTGGCTGGCTTAGTCAGTAGAGCATGTGACTTTTGATCTCAGGGTTGTAGGTTTGAGCCCCACATTGGGTTTAGAGATTACATAAAACTAAAATCTTAAAAAATTTGTTTTTTCAGGGCACATAGGTGGCTCAGATGGTTGAGCGTCTGCCTTCGGCTCAGGTCATGATCCCAGGGTCCTGGGATTGAGTCCCGCATCAGGCTCCCTGCTCGGCAGGGAGCCTGCTTCTCCCTCTGCCTCTGCCTCTCTCTCTCTCTGACTCTCATGAATAAATAAATAAAACATTAAAAAATTGTTTTTTCTTTAGATGACTAGAAAGAAATAAAGGACAAAAAAATACAAAACCTTTATTTTTCCTTTCGTCAGAAGTTATCAACCTAATAAACAAAAATGTTCAAAAACTTGTGAAAGTGTTACTTTGAAATGGTTTTTACCATTTTTTAACCCAGAATTCTTTCTGCTTTTGTAATAATTTCCATTTCCTGACTTATAGGGTCAGATTTCTTCAGATAAAACATCCAATTTTTGCTTAAACTCACACCTTACTACTAAAATACTAGATATAAAATTTCTTCTACCCACAGGAGTATACTTTATTATCGCTTTAAATTGAACTACTTGGATAATTTGTCCCATTTGAACCAGAAGAAAATATAAAAGGAAACATCTAGTCACTTGAGACAGAACTCTTGGTTCTAAAACCCAGGCTTTCAAAAACACAAGTGTTGGTGAGGATGTGGAGAAAAAGGAACCCTCGTGTACTCTTGGTGAAAATGCAAACTGGTGCAGCTACTTTGTAAAACAGTATGGAGGTTCCTCAAAAAATTAAAAATAGAATTACCATATAATCCGGTAATTGCACTCTTGAGTATTTACCCAAAGTATACAAAAACATTAATCCGAAATGAAAAATGCACTCCTGTTTATTGCAGCATTACTTATAATAGCCAAATTACGGAAGCAACCCAGGTGTCCATCAATAGAAGAATGGATAAAGAGGTGGAATATACACATGGAATATTATTCATTCACAAAAAGGAAATCTTGCTACTTGCAACAACATGGATAGATCTAGAATATAATGCTAAGCAAAATAAATCAGTCAGAGAAAGATAAACACCATATGATTTCACTCCTATGTGAAATTTAATAAACAAAACAAATAGACAAAGAAAAAAAAAGATACAAACCAAAAAACAACTCTTAACTCTACAGAACAAACAGATGGCTACCAGAGGGGAGGTGGGTGGAGGGATGGGTCAAATAGTTGAAGGGGATTAAGAGTATACTTATCTTGATGAGCACTGGTTGATGTACAGAATTGTTGAATCACTATATTATACGCTGAAGCTAATATAACATTGTATGTTAACTATACTGGAATTAAAATAAAAATAAAAAATAAAGGGGCACCTGGTTGGCTCAGAACAGCATGTGACTCGATCTCAGGGTCATGAGTTTGAGCCCCATGTTGGGTGTAGAGATTACTTAAATAAACTTTAATACACACACACACACACACACACATACATATATATGTAAAATAGGGGCACCTGGCTAACTCAGTGGGTAGAGCATGCAACTCTTGATCTCGGGGTTCTAAGTTCAAGCCCCGTAACGGGTATAGAGATTACTTAAAAATAAAATATTTTAAAAAAATTAAAGGGGCAGGCACCTGGGTGGCACAGTTGGTTAAGCGACTGCCTTCAGCTCAGGTCATGATCCTGGAATCCTGGGATCGAGTCACGCATTGGGCTCCCCGCTCGGCTGGGAGTCTGCTTCTCCCTCTGACCCTCCCCCCTCTCATGCTCTCTCTGTCTCATTCTTTCTTTCTCAAATAAGTAAATAAAATCTTAAAAAAAAAATTAAACGGGCACCTGGGTGCCTCAGTCAGTTAAGTGTCAGACTCTTGATTTCGGCTAAGGTCATGATCTCAGAGTCTTGGGTCATGATCAGCAGGGAGTCTGCCTGGGATTCTCTCTCCCTCTGCCTCTGCCCCTCCCACCATGCTCACGCTTGCTCTCTCTAATGAATGAATAAATCTTTAAAAAATGTTTTAAAAATAATAAAAAGATAGAAATAAAGAATAGCCAATAGGGTAAAAAAAACAGAATAAAGATAAAACTTAAAAAATAACACTCAGACTTTCATTATTCTAGGCTTCTGACCATAATAGAACCAGAAAAATGAACACAATTCAAGAAACATCAGATAAAACATGACTATTATAATTTATTCACATTGTACTGGAAGTACACATGACATTTCTGAAGCAGGAATAGATTTAATTACTATTTAAAATAACCACACTGGTTCCCCACACACCAATTCTCACCTGTGTGGTAACCAATGAGAACCAGATTGATAACAGCTTATCAGACCGATGAGACTATATATTCTAGGGTTTGTATTGTAGGTGAGGAGCCTTAAAATATGAATCTGGGAACTATATAGGACAGCTATATGGAAGTCCTCCTCTCTCCCAGAGAAAGGAAGAGAAATTTTTTTTTTTAAAGATTTTATTTATTTATTTGACAGAGCACAAGCAGGGGGAGTGGGAGAGGGAGAAGCAGGCTCCACGCTGAGCAGGTAGCCCCATGCGGGGCTCGATCCCAGGACCCTGGGATCATGATCTGAGCCAAAGGCAGACACTTAACAGACTGAGCCACCCAGGCACCTGGAAGAGAAACCTTATGTCCTTAATATAAACAGGTTCTCCTTAGGAAGGATCCTGGGTTTTTACCCTTTGGAATGTAAATATGTCTTCAGGGGAAAAACAAGACATGTCTCCAGATTTATAACCCATAGATGTATCCATGTTCCCAAGTCTCATCTCCCTTGAAATGTGCATATCAGAGGAGTAAATATCTCTTGTATTATTGACTAAATTGTGTTCCTCCCAAATTCGTATGTTGAAGCCCTAACCCACAATGTGATAATATTCGGAGCCAGGGCCTTTATAGAGGTAATTAAGGTTAAATAAAGTAATAAGGGTGGAGCCCTAATCCAGTAGGACTGGTGTCCTTATAAGAGGAAGAGACACCAGGAATGTGTGTGCACAGAGGAGGTTCAGGTAAAGACAGAAAGTGGCAGTCTCTAAACCAAGGAGATGGGCCTTGGGAGAAACCGAACCTGTTGCCACCTTGATCTTGGAATTTCCATCCTCCAGAACTGTGAGAAAATAAATTTCGGCTGTCCAAGCCACCTAGTCTGTAGTATTTTGTTATGATGGCCCTCGCAGACTAATACACTCTGGTTTCTCTCTATTCAGTTACAACTTAGCTTCAAAGGCTTCTCTTTCAGCACAGGTCCCAAGTTTTAGTAAAATTTGCTCAGAAAGTTCTAACTGTGGAGAAACAATATTTTCTCTATAATCCCAAACTGTCTTTTAATTTAAATAAATTCTTTAAAATTGTAACTATTAAAGAAGCCTATATCCAATAACAAATGTTTAAAAAATAAGAGATTTTGGGGCGCCTGGGTGGCCCAATCGGTTAAGCATCTGCCTTCAGCTCAGGTCACAGTCCCAGGGTCCTGGGATCGAGCCAGACATTAGCTCCCTGCTCAGCAGGGAGTCTACTTCTCCCTCTCCCTCTGCCCCTCTCCCCTGCTCATGTTCTCTCTCTCTCTCAAGTAAATAAAATCTTAAAAAAATGATTTTATAATAGTTTCCCAGTGAAATTCTTTATAATCCCAAACTATCCATACAGTGCTATGCCTCCATCTATTCTCCCTTTTACCCAGGTTACTAATGGAAGATACAATGATTCAGGCTGGCTTCATTAAAAAACAATACAAAACGGTTTGGTGGTAGGTGTACACCTCTTGAAATTACCTTGCTTTTAATTATATAATGTCAATCTAGTATAATTTTAACATGAATCATTTGCAGGTAAATTTGGCTAGTACTTAATAAACATGAAAACAAGTATATTTTGTTAATATTTTATTTTTTAGAGATCAATTGTGAAGCAATCATTTTGAGCACTTAAATAATCCTTTATGCAAAAATCTGGAGAATTTATTTCAAATATACTCCAAATATTTAAACATTGCATAAATATTTAATATTATTAACATTTGAAAATAAATTAACCAAATAAACATTTCACATATACTAAAACACTTAAATAATGCTAAACTATCAAAGCTAATGTTAGGTCTTTCAAAAATGATAATAGAAATTATTTTGTGTTGTGCATTTTTAATTCAAAACTGTACATGGATGCAGTGATTTCATAAAGACCCCAACAACGACAACTTTTAACACTGTGTATTTTTTCAATTTTACACTAATTCTTACATAAAGCAATCTCTTAGGACAACAGGATCTAGATTCATTGATATAACTTGACAGTGGTAATCTATCAATTTACCAAATATGTCAAACTTTTTAAAACATCAGATTTTTGCCCTGATTTTATATTTTCCTAATTTTATAGATGCATGTGATAAAAATTTCACTTTCATTAACTATAAGGCTATAAAAAGTAAACTTTTTCCAACAAATAAGGTCATTTTGGTGAAAATAGGGATAGGCTTTAATTTTTATATTTTATAATAGTGACTGATTAATTGTAATTGGCTAGAGTACTAGATCTGAGAGATTTATAATTTCCTAAGGATTATACCAGTACCTTGTTCATTTCAATCATGCTATTTGTTACTCTTCACACAAAACTGTTATAAAGTTATTTCTATATATTGCCAATAAAAAACTATTAAAATGTAGCAACCTTTTCTCAATGCTTCGAGACTTCATATAAACTATGCAAATATTGCTGATGTTTTAGTATCTTTTAAATTATATACTTGACAAATTCTTTAAAAGAGAAATTATAATTAATCATAAAATTTTCAATTTGCTAGATAAAACTATTTCCTCCTATAAAATATCTGCCACTCATAAAAAACCCTCCTTAAAAGCAATATTTATAATCTGATAAATAAAAAAATGTTTCTATTCACTTAAGGAGAGGGCATGAGCCCTGCACATTAACTATTCCATCCTGATACAGGACTTTCCTCTACCAAAACAGAATTCCAGGAAAAAATAAAAGTTTTCCATGCCCATTTACCTTGCCAACAATTTAAAGGAGTAAAACAAAGATTCTAATAACAGTTTTGACAGGTAGGAAATGAAAAGGCTCCCAGTCCCAAATTAAATAGCAATTACATTAAAAATTTGGCACTGTCAAATCAGGCAGAGATTAAGCTGTAGTGGAAAAAGAAACAAGGTCTACAATAGGTATTTTAAATCTGCTAAGAGAAAAATCAATTAATTATGCCTTGCCATCTACCAAAGACATTGGTTAAAAGAAGTCTCAGTAGTACAACGCACTATTGTCACCTTTCCTCCTGTAATGAAAATGGCTATTAAATATATTAATCCTAGCTACAATGGAATCATTTCTTAAAACTTATTTTCTTTCTCTAATACTAAGGTAAAATACATTTTGGAAATCTGCATGGAATGTCCCCAACAAATTGGTTCTTTAGTTTTAGCAGGGTCTGTGTCATACAGTTTTATTCATTCTTTCAACCACAAGAAAAAAGATGATCCCCCAAAATATAAAAACAAGCCTGGTCTTCTGTTATATTAAATAATGAGTTCAACCATTTAATATAAAACAACATACTTTTTTGGGTTTCTGTTAACAGGGCAAAACAGAAATTATTAATAGGAAAAAAAACTAAGTAAGATATTTCTTTTTTGGGACAGAATTCACCCTTATAACTCTCCCCTACCAGTAATGTCTTACCTGCTCTAATCTGTTCAAGGTTCAAGTTCACTACTACAAATGCAGACATTTTCCAGTTTTCATCATAAGATTTTTCTTTTAACATTGTTTTTAGGATGCTTTAAACAATTAGTTTCACAACTATTATTTCAAATTTATGTTTACAATTCATAGCCCACATTCAATAAGGTTATGGCTTTTACACTTTTTTGGATCACAGACCATTTACAATTTTAACAAGCACTCTCTCCAGAAAGACAAATAATTACATGTCCAGTTTTGCTAGCAATTCAGGGGTTTCAAGGCCCCACTGACACCTGTTTAGGATAAAAATCCTTGTAATAAAGAGATGAAATCAAACAACAGATTTGTATCTCAAAGGTTTAATATTAAAAAAATAGAGGAATCTATTTTAGGTATTGAACAAATTTTTTTTACGATTGACCAGGCAAAATTAAAATATTTACAAAGGAAGGAATTTTTGGTTTTAGTCTTAGCTAATCTTATAAGATTGTTAAGATTTATAAGAATATTAGCTAGTAAATGTATAATACATTAACTGGAGGAGTTAACGTTCATACTTGAGGGTAGAGTTTATCAGGATCTATCAGTGAAGAAAAACATATGCAAAAAAGGTAGTATTTTCTAGTACTACTGATATACCATGAACAGATCCTCAGATTCAGGTAGATCATTTGTAAGATGCCATCAGTAATCAATGTATGCAATATAGTTGCACATAGCTATCAAGAAGTCATTTTTGGTATGTGTTACAAACATGTACCCAAATAACCAAAGGACTATAATTCAAAATAAATGTTCATTCCTAGAGCAAATGCAATTAATAATGGCTTTTACCTTATAGTTAAAGGCTTACAATATATTTTAATACTTCAAGTCATTAAAGATTTGTTGACTTCAAAGTATGTTTGAAAGTATGTGAATTTTTAATATGAATTGGTAAGAAACAAAAGGTAATTATGGCAATGTCACCTTCTTAATCCAAAATTTAAAAAGCAAAATACATTTCACATATGAGAGTAAGTGGGTTCTTTTCTTTATTCAAGTAAGCATTTTGATTATAATACAAGATAATGGATAACCCATGTGACAAAGTATGGTCAAGTATGGTTTGGTGTAGCTTCCTTGTTTCTAGGATGATTTTCCAGGTGATTCTTCAGAATCTGACATCGATGCCCAACACAGGCTTTCTAATGGCAATGCATGAGTTCTAGAGAACTGCCTCTATCTTCTGATGCTGAGTGCCATTTTCTCCCACCCATTTTATCCTCCATTACTTATATAAAACCCCACTCTAAAATTCAACCCATGTTATAAAATTAACAAAATAAAAAATTAGTATATGTTTTCCCACAAGGATAAAATTAAGTCAGACTCAACTTAATCTTTCTTTTTCTATAACTTTGGAAGGATTTACATAATTGCTAAAGAGTCAGAGTAATACACAACACAAAATACGCAAAGAACCTTATCACTGGGTGTACATATGTTGAGAATTGCTAATGTATTCAAAAGCTTAATTTTCCTGGGATATCAATCCTCTACCAGACATTTCAGTTTACAAACAGAAGGTTGTGTTTTAATAAGTGGAAATACAGTACCTGATTTCACATAAAGTAACTGTGAGATCTTTTCTCACTAGTAAAGTGCTTAATTAAGAAACATTCTTCCACAACATAATTTAACTTGTCAAAGGCACAAAATGTCTTTGTCTCTCTCTCTCAGCAATAGTCTTTAAAATTACGGTATTAATCATTTAGATTTTATTTAATCGAAAAGCTTTACTGTTTTTTTCTCTCAGTAATAAAAAAAACTGCTTGAAGAAAAACATTTTTTATTTTCAAAACTTTGCCATAAACATACATACAACACTAAATTAGATCCCTTCATGAGCTGTCTGTATGCCATGAAGCACTTATGACAAAAAACATATGTAAGTTTTAGGGTAAAAGTTAACAAGGAATCATAATATCTTCCAAAAAAGGGGGACAGGGGAATCATTAAACTAAAAATCGTAGCTTTCATTTTATAAAAAATAGTTAGAATAATCTTCTTATAAATCTTTAATGCTTACAAAAGCAGGAAATACATTTAAAATAGTCTTTTTAACACAGATTCATTAGTACAATGTGGTTATGGTCAGAAAAATAACAACTAAAATGGCATTTCAGTAGTCTGCATTCTTTTCTCAGCAAATTCCACATAGAATTTAACCAATTTGCAATTCAAAATAAGATTTAACTGCCAACAAGGCCAGACTAGTTGTAATTAGCACCTGAATATCAAGCTCTGTTCCACTTAATATACTGTACTAAAATTTTAAATACAGTTCAATGATAGGTACTGATAACAATACTTGACTGCATGGTTACTGCCCATGACTACTACACTGCAGGTTAAAACATACTTTGGTCAGTAAATTAAAAAGATATAAATCAAATAACAAGGCCAGAAAACTTGTTTTAAGAATCAATTTCCTGACCTTAAGTAAACTTCAAATACATTAACAAGGCAAGGAAAATATAATCAACTATACAGAGAGTCTCTATTTTTTAATCATTTGGCATTTTATATTAATAATTTCCTTGTTTAAAATATTATTTTATACTCCTGTGCACTGATTATCATAGCTGTCTGAATTAAAATGAAACTACAGTTACCTTCCTAGAATGTCCAGTAGTGAATGCATTAGTTGCTTCTTTTGCACTTCCATGAAGATGGTCCTTCATCCTGTAATTTTTTCAATTTTGGACCAAGAAAGAACCACCAACCAAATCCAATAAAAACACAAATGATGGATTCTACATAATAACCATCCAGCGCTGTAACACATGAGCCACCAAGTTTTTTGCAAAGCTGTAAAAGTAAAATTAGAATACATATTTCACAATTTCAAAATGGAAATATTCAGCAATTTAGATGTTTTTACTTTTAATTTAAGGGATTAATAAAAAAATATTTTTGGAAGGTATTTTTATTATTATTATTATTTTTTTTTTTAAGTAATCCAGCATGGGTGTTGAACTCATAACCCAGAGACCAAGAGATCAAGCGTCATAGGGATTACCAACTGAACCAACCAGGCTCCCTTCAAAATATATTTTTGTTAAATCATTTCATCATTTTGTTCATTTCAAATGGTGAAATATGAGAATATGTCTTAATCTCTCTAATGCTCGAGAAGGATTAAAAATATTTTTCAGCTCTTGCTGTAAACAATACTCATTTTCCATTTTGAATATATTGCTTTTAGGGGCGCCTGAGTGGCTCAGTCGTTGAGCGTCTGCCTTCAGCTCAGGTCATGATCCCAGGGTCCTGGGATCGAGTCCCCACAATGGGCTCCCTGCTCTACGGGAAGCCTGCTTCTCCCTCTCCCATTCCCCCGCTTGTGTTCCCTCTCTTACTGTGTCTCCCTCTGTCAAATAAATAAATAAAATCTTAAAAAAAAAAAAAAAGAAAGAGAAGATATAGCTTTTCATATTTGGGAAATGTGTAGAAATTTCCAATGAATCTACTCTAGAAGTGGGCTAATGTTAATTTGAAATAATTTAACAATAGACTGCTAACCATTCAGGTTTAGCTACAATTGTTATATAAATAGTCAATGGAATTTCCCTTTTTTATCATTATAAAACTTAGCTGTTAATTATGCACTTGTTAGGTGCCTACTGTATAGGATCCTCAAGGTAAAGGGGAGAGAGACTGCTCTTCCCCTGCTGAGAAGCATCTTCAAGTGAGCTACTCTTACTGATTTAAGTGTTACAACCCTCAGTTCTGACAGGAAAAAAAAACAAACAAACAGATTTCTACACTAGAAACTATAGGGGGCACCTGGGTGGCTCAGTCGGTGAAGTGTCTGCCTTCAGCTCAGGTCATGATCCCAGGGGCCTGGGATGGAGCCCCGCATCGGGCTCCCTGCTCAGTGGGAAGCCTGCTTCTCCCTCTCCTGCTCCCCCTGCTTGTGCTCTCTGTGAAATAAATAAAATCTTAAAAAAAAAAAAAAAGAAGAAACTATGGGCAGATATGATTTTTTAAAAAGATACAGTACTTCTAGAGGCAAAATAAGAAAATTAATCTTTTTTTTTTAAGATTTTATTTTTTTAAGTAATTTCCACACCCAATGTGGGTCTCAAACATACAACCCCAAGATCAAGAGTGGCATGCTCCACAGACTGACCCAGCCAGGTTCCCCTGAAAATTAGCATCTTTTTTTTTTAAGATTTTATTTATTTGTCAGAGAAAGAGAGAGATAGCACAAGCAGGGGCAGCGGCAGGCAGAGGGAGAAGCAGGCTCCCCGCTAAGCAAAGAGCCTGATGTGGGACTCGATCCCAGGGCCCTGGGAACATGCCCTGAGCTGAAGGCAGATGCTTAACCAACTGAGCCACCCAGGCATCCCTGAAAATTGATATCTTAATACTAGCTTAATGTTATCTAAAATTACAACCTACTGGGGCACCTGGGTGGCTCAGTTGGTTGGGCGACTGCCTTTGGCTGGGGTCATGATCCCGGGATCGAGCCCCACGGTGGGCTCCCTGCTCTGCTTCTCCCTCTGCCCCCACCCTGCTCGAGCTCTCTCTCTCCCAAATAAATAGGTGGAATCTTTAAAAAAAATAAAAATAAATAAAATTACAACATACTTACCTCAACAGCATCAGGCGTTCGACAATTCTGGTTTGATGCTCCTACACACTCTTTCACTGTGAGGGGATCTACTAGCCAAAGAGCTACTGTAGAAGGCCAGTTTCCTCCCAGATTGGACACAGTATTTAAAAGGGTCATATATGTTCCTCCAATAAGTGGATCACTAACCTTTGCATTGAAAGCCATTATGGAAACATACATGCTGTACAATGTAACCTACAAGGAAAATATAAAACAACTTTACCATAATTAGATCTTATAAAAAAGAGTCTGAATTAAAAAGTCAAAATCATAAATCTGAAAATTAATTTTCATGACCCTTATTAAACTCAAGTCAACAAAGATATATTGAGCACCTATTATAGGCCAGGCCAGATCATGGCAATAAAAAGATGAATAAGACACAGTCTCGGGGCACCTGGGTGGCTCAGTTGTTAAGCGTCTGCCTTCCGCTCAGGTCATGATCCCAGGGTCCTGGGACAGAGTCCCACACTGGGCTCCCTGCTCCACGGGAAGCCTGCTTCTCCCTCTCCCACTCCCCCTGCTTGTGTTCCCTCTCTCGCTGTGTCTGTCAAATAAATAAATAAAATCCTAAAAAAAAAAAAGACACAGTCTCTCTGTATCCTTGAAGAACTTATTCTAGGCTGGGAAAACAAGGAATAAATAATTACGATGAAATGCAGTAAGTATTCAAAGTAGAAGTACACACATTATGCTACTGGAATCTAAATAAATGAGAGATTAATTCTACAGTAAGTAGTCAAGGAAAGCTCCATAGAGAAAATGACAAACAGGGTGGCATTGAAGGATGCATACAAGCAATTACTAAAACCCCATATTTGTATTGTCCCCAAATACATCCTGTGTGTGTATATATAAGTATATATGTGAATGAATATATATGTATTTTTTCTTTTACATATAAAGAATGATAACATTTCAAAACTTATGAGACAAACTGAACAGAAAAATCTCCTTAAGAGGCAAAAAGTACTTAAGAGGCAAGAATTAACCCTCCATTTAGAAACATGGAAACAAACCATGTTTCCCAAATCGCTTTCCTTTGAATACTGTTCCATGGGGCGTTCATAGGAAAAGGTATTCCAGGGGCGCCTGGGTAGCTCAGTCGTTAAGCGTCTGCCTTCGGCTCAGGTCATGATCCCAGGGTCCTGGGATTGAGTCCCACATCAGGCTCCCTGCTCAGCAGGAAGCCTGCTTCTCCCTCTCCTGCTCCCCCTGCTTGTGTTCCCTCTCTCGCTGTGTCTCTCTGTCAAACAAATAAATAAAATCTTAAAAAAAAAAAAAGAAAGAAAGAAAGAAAAGGGTATTCCAGAGTCAAAAAAGATTGAGAAACACTAAGTTACACAAAAAAATAAACAGGTCCCTTTCACTGTAGGCCTCTGAAAGCCTTTAGGATATAAACTCCTTAAGGACAGGGATTTTGGCATGATTTATTCAGTTATATTTTAGCACTTAGAATGGTTTCTGGCATGGAATAGGTGTCCAATTAGTATTTGTTGATGACTAAGATGCTACATAAAGAAGGGTTATGTCAGGTATCATTTCTCAAATTTACTTGGCCTTGTACAGTTTTTCCCAGAAAGCATCTGGCTGTCTGAGCGTCAACGGCTACACTTTAGAAAATTTTCTAATCAAATCCAAAGCCAAACAAAGATTTTTGGACTACTACACTGTAGTTTTCTTTTACTTACACAGATAATGAAACATTTATTAAGTTAAAGCACTTCTTTAAATATACAGTTAGTTGGACAGATCCATTATGGAGTTCTCCCAAATGATATAACTATATGTAAAAAATTATTGAGATTACTTGGTAGCCACATTTTTAGGTTTCAGTTAAAAACAAGTGAGGAGTTTGTAATTATAACTTGCAAAGAGTTTAAACTAGGTTCCATAGAAAAATCCAAAGTGACTCTTAGATACACATTTGTAATAACTGCACTCAAGTCCCAAATTTTACTGCTGGGTGTCTACAAGTTTACTTGAATCACTTGCCCCCAGAACACAACCCCATTCTGCAACAGCAGCTTAGGTGAGGCTAGGGATTACAAACAAAGCTAATAAAGAAAGAGAAGGCAGATTAAGACACAATTTTCAAAATCACAAAGAGTAAGTCTTAACTTTCAGTACAGAATGGAAACCAAAAACCTGGGATCTGTCGCCCAGGAGCCATCATTATTTCTCAAGACTTTCAGAAAGAAAAGGCATCGGGAATAGAAGAAATAAAGAACTCAAGTCTAGGGATGGACTGAGGAATACTTAGGAAGGGTAGAATTACAAGCTTTGGAATTAATTCTGTATATAACAAATACTGGTTGAATGAACGAAATAAATGAAATGAAGAAACTATGAATAGAGCTCAATAAATCAAAAGCCACAATGTTTAAAGTTCATTGTCAAATAATTTCTTCAGTATCAGACTCATGCTTAAGTCTTAAAATTTATTATCATTATTTCAAGGCAACTGTAGAAAAATGTCTTTTTTATTTTCCAAAAATAAAAGTTTACTTCTGAGAAAACCACAGCAAGCTTACCTGATGTAACGCATAACTCAGCAGCACTATAATATAGTAATATATAGGGAATCCTCCTTGATGTTCTACTTTGGGAGTCCACCAAACTAGTAGAGCATATTCTAATCCAAGCAATAATCTATAGAAAAAGAAAGAAACATGGAGTTGACGTCCATTTTAGGTTAAAAAATAACAACAAAACCGGAAATCTGTATGCCTACTATGTGAACGTAGCCTGTTATTTAAAACCTATTAGGAGGTTAAAAAGAGATAAAAGTGCATATAAATGATACTGAAGTTAAAGATGCTTTTCAAGTCTTTTTCCATATATACTTTACACAGTTATTAGTGATACTGATGAATGTTCCTCATTTAACCTTTCTTATTTAGTAAGGTTTTATTTCATTTTTACCTGTAGGGCATGGCTTTGTAAAATATGTTTAGTGGCTGGGGACCTGCAGTGTATTTGCTGATAATCAGAGGCAATATTATCTGCAAAGGAACCATTGGAACTGCCAGTAAGGCTAAATGTTCTTTGGGTACTCCCTCTTCTACCAATTTCAGTCCTGTTACTGCATCTGCTGCTGAAAAACCAATCTGCAATATAAAAACAAAAAAATATTTTAATTTGTGATTTACAAAATATTTTCCTCAAGCATATGTAAGTTCTCCAAGAACCTCAATCTCATTATTGATTTACGGCAGTTACAAGTAAATATATTATTCTATCTGGTACAACAATCAAGTTACAGAAGGCATACTTTGTCCTATGGTCTACTGACAATACTCAGTGAAAACAACTGAAAATTCAGCACTTTTAGGAACAGCAGATGGCTGTAATTACAACTAAATTTCAGAAAGTTCAATCTCTTACAATAAACAGTATTCAAATCCAAACTTACTGATTTCTATGTTTTAAGTTTTAAAAAGAGTCTTTAATTGACTCCAAATAAAATCTGGTTAAAATGAAGCATCACTGCCACATATACCCGTTTTTAATGATTTCTCACTGATCACAATAAAATTTCCAAAAATCGTCTTAACATTTCAAAAGTAATTTTGAGAAAACATTCTATCTGAAGGGTTAAATAAAATGAAAGGGAAGAAAAACTGTAGTTTAATTTTTAAAAACAAACAAAAAGGAGGATGCTAAAAGTAGTGAGTAAATGTTTGGGATGAAATAAGGTATTTAGAGAGTCTCAAAGTATCTCTCCATAAATTAGTTTTTAATTACAAAAGGAAAAATAGTAACTTTATAATGGGTTAACAAAGTAATCAAAGTTATCAACAGTTAATGGGATAAAGAGACATCATAAGGCTCCTCATGGAATTCCCCAAAGTCATCACTATATTACTTGGATGATATTCCTGACATATTTGCATTACCTGAACCTAAACATGAAGAAACATCAGACACACATAAATGGAAGGCCATTCTACAGAAAAATTTAAAACATCTAGGTCATGAAGGACAAAAAAAGGCTGATACCCACTAAATCCAATGTGTGATTCTGGACTGGATCCCTGACCAGGGAAGAGTAAAGTTATAAAGGCTGTTACTGGGACAACTGGTGAAATTTGGGTATAGGCTGTGATTAGGTAATAGTATTTTATCAATTAAAATTCTTATATTTTTGATTAAGTTGTGGATTGGAAAAGAAAACCCTTGTTCTTAGGAAATATATACTCAAGGTACTTATGGATAAAGGGGCATAATATGTACAAATACTCTAGTATTTCAGAAGAAATATGTAATAGAGCATAAATCTACAGAATACAGAAAGTGGAACTGTTAACAATTAGAGATTTGACATATGGGAATTCTTTCAACTATATAAGCAAATTTTCAGTAAGTGTGAAACTATATTTAAAAACATTCTTTAAAGAAATGGTAATAGTATGTACTTTAACTTCTTGGAATGGAGCCAAAGGGCAAATCTCACCACAGAAAAATTAAAGGCCAATGATATTTTACTTAAATCCACAAAAGAATTTCACTACTATTTCACCCATTCTCTGTAAAACTTAAACAGACAAACTGACTTCAACATTTACTTGATCTTAAAAGTGCCATAGTAGGAGATATTTGTAGACACAAAACACCCAAGATATATAAAAATTCTACAAATTAAAAAAAAAAAGCAGCTCTGGATATTTAAATGGCCAATAACCATAAGAAAAGATGCTCAACCGCTTTAATCATCAGGGATATGCAAATTATAACCACAATGAGATGCCACTACACACCCACCAGAAAGGCTAAATTTGAAAGGACAATATATGTCTTTCAAGGCTGTGAAGCAATTGGAACTCTCTTACACTGTTGGCAGTAGGGAAAGGGAAACAACCATTTTGGAAAACTGTGCAGCAGTATCTAATAAAACATTTCTTATGACCCTCAATTCTCTTCCTAGGTATTTACCCATCAGAAATGTGCATTCATGTTCACCAAAAGTAATGTACATGAATATTCATAGAAGTACTATTCATAATAGTCCAAAATTAGAAATAACTAAACATCTATTGTAGGATGGATGAATTATAGCATATGTATATATAGTGGAATATTATAAGCAATGAGATGAACAAACTATTGCTATGAGTAACAATATGGATAAATTATACAAATATAATGTTAAGTGAAAGAATAGAAGAGCCAGACATAAAAATGCATACTGGATATTCCATTTATTATAAGACTCAAAAGTAGAGAAAACTAATCTATGACATTAAAAGTTAGGAGAGATGTTACTTTTGGCAAGGTTTACTTTAAAAGGGGAACACAAGATTCTAGATTCTGTAACTGAAGCACCTCCTTATACATTGCTATCAACAGTATAATTGTAATCTTTTAAAAAGCAATTTGGCAATCATATTCACTGACCCACTAATTGCCTATTTAAGAATCTACTGAAAGGAAATACACAAAAATATTCACTAGTGCAGTTTTATAATTAAAAAATGTAAGCAAATATACAACAGAAAAATGAGTAAATTATAGCAAATCTATACACTGTGACAATTATATAGCTATTAAAGTATCTTTTCTTTTTTAAGTAGGCTCCACTCCCAGTATGGGGCCCAATGTGGGACTTGAACTCACGACCCTGAGATGGAGACCTGAGGTGAAATCAGCACTTAACTGACGGAGCCTAAAAAGTATGTTTCCAGAAATTATTTAATAATAAGGAATATGGAGTAGTAAGACAAAAATGAGTTTAAAATTATATATGGTATGATCCAATTCCACTTTTATTCACATGCATATCTGTATGTATATAAATATATAGTATTAATATTAATTTGTTGACTATAACTTATTAATTACATTTATATATATAAAGTGTGTATACACACACTCATACACATGTAACACGCACACACAAAGGGGAAAAAGAAGGCTGGAAGGAAATATACCAAAAGTGTTACCAATGATTACCTCTAAATGATGTAATTAGAGAATATTACTATCTTCTTTGAACCTTTCATTATTTCCTAAAGTTGAATCTTAAGTTTCTAAACTTTAACCTTCCCAATGTTTCCTTAAAATGTAACCCTATCATTAGAGAGGAAAAAAATTCACTATTTCAAAAACAATGAGGCTCTAATTTTTACCAATTTTTACTTCAGGGTAAAGATAGCTGTAAAGTATTTATAAAGATAGCTTTAGAGATATAATATGAAGCTCCTATAACGGATTTTAGATTTTTTTAAAAAGATTTTATTTATTTATTTGAGAGAGAGAGAGAGATCACAAGTAGGCAGAAAGGCAGAGGGAGAGGGAGGAGCAGGCTCCCTGCTGAGCACGGAGCCCAATGCGGACACTGGGATCATGACCTGAGCTGAAGGCAGACACTTAACCCACTGAGCCACCTGGGCACCCCTGGATTTTAGATTTTAGGAATACTAATTCCAACACTAGCAATCTCTTACTGTACTGAAATAAACTTACCTTTCCGCTAGCATAATATCTTTGAAATGTTTTTGGACTATAGAATTAGGACTTTTTTTTTTTAATTAGGACATCTTAATACAGAAAACATAAAGAATAAAATAAAAGTTACCAAAATCCCCATTTATTTATGGTATATTTCCTTCCAACATTAAAAAAAATAAGTCAACTGACTTTTAAATAGACTTCTAAAACTTAAATATTTCTGTATGTTTGTAAATCACTAAGTAAATAATTATAATACCTCTGACATTAAATGTACACTCATTATAACAGTACAGAGCTGTTCAAGGCATTCATTTCCATCCCAAGCATTAATATCATCCATTAAGTAAAATTTCACATTTATTAGAAGTTCTTCAAATGTGCTTAATTCTTTTCAAGATTCCAAGACGTTTTGGTTACTTTGAAATTATCACATCTTTTAAAACAAACTTAATAAACAGAAAATACCGTTTTTTATTGTTACATTCTAATAGTAGTGGAAAGGAACTTGTGATATGAAAAGGCAATGGAAGTATTCCATGATACTGGTAATTGTACCAGGGTAGTACATTTGCTTTATAAATATCTTACCTTTGCAGTTAGAATCAGAAGGCAAAATGTCAGAACTGCTGGCATTTTTATAATTGCAAAAAGCAACTTGTAAGTATCTGTGATCCCTTGGGTTTCTTCTTTTCCTACTGATACTTCTTTGTTTTCTTTTTTCAGAAGGGCAACTAGAGTTGTTGTTATCAAAAATACAGCTCCCCAGAAAAAAAGGAAATCTGAAATTAAAAATGTTAACATCTATAACCTTTGAAATGACATATCTGCATGGATACTTAATTTTGTATACAACTTTTCTTCCACTAAATCTGTTAAAAGATCAACACTTAGGTGCCTATCATGTTCAAGGCAACATACCAAGCATACTAGATGAACAAGACAGTCCTGCCTCTGTTGAACATATTATTACATAGACCAAAATAGACAGGGATATTTAACAAGGAAAAAGAAAAGGAAAATAGACATTTGTGGGTTGAATGAAACAAGCCTGTTGTGTCATTTTCTTCAAGGAAAGTGCTAAGGGTGACTGATGATTTTCATATCCCATAAGATCTATCAGTCATACTTTTTTTTTTAAGTTAGTTAGTTTATTTATTTATTTAAGTAATCTGCACACTGAACGTAGGACTCAAACTCACAACCCTTAGATCAGGAGTCACACGCTCTTCTCCATCAGTCATACTTCTTAAGCACATTAAGCCATTTCAGTTCTTTATTAAATTATAACTTAGGCAACAAACAGATGCTCATTTATATTAGATCTTCCAACTTTTATTTTTAAACTTTTTAATGTTTTTAATCTGTTTAGAATAGGCTTCAATAGTGTGACACAAGGAATTTCCTCATACTTGTACATGCACAATGGGGACACATGAAGAGTACTGTTTGGGTTGTTTCAGTGAAAGAGAGCTTGGCCATTAGCCATTTTTTTTTTTTAACAGATTAAGCACAGGGAGTGAATAATGTTCTGAAAGATTCTGTGCAATAACTAAAAATAATAGTAATATTAGAGGCTCCACTTATTAGGTGTACATCATGTTCATAAGTGTGCTAAGCATTTTATATACGCATATCTCCTTTACTACAAACAATCCAATAGATTAATACTAAGCCCCAATTTACAGATAAAGAAATAGCCTTAGGTTACATTGCCTGAAGCTACATTCTAAGTCAGTGGTAAAATTGTGATTTCACACCTTTATACAACTAATTTCAAAGCCTATATCTCTTTAACCACCCTGAGAAATGTATCTTAGTTTGCCACTACAAAGCTTATTGGATAACCCTGTCTTAGTTTCTTCACCTGTAAAATAAGAGGACTTGGCTAGAAAATCCCAGATGCTTGCTAGTTCTAACATTCTAGAATTGTACTCAGTTTTATATGTGTTTACTTTTCATCCTACTGCTCGTGTAGTACGACTAACTGTTCATGGAGCCTATTCAATACGTTTTTTCAAAAACAAGTAGAGCGAGCATTCTACTAGAGTCAGGGTTTTTCCTCTGTATTTGGTCTTGCTCTGCCGCTGTGCTAACTCAAGCTAACTGCTGTGTTCACTACAGCTTGAACCTCACTTACAATGGAGGTATATAGAATTATTTGTTTAGACCAATTTCACCCTACTATTTATTTTTTTTTTTAGATTTTATTTTTAAGTAATCTCTACACCCAACATGGGGCTTGAACTTACAACCCCAAGATCAAGAGCTGCATGCTCTACCAAATGAACCAGCCAGATGCCCCTCATCTTACTGTTTAAATGCTTCTTTTATTTGTGTTATCTCATTGGATTTTCATAGCAAACATGTGAAACAGGCAAAGCAGGTATTATTACTATGTAAGTAGACGTAAGGAAAAGCAGCTCAGGATATTTAAATCTTTGTCAAAGAACAAATAATTAAGAGGCAGAATTTGAACCTAACTCTTCTGAATTTGGGTTTCATATTCTTTCCATTATTTCATAGTGCCTATATAATGATTTTTTTAAGTTAACGTTGACATAAGAATCTACTAGTATTGGCTAATTATTTAGCCTCCAAAAGCCTAGCCAAAACCAAGTCTCTGCTATTCAAATTATGCAAATTAAAGAAGCTCAAAGTCTTTAAACACGTATGGAAATTTGTATTCTGGAGTGATTTCTTTTCTCCACCATGAGAAATCTATAATTATTTTTTTTATATTAATTTTAGTTATGAAAAGAAAAACATGAAACATTCTTAAACACAAAGGTATCCATTTCAAAAAATGCAGTAATATATACAAGTCTTATGCTTAAGGTTCATCAAAATACGGGCTCCTGGGTGGCTCAGTCGTTAAGCGTCTGCCTTCGGCTCAGGTCGTGATCCCAGGGTCCTGGGATCCAGCCCCTCATGGGGCTCCCTGCTCAGCGGGAAGCCTGCTTCTCCCTCTCCCACTCCCCCTGCTTGTGTTCCTTCTCTTGCTTTGTCTCTCCCTGTCAAATAAATAAATAAAATCTTAAAAAAAAAGGTTCATCAAAATAACAATTTCTACTTTATGTTAATGTAGTGTTTTGCAATCTGGTTCAAAAGGAATGAACAATTTAAGATTATTCTTTTAAATGAGGCTACTTTTCATTATTTTTGCATTATTAATTCTGTGAAGAGTACTGTTTGGGTTGTTTCAGTGAAGGGTACTGTTTGGGTTGTCACAGTGAACTCTGACAAATAATGACTTGTTTGTGGTATTTCATTTACAATAATCTCATTCAGAAAATTTTTGTTCATCATTTGGTTTAAATTAGAGATGTAAGAAACCCTGAGGGGCACCTGGGTGGCTCACTCAATTAAGAGTCTGACTCCTGATCTCAACTCAGGTCTTGATCTCAGGGTCTTGAGTTTAAGCTCCATCTTGGGCTCCACACTGGGCATAGAGCCTACTTAAAAAAAAAAAAAAAAAAAAGGAACTAAAGAAACCCTGAAAAAAAAAAACTATGTTACTTTCACTGTCACTAGAAATTTCAATTAATGGTCTCTAATTAAATGTTAAGTGAAAATTAATTAAAGCTTTTTTATTTTAATTTTAAGTTATATACTACTTCAGTTCCAGTTCACTAAGCAAAACATCTTTAAGTTTGCTTTAGTATATTTTCCCAATTTTCATGAACAAAATCTTTTTTTTTTTAATATTTTATTTATTTATTTGAGAGAGAGAGAATGAGAGAGAGAGAGCACGAGAGGGAAGAGGGTCAGAGGGAGAAGCAGACTCCCTGCTCAGCAGGGAGCCCGATGCGGGACTCGATCCCGGGACTCCAGGATCATGACCTGAGCCGAAGGCAGTCGCTTAACCAACTGAGCCACCCAGGCGCCCCATGAACAAAATCTTCATCTAGAATCTAAACTCCAATGCCAGGAGAAAAATGTAAGAACAAGTTAAACAGATTTCAATACTGTTTGCAGATAAGATTATTTCTAATTTCTTTGTGCTCTTTGGACAAAGTTAACAGTACACATAAAAGAAGGAAGGAGTGACAATGCATCACTTCAGAGCCCTAATTCAAACCCACACAAAGAGAATGAAGCTAATAGCTCAGAAAAAGAGGCTTAGCCACTGCAGAAAATATAGTTTTATGAACACAATTACCATAAATAGTAATAACCATTAGACTGCTGTTATTATTTATTAACACTGCTTTGATGTTAGAGAACATCCATAGTCTGATATACCAACCATTGTAAAGATATTGTTACCAAAAATGATCTAAGTATTTCACTACTAACATTTTGGTTAATTTTGATTTATGTGTTTCATCTGTAAAAGCAATATGATATGTGTGTGTGTGTATATGTGTGTGTATATATACGTGTGCGTGTGTGTGTATACATATATATAGTTAAGACGTCAAAGCTGATGTGCAAGTTTCATAAACATGATTTTTAGGCAAAGACCATACGTCAAACTAAATATTCATAAGTGGCTACTAGATCTTATCTAGTGCTCCCATGAATGCAAAATTTTAAGAGCATGTGCCAATTCACCAGTAACCAAGATATAATAGCTAGCACCTGAGTGCCTATCATGTCAAAGCAAAACATGGGACAGTGTAATAAATTTCACTCTCCAAGACAAGTATTATTATTCCTACTTTACACACAATGAAACAGTATTACAGTTCAGAAAATGCCAGAGGTGAGTCTAAACTCGGATCTGATCCTAAAGCAATAATGTTTTCCATTTTACTACCAAGATGCTCAGATATACCTGTCTACAGCAAGTAGGCTCTCTTTCCTATCAACCAGATATGCCTGAGAAGAGACCCATTTTAGCTCCAACCACACAAAGTCTGGAACACAGATACTTCAGCATATGTGTACTCCCCTTCCCCACTTCCATCTACCCATATGGTAGTATGGCAAAGGGTATGCAAACAAATAGGATAAATAAACATGGCGCATCTTCTTAAAGAGTTCATTTTACTCAATAGTTTAGAGGGGAGCCTTTTTAATGAAAAAAATATATACATTACAGGGAAGGCAAAATTTCCAAGAATTTTTTAAGATAAAACATCAGATTTCAAAAAGCTTTCATGCTTTTAAGGCTTTGGACTAGGTCCCCAGACCCTTGGACTAGGTGTAGGTTCACTCTCTGCCACCATCAGAAAAGACAGAAGATTTAAGAACCATTGTCTGATATCCTTGGCTCAGATCAAATTCTCTCTCCCTGGAACTCTCACACTATGGAAATGAACTTTAGTCTTTCAGAAGTCAGTGGCAGGGAAGCAAACTTCCAGTTTGTTCTAAATGTCAGGCCTTCCTTTCGCCATCTTGCTTTTGGCACAGCAATCTATTTCACAAGTTAGAGCATGAAGGGACTTTAGACACCCACTATCCAGTCTGACACTCACTTTCACCGTGGAGGAAACTGAAATAGAAATAGTGTGATTGGCCCTGGGTCACTGGCTGAATCTTAAAAGAAACAGACTTTTCTGTGCCACAAATCTCTCTCTGAAGCATTTACTCAAAATATCCACGCTGTTGTACAGCCCTCACAGAAAATGCTATTTGACTATACAATATATATAGTCACATCTGATCTGGGGATTAGGATGTTAAAAGATAGCATATAATGAGAAAATCAAGTAAATATAAAGCAAATTTTGAAATCTTCCTAATTCCTTAGGAAGATAAAGCCATGTTTGAGATCACATACCTTTTCTCTTTTTTTTTTTAAACATTTTATTTATCTGACACAGAAAGACAGCGAGAGAGGGAACACAAGCAGGGGGAGTGGGAAAGGGAGAAGCAGGCCTCCCGCTGAGCAGGGAGCCTGATGCGGGGCTCGATCCCAGGACCCTAAGATCATGACCTGAGCCGAAGGCAGTCGCCCAGCCAACTGAGCCACCCAGGTGCCCCGAGATTACATACCTTTTCATTAACTCCAACAATGTTAGGTTTTCCTCTGGGGTAGAAGAGATTGTTTCTTCAATCAAGGCCTGGATTAAGCAGCTATCTTACTATTAAGGACCATCTTGTCCCAAAATTTGGGCTCAAACTCAGCCCAAGATGCAAGGTTGAGAAGCCAACAGATTTAGTGCTCCCACCTCATGCTAACTCTGCACCTCTTATCACTGAATGGATGGAAGTAAATCACTCTTTTAATTTTTTAAAATATGTGCTGGCCAGGCACAAAATCCTAAAATGGATGTTAATTAAAATATTAAACATATATCTCTACTCTGATGCTATGATAGGTTCTTGCATTCAGCTTTTATATAACCTATATCCTGACACCACTAAATTTTTTGTAAGCTGAATTTAGACTTTTATAAAACAGCAGACAATGAACACTCCAAACTACCACATGAAGATGAAGAGTACATCAGAAGAGCTAACATGAAAAATAATAACATCAAATGCTGACAAGGATGCAGAGAAACTGGATCATTCATATATTTCTGATAGGAAGATAAAATGGTATATTCATTTCATTCTGGAAAAAAGTTTGGCAGTTCCTTTTTAAAACTAAAAATGGACTTACCAGAAACCAGCCATTGCATACTTGGGCATTCATCTCAGAGAAATGAAGACTTATTTTCACATAAAAATAGCCAAAACCTGGAAACTACTCAGATCCCCTTCAATGGAAAAGTGGTGAAATAAACCATGGTATGTGTAAGAAATGGAATCCTTCTCAGCAATAAAAAGCAAGAAATCATTGATAGATGCAACAAACCTGGATGAACCTCAAAGAAATTATGCTAACTGAAAAGAGCTAATCCCTAAAGGATACATATGCATGATTTCATTCCTGTTAACATTTCTGAAATAACATAATTGTAAAGATGGTAAAGAGATTCGTAGCTGCCAGAGGTTAGGGATGGAGAGGAGGAAATGGGTATAGCTATAAACAGGCCACAATAAAAAAAGGAGTCTTGTGGTGATGGTACAGTTGAGTATCATCATTGTGGTAATGATGATTATACAAGGCTACACATGTGATGAAATTACATACAGTTACTTACACCCGCACACACACACACAAACACAAATGAGTACATGTATAATTGGTGAAATCTGAGTAATGGTATGAATTGTACCAATGTCAATTTCTTGGTTTTGAGATTGAACTATACTTATGTAAGAGGTTAACAGTGGAGGAGCCTGGGGAAGGGTGCATGGGGTTTCACTAAACATTTCTCTGCCCTACTGTGAATCTATAATTATTTTAAAATAAAAAGTTAAAAAAAATTAATGGGAAATTTAAGAATGTACAAGTTCTTTTTTTTTTTTTTTAGAACACAAAAATTCTAAAACTGTGCTAGGAATAAGAAATGTAGGTCTCAAATGTAAGATAATATCAAGCAACCAAAAAAGATAGAAATCTTTAGGTATGTTGAAATCACCCATTCTGTAGCTTCAATTGATCACCACTGGACTTCAGCCAGCAAGGACTGTGTTCAAAAGTGAGGGGAAAGAATGAAATTAAAAAAAAAAAAAAATTCTTAGACAACCCTAAACCAAGGAATAGAAATGGTGGAAGAGAACATCTTGCTTTTTGAATGTGCGCCCCATCCATAAAAAAAGTTATAGCATGCACACTCATGTATAAATTATATACTTAGGATCTCCTATACTAATATAGTATATACAATGTAAAATATAAACCCCAAATTTAAAAATATGAAGTAATTTTTTAAAAGAATGAAATTAAAGAACACATATGGGGCACCTTGCTGGCTCAATCGGTAGAGCATGTGACTCTTCATTGCAGGGTTGTGAGTTTGAGTCCTACACTGGGTGCAGAAATTACTTAAAATTATTATCTTTAAAAAATATATAAAGAACATTATAAAATACCAGATTTATTCAAAATTGTTTCTTAAAAAAATAGATGAAATCAGAGGTTTTATATTCTTTATTTCTAATTTTCTAGGAACAGAACATCTCCTTTTATAAGGTAAGTCTATTTCGCTTTCTCAAATTATAGTTTTCAGGAACACTATAAATGAAAGTAGGAGACTGCCTGTAATTAGAGAGGTTCTATAATTCTATCATTGATAAATTTATAATAAAGGCTAATTCAATTGGCCTCTACATAAATTTCAATAAAAGCAGAAGTGAAATTCAGAGTAAAATATATGCCAAATAAAATCAAGTAATTTTTTGGTTTAGAGTATATTTTATAAGTTGACTTTTCCAAACAAAAGCAATCTCACATTTCCTTACTGGGCAAAGAAAGCACTTAGTACCATTTCTCCTTCACTTTGTTTTAAAAAGAAAAAAAGGCTTTAAGACCTTCTTTTCTGGGGTGTGGGCTCCAGTTTTTAATATCTAATCCTTCCTGAATCTACTAGCCCCAGTATTCCTCTACTTATCTCACTTTACTACCAGGGTCCCAATATTTGAAAATAAGTTCAAATTTGCTCCATTTGTGTGTATGGAGATGTAAGATCCACCAGATTTATGAACCTGTCCCATTCAAGGCAAAAAGATAGCTAAATTCAAGGATTTTTATATCACATACTTTGTATGATATTTACCCAGAGATTGGCTTTTAAAGTAACGGATTGGTTTTTTTTTATTTTTATAAAGACTCCTAGGGGCGCCTGGGTGGCTCAGTCGTTAAGCGTCTGCCTTTGGCTCAGGTCATGATCACAGGGTCCCGGGATTGAGCCCCGCATCGGGCTCCCTGCTCAGCGCGAAGCCTGCTTCTCCTTCTCCCACTCCCCTTGCTTGTGTTCCCTCTCTCGCTGTGTCTCTGTCAAATAAATAAATAAAATCTTAAAAAAAAAAAGACTCCTAAAATTATTATACAGTAAAACTAAATTTTTTTTTGGTTTACAGTTCTATGAACTTTAACACATGTATAAATTTCAAATCACCACCACCATAATCAAGATACAGAACAGTTCCATCACTCCCCAAGACTCCCTCATGCTATCATCCACTTAAACTCACCTTCTCCTCATCCAATCTCTAGCAACTGCCCATCTGTTACAATTTTACCTCTATAATTTTACCTTCGGAGAATGCAGGAGGATGTTTTAAGTTTAGATGTACATGCTAAAAGATGTATTACAGCCTATTTAAAAGTAACTGGTCTATCTAGAAATGGGTCAGTTAGTCCTGGCCACATTCTAAATAGTATTTCTGGTCACACAAAATATACTGAATCCTGCTTCAGAAAGCACGACAAAGAAATTTGTCTCTAAGTAAGAATTAATTGGTCCTGCTCTCTTCCTAGTTCTAAGAATATCTTACAAATACTGTTTTAACTATATTCATTGCCAGTTTGATTAGCTTTTCTTTCACCATCAGTTTTTTTCAAAATACTTCTTTTTCTGATTGACTCTTATATGTTCATGCCTATCTATATGGTAAACTAATTCTTAAGCTCTAATATGTTTAGCCCTCTTCTCCAGTATCAGATCTAACCTGCCCCAACCCAAATACCCTGGTCCTTATCCCAATCACTTCTATTCATTATTGTTATCACTGCTTCTAGAGGAGTAGGCCTCAATTACCAGTTCACAGATTGGATCTAAAGACATATTTCATGTGAGTCCAATAAATGTTTTTAAAATTATAAAATAAACAAAGAAGGAAGCTCTAGCTTCTCTTGAATACCAGTAAGATTTGGCAATCCTAAGATCCTACTGTCACAAGACAACAATTTATTGAAAATTGAAGCTCCCCACCTTTAGATGGGCATGAGTTTTTCAGGTCACTACTGTCCCCTCCAAACCCTACAGTCCTGTACCAATTCACTTGATTAATTTACACTGTCCATCTACCCAGTCCATCATTTTGGTCTGCAAAGTCCCATTATAAATTCCTTTGGAGCAGAGAATTCTCAAATTTTAACACCTATCACATGGCTAGCACCAAACAGGCACTGAGTGAATAAATGCCACAGGTCACTTAAAAAACAAAACAAAATTTTTTTTTTGTCATTTCTATGCCATTAGGCAGTCCAGAAGTGGGCTGATGTTTTTAGACATCAGCAGTTAGAGTGCTACTTTTCTCTGGTAGAAAAGCCCAAACAGCACAAATTATATTTAGGTTTCAAGGTTTTCCCTGAGGTTTTTCCTAGTTTCCTACCAACTGTTAGAAAGACACTAGTAGGTCTTTTGTAAAATAAAGTGTGGATACTCTGCTTTATGCCATTTTAGCTTACAAGTTTTCTAAGAATGATCTACATTCAGATAGTGGGGGGAATCCTGTATCTCTACCTCCAACTAGGCATCTGACCTCAGTTTCTTCATCTATAAGAATGAACTGAGATGGTTGGGGCACTTGGGTGGCTCAGCTGGTTGGGTGTCCGACTCTTGATTTGGCTTGGGTTATGATCTTGGGGTGATCGGATCAAGCCCGATGATATGCTTCACACTCAGTGGGGAATCTGTTTGAGATTCTCTCTCTCCCTCTCCCTCTGACCCCCCCCCCGCCTGTGTGTGTGTGCACGCTTGCTCGCTCTCTCTAAATAAATAAATAAAATCTTTAAAAAGAATGAATTGAGATGGTAACTAGACTTATTGTGGTGACCACTCTGTATTGTACACAAAAACTGAATTATGTTGTACACCTGAAACTAATACTGTTATATACCAATTTTACCTCAATTAAAAAAAAATCAGCTCCCAAAAATACAAATCAGAATCTAAATTATAAAAAAAAGAAGGAATATATTATCTTTCCAAGTCATAAAACTATGTTCTAATATCTGTGTTCTTCTAGGTTACTTTCATCATCTCTTGCAGCTCAAAAGGTTGTCTCTTTTTGCTCCTAAAGATCCTTGAAAACCAAAGGGGGCAGGACGGAAAAAGCTCCCTTCTGAGTTCAGGACTGCCTTGGATCCCTGAAGCACCAAAAAGCCAATCTCAGGACAATCAAGGTTTTGTTTCTAAGGGATTTTTCCCATCTTGTCCTTCATGTTCTAAATTTATTATTTAGATTACTGCTTTGTAAATGGCAAAAACTGTCTTTTCTCAATATATTCCATTTCTATTTATCTGTAACTCAAAACAAAGTGTTAATCAGAGAATATATTTTACAATTCTAAAATATGTCATAATTCATATTTATAATTCATAATTAGGCTTTTAATTTTCTGATTTTCTAAACATCTGCCTCAGTGTTTTGGCTCTTCTTTTACTACCTAAGCAATTTTATTTCCTTCATCATTCTTTCTGTGCTCTTAAAATTCCTAAAAACTGCTGTTTTTTTTCTTTCTTTTTTTTTGTTATACTGCTACTAAGTTGCAGAAAGATCGAAGCTATAAATATGATATGTACAATCAGAAAGAGAACGAAAACTCTTCAACTCTTAACTTACTAAAATGTTTGAATTAAAACCAAAACACAGAAAAAATTAAATACTAAGCTATTTTTACAATTTCCTAGAAACAAAGTTCAAATTCCACAGAACAGCTATTCAAAATAACAAATCAGTGTAAGTAAAAATCCAATGCGGCACAATTTTGATCTTCCCATTGGGGAACAGCTGTGGCTACGAAAGGATATAATTAACATGGCTCCTGAATGTATAATGGCTGTGGAATGATGTTTTATCAATCACTCTTGTACTTAGAGAAAGCTCTAATTTACCTAGTTAGTAATTTAGTTTCCACAACCTCTTAAATCTTGACATCTCTTCTGAGGCTTTCCTATGTTAAGTAATACACCATTTCATTAGTCCTTCCTGGTGACATGAACAGTTCCAGTACAAAATGAAAAAATGCATAAAAAGCAATAAGGTGCTAATACGATGCATTCACAAAATATTTCTAGGCAGAGAATTATCTATAGAGCAGGAGTGGGACCCCAGAATACTTCAAGACCAATCTGTTTAAATGCAAAGCAGTATCTCGCAACCATTTTCGGCCCCAACCCAATTAAAGAAAAGTATAATTATCATTTCATCAGTAATAGTAGCTCACTAACAGTTTGAGGAGGTAGAAAAGGGGATCTCTTACAGGGCGTAGGGGTATGGAGGAGGTAAGATTTCAAGAGATAAGTAGTGCAGTTGTGAATCCCTCCATCCTCCACACTCCCCAAATATTATTATATAATCCTTATACTTCCCTCACTACACAACTACCCCTGACATTTATCCTGTCTGGAATCCCCAACCTAGTACTGGGAAGATGAGAGAAAGCTGAACTGCTTACATTTCAAGAGAATCACTTAAATTCATCATCATTATCAAAATGAAGAATTCTACCATTTTCCTGTTGTTGGTTATTCCTGATATTGCTAATTTTACTTCTGTTTCCTAATTGTTAGGAAAGCTTAAAACAAAAACTCAGAAAACCTTCCAAGGACATGTATTTTACTTATTCAGAAAAAGGGGAAATTTTGTAGAACTTACACAAAATTGCTTACCAGATAAACTTCAAACTCTTTCTCACAGCAATTCAAGAAAATCTTACTAATTGGGTCACAACTTTTCTTTCCTCACTATTTCCCAAACCCGGTCCCCACATTACTGCTTCAGGCGCTCTGAACACAGTAGGTACTGTCCTGTACCTTTTTGTACTTTGCAGCTTCAGTGCACTTTCACCTGGTGGTGTGCTTTCTGGAATTCCACTTAGCCACTTCATGGAATTTTATAATTCAGCAAGGTGAAATGTTATCTGCAGTGTGAAGCCTGACTCTCACAAGCTAACAACCCTGAGCTCCCCATGAATGTTCATTTCTCCTATTACTTGTGGGTTGGACTCTGCTTTATTCATAGGAGGCCCTTAGAACTCTGTCACTTGGCCAACTCATTAATGCTGAATAAATTAATCCTATTCTATTCACCAGAAGGCTAGAAGAGGACTCTTGGTATATCAGTAGAGGCAGAAATGAACCAGAAAGCATGGAACTAGAAATCTCAATCCAATAAAAGGAAAATGTAAGAAGCCACAGGAGTCAGGTTGGATTCATTCCTTCACACTAGCCAGACTTTTAAAAAATGTGCATCTATGTATTAAGCAAATGTCAACAGCTCCCTAGACTGAGAGTTTTGTTTGCCATTACACAACGTTATTGGATGAGCTGCCTCTCCCTGCTCATTGCAGGGTACTCATCAATTATGCCTGCTCTCCTGTACTCATTCTGGCTGAAGCTCATTTTAGCAGAAAACTTAACCTCGGGGAATCTCCCTCAAAATAATTTCCAGCAAATTAAATTATGAGATTGCCTCCAACGTCACGCACTCTGTCAAAAGGATTCATAAACGTAAAATAAACCTAACCGCATAATAGTTTAAATACACTACCTGAGAGAGTAACGATTCCCCTGGGTTGAGGCTGAAACCGCAAATATTTGTTACAAAAGTCCGCAGATTCAAGGGCCAAAAACAAAACATTGCCCAAAAAGTAGCCCGCTGTCTGGCCCACTGAATTGCAAGTAGAAGCATAACCCACGTTTTCCCGGGATAACATTGTTAACGCCCAACCATCCACAGCGATGTCCTGAGTGGCGGCCAGGAATTCAAACAAAAAGAATGTCACAGTGAGAGCAATCACATCGGGGGTTCTACCATCAGTGTTCCCGAGCAATCGGTCCACTTGAGTGGATAAATATATCATGAACAGTCCCAGTATATACTGTGTAGGGACAAGCCAAGATTTGCGACGACCAAAGTTCCTAAAGTAAACTGCATCAACCAACGGGGCCCAGAGCAATTTGAGACTGAAGGGCCAAAAGACCAAACTGAAGAAAGCTTGATCTGTATAGCTAACATTTTTGCTCTGCAAAATGAGTGGGATGCTTCCCGCCAGGCCCAGTGGAATGCCCTGAAGCACGTAAAGAAAAAGCAACAGCAAAATGCTGCTTAATTCGGCCCGGCAACTCCGTGGGGCTTTTGAGAAGTCACCAGTGGCGGTATCCCGCAGAGCTTCTTTGTCCCCTTCCCCGCCCACCAATTCCTGGTGACTGTCATCCCAGCCGCCTGGCAGCAGAGGACCGCTCTTCATATCCAGAGGGTGGTTGAAAGTCCCTGGTCGTCGTTGCCGACTGTTGTCCTTGTGGGAGATGGTGGGTGACATATCAGAGACGATGCAGAGCCCCGTCTGTGGGGTGCCGGGGCTGAGCGTCTTGGATCCGCCTAGTCCCAGGTCCAAGGCTATCGCTCTGGACCAGGGTCTCGATGGTACAGGGAGGAGGAGGACAGGGCAAGGGGTGATAAGGGCACTTCTTACAGTGGCCCGGAGAGCTGAAGCCGGGAGTCAGTCCCCTGGCTGGAGGCTCAGGCGATGCCCAGATAGGCGCCCCTTGGAGTGGCGTCAAGGAGCCTGAAGGAGCCCCCCGGGCAGCCGCGCCGGGCTCGGGGCTGGAGGAGAGGGCCGTGGTGCTACGATGGAAACGGGCCCTTGGCTGCGGCGAGACCGAACGGCCAGTCTCCCGACCCACCTCCAGTTCTCGCCGCCACCACTGCAACAGCACTTTCTCCACAGGACTCCAGAGAGACCAGATAACTTCCTGCCTCGCGCCTCAGGAAGTGGTCCTAGACTCAAATGAGTCCTGTCCCCGCCTCCAGAGCAAGCCAATCAGGGCATGCTTCCGAGGCCGAGTTCGGAAACAACGCTTGGTAGGAACCCGCAACTCCGGCGACCAGGACCTCATGGGAGGATTAACGCGGGAGCACCATGCGGCCTGGGCGGGGCGCCGCGCGAGCTCTGTCTCTATGAGCGCATGCGGCCGTCTGGAAAGCGTGGGCCTCGGTAATTGGGCCCGCGCGGCCACGTGAGGGCTGTTTGAGGCAGGCCTGTGCAGGTGGCCGAGTGAGCACACCGTCGAGCCTCTGAAGGTGGGGGCTGCTGTGCTAGCGCTTGTCGCTAGCCTGGGGTAGGGCAATGCTCGGGGCCAGGAATTGTGTGATGCCCCTGCTTGGGTGGGCCAGACAGAAACGGGGAGGAGAAGAGTTGAAGTTTACGCAGTGTCTTTATCAGCAGGCAAGGGTGCCCCCCAAAAGGTAGTAAGAGACCTGGTTAAATGGAGAAATGCGTGTCTCAACAGTGCCTGCTTTTTTATGGAATGATTGAAACTGCTCAGAGGTGCGAGATTTCTCTGTAGTCCGTTTTTTTTCCAGTGTGGTGGAAGAAATGTAGTGGAACTGGGATCTGGGTAACTAACTCGTTACATTGGGTGGATTGGAATCATAAGATTCCTTCCCTCCCTCTTATTGTTGATAAAAGGGCTTGTAAGAGCCAAATATTAAAGTTTTGTTTCATGTTAACTCGATATATATGCAGTATTGAGATGATAAGAGAAAATAACCTTAGGGAACCAATAGCATTAATTGTATAGGAAATACCTATAAAGTTTTACATATGTTTATTTATATTACATACTATTTTCCAGTGGATAGCGGATACTGAAAACAACTTATGCTTAAAAGTTAAACATACCAAACCTCACACCATTTAAAAGATAAAATATGTTATCGCTGGCCTCTCCCAAATAGTCAAATGTTGCAATAACTTCTCCATCTCAAAATTTAAGAAGGAAAAGGTTGGTTTCCTGAAGATGGACATTAAAATTTGAATAAAAAGTTAACACATTTATGGGGCACCTGGGTCGGTGAGTGGTTAAGCATCCAACTCTTGATTCCTGCTGTGGTCATGATCTCAGGGTAGTGAGATCAAGCCCCCTGTGGGGCTCCACACTCAGTGGGGCGTCTTCTCAAGATTCTCTCTTTGCCTGTTCTACTCCCCTACTGGTGTGTGCACTGTCTCTCTCAAATAAATAAACAAATCTCAAAAAAAGTTACACTGTTAATTCTTTCTTTTTCTTTCCTTCCTTCCTTCTTCCCTCCCTCCCTCCCTTCCTTCCTTCCTTCCTTTTTGAGAGAGAGAGAGCAAGTGGTGGAGAGGTGCAGAGGGGGAGAGAGAATTTTAAGCTGGCTCCAGGCCAGCAGGGCCTGATCTCATGACCCCGAGATCATGACCTGAGCTGAAATCAAGAATCTGGTGCTTAACTGAGCCACCCCAGTGGCCCTGAACCTTCATTCTTTAAAGAATGGCTTCAAAGTCCACAAACTTGCTGAAAGGTTTTTTTAAAGTACATAGGCATGGTAAGTTTTAGTAAATACTTGTTGAATGATGTATTATATATTAGAAAGTTTACTACGGAGCTATGTAAGTGGAAATTATTTTTATTTCACAACTCATTACAAATTATTCATTCTGTCTCATCCACTTAAATATTGTAAAATAGATTTTTCTGTATTCTTCATCTTGCCCTAGGATCTTTGGGGTAGTCACGATTAAATTCCATTCCATTTTTATATAATTAGAGAATTTTATATAAATAGAGAATTAGAGAAGAAAAATAAGTTCCATTATTTTTGAAAATACGATGTATTGGCAAACTGAATCTTTGCTTTTCCAAATGTTGTTGTTGACTTACAGCTTTCATTATTACTATTAAGAAATTTTCATCAGATTTTGTTTATTTGTAAGTAGCTTGTTCTGTCTGGTGTTTGTAAGGTTTTTTTTTCCCTCTAATTTCTAGATATGTCCTTATTTTTTAAAATCTTAATCCTTCTTGGGTATATTTATCATCTATTGTTGGGTTACATATTATTCCAAAATTTAGCACCTTAAAACAATGATCATTTTATCTCATAATTGCTACTGGTCAGGAATTCAGATATGGCTTAGCTGGATGGTTCTGGCTAAGTATCTCCAATGAGGTTGCAGTGAAGATGTGAGCGGGGGCTTTAGTCATCTGAATGCTTGGCTGGAGCTGGAGGATCCACTTCCAACATGGCTCAATCACATGGATGTTGGCAGGAGGCCTCAGTTCCTTGTTATGTGAGTCTCTGTAGAGCTGCTTAGGTGTCTTTCTGAAATGGCAACTGGCTTCCCTCAGAGCAAGTGCTTTATGGGAAAGAACAAGGAAGAAGTTACAATGCTTTTAAGATACAGTGTCAAGAGTCACATACTTCATCATATTCTATTAATCACAGGCAAGTCACTAAGTCCATCATACCCTCAAGGGAAGGAGAATAAAGTTTTACTTCTTGAAGGGAGGAATATCAAAGAACTTGTAGATATACTTTAAAATTGTCATACTGGGAATCAGTGAACCATGTCAATCTTTTCTCAAGGTCAGGGAAGTATTCTTCTATTATTTTAAGAATTACATGTAATTTTTATTTCTATGCAGATTTTAAAGGGTTTTTAAATTGAGAAGTTCTCATGAAGGAAATGGTGCAGCTCTGGCTAAACTCAGGCGGAGGTGCCAATGGAAGGGTATTGGTGTATTATAAATCTCATATATGTACCACACCAACCATGACTGTACTTTGGTCATCCTGCCTTTCTGATATTCAAAACAAACCTCAGTAACTCATCATTTTTAAAAGCCCAGTTAACTTACCAGGAGTCCAGGACACAGGAGTCAACACTGGCTAAAAGTTTCTAAACTAAAACTTGTGATCATACTGATATGACACAACTAAGAAAATCAACAGACTAATAGAAATTTGTTATCTAAAATCACTCAAAATAAAACAATTGCCCTTGACTTTTTACAGGCCAGCCGAGAGAGTCCATATACTAGCTAATATATCTTGTACCCATCAAGAGAAGGTGAAACAATTAGTTTTTTTAAAGGCCATTTGGTTAACTAAAGTTGATCAAATTGATCCTTGATATTTATTCTCAAGTTAGGTGCAGAATGACTAAAAAATTAAATACAAAATAGTTTCCAAATGTCTCATGATATTTATGATTGTCTTCATTCTTTATGCCTTTCCCCATCATCTGCCAGAGTTTTGTTTTTGATTTTTTTTTTTTTTTAAGTAAGCTTTACACCCAACATGGGGCTTGAACTTAGGACCCTGAGATCAAGAGTTGCATGCTCTACCGACTGAGCTAGTTAGGTGCCCCATGCCAGACACGTAAATATTACTACATGTCTACCCAGAGCTGACATTCAGCTAATACCACATCAAAAAGAGACCAACTCCTTTTCAGTCAAGTGCTCTCCTATCCTATTTTGACCAAAAGCAGGTTGGAGGTGAGGGACGGGTCAGGAAATTCTGATATGGAATATGGGGTAATCTTGGTTTAACTAATGTGTAGGTAACGATGTAATGCTGGTCATACATAATATATTCTCCATATTTAAACTCTCAAGGCTTTCTGGAGGATCCATAAATAACTGAAATTGATTTCCTTGAACCTGATGTGGCAGTTTTAAAACATAGCTTCCAAAGTCTATCACTTCTCCCTTTGAGAGGTGGAGCCTCTGTCCCTTCCCTGGAATCTAGGCTCTCTCACTGACCAACAGAATACAGCTGAGATGATGCTGAACTAATTTCCAGGTCCAGATCTTAAGGATCTGGCAGTTTCCACTTACTGTCTCTTGAGACAATCTTTTGGAACTGAGTACTATGCACTGAGGGTAGAACTATTTGGAAAGGAACTAAGGCCCATAGCTCTCAGTTGCTGCCTGAGCTGCCAGTCAGCAGCAGCACACTTGGTTGCTCTGTGTGAGCTACATTGGAATTGAATCCTCCAGTTGCAAGTTAAGCTCTGCTTGCTGATGCCACATGAAGCAGAAATAAGTCTTCACTGCTAAGCCATGCCCAGATTGTTGTTTCTTTCTTGGAAGACCTCATGGTAGTCTTGTGGGACAGACTGAAACACTTCCCTGCAAACTGAGGCATGCTGTCCCACTAGGCTCTCAGGGTACCTCAGCAAATGTGGAGCAACTCTCACCATGAAAACAAGACTGACACTGCATGGGACCTTTAGCCACTACTATTACGAACAGCTGTTCCTTTTGAATACTCAATGCCCTTTACTCACTTCTGGTAATATTCTTTTTCCTGGTCTTCTCTGATTGAGGTGTTCTGGTGAATCTGGTGAAGCTGCCAAACACAAACCCCTCCTGGTGGTAGCTACAATCTCTTCTTGCTTTCAATTGCTCCACTCTGTACTTTCCCATTCTCCATTGCGCATGCCTGAATGACCAAAAGGGTGAACACAGGGTCCATTCTAGGCCTTTCTGAGTCCACTGTATGGATTTGCTAAAATTTACCAACCAGTCTCATATTGATGATACGGTCCATTTAGGTTCTTTCTAGTTTGATGGTTTGTTTCACTATCCCTCCATACACACATGTATTTTAGAAGTAAAATTTCTGGGTGAAAATGTGTATTTAAAATGTGATAATAGGGGCACCTGGGTGGCTCAGTCGTTAAGCATCTGCCTTCAGCTCAGGTCCTGATTCCAGGGTCCTGGGATCAAACTCCACGGGAAGCCTGCTTCTCCCTCTTCCGCTCCCCCTGCTTGTGTTTACTCTCTGGCTGTCTCTCTCTCTGTCAAATAAATAAAATCTTTTAAAAAAATTAAAAAAAAATAAAATGTGATAATATTGTCAATAGCCCTACAAAAATTTTTGTGCCAATTTACACTGTTTAACTGTGATCAGTTGTGTCTGCTTGCCCACATTAACCCTTTACATATCAAATTTGTCAGTCTACACTAATATGACAAGTACGAATATATGATGTTATTTTAGTTTGTATTCTTTTAATGATAAAAGCATATGTTCACATTTATCATATGTATACATATTTTTTAAAATTTCATTTATTTTTCCTGCAATTTGAGGCTGAAGCTCTCAAAAGTAAGATATTAATTACATCAGAAAAGTTCTGAATGGATAAAGATGTGGTTCATATATACAATGGAATATTCAGCTTTCAGAAAGGATGAATACCATTTACACTGACATGGAGGAACTCGAGGGTATTATGCTGAGTGAAGTAAGTCAATCAGAAAGACAATTATTATATGGTTTCACTCATATGTGGAATATAAGAAATAGTGCAAAGGATCATAGGGGAAGGTAGGGAAAACAGAATGGAAAGAAATCAGAGAAGGAGATAGACCATGAGAGACTCTTGACTCTGGGAAACAAACTGAGGGTTGCAGAAGGGGAGGTGGGTGTGGGGATGGGGTAACTGGGTGATGGCCATGAAGGAGAGCACGTGATGTGTTGAACACAGTATTATACATAACTAATGAATCAATGAACACTACATCAAAAACTTATGTACTATATGTTGGCTAATTGAATTCAAATAAAAAAGTTCTTATCACATATGATTATATTATTGTTAGTTAATATCAACCCAGTTTTTGTTCCTTTGCTGGTATCTTGTTTTTCCATTTGGAAGCTTATGGAATTTTCCTTTTCTTAGAGTTCAGAATTTTCACCACGCCTGGATTTATCTCTCACATTTTCTCTCATAACTTTCTTTTTTCTTTTTGTTCTACATTATTGGGAACTTCCAAACTTTCAAAGACAAATTGGAATTTTTTTTTTTTTTTATTTTTAAGTCATGTCTACACCCAACATGGGGCTCAAACTCACAACCCCAAATCAAGAGTCTCATGCTCTAGCCACTGAGCTAGCCAGGTGCCCTGATAAACTGGAATTGTACAGTTAAAATTTGTGCACTTTGGTAGGGCTCAGGGGAAGGTAGGGATGAATAGGTGGAGCACAGAGGATATTTAGGGGACTGAAACTGCTCTGTATGCTAAAATGGTAATTACATTTCATAATATATTTGTCCAAACCCAAGAGTCAGCCCTGATGTAAACTATGGACTTTGGGTGGTAATGATGTGTCAATGTAGGTTCATCAATTGTAACAAACGTACCACTCTGCTGGGGGATGTTGTTAATGGGTGAGGCTATGGATGAGTGGGGACAAGAATATATGGAAATCTCTGCACTTTGTGCTCAATTTTGCTATGAACCTAAAATAAATTTTAAAAATAAGGCTATTTTAAAATATGTGAATTTTATCTCATTAAAAAGAAGGACTATAGAAAATTATTTGCATGGGGTTTGGGGGTGGTGGAAGCTTGCTGAATTAAGAACATCAGATTATCAATGACTCAAAACTGATGGGTTTATTGGGGCATCATCTTACCAGTCTGTTTATTTTGTATATATTCAAAATTCTCCGTAATGAAGAAAAACAAACCAAAAATAAATTGGTTAATAACCATTAATAGTTCTATTCAGTCCGTTTCAGAAAACAAAAACAAAAGCAGAGAAACAGAGTTTTCCTGGAAGGATATTGATGGCCTCCCAGAATCAGTAAAAGGCTGGGAGAACTGGCCTAGCAAAAACACAGAAACTATAGCTTAAGCCTAGACAGAAGGTGTTATAGCTATGGGTTATAGGAAATTTGCTAAAAAAAACTTCCTGTGGTAGGCCTGTGATCTTTGAGCTTGAAGTTTTTCCTGGGCTCTGTTACAAAAGTGAACACCACCATCTAGTGGCCCCTTCCTACACCTATGTGTGGTTGCAGATTTCTTGACTAGTGTTCCAGCTCACTATCATCTGAATTATATCTTCTATATATCCCTCAGAATTTTTTCATTGCTTTTTTTTGGGGGGGGAGACAATCAGGTTTATTGTGGTATAATTTATAGAAGTAAGATTTTACTTTACAGTTCTGTAAGTTTTGATAAATGCAAACTGTTTTGACAAATAGTTATGTAACCACCACCACAATCAAAATATGGAAGTTTCATCGCTCCAAAAGTCTTTTGTGCTCTTTTGAAGACAATCTCTCCACCCGTCCTCCAGCCCCCAAGCCCCCACTTATCTGTTTTCTCTCCCAGTAGTTTTGCTTTTCTAAAATGTCATATAAATAGAATCATATAATATGTAGCCTTTTGAGTCTGACCTCTTTCAGTTAGCAAAGTGCATTGAAATTGTCACTTGTACTGATAGTTCTCCCCTCTCCTCACCCCCTTTTTGTGTTTTGGCTGAGTAGTATTTTGTTGTATGGATGTACCAGTATGTGTTTATTATCCATTCACTAGTCCAAGGACATATGGATTATTTCCAGTTTTGGCAGTTATGAATGAAGTCACTATAAATACTGTGTACAGGTGTTTGTGTAAACATGTTTTCATTTCTCTTGGGCAATTACCTAGAAAAGGATTGCTGAGTTGTGTGATACGTGTATATTTAACTTTCTAAGAAACTGCGAGAATGTTTTCTAAAGTGGTTGTGCCATTTTACACTCCAACCAGCAACATTTTTTTTTCTGCTTATGACATCCTACATGGTTTTCCAATATTGCCATGTTTTACTTCTAAATTTTTTCTTCTGTTATTTTGTGGGACTTTTAGAAGATTGGGAAGGTGATACCAAAATATTTTAAGTAACATACTATGTTTATTATTTGTAGTGACTAATTTTTGAATTTTATCTCTCCCTTTCATGATTGGGGTCTTGATGTTGTTTTTTCATTTTAATACTGTTTTAGAGATTCACATATTTTTCTGTAAAAATTTCCCCATATCTTGTCATGTTTTAATGTACATGGTTTTCAAAATAAGGACAGAGTACATAATGCTTTAGTGAATCATTTCACAATCATATATGGGGTACTCACAATGTGCTAGTCATGGGACCACACTCTGAAAATAACCAATATTTTTTATGGTGCTTTATCATTTAAAAAGTGCTTTCATACATATTATTTAATTCTATGAAGGTAAAAAGAAATACAACCACCCACAACCAAACATTCTTTGTGTGTGTGTGTGTGTGTGTGTGTGTGTGTGTGTATACAGAGAGAAATATGAGAATGAATGATAGGACAGACAAAAGATGAGTTTAATTGGCTAAGAGATGGAGAAAGTTGGAGAAAGAGGTAACAAATGTGTGTGGGGGGGTTGGGAAGTGGAGAAAGGAAGGACATTCAGTGAGTACTAGATTGGGTTACCATGTTTGTCCCACCCTGAAATTCCCTTGGGTATCCTTATAACGTATCCTCACATTTTTTATGGTCTTTTGAAATGCTAACTGGTTACCTACCTTTTCCAACAAGTTATTCCCAGAGAAAGAATTTTACTTTGGGCAACTAACACTACCAATAGGGAAAGAAATCTTCGATAAAACGGAAGTAGGTATGGAAAGCCAAACTTGGTGAAGTCTCTCGTTTCAGGAAAAGTGTCGATTCTTGTAACATGTCCTAAGTAAAGTGGGGTCATGCTGCTTTTTTCTAGTCACCTCAGATTTGTGGTATCTTGGTTGAACTGAGGCTCTGAATGCAGAGCTGATTCCTAGGAAGAGGTCAAAATAAAAACATCAAACTATTGGTTACAAATTGAGCTTTGCATTTGTATAAGTATTATTTTTTAAAAGATTATTTATTTATTTGACAGAGAGAGAGAGAGCACAAGTAGGCAGAGTGGCAGGCAGAGGGAGAGGGAGAAGCAGGCTCCCTGCTGAGCAAGGAGCCCCATGCAGGGCTCGATCCCAGGACTCTGGGATCATGACCTGAGCCAAAGGCAGATGCTTAACCAACTGAGCCACCCAGGTGCCCCGCATTTGTATAAGTATTATGATGCCTATTGCCAGAATACTAAATTCATGGATGTTATGTGAATATAGGTGAATTTAATATATGCAATTTTAATATATTAATATATGAAAACAGCTTAAAATCCTAAACTTAAAAATTCCATGGAGGGGTGCCTGGTGGCTTAGTCAATTAAGCATCTGCTTTCAGCTCAGGTCATGATCCCAGGGTCCTGGGACCCAGCCCTGCATTGGGTTCCCTGCTCGACATGGAGTCTTCTCCCTCTCCCTTTGCTTCTTCCCCCGCTCATCCTCTCTCTGTCTCTCTCATTAAATAAGTAAAATCTTTTAAAGAAATTAAAAAATTACAAATTCCATGGAAAGTGTTATCATTACTTGTGCAAAAACAGAAAGCATATTGCATTTCAAAACCTGGAGGACTTCATTTTCTTTACCCTCACTGCAAGTTGTTTTCTGAGTTACTATGTTTCATTCTTATATTTTTTATTTTTAATACACAAATACTCCAACAGCAATATTACTCGCAACAGCCAAAAGGTGGCAGCCACCCAAATGTCCATGGACAGATGGATGGATAAATAAAATGTGGTACACACACACATACACACAATAGACTATTATTCAGCCTTAAAAAGGAAGGAAATCCTGTCTCATGTTATAGCATGGATAAACCTTGAGGACGTTATGCTAAGTGAAATAAACCAGTTATAAAAAGACAAATACTGTATGATTTCACTTATATGAGGTATCTAAAGCTGTCACATTTGTAGAAACAGATAATGGAATGGTGGCCACCAGGGCTGAGAGAAGGGGAAATGGAGAATTGTTCATTTCAAGTTTTGCAAGATGAAATATAGAGATCTGCTGTACACAATATGAATATACTTAGCACTACTGAACTGTTCACTTAAAAATGGCTAAGATGGTAAATTTTCCATCACATGTTTTTACCACAATTAAGTACATTACATAAACACCCAGTGAATTTATACCCATAAATTTTGTAAAGGATAACCAGTTAAAAAAATCCATCAAAATTATAACACTGCAAACAGATGGAAGAAACGGTAATACGGTCATTACTGTTTAATATATACCCCAACGATTATTTGGCAAAGTGTATTTTGAATGCTTAGTGAACAGTAAAAAGGCTAGAGTGGGTTGGCCTGGTTTGAATCTCAGTTCTCTGGTTTACTGGCTGTATAACCTTATGCTAGTTAATTTCTCTCTCAGTTTTCTCAATCATGAAAAGATGCCAAGGGGATAATGATAGTACCCATGTCATAAGACCATTGTATTAAATGTGCTCATATATGTAATAATTTACAATAGTGCCTTGGCACATGAAGTGTTCTACCAGGTTTATTCAATGGTCTTCTGCTTCAATAAAACAGGATATTTAAAAATAGGAATGTATCATATATGGGTAGTTATTTTTATCATATAATTATTCTTTTATGAAAGGATTAACTGCAAGATTTTTAAAAATGATTTATTTATTTGAGAGAGAGAGAGCAAGAGAGAGCACAGAGAGGGAGAGAGAGAAACAGACTCCCCACTGAGCAGGGAGCCTGATGCAGGGCCTGATACCACACCCCCGAGATCATGACCTGAGCTGAAGGCAGAGGCTTAACTGACTAAGCCACCCAGGCACTTCTAACTGCAAGATTTTTAAACAATGAGATTTTATGGTGTATATTATCTTTTAAAATTTTGACGTGATTTCAAACTTATAGCAAAGTTGCAATAACTGTACAAAGAGCTCCCATATACCCTTCACTTACAGAGGGCCTTCAAGTTTTACCCGTTATCCTATGATACACTTTATAGCAAGAGGATTCAATCCAGTATTTACTCAGCTGTCATGTCTCTACTCTCCTTCAATCTCGAACGGTTCCTTAGCCCTCCTGTGACCTTCATTTTCTAAGATTACTGTGCTAATTGTATTTTTCTGAGCATTGCACCACATTTCCAGTTCCACATGCTCTAGAATTCTGTCTCCTAATCTAGACAAACCCTGTGCCTCGGTTTTTGAGCAGAATATAGAGAAGTGGACCTGTGTAACTTATGAGGCTAGGTTAGAAAGGCCATACAGGGGCACCTGGGTGGCTCAGTCGTTAAGCGTCTGCCTTCGGCTCAGGTCATGATCTCAGGGTCCTGGGATCAAGTCCTGCATCGGGCTCTCCGCTCGGCGGGAAGCCTGCTTCTCCCTCTCTCACTCCCCCTGCTTGTGTTCCCTCTCTCACTGTGTCTCTCTCTCTGTCAAATAAATAAATAAAATCTTAAAAAAAAAAAAGTAAGGCCATACAACTTCTACCTGGCTCTCTTTCACACCCAGACACATATACACACTCCCTGGGATTCCTGAGCTGACATGTAGAAAAATCCAGTTACCCTGAGGCTGTGGTGATGAAGAGACCATAGACAAGTAGACATGTTAGAGGAGCTGCAGCTGTTCCAACCCTCAGCTATGTCTTCCAGATCAGGTGTCATACATGTGAGTGCAAAAGTCTTTACATGATTCTAGCTCCCAGCCTTTGAGCCACTCTAGGTGAGGCCTAGTGGAGCCAGGCTCTGGGCTGTACCAGCTGACAGCTTAGAACTGAGAAGAGCTATCCCTGCTGAACCTTGTCCAAATTGTAGCAAAATAGCGTGTTTTAAGCCACTAGGTTTTAGGGTGTTTGTTACAAACCAATAGATAACTGGAACAATTGTAGACCTGTTATTTTGTGGAATGTTCCTCCATTTGGGTTTGCCTGATGTTTACTCAGTTGGATTATGTATTTTAGGCAAGACCACTGAAGTAATTCTGTGCTTGGCTCACCACATCCATCAGATAATGTATGATGTTGATTTGTCCCACTTCTTTGATGTTAACTTGGATCACTTGAATAAGGATGTGCCTTCAGGTTTCTCCACAATAAAATTACTCTTTTTTCATGTATGATTATTTTGTAGAGAGATACTCTGAGACAATGTAAATAAAACCTGTTCTTGATCCATCTATTTGTAAGTTTTGCCATCCATTGATGTTTCTTGCCTGAATTTATTATGAGGGTTGCAAAATGATGATTTTATAACTCAATTATTCCTTTGACTTTTATTAGTTGACATTGTAGTACAAGGAAGGGTTTCTGTCTATTTAATCATCCATTTACTTATATCATCAAAGATTGATGGGCCCCTAATCTAATCAGTGGATGTGATTTGTTTACCATCACTTTTATTTTGATATACTCTCCCAGATTTGGCTAGTAAAAGTCCTTTCAAACTGACTTCTGTATCCCTCTGACATGTCCCCATTATTCTCTGAATACTTCCTTACTTCCTGGCCCAAAAAGATGTTCCTGGTTATCCTGTCCCTGCTTTGCCCCTGAAATCAGCCTTTTCTCCAAGAAAACATGGTTCCTCTTGTTGGAGAATAGTGTTTAGAAACAGTATCTGGTGGCTTCTCGGGCTTTTCTGTGGACAGAGACAAGTAAATACAGTAGAGGGTAGTGAGTACTAATGAAAGGGAAAGGGATGTGGGAGGGAGCACAAAAAAGGAAAAGACACCTAACCTAAGGCTTAAGAGTTTTGGGGAAGGGAACAGAAATATTGTAAACAAAAGATATTTATGTGCAAAAGGCCTGAGTCAAGAGAGAATATGTCATGTTTAAGGAACTAAAGCAGTATGGCTAGAGTAGAGTGAGGGGGCAGCAGTAAGAGAGCAGTAACAAGGTAAACGGGATAGCCAAATCTCAAGACAAGGACCAAATGAACAAGGCTAGAAGTTTTAACTTTATCCTGAGAGCAATGGAGAACTATTAAGAAGATTCCAAGCAAGAGATATATGACCAAAAATCATTTTTTAAAAGATTTTATTTATTGGGGCGCCTGGGTGGCTCAGTCGTTAAGCGTCTGCCTTCGGCTCAGGTCATGATCCCAGGGTCCTGGGATCGAGCCCCGCATCGGGCTCCCTGCTCGGCGGGAAGCCTGCTTCTCCCTCTCCCACTCCCCTGCTTGTGTTCCCTCTCTCGCTGTGTCTCTCCCTGTAAATAAATAAAATCTTAAAAAAAAAAGATTTTATTTATTTATTTGAGAAAGAGAGAGAGAAAGAGTGAGACAGCATGAGCAGGAGGGGCAGAGAGGGAGGGAGAGAGAGAATCTTAAGCAGACTCCACACAGCATGGAGCCCAATGCAGGGCTTGATCCCACGACTCAGATCATGACCTGAGCCGAAACAAAGACTCAGTTGCTTAACTGACTGAGCCACCCAGGCGCCTCCCAAAATCATTTTAGAACAGTTGTCTTCAATTAAAAAAGAAACAATTCACGTACCATCCTAAGAGGATTTTGAAATACTATATACTTCCTCCCACATTGGGATTAAGTTGGCCTCTAATATTTTTTATAAGCTTTAAAGTTAATTTTTTAATGGGAAGTTTAAAATATTTTACAGTTTGAAAGATGAAATGATCTTGGATTATACCTGAAGTATTTTATGATATGATACTCACCAAATCTGAAAAGTCATGTGAAATTTCTATCTGTGGATTTTATCAAATGTTATCTAAAAAATGTGTTGGTCTCAGAAACCACAAAATTACATTTATAAGTATCAACATCACTAGTCTATATTGCCTAAGTTGTTTTGAATTCAGGGCAATTTTCACCCTTAACAAAACTACGTATGAGACAGGTAAAGGACTTATAGGTTTAAGATTATTCAACTACTCATTAAGAGAGGTTTCCAGACTTCCCCTTTTGCCAAAGATGCAGTAACAGCAACTGGATTTACCCTCTTGCTGAAACAACAACAATAAAACAAAATATATGAAACAATGGTTTTGAATACTGAATATCAAGCATTAAAGGACAGAGATGAGCCCTTCAATTGCCCCAGCTTACTGCCTTGAGAATCTCTATAGACATAAACTTAACTGTATTAATAATCACATTAAATATAAATGGTTTAAATACTCCAATTAAAAGAAATTGACAGATCAGACAAAAAAGCAAGATCCAATTATTTGCTGCCTGTAGAAAAACACTTTAAGACATAACATAAATGCAGAAACAGGTTAAAGAGTTGCAAAATCTATATCATACCAAATAACCAGTCAAGAAAGCAGGCATACTATTTTATTTTTATTTATTTCTTATTTAAAGTAAGTTCTAGGCCCAATGTGACCCTTGAACTCCAGACCTTGAGATCAAGAGTCGCATGCTCTACCAACTGAGCCAGCCAGGCACCCCAGGTGTGCTATTTTAATATTGGACAAATGTCAGAGTAAAGAATATTACCAGGAATACAGAATGTCATTTCATAATGATAAAGTGATCAATAACAATTCTAAACATTTATGACCCTAATAACAGAGTTTCAAAATACAAGAAACAAAAACTGATAGAACTGTAAGAAGTTGATAAAATCACAATTATAGACATTTTAGAACCCCTCTCTCAATAACTGATAGAATAAATGAACAGAAAATCATCAAGAATATAATAGTCTTGAACAATATTATCAATCAACTTGACCTATTTGCCACATATAGAACACTCCACACAACAGCAGAATACACATTCTTTTCAAGTACACACAGAACATTCACCAAGATAGACTATATTCTAAGCCATAAAACAAACATCAATACATTTAAAAGGATTCAAATCAGACAAAATATATTCTCTGATCATGATGGAATCAACTTAGAAACCAATAACAGAAAGAGTTCTGAAAAATCCTCAAGTATTTGGAAGTGAAATAACACGTTTTTAGATAACTCATCGGTCAAAGAAGAAATCAAAAAGAGAAATTAGACACTGTTTAGAACCAAATGGAAATGAAAATATGATATATCAGAATTTGTGGGATATCAGTAAAGTAGTTCTTAGGAGGAAATATATAGACCTAAATACCTATATTAGAAAAGAAGAAAGATCTCAAATTGATGATCTCAGATTCCAACTTAAAAAACTAGAAAAAGAGCAAACTAAACACAAAGTAAGAAGAAAGGAAATAAAAAAGACTAAAGTGGAAATCAATGAAATAGCAGAAAAGCAATAAACTAAACTAAGAGCTGTTCTTTGAGAGGATCAATGAAATTGGCAAAATTTTTTCTAGCCAGACTGTTGAGGAAAAACAGAAAACAAAATTACCAATATCAGGAATGAGAAATTTGATATCACTACAGTCTAGATATTAAAATGATAATAAGAGAATATTATGAATAACACTTTGTCTATGAATTTGACAACTTAGACAAAACTGACAAATTCTTTGAAAGACACAACTTGCCAAAGCTCAGGCAAGAAAAAATAGATAACCTGATGAGCCCTATATCTTTTAAAAATTTACTTTGTAGTTAAAAACCTTATTACAAAGATAACTTTAGGATCAGATGTCCTCATTGGTGAATTCTACCTGACATTTAAGAAAGAAATAACACCAATTCTATATCAACTCTTCTGGAAAGTATAATTCTACACAAACTTTCAACTTTATTCTCTGAGGCCAGCATTACCCTGATACCAAATCCAGTTAAAGACATTACAAGAAAATGGCCAGCTAATATTCCTCATTAACATAGATGCAAAAATTTGAAAGCAAGATTTAACAAATCACATCCAATATATATAAAAAGGAAAATGTATGGGGGTGCCTGGGTGGCTCAGTTGGTTGAGCATCTGACTCTTGGTTTTGGCTCAGGTCATGATCTTAGGGCTATGACACTGGACCATGTCAGGCTCCACACTCAGTGGGGGGTTTGCTTGAGGATTCTCTCCCTCTGCCCTTCCCCCCACTCACTTGCGCACATGCTTGGGCTTGCGTGCAGGTCCTCTCTTCCTCTCTCTAAAATAAATATATCTTAAAAAACGAAGAGGAAAATATATCATGATTACTTGAAGCTTAGTCCAAGAATATAGGGCTGGTTTGACATTTAAAAATTAACCAATCAATGTAATTTACCACATTAACAAACTGAAAAAAGAAAAGCCATATAATAATGTCAACAGACACATCATAAAAAGCATTTGACAACATCCATTCCTGAACAAAATTCAGCAAAACGGGGAAAGAGGAGAACTTCCTCAACTTGATAAAGGGAATCTATGAAAAACCTACAGCTTTTGGATGAAAGACTGAATGTTTTCTCTCTAATATCATGGTTTCAGTGATACTGGGCACAGAAATCAGAATCAAAACTAGTTTTGATTTTTTTTAAGATTTTATTTATTTATTTGACAGAGAGAGACACAGCGAGAGAGGGAACACAAGCAGGCAGAGTGGGAGAGGGAGAAGCAGGCTTCCCGCTGAGCAGGGAGCCCGATGCGGGGCTCGATCCCAGGAGCCTGGGATCATGACCTGAGCTGAAGGCAGACGCCTAACAACTGAGCCACCCAGGCGCCCCAAAACTAGTTTTGAATTTTAAACAAGTACCCCAAAGAAACACAGGTGAAGAGTAAGACGAGAAGAGGGTAGGGAACGGAAATATTGAAGAAAAGCAACACTTAAGCTTCCTCCTCTAGGACAGATTCAGAAAGAGCGGCAAGAAAAAGTGACTGACACAGTGTCAACTATCGTAGGAAAAAAAAGACCAAGAACAATCTTACAGGTGAAAAGACACCTCTATGATAGACTGTAAGAGAAATCCAGTTTCAAGAATGAGGGAGGGGTCAATAGAGTAAAAATTTGAAGAACTTTAGATACAAGGATCCTGGTACCTTAGCCATAAGCACAGGTGACCACTAGAATATATTTAATATAGGTATTATCTAAGTATAGATGGGCTTTAGCCAATCCTACCGCCGGCACGTCACATTCCATTCCATTTCATTCTGGGTGGATAATGATGTAAGCTGAGACTCTCCTATTGGTTACTACACTGTTCTCTTGATTTCTCATACAGACCTACCAAGAGAGCACAGTATCCATGGCTTTAGAAAGTTCAAGTATCCGTTTTTCAACCCCAAAAAGGGTAAGTGAAATATTTTCATTGACTCAGGGGTCCGCTAGGATTTTGGGCCTTTTGTCCCCGATAGTAATAAACTATCATTTCCCATATCAGGTACCCCCTACCTCCTATTCCGAGAGGCAGAGAGGCACATTACCTCACTGAGACTCAATTTTTTTTATTAGTAAAAAGTGGATAAGAACATAAATCCTACCTCACTACTTTCGTGAAATAGCTTAGAATAAAATGAGTTTTTGTAAGTCAGGGTTGTCTTACTCTGGCTCCTTAATACCTGGAGCCTGACACATAGCATGAGCTCAGCAAATGGCTGTATCGTAGTAACTGAATATTTGTTAAAAGGCTTTGTGAATCTGGAAGCTGTTCCAAGTCTTATTTATTCTCCAACCGCGATTTAGGTTCCCAGGTCACCAAAGTAATACCTCATCTTGCCGGTTGTCAAGGAGTAGCTGGAAGAACTGTAGCCCCTTCCCCACAAACCATCTAAATAAAAACATAGGGTGCTGTGCAAACAGAGCTTCATGGCCAGTGCCCTGGCCCAGCATCCCACCAGATTGCCGCTCCCAAACCTCCTTATGGAAATTCTGTACCCGCTGTAGAACTTTTGCGGACCTATGTGATCAAATCTCACTTTGATGTCCCTTGAGATGTCACGACGAAACTCTTCACAGTAGCCTTGGCTGACCCCGTGTCCCACAACCTGACATGAGGCCGCGACAATGGCTAGGACCCAGCTCTCCGGAGACTTCCTACTCCGCTCCCCCAGCCTCTCACAGTGGTCAAAGGCCGCCGGCCGGCAAGCCTATTGCCAGCTCTTGGAGGCTCGGGTTTTTCTCAGAGGTGGGCCTTCACGGCGAGGAGGGGCCGACCGCCTCGGGCTCTTCCTCCTCCCGGGGCCGGTTGCCCGGTGCGGGGGCGGGACGGGAACCGGGCTGTTAGTTGCGGGCTCCTCCCCCCCAAGGGCGGACCAGAGGGGGCGGAGGCGGGTCAGGTTCCTACTGGGGGGGCGGACTTTGGCGGCGGAGGCGGGGCCGGGCGCCGCAGGCCCTTCTTCCCGTGGACCCGCGGGCCGGAGAAGCTGCGGGTTTCTTTTCCCGGAGGCGGACCTGGGCGGCGGGAACGGACCTGGGGGGCGGGCCGGGCCCCGAAGGCCCCTCCTCTCGAGGCGGGCTTATTTGGTGGCGGCGGCAGCTGCCGGGTGTCCGCGGTTTGGCTGCCTAGCCGAACGGGCTCTGGCTCCTCCCAGTGGCCGGCCGGGGCGGAAGCAGGAGGCGGGGGCAGCGTGCGCGCTGCTGGTCTCCTCTCCCGCGGCGCTGGGGCCCGCGCTCCGTGGTTGCTGCTAGATTCGGCGCCTCGCAGTCGGCCAGCTCCTCTCCGCGCCCGCGCGCTTGTAGACCAGGCCTCCTCCTCAAGCCCCTGCCCGCTGCGTCGACCCCGCCGGCCCTCTCCCGCCCCGTCTCATACTGTGGCCACCGCTCCGCGGCCCCGGCCCCGATGGCTCTGTGCAACGGAGACTCCAAGGTCAGTCTTTGGCGTGGGGCTCCCTGCCTCGCCGCCTCCAGGCATAGGCGAGGCTCCGGGGCCAGGGAACCACCGCTCGACCCCCCCCCCCCCAAGCCCGTCTGCGCAGCCCTGCGGCCCGGGCAGCTGCGCGTCGGAGAGTCCCCGGTCGGGGCCTGTGGCATGTTTTTTCCTCGGGAGCGGCAGGTGCTTTGTTGATTTTTGTCTTCGTGTCGGGGTTCCTGCGCCCGCCAGTCTCCGGGCGTCGGGGAGGGCGTCAGCTCCCCGCGGCCACGCCGCTGGCCCTCGCCTCCCCCGCTCCGCTGTGGGGCTCGGAGCCCGAGGAGCGCGGCCGGAGGGTGGAGGTAGGGAGGCAAGCGGGTGTGTGTGTTTGCTTCCTCAGCCCTCAACCCCGTCCCTTCGGGAGGCTGGGGGCCTTTTGTGGACCTCCTGGGGCCCGCGGAAGGCAAGGCAGGATCGGGGCCTCGTGTGCGGCGTTCAAGCTGTGCTGGCCTCCAGTCTTCCCGCCTCCCCATTTCCCGCCTGCCCTCGGTGAGGCCCTCCCCGTTCCCCAACGCCGGCCTTGGGGTCCGCGGCGGCGAGGCCGGCCCTCCGCGAGGCCGCGTGATTGCAGTCCTCCTTCCTCCCCATCCCCCCGTCCCCCGGTCAGTCCCCGGTCAGTGCCGGTGACCCGAGGGTCGCTCGCTCCGCTGCCCTCCCCCCCATCCTTCTCGGAGGGCTGGAGCGTGGGTCTAACCCCGCCCCTAATCGCTGGCTGCTGCTTTTGCACGTTTGTTTGCGGTGGATCCGCTCCCCGCGGTGGGGAGCCCTCTCCGGGACGCGAGCCGCGGCCACCGCGTCCGAGGGCTGGGGAAGTGGGGAGTCCCGGGGTGTGTTGGAGAAGTTGCTAACTTGGTGTGGGGAGAGCACGTTTGGGTCGCCGCTGCGCTTCTCGTCGCCTCCAACTCACTTTTTTCTTTAGACCCTCCTCTTTTCGTCTCGCTTCTGAATTGAGCACCTTCGCTTTCACTTCTGTATTAAAATTTTCGTTGGCTTGGAGTTTTCAGACCCTCACAAAGTCACTTTTGTCAGCGATAAAATGCATAGTTTTGAATTGGCGATTAACTTGAGCAAGATGTATCTCCTATACACTGTTTAGAGCCTGGCTTTAAGAAATTACTTCATTAAATTTTATTCATGTGTATGGGATTTTAAAAGTCAGCTGGGAATTGGTGTTCTAAGTCAGGTAGGAGTGCCTCATGCAGGTGGTATTCTCTTTCAAAGGTGGTGTCTAAGTGTCACGTAGTAGTAGTAGGTCCTCTCCTACTAATGATTGCCTAGTACCTCCTAAACATTAAAAAACTATTTGTTGAACAAATGAGGAAAGATGATAAGGTAGCGATATGTTCTTTTAAACCGAGAAAACTAATGCGTAGATTACGTGAAACTCTTTTCTCGGGACTATAAAGGGAAATGAAGACAGTCGAACTTGTAGTTTTTGACCTCAGAAGCTAATGTAAACCTCATTGTACAGCTTTTTTCCGTACATTAGCTCACTTGCAAAGCATTTTTCTGTTTTGAGACTTACAACTTATCTTTGTGCGGGTAGTGGAAATGACCACTAATAGGAGGACTCAAACCTAATTTCACACTTTGAAAGATATGTGGTGATTTGAAAAGAGTATTTTCACAAAATTAACTGGCAGCAGAAAGTTCAAGACTGTTTCCAAATTAGTCTCAGGTGTATAGAACAAATTTTTTTTTCCTAGTTGATATTTTTGTTTTGTTTAACTTGCATTTTAAGGACAGTCTCGATCAATTTGATATATTTTTGATATATTTGAGCCTCAAGTGAATTGCTGATTAATTTTATTTCAAGGTCCTTTATGTTTTATAGCATACTCAAGGATGTGTGTGTGTGTGTGTGTGTGTGTGTGTGTGTGTGTTTGGAGTAACAATTACATGTGAACTGAATTGGAAGCACTTTCAGGAGGAGCCATCAGAGAAATAACATATTTCATCAAATCTGTTATTATTTCATGTACTCTTAAGGAGGAAAAAACTCCCTACAGTTAAATGGTGATATGTCATTGATCATAAACATTTCAAGTAAAGAGATGTGTAAACTTGGGATAATATGCATAATAAATTAGGTGAAATAAGATATTTCTAAGAGGTCCACCTGGAAATCTGAGTAGGCATCTCTTTTCCATAGTTTACCACTGAACCACCCTTCCCTCTGGAGTGAAATACAAGTGCTGGACCCAAGCTTACTTTGTTACATCTATTGTGACTCTTGACAGTTACGTGTAAATCCTGGTTCATAAATTAAAGTGGGAGGAAAGAGCTGATTTTGATCCCTATTCTAGTACATTTCAATTAGTATCAGGATTTTCTAAAATGACATTTTTGCATGATAGAAATTAGGGAGAGACCTAACATCTATAAAAACATTTGGGCTGATTAACTATCCAAAGCAAAGGTTATTGTTTTCCTAGTTAAGGAGTTTATATAATGTTACAAAGAAGTTAAGATCTTATATAATGGTTTATTTAAAAACTTTTTTTACCGCTCCTCAATGTTATATATGAATAGTATATAGGTCGAGTATCAGACATAGTAACTATTTTCTGTTTTATTAAGGCAGGATTATCAGAATATTGTTCTTTGGGCTACTTGTGAAATTTCCCACTTTTTGGCCTTATCTAACCCTCAGATTCTTGGTTGGAGCAGAAGTGGGACCTGCTCCATCACCTTTACTGAGATGTTGACTAGGGTAAATCATATTTTAATTAAAGGTGTTTTATAAATTGGTTGTGATATAGAATCTTTAATGACCTCTACTGTTTGGCATTTTTAAATTTAAGGTTTTTTGGGGGACACCTGGGTGGCTCAGTCGTTAAATGTCTGCCTTCAGCTCAGGTCATGGTCCCAGGGTTCTGGGATCAAGTCCTACATCGGGCTCCCTGCTCAGCGGGAAGCCTGTTTCTCCCTCTCCCACTACCCCTGCTTGTGTTCCCTCTCTTGCTGTCTCTCTCTGTCAAATAAATAAAATCTTTTAAAAAAAGAAATTAAGGTTTTTTTAATAAAACAAGCCAAATTTTATTTTTTTAAAGATTTTATTTATTGAGAAAGAGAGACAGAGAGAGTAAGAGAGAACATGAATGGGGTGAGGGGCAGGGCTGGATCCCAGGATTCTGGGATCATGACCTAAGCCAAAGGCAGATGCTTAACCAACTGAGCCACCCAGGTGCCCCTTTAAATTTAAGTTTTTGAATCAGGTTGAAAGATAACAAGATTTTTTTCCTGGGTTGCATTGAGTATGAAACAACTGTCCTTTTATGATAACTCTATAGAACATTTTTTTAAAGGTCAAAGATTTTTTTTTTCCTGCTTCACATTTTGTCCAGATAATAAGATATTCATCTAGGGCTAGGTTGGTTAAGCGTCTTACTCTTGATTTTGGCTCAGGTCATGATATCAGGGTTGTGAGATTGAACTCACATTGGGCTCTGTGCTGGGGGTGGAGCCTGCTTAAGATTCTCTCTCTCTCTCCTTCACTCCTACCTCCCTCTCTTTCTCTCCCCCCCTTAAAAAAAATCATCTAGAATGAAAGAGCTGTTACAGACAAAAGGAATAGTTTTTATTGTTTCCTGTTCTTAGACTTGGAAGGTTTTGAAATTCCTCCAGGAACTTCACATAGCCTTGTCTTTAGCCGGGCCAAATGTAGACTTGTCCTATACTTGTTCAAATGTATTTGATACTTTTAAGAGGCTATTTAATGATTCCTATTCCAAAGGATGCTGTTTAACATAATGAATACTTATTTGCTATCCAGAAGAATAAAATTTACCTCTGTTATGGTGCTTACAATGTCTTCATGTTTCCTTCTAACCTAGACTCTGTTTAGATGCTCAAAATGAATGAAGTCCTCAGGGATAAAACATAATTCTGAAGCACTTTGTGAATCAACAGAAAAGTAATCGTTTCATAGGAATTTGAATCTTTGTATAGCATGTATAATTCTGAGTTGTGTAGAATACTTTTCTCATGCTTATTGTGGAATAGAGACGTTTCTGAATTTGCTTAAGAATCACAGTGGTTTAAAAAAAATAGCTTTCCTATAGTAGCAATGTGGTATTAGTTGGTTTTCTAGTGGTGGACCCTTGCCATGTTTTGAGGACCAAGGAGATGGTTTATATAGTTATGTCCATACATTCCCTAATATAGTACATTATAACGTGATAGGGAGTGAGGTGTTTGGTTATAGTTAGAGTGTGACCTTATATTCTTTGTCTAAACTGGGGTACTTAAAAGGAATTGCTAAAAATAAATTGTAATTGCTGTAAAATAAAATATTACCAAACAAAATAAAAAATTTTGGTTTTATACAATATAGTAAATAAATGGCAAAACTCCTGTAGCAAGAATGTTCAAATTACTCTCTCTGGCCATCATGCAGAGGAACACACAACATCTCTTTCCTGCATATACTTTACAGATACCTTATTCACATTTCCCACTGACCCAGATGATGGTGGCCTAGAGGTTTGGTGCATCTTGCAAGCTGAGCAATGGCTGTGGCACTCAAGACTGGATAGAGTTAGCTACTCTTAGATGCCCCCGTCCAAGTGTACTTCATTTTATTAGGAAAGGATGTGGAAAAAGAAATGGTGTATCAGTGGTTGGCTTTCAGATTGAACCTAAAGTTAGAAGTGAGAACTCTGTGTTCGTTGCACCTGTACTCCACAGAACTAGACAAAACCATGGCAGAAGGTGGAAGTATACAGTGAAAGTGTAACAAACCCATCCTATGTTACTTTAATGCAGTTATTCATAAGAATGTTAAAAAATGAAGATTATGAGATAAATGGGTGGGTGTGGGAATAACAGGTGTAAATTAGGACAGTCCTGGCAAACTGGGCCATATGGTCACTCCAGTTATAGAGCACGCATTGCCCTGAGTTTGGATCTCGATTTCAACAGTGACATCTATTTAAACTTTGGCTAACTTTTAATCCTAATGTGTATATTAGAATAATTATTTCTGAGTTAGTAACTATGCTAAGAGTTTATGAAATTCTTAAAAACTGAGTGCTAAATTACTTGTTTTCTAAAAGGTGAGAACGAGCAGTGTTGAAACTGACCAGAAGATAAAATAATCTGCTCTAATCTACCATAACATTTTCAGGGGATGTTTCCCAAACTTTTGAAGCTGCCTGGACATGCAAAATTCTGATATTCTTGTTTGTCACAGGAGAACAGAATCCTTTTTGTCTCTTAAAACTTACTGAGATCTGTGTAAATTTAAGTCACCTTCACCTTGTCTGTAATTTGGAATATTAGTTTTAGTAATTCTTATCCTCTGAGTCTCATTATGAATATAAATCTAAGACTCCGGAATTCTAAAATGCTGCTTTGAACAAATTTTGGATGAACAACTCCTAACTAATTTGGGAAAATTTAGATGAATTATAGATAAATCATTGTTTTGATACGTTTATTGGTAATAGTGAAACTTTTTATGCTGTAATTTTTTCTCCTTTAACATTTTATGAAACATTTCAAACTGACAAGTTAAAAGAAATTTTAGTCAGCATTTAGGTGTAAAATCTAGATTCTACTCTTTACTTTTCTTAAAAAAATATATATTTTTAGGGGCACCTGGGTGGCTCAGTCATTAAGCAGCTGCATTTGGCTTGGGTCATGATCCCAGGGTCCTGGGATCCTGGGATCGAGCCCCCAGTCAGGCTCCCTGCTCAGCGGGAAGCTTGCTTCTCCCTCTCCCACTCCCCCTGCTTGTGTTCCTTCTCTCACTTTGTCTCTCTCTGTCAAATAAATAAAATCTTTAAAAAATTATAACCACTTTATTGAGATATTCGTATACCATAAAATTGTGCTGTATAAAGGGTTCAGTGGTTTTTAGTATACTCACAGATTTGTACAACCATCACCACAGTTAATTTCAGAACATTCTCATCACCCCCAAAAGAAATCCTGTACCTTCTAGCAGTCAGTCCTCCTTTCTCCTGGTCTGCCTTTCTCTCCCAACCCTAGACAACTACTAATCTGTTTTGTCTCTATGGATTTGCCTATTCTAAACATTTTATATGACTAGAATCTTACAGTATATAGTCTTTTGTGACTGGCTTCTTTTATTTAGTGTAATGCTTTCCAAGTTCATCTGTCTTGTGGCATGTGTTGAGTACCTTATTCTTTATTACCAAATAATATTCTGTTGTATGGATATACCACCTTTTACTTATCCATTCATCAGTTGATAGACATTGGGTTTTTTATACCCTTTGGATATTATGGATAATGCTGCTATGAATATTCTTGTACAGGTTTTTGCGTAGACATAAGTTTTCATTTCTTTTGGGTATGTACATAGGGGTGGAATTGCTGGGTCATGTAGTAATTCTATATTTAACCTTTTGGTGAATGGTCAGACTGTTTTCCAAAGTGGCTGCAGTATTTCTGTCCGTATTTCTGCAGCATTTCTGTCAGTAGTGCATGAGGTTCTAATTTCTCCCCATTTTTGCCAGCACTTGTCTTTTGGATTATAGGCCGTCATAGTGGGTATGAAGTGGTATCTCATTGTGATTTTGATTTGCATTTCCCTAATGACCGATGACGTTGAACATCTTTTCATGTGCTTATTGTCCATTTGTATATTTTCTTTGGGGAAATGTCTATTCAAATCATTTGCTTATTTTTAAAAGTAGGTTACTTGTCTTTTTATTGAGTTGTAAGCGTTCTTTATTCTAGTGACAAAGTTTCTTATCAGAAATATGCTTTGCAGATATTTTCTACCATTCTGTGGGTTTTTACTTTCTTAATGGTGTCCTCTGATGCATAAAAGCTTATAGTTTTGATGAAGTTCAACTTATTTTCTTTTATCACTTGTCTTTTGGTATTTCATCTAAAGAGCATTTCCTTTTTTTTAATAAGTTTTTTTTTAATTCCAGTTAACATCCAGTGTAATATTAGTTTTAGGAGTAGAATCTAGTGATTTGTCACTTATATATAATTCCCAGTGCTCATCACAACAAGTTCTCTCCTTAATACCCATCACCCATTTAGCCCATCCTTCCCCCTCCCCTCTAGCAACCCTCAGTTTGTTCTCTATATGTAAGAGTTTTATGGTTTGCCTCCTAAGGAGCATATCCTAATGACCTTGAATCTTATATAATTGTCTATGTTCTCTTCTGAAAGCTTTGTAGCTTTAGCTCTTATATTTAGGTCTTTGATCCATTTTTGTTGTGAGATCCTAAGTTATAATTTGTTGGAACATTTTCATATTGTTGCATTATTGTCATGAACTGTGAGATATGGTCCTCCCAACTCCCCACCTCTGATTGGGTGAAATAAGGCACCAGATTTACAGCATAAGACTGAGGTGATAACTTTTTAAAAGATAATTAAAGGTAATTAGGAATAAAAGTACAAACTTTTAATGGATGGTTAATTGGATGCTTAATCCACTTAAGTGGATTTAACCCGATTTTGGTTTTGTAATGGAGGGGCTCTTAGATTTGAGTGAATGTTGGCCTTGTTTTTGACACCATGGCAGAGCTTGACCATCTCGTGCCCCTGAAGGCTGAGGGTAAACAATTGCTTATTGTAACATTGTTTTTCAGTTTGTGGAGACACATGGTTTGAAAAAGGTTACTAATAAGTATTTTGCTTTGTTTGTTTTTATTGAGGTAAAATGTACATAGGTGAAGTGTATAGATCTTTAAGTGTACAATTTGAATTTTGACAAATGTATATACCTGTGTAATCACTACCCCAATCAAGATATAAAACATTTCTATCACTCCCAAGTTCTTGCATGTCCCTTGGTTCCTCCAGCAGCAACCACTGTTCCCATTTCTATAGCCAGACACTAGTTTTGTCTGCTTTGAACTTTATATAAATGGTATCGTATGATTTTTGGGTTCTTTCACTCAGCATAATGTTTTTGAGATTTATCTATGTTGTAATAGTAGTTCATTTTTATTGTTGTGTAATATTCCACTGTAGGATATACTAGAATTTATCCATTCACGTGTTGATGGCCATGTGGACTGTTTCCAGATTTTGTGGACATAGATGTTCATTACTCGTGGATAAATACCTAGGAGTGGAATTACTGGGTCAGAGGATACCTTAATAGGTTTTGATATTTTCTATTTTGTACCGTTTAGAATATTTAGGTTATAATAATCTACTTGATGCCTGGAAGAGATAAACACTGGTAGAGTAAAATAAACTTAAAAAAATTGCATCATGGGGTGCCTGGGTGGCTAAGTCATTAAGCGTCTGCCTTCGGCTCAGGTCATGATCCCAGAGTCCTGGTATCCAGCCCCGCATTGGGTTCTCTGCTCAGCGGGAAGCCTGCTTCTCCTTCTCTGCTCCCCCAGCTTGTGTTCCCTCTCTTGCTGTGTCTCTCTCTGTCAAATAAATAAATAAATAAATAAACTCTTTAAAAAAAAAAGTGCATCATAATATTTTGTCCTTAAGGGTATTTTAAAAAGTACCTTGTTGAGCTGTATTTTAATGTGAATAAGATATGGTTTGTGGGTAAACAGGCTACTTTTAGATTGGCTTTATAAACATGTACCAGTGGAAACGAACAACTTCTTTATTTGATAATAGCAATCTGAATTTTAAATTCAGAAATAATTTGAGGGCTCCTGGGTGGCTCAGTCAGTTAAGCATTTGACTTTTGATTTCTGCTCAGGTCATCATCTCAAGGTCATGAGATTGAGTTCTGTGTTGGACTCCACGCTCAGCGGGTAGTCTGCTTGGGATTCTCTCTCTTCCTCTTCCTCTTCCTCTGCTCCTCCCACTCTTACATGTGTGCCCGTGCACTCTCTCTCTCTAAAATAACTAAAGTAAAAAAATAATTTGACAATAAAGCTGATGAAATAGATTTGGAAGCACTCGGGATTTAATAAGGCTGGGTTTCTATTTCTTTTTTTTTTTTTAAATGCAACCTTGGCATTGGTGCGGTATTTGCATATAAAAAACTATTTTCAGGTGTTTGATAACCTTTCTATCAGTTTGTGAGGCATATTATCCTGGTATGGTAAATCTTGGGTTCACAAGGCCTACCTCTCCAGAGGTTAATTAATAGTACCTCTGTGTGGTTCCTCTTCTCTGATGTCTTTCCTTCATTAGTTACCCCCTTAAAAAAAAGATAAGTATGCTTTTATGTTTTAAATTTCCAGAGCTAGAGAATCAGTGTAATGTGTATCTTAAGGACAAGGTCACAGAGAGCTAAACATGATAACAGCCATTTTGAATAATTTTGCCCTGTATTCTTATGTATTTCTGCTATATATGGCCAGGGAAAGCAGAATCATAGTATGTTACTGATTGAGAACCTGCCATGGATGCTTTGGTGTTAAACAAAGTTTTTGTAAAACTTAACTTTAGGTGGTATTAAACATTCAGAAGGACATGTGAACTAATTTTTTGCTGACAGGTTTGTGGGTCAGCTCAGCATTGCTGAGGTCCACTACTTTCATCCTTCTCTTGGGACGACTAGGTTGATGGTGTTTTCATGATGGCAGAAGGATAGGCTGGAAGTAGAATCATTAAGATGGCTTGGCACTCTACCATTTCAGCCCTCATTACATTGGCCAAAACAAGTCTCATGGTTGAGCCCAATGTCAAGAGTGAGGAAATATATTCTGCTTAAAACAGGATGAACTAACTGCAAAGTCATATGAGAAATGGATATAGGGAATAGTGAAGAATTAGGGCTAATAATACAGTCTGTTGCATATCGAATATTAAAAACATGCATAAGTAGAGCAAAGAGTATAAAGTACCAACCAGCTAAACAAATATAAGCATGTGGTCAGACTTCTTTCATATACATGTATATAGAATGAACTACTGTATAACTGTCAACTGTATTCAATAATCGCACCTAGAATTTTTTATATATATAAGAGACTTAGACTTTTTTGAGAATCATATACCACTTACAATTAAAAAAATATGAACTAAATTAGTTTTGGTATTTTTAAAACTTTCTTCATGTTTAGTCTGATACTTCTAAGTTATTTTTTGACCTGAGTTGTCCAAAAACTGTTTTTCTACACATCTTCTATGCCATCAAGAATTTTGATGATTCAGTGTTTCTTGAGAGTGCTCACTTCTGGAATTTTTTTCCAGGCCATTGATGACTCATTCTGCAAGTTTTTTTTTTTTTTAAAGATTTTATTTATTTATTTGAAAGAGAGAGAGACAGTGAAAGAGGAAACACAAGCAGGGGGAGTGGGAGAGGGAGAAGCAGGCTCCCTGCTCAGCAGGAAGCCCGATGCAGGACTCGATCCCAGGACCCTGGGACCATGACCTGAGCCGAAGGCAGACGCTTAACGAGTGAGCCACCCAGGCCTCCCTCATTCTGCAAGTTTTGATGCTAGTACTTCCTTGTTCTTACCGGAAGATGTCAATGGAAGTTTTTCAGGTAGTATCCAGAATTCAGTCCTTTTTTTTTTTTTTTAAAGATTTTATTTATTTATTAGAGAGAGAGAGAGAGAGAGAATGAGCAGGGGGAAGGTCAGAGGGAGAAGCAGGCTTCCCGCGGAGTGGGGAGCCCGATGCGGGGCTCGATCCCAGGACCCCGGGATCATGACCTGAGCCGAAGGCAGACGCTTAACCACTGAGCCGCCCAGGCGCCCCCAGAATTCAGTCCTTCTTCAAGTAGTTTTTAAATGTTAAGGGGTTGCACTTGTCCAGTGATACTACTAGTAGTAACAAACCACTGCACTGTCCAGGGGTCTTGCTCAAATGTTTATAGAATACATAGAGAAATGACATACTTGGTGAGTTATATGAAGTTTCAGAATGTCTATCCTAGATGAATTTCAGCCAAGCTCAGCTATATTTCTTTTTAAAAAATTTTTTTCCTTTAAACTTTTTATTGTTATGTTAATCACCATACATTACATCATTAGTTTTTGATGTAGCGTTCCATGATTCATTGTTTGCGTATAACACCCAGTGCTCCATGCAGAACGTGCCCTCCTTAATACCCATCACCGGGCTAACCCATCCTCCCACCCCCCACCCCTCTAGAACCCTCAGTTTGTTTTTCAGAGTCCATCGTCTCTCATGGCTCGTCTCCCCCTCCGATTTCCCCCTGCTCAGCTATATTTCTTTTGCTCAAATCTTGGGACATCTTTCTGCTCTAAGGGAAATTTTCTGAGAGACTCTGGGGAATCTCTTTCCCTTGAGGGATTTTATATCAAATTGTACATAACTATGGCCATGGCAGTGACAGCTGTGTCATTGAGCTAATGGAAAATTTAAGATACAATGTGATTTTAGAGATGTCTGGCTTCTTTCAGTTGGCATGTCTGAGATTGATTTATCCATGTTGGGATTTTTCAGCCAAAGAGGACATTACCCTCTGCGGGATCATGGGGTGTTCAAACAGCAATTTAGGTTAAAGATTAGGTCAAGGCCTTATGGGGCTTGGATGGTATTTTGGACTTAATTGAACTTTATTCTGAGGGGAAATAATTGAAGGATTTTAAGCAGGGGGAGGACTTGAAGTCCAATTTCTTTTTTTTTTTTGCACAGGCTTGTTAACCAACTGATCAAAGTCAGGATCACCAATAATGGAATAAAATGACATCATGTCCTTGCCATAGTGTTTTATTAGGAAGAGGCATAATTACATCACCAGTGTAAGATTGTTGCCAAAAAAGTGTTTATCTGGAATCTAATCATAAGGCAGCAAATAGATCCTGGTTGAGGCATATTCTACAGAAAGCTGGTCTGAACTTTCAAAAAAATGGCTGTGTCCTAAAAGACCGTAAAAAGGTAAATAGGTAGTTCGGATTAAAGGAGACAATGACATGACAGTGTGAGTACAGAGTCTGTGGTTTTTGATAGGGTTCTGGAATTAAAAACAAAGCAAAACAAAACAAAAAAGCCAGGGGCACCTGGATGGCTCAGTTGGTTGAGTGGCGGACTCTTGGTTTTGGCTTAGGTCATGATCTCAAGGTCCTGGGATCAGGCTCCACCCTCAGTGGATTGGGGGAGAGTCTGCTTCAGGATTCTGTCTCTCTCCCTCTGCTCCTCCCCCCACTTGCTCATGCTCTGTCTCTCTAAAATCTGAAAAAAAAAAAAAAAAGCCATAAAGGACATTAGTGGTGACATTTGAGGAAATTTGTGTGTAGATACTATTAGGGCTAAATTTCTTGGGTGTGATTATGTATTGTAGTTATATAGAGGAATGTCCCTGTTGGTAGGAAGTAAATACATGCTGAAAAGTTTTTTGGGAGAGAAATATCTATAATTTATTTTCCAGTAATTCAGAGGAAGAAGTATATATAGATAGAAAAAGTGCAAATGTGGCAAAATGTTACTAATTGTTGAATTTAGGTAGACAGTGGGGTTTATCGTGCTATAGCTTTTTTTTTAAGTTTATTTATATTTAATTTTTTTTTTAAAGTTTATATTTATTTTTTAGTAATCTCTACAACTAGTGTGGGGCTTGAACTCACAACCCCGAGATCGAGAGTTAACATGATCCTTTGAGCCAGCCAGGCACCCTGTGCCATATTTTCAACCTTTCTGTAGGTTTCTGTAGGTTTAAAATTTTTCAAAAATAAAAAAAGGAGGGTAGAACACAAGCATATGATAAGATCAAGAGCTAGAGAGTCTCTTTGATTTAACCCTTTTAATTGTAGGCTCAAACTTCATTCAGTGTTGTATGTGAGGTGATGGTTTCTTAAGAAAAACCTTCAGTTAAGTTTGTTGACATTTCTAAAGTACCTAAGATGTTAGATAATTTTGTGAAGAAAATGTACAATTTTTCCTGAGTTATAGGTGTGGTGAGATTAAATAAGTAAATATGCTACTTCCAGTATCCTTTTGGTAATGAAAGGATTATTCTGGGTAGTTGAGTCTTTCAGATGACTAAAATGTCTGTGTGTGTAGGTGGGGGGTGGTTCTTAAAATCTCTTTAAACCCTAAGACTTTTATTTTGGCAACTGAGGTCTACTAAAGTGTTCTTTGAAGAGCAACTACCTGAATAAGTTTAGTACTGATGAAATTCAACTTTCAAAATCATTTATATAGTACACTACTACTTTTCTCAGACATCAGCAGAACACTATTTCACTCATGTAAGCAAACTTTCTAAAGTAATAAAGCTTCTTCTAAGTACCAAAATATTAAAAATTAAAATAACTTTGAAGTCTTCCAAAAATATAGTGCATATTTACCCACTTCTATAGTGCTACCTGTTTTGGGGTTTGAAAAGGCCTACATTTACCTTCTGCTTCTGCCAGTGTGTCCCTAGGCAGGTGATACAGTATCTGAGTCTCATTTTCTTCATCTGCAAAATAGAGATACATATCATTATGAATAAGAAAATATGTAAAGCACATGAAATACTAGGTATGAAGTAAATGTTAGTTCCCTTTTGTTTTACTTTAAAAATCTTTTTATTGTAAAATAAAACATGGATACAGAAAACTACACACAATAAATGTATAATTGAGTGAATTATAAGTCATGTGTGCTTTTTATCCAAAATATTGAAAGGTTTTTTTCTTTAAAGTCCAGTAATTTGTTAAGCATATGTGTTGGTACAGAGATTAGCATGGCCCCTGTGGAGGGATGACATGCAAATTTGTGAAGCGGTCCATATTTTTCCATTTGCAGCGATGTGGGTGGAGCTAGAGAGTATGATGCTAAGCAAAATAAGTCAGAGAAAGACAAATACCATATAATTTTACTCATATGTGGAATTTAAGAAACAAAACAAATGAGCAAAAGAGGAAAAGAGAAAGGCAAGCCAAGAAACAGACTCTTAACTCTAGAGAACAAACAGATGGTTACCAGAGGGGATGTGGGTGGGGGATGGGTGAAATAGGTGATGGGATTAAGAAGGGCACGTGTCCTGATGAGCATCGCATGTTGTATGGAACTGTTGAATCACTATATTGTACACCTGAAACTAATATTACATTGTATGTTAACTGAGTGGAATTTAAATAAAAATGTAAACACAGGTATATGTTGAGATTGGTCATTCTGGGTTCATAGTCTAATTTTGATTCATAATCTTTTATGCCTTATATAATTTTCTTAGTATCTTTTAGTTCATTGAGAAATTGTACTTTCCAGTTTTGATCTGTTCTTTTTGGCTTGCTCTTGTAGGATGTTTTTATTCCTTATTCTCTCCTTTTTACTTTGAGTAACTTTGTACGGGATTTGACTTCTATAATTTGTTTCTCTTGTATGTGAATATAGTTTTCCTGAGTTTTTAGAAGGAATCTCTATTCAGATAACTTTTATAACTTTATAGAGCCCCCTCTTCTGTTAAAATTATGGCAGCTTGTTCTCTGAGGATTCCTTGCTCTGATTCTTCCCTCTATTTTAGGTTGACCCTTCTATTTTCCTTCTTCCTTGCCCTTGTCCTGCTTAATTTTGATTCTGCTCCCAGCAGTTGCTCCTCATTTGTGAGCCTTGTTCTAGAAGGGAGCCCTGGCCCATTAGTTGAGAAGGTTCCTGGGGATTAAACTCCTTCCACCCCTTTAAGCCTTACCTTGGGTCTCCTGCTACGCATGTGTTATTGGAGTATGCATACCTTCCCCCGCTGCAACTGCTGTAGTAGAATTGGCTCCTGTGCTTTCTTTTCTTTTCTTTCAAATAAAGATTTATTTATTTATTTGAGAGAGTGTGCTCATGTAGGAGGAGGGGCAGAGGGAGAAAATCTTCAAGCAGACTCCCCACTGAGTATGGAGCCCAAACTGGGGCTTAATCTCACGACCCTGAGATCATGACCTGAGCTGAAACCAAAAATCAGGCGTTCAAGTGACTGAGCCACCCACGCGCCCCTGTCCCCTGTGGTTTCTAGCGAGTACCTTTTTGGCTTTCTTGGAATTCTGCTCTCAAGTTACTCAGTGAAACTCGGTTGTTTCCCCCACAAATGCTGTTACACTAGAGTTTGTGACTATGGTAGTTTATTCCTACCAGCTTCTATTTGGGGAGATAACTTGTCATTTAGTTTTTTTGGTTTTGCTGTTCAGTGATACATGGAAATTCAGGAAGACCCAAAAATGATACCATCTCCATCTTATGAGAATCTGCCAGATTCTTTTGCCTTATTGTTAAATTAGAGTACTGATATGGTTTGATTGTTTCCTTAATATTGTTTATTGATATCTTAAAAGATATCTTTATGAACATCATTTACTTTATTATGATGACCTCAAGTCAGTTGAGAGGGATGTGAACCTTTTAGGCTTTTGTGTTTCTTTTTCTTTTTCTTTTAAGGATTTTATTTTTAGGTAGCCTCTACACCCTAAGATTAAGAGTCACACACCCTACAGACTGAGCCAGCCAGGCGCCCCTGTGTTTACCTTTTAATTGTATAAACAGATATAATAGATTTTTTTGTTGTGTACTATTTTGAATTTTATTTGTCTCTGCTGTTGATGTGACTAACAGCTTCTTTTCTCATTAGGGTCCTTTTTCGAATCTGTTAAGGTTTGGAAGTCTATCACACTTTATAACTCTGTGAAGTAGGAGTAAATAGAGTCTAGGTTTTGAGGGAAAGGAACTTTTGCTTACGTTACTGGTGACCTGTTTGCTTTCCCCTGAGTTGTTGAAGTTTGTGCTGGGTAGGCAAGTTGATAGCTGAAATAGAAAGAATGAGTCAAGGATTCAGTATTTCCTCAATGACCTGTGATATCATATGATTGAACATTTTCAAAAGCTGGTAAGAAAACAGTATACATTTTTCTTTTAAAATTCAGTTAAATAAAAATGAGTTGATTTAAAGAAATACAGACAATCCTCACTATATAATAGTAGGACAACCATAAAAATGATTGTGCAAGCTGAAACCATGCAAAGTTATTTGTTTCTTTTTTTTTTTTTTAGAGAGAATGTGTGCATGTGCACACATACAGAAGAGTTGGGGGAGGGGTAGAGGCAGAGAGTCTTTAGGAGACTCCTCCCTGAATGTGGAGCCTGACACAAGCTTGATCTCAGAGCAGGATAATGACCTGCTCTGACACCAGGAGTCCAGTGTGTAATGGCCTGAGCCGTCCAGGCACCCCGAAAATCTTGAGCAGGCTCCGTGCCCAGCGCAGAGCCTATTGCGGGATTCATTTTCACCACCCTGACATCATGACCTGAGCTGAAATCAAGATTTGGATGCCTAGAGGCACCTGGTGGCTCAGTTGGTTAAGCATCTGCTTTCGGCTCAGGTTATGATCCCAGGGTCCTGTGATGGAGGCCTGCATCGGGCTCCCTGCTCTACAGGGATCCTGCTTCTCCCTCTGCCTCTGCTGCTTCCCCTGCTTGTGCGCTCTCTCTCTTAAATAAATAAGTAAATAAAATCTTAAAAAAAAAAAGAATCTGATGCCTAACCGACTGAGGCACCCAGGTGCTCCTCATGCAAAGCAGTTTTAATCAGTGGGAAGATTACAGTGGTTTGGGGACCTTTAAAATATTTTGTTAAAACATTAAATCTTACTGTTAATTATACAAGTATAGAGAAATAAAATACTGTAACTGTTTAGTATGAGTTAAAACATTAGACACAATGAGAATTGTTTTCTTTGTGAAATATGAATCAAGGGTAGTTTAAACAGTCTTTCCCTTTGCATCTTTTCTATGCCTTAAAACAGTGTTTCCTTTTGCATCTTTTCTATGCCTCCTTGGCTTTTGACATTTTATCCTTTACAGTTGAAATGTCATGAAATACCTCCAAGAGTTTCTTTCTTTTTTTCTTTTTTAAAAAGATTTTATTTATTTACTTTTGAGAGAGAGAGAGAGAGAGAGCATGAGTGGGATAAGGAGCAGAGGGAGAAGCAGGCTCTCTGCCGAGCAGGGAGCCATGTGGGGATTGATCCCAGGACCCTGGGACCATGACCTGAGCCAAAGGCAGATGCTTAACCAACTGAATCAGCCAGGCTTCCCTCTAAGAGTTTCTTTAATGTGAAGTATTTTCCTGGAGTTACTTTCTCTGGGACATTGTCATCCTTTCCATAACAGCTGCTTTCCGCATTGATAATTGGTAAGTTTACCTTCACCAAGTTCCTCTGGCTGCACATTTAGAGGCACTCAAACTGCAGCAGTGTCAACACTGCCATGGCCAGCAGTTTTCTTCTATAACTTCATTTACAGTGGATTCATATTTCGCTTCCAGTGTATCACTTTTCATTTCTTTGCTGTACTTTCATCTTCATTGGTCCGTACCCCCTTGGATTATCCATAGGTGTAAAATGTCATGTAGATTTATCACTGGGCAATAAGGAGGTAACACAACTGTACTCTAGCTATTTGTTTTGCACTGTCCAATTGCAATAAACTTTAAAAGAAGGGACACATTGGTCACTGATCATCATATTTGTTATTTATGTGGTGATTTATGGATTGAAAAGCTGACAGCGAAGTTTGTACTTAATGTAATTTCTCGCAGCTAAATATGGTAACTGAAATTTGAGCCATGTTATTGCAGACTGATGTTAGTTAACTCAACCTTGGTATAAACCATGATAACTGAAATTTATGCTTGTCAGAAACATGGAAAGTGAGAACTCTGCCTGCAGTGTTAAAAAAAACAAACAGGTTGTACTGGATTTGGTAAAAATTTTGACAGTGATAAGGGGACTGAAATCTGAGAAATTTACACAATAACAAAATAGTCCTTCAAAAACACTTTTTTAAAAAGATTTTTATTTTTTATTTTTATTTCTTTATGTTTTTAGATTTATTTATTTATTTGACAGACACAGCGAGAGAGGCACAAGTAGGGGGAGTGGGAGAGGGAGAAGCAGGCTTCCTGTGGAGCAGGGAGCCTGATGTAGGGCTCGATCCCAGGACCCTGGGATCACGACCTGAGCCAAAGGCAGACACTTAACGACTGAGCCACCCAGGCACCCCTAAAGATTTTTATTTTTAAGTAATCTCTACAGCCAATATGGAGCTCAGACTCACAACCAAGAGATCAGGAATCATGCACTCCATCGACCAAACCAGCCAGGCGCCCCAAAACTTTTCTTTCTTTGCTCTGCTCCCCTTCCCCCTCCCCCCTTCTTTTTTTAAGTAGGCTTCCCACTGGGCTTGGAGATCCAGGCAGGACTTGAACTCACGACCCTGAAATGAAGACCTGAGCTGAGATTAAGAGTCGGATGCTTAACGGACTGAGCCATCCAGGCGCCCCAACACTTTCTGTTCTTTAAAAAAAATAGATTAAGATTAAAGAATTTTAGATAAATTCTTTAAAGAGTAGTGTGTATGTTTGTGTGTGGACTAAGGGCGAGGGTCTAGAAGGAAAAAGTTTTAGCATTTCTTGCACTCTAATATATTTTATAAACTTTCTGTATTCTGCTTTTTCTACATTGTTCAGTATTCATCTGATTAAAATCTTCATTTTTGTGATCTGAGTAATTCTTTCTGGCCTGTGGTTCGGTCCTTCTCACAAATCCTCCTCTAGGATGCCTGTGATTTTTGCTTTTTTCATTACTGTAGCAGAAGTGTTAGTGATGTTGTGAGGTCTTCATTTGTTTGTTCATATAAATGGAAAAGGAAGAGGCATGGAAAGAATTACCTAAGTGTCTGAAGGACTGGCTTATGCTTTTTTTATGTGCAAATTTTACAGCTGGAGGGGGGGAAACTCCAAAAATGTTTATTGTAAACATTTAAAACATACTGAAGAAGGCATGTATCGTATGATTTCACTGATATAGGGAATTCTTAATCTCAGGAAACAAACTGAGGGTTGCTGGAGTGGTGGGGGGTGGGAGGGATGGGGTGGCTGGGTGATAGACATTGGGGAGGGCATGTGCTATGGTGAGCGCTGTGAATTGTGTAAGACTGATGAATCACAGACCTGTACCTCTGAAACAAATAATACGTTATATGTTTAAAAAAAAAAAAAAAGGAAGAAGATAGCAGGAAGGGAAAAATGAAGGGGGGGCAATCAGAGGGGAGACGAACCATGAGAGACTGTGTGGACTCTGAGAAACAAACTGAGAGTTCTAGAGGGGAGGGGCGTGGGGGGATGGGTAGCCTGGTGATGGGTATTAAGGAGGGCACGTTCTGCATGGAGCACTGGGTGTTTTGCACAAACAATGAATCATGGAACAGTACATCAAAAACTATGATGTAATGTATGGTGATTAACATAATGTAGTAAAATAAAATTAAAAAAAAAAAAAACATACTGAAGAGTATGAGAAAGAAAAATTGTAAATCACCTGTAGCTCATTACTTGGATGCAACTTCTGTTAATATTTTTGTGTGTATCTGTCCCTATGTTTCTTCTTCATACATGTATATACATTCTTGATGAAATATTTTAAAATGGGATTATATGCTTCCTACAAGTGTTTTTCCAGAATACATACATGTTTTTAAAGTTTTTTTCTTTTTTTAGATTTTATTTATTTACTTCACAGAGAGAGACAGTGAGACAGGGAGAAGCAGGCTTCCCGCCGAGCAGGGAGCCTGATGCGGGGCTCGATCCCAGGACCCTGGGATCATGACCTGAGCCAAAGGCAGACACTTAACGACGGAGCCACCCAGGCGCCCCTAAAAGTTTTTTTCTTATATAAAATATACAAAAACAGAATAGAGACTAGACTAAAATGAAGACTGTGTATCATTCAACTAAAGTGATTTCAGTGCATAGGTAAGCAATCTTGTTTCATCAATACCCACCTACTCTTACATTAATCTGAAGCCAGTTCCAGGTAACTATTCCAGCATACATAGTGAAAAATTTTACATTTTGTCAAATCGCTTTCCAGAAAAGCATTATCAATGTATAGGTGACAGAAATAAGATTAAAAAACCTTTTTAAAATTCTAATGTTATGGGTTGGATGCACCTATATATAACCGTTTCCTCATGTAATACAAAAAATCCTAATGAAGTGAATTTGAGCATGCTTATACTCTGGCAGCAAACTTTAAGTTCCTCATCAGTATATCCCTCATAGGAATACTGTGACTGTTAGATAGGGTGACCATATAATTATTTGTTCAAGCTAGGATGCTTTTGAGATTCACAGGAGGCCCTGTTAGTAATAATGCCAGTATAACAGGCATAAACTAGGACTGTATTTTGGCATAGCTGGGTTGTATGTCCACCATGTTAGATAATATATATGAGACGCATTTATACATAAAGTGACTATATTACATAGTCAGTAAATGCTGGCTTTTATTAAAGTGTTTATGTATGCCCACGTATGGATGTGTATAAAAACCTTCCTTTTAAAAGAAGTGCTTTTGAATTGGCAACTCAGAGGCCTAAGTTAACAGTTTTTGTTTCTGTATGTTTTTGGAGCTTACAGTGACCACTCTTTTTAAAAGGAGCTCTAATTTTTATAACTAAGAGGACATTTGCCTTAATATTTGCAGCTGGAGAATGCTGGAGGAGACCTTAAGGATGGCCGCCACCACTATGAAGGAGCTGTTGTCATTCTGGATGCTGGTGCCCAGTACGGGAAAGTCATAGATCGAAGAGTGAGAGAACTGTTCGTGCAGTCGGAAATCTTTCCCTTGGAAACACCAGCATTTGCCATAAAAGAGCAAGGATTCCGGTAGACCTTACACTTATATTTTCTATGAGATTGAGCTTAGATTGTGGAATTTTTTTATTAATTTGCTTGGGCACTGAATTTTTTTTTAAAGATATATTTTGAGAGAGAGAGGGAGTGTTCGGGGTTGGGGGAGAGGTGATGGGGCAGAGAGGGAGAGAGAGTCTTAAGCTGACTCCATGCTGAGTGCAGAGCCTGACCTGGGGCTCTGTCTCAGGACCATTAGATCACTACCTGAGCTGAAACCAAGAGTCAGATGCTTAAACAACTACACCACCCAGGTGCCCTGAGCACTGAATTTTTTTAAATGAATATAAGACATGCAGTGGTTTTACAAAAAATTTTCTTCTATGGTTCTGATTTTAAAAAAATTAAAGGAAAAATAATTTTTAGTTAAAAAGATTGCCTTAATTTTAATTGCACAGTTACAAGAACTTTTCATTTGAGTATTTTATATTTTAGGATTTTTGGGTCAGGCTTGAATTTGGCTATTATGGTCATTCATTCATCCCAGAGCATTTGATCAAAGGAATATATGCAGTGGCTAGAATACCTAAATGAGAAGAATTCTGTGTCCAATGAGTCTCTTTTGCCTCCTATCCCAAGAGACTAAGTTTCTAAAATACGAAGGTTTCTCAAGTCTAATATAAGGTCTAATTCAACAGCTTACATGCTCAGAACTAGTCAGAATGACAGCCAACTTATATTTGTTTCTTCCTTTAACAATTTCTGGTTAATGCTATGCCTTTTCTCATGGAATTGATGGTCTTTGTTTATTAAGTGTTACCAAAAACAAACAACTGCAGTTTGTAACTTTAATTGGGTCTTAAACATTAATGCTATATTTCTTCCAAAATACAATATGTTTAATTTTTCTCAAAAACATAATTTTTTTCCATTAGAGAAATGGTTAACTTTTAAAGTCTTCATAGACCTGTTTATCCTGTGATTCTTGTTTCTGAAATAGAGTGAATTGGAAAGCAGAAAAGACAGGTTGAAATTTAACTGTCCTAGTCTTAGGATACAGTTAAAAACAGTCATCTCTTTTTATTTATTTATTTATTTTTAAAAAGATTTTATTTATTTATTTGACAGAGAGAGACACAGCGAGAGAGGGAACACAAGCAGGGGGAGTGGGAGAGGGAGAAGCAGGCTTCCCGTGGAGCAGGAAACCTGATGCAGGGCTCGATCCCTCAGGACCCTGGGATCATGACCTGAGCCGAAGGCAGATGCCCAACGACTGAGCCACCCAGGCGCCCCAGTCATGTTTTTTTAAACTGTGGAATTTTTAGAGTAAGAAGGGACCCTTGAGTTTCTCTAATGTGACTGTCTCAGTTTGCCAGCGACAACCAGTTTTAGGGAATCAAAAAACTGGGAGAATTCTAAATGCCTCCCGTCATATCTAAGCTCCTTCATTCCCTTTACCCCAAACAAACAGAAAATCTCCAGCAGACTAACCCAGGCTAAATGTTGAAGAATAGGGTAGCCAAATACTTGGCAATAGAGTGCTAATTATTTTTCCTGCCACCTGATTATAAAAAAATTCCTAGGTCCTGCTTGTGTCTAGAGGTTCTTTCTGTGTAGGAGTATAGGAACTATAGCCCTGTGGCTTTGCTTATTATAATCCTGTCTGCTGAGATATCTAGTTGATCATCCTTTTCCTAGAATATTAGTATTATGAGAGGAGAGACCTCTTAACCTACTTGTTTTTGGAAATTTGACCTGCTAAAATTGGTATCTGGAATGCCTTGTGGCTTATTGGCTTTGTAATTGCAGGTTAGTTTCAAAAGAATTGCAGGGTAGAACTAGAAGAGTGAGTGATTAGCTCTTCTTGAGAGTTATTGAGATAAGAATTTAAGAATTTTCATAATTGGCTTAAGTACTGCTTAGGTTTCATCCTTGACTAAGTCCATTCCCTTTTCTTTTTAATAGTCTTAAGAATCTTACAGTCATGAGTTGTTTAGCAGATTAATGAGGAATGCTGGGCAGTCCCATTGTGGTTATCTTTTATAAAACTATACTGTACTGAAATTCTAGAGGGCTTGTTTATTTATGTTTTATAGAATTTTAGCTTATGCATTTTTAAAGAGCTAAGTTGCATATCTACCCTTAAGGCTAACACTACACCCCTTTAGGATTGTTATCTTAAAGATGTTACATTTATCATCTGAGTAGGTTGTCCTTAGTCTCTTTTGCAGGGGACAGGCTAACAAACATGATGAATAGCATAATTCATGTTAGCAATACAAAGTTCAAAGAATGGGGCCTTTGAGCTCACTTGAATTGTTATATTTTTTAAAAATGTCCTATCTTGCTGAATAATTTTTATGAATTTGACTATTACATCATTCTTCTGGATGTATTATAAGCCTGTATTTTAGTTTGTGTGTTTTTATATGGCAAGCAGCTGCTAATTATAAAGTGAATTGCCTAAATTTGTTTGTAAGAAGATTTTGGTTAGATCTTAAAATGCATTTTCCTTTAGAAATGTAGATAAATCAGGATTCCTGCAAAACTAAAACCTAAAATGAGTTTGAGGATATTTTAGATTAAGTGATGAGCATAGGTATGCCTCTATTGTGTAAGAGGGCATGTGTGGCAAACTGGGAAGCAGGAGTAGTCTGAAGGTGCAGGTCTGTCTGTGATTCCAGTTGTTTGTAGCCATATGAGAGTGAAGGTCAAGTGCGGCTAGATTTTTTTCCCCCTCTTCCTAAAGAAAACCTAGAAATCTGGATTTTTATGTAAAATTCATAATATTAAAATGTTCTCAATCTTTTGAGTGTATGCTGAGGGCCAAATTAGATCTGTCACTGGCCAGGTGAAGAGCATAGGCCTCAGTTTGCAGCCTTTTCCATAATAACTGTTTGACTCCCAAGTTAACCCATCGAATGCTCTGTAAATTATAATATAGTGAAGTTATAATATTGACCTGGGTTCTGAGAGAATGCCATATGGGCAAAATTCATATGTTAGCTCCCTTTCCTGGGTCTCAGGTAAAATTGTTGGGAACGTTGGGTAGGTTTTCAACAGGCAAAGTTAGGTTATTATTCATATTCTGTCCTCCTTTGTTGTATTTTGCTGTGTCATCCAGGGTCTTTCTGTGACTTGCTTTACTCCTTGCTTCCCGGAAGGCCTATATTTTCTCCATCTCCCTTTAGAATTCTCATTTACTCCTTCATTAATGCGGAAGACAAAACAAACTAATGCTAAACCCTTACAGCTAGAAACATTAGTATTTATGTATTTGAAGTTTGTACTTATTAACAAGTGAATGTTGCATTGATGGACTTCCACACATTGCAGTAGAGTACAGATGATTGAGCTGTGTAGGAGGCTGGATCTGCTATGGTATACTGAAAACATAACAAAATCTCTGCATCTGTACTGAGTCTCAGTGCTTCAAGGGAGAGAGGGCATGGACTTGGGGATAAAAATTAGCAGTTAAAGGATTCTTCACTGACTCTCTTCCTTAAATCCACAGTGCTATTATCATCTCTGGAGGACCTAATTCTGTGTATGCAGAAGATGCTCCCTGGTTTGATCCAGCGATATTCACTATTGGCAAGCCTGTTCTTGGAATTTGCTATGGCATGCAGGTACATCTGTGAATTTGCCTTAAGAGTTGACTTAATTTATTCTGTTTGTGATTCTTATTGTATTAATATTTTCTGTCTTTAGAGTATTTAGGATATTGTATGAGCTAATTTGTGCATGTTGCAACTGTTTACAAATTGTTATAGCAGTATGGCAGAACCGACCTGAGTGGAAATCTGTTTTTAGAGAAGTAACTATATTACTGCATACAACATAACACTGTCCATTAAAAAAATTCAGACATTCAAATTTACATGTTACGGAAATAGTACACAGAGCTCATTTATATTTTTACTCAATTCCCTTATTGTTACATTTTAAAACGATTTATTTATTTTAGAGATAGCATGCCTGCATGCGTGCTCGAGCCAGGGGAGGGGCAGAAGGGAGAGTGAGAGAATCTCAAGCAGACTCCATGCTGCACGCAGAGTTCCAGGTGGGGGCGCTTGATCCCATGACCCTGAGCCCTGAGATCATGACCTGAGGCAAAATCAAGAGTCGGATGCTTAACCAACTGAGCCACCCAGGTGCCCCTCTTACTGTTGACATTTTTAACCATTTGAGAGTAAGTTGCACACCTGATGTCCTGTTACTTGTTGTATTTCCTAAGGATGAGAGCTCTCCTATGTAACTACAGTCCACATATCAAAATCAGGAAGTTAACATTGATTCAGTTTTGCATCTAATCCACAGACTGCATTCACATTTCACTGTTTGTCTCATTAATGTCCCTTGTAAGTACTGTGTCCAATCTAGGACCATGTGTTATATTTAGTTGTCAAGTCCTTTATTTTGAAACCATTCCTGTCTTTTCTTCTCTTTCATGACCTTGACAGTTAAAAAAAAAAAAAGACATTCCAGTTACTTTATAGATTCTCCCTCAGTTTTGGTTTATTTGATGTTTTCTCATTGTTAGGTTCAGGTTCTGTTCTTTTGGCAGGAGTAGCACAGAAATGATGCTCTCCTCTCAGAGCAGGTCATTAGGAGGCACGTGATGTCAGTGTGTGCCATGACAGGTGATGTCAGTTTGATCGTTTGGTTAAGGCGGTGTCTGCCAGGTGTCTCCACTGTATCGTTAATGAGTATGCATACCTTGGAACTGTATCAAAAACAAGAATACATAGGGACTGAGGTCTAGATATAAAACTATTCTTCTGTAAGTTAAATGTTTAGAAATCTATTTTGGTTGCTTTGATACCTTTTTAGAGGAGTATAGGTTTATTAGACAAGTAGAATGTGATTACTGAATAAGATGATAGAAGGATAATACTGAGCCAGTAATATGCTAAGTTCTCACTTAGAATGATTTGTTCAATAAGATCTACTTAATGAGGTGGGAATAGAAATAAATACATTTAAGAAAAGTTATCCCTAGTGATTGTAAGCAAAATGATTTTCTAGTTGAGATAACGTTTAACAATGTATCTTACTTAACCACATCATCTGAAAATTGAGCTAGCTGGGATAGTATTCCCTGGGTAATATAATTATTAATTGACAGATTATAGTATTTTGCCTTTTCTAGTGTCAGAAGCAAGATAGTTTTTTTAAACTCAGAATTCTCTGCTATGATAAGAATAGCCAAATAAATACAATGACTGGATTCACTTGTTTGTGAATGATCTTGATCTCTTTTCCCTTTGGCCCACCTTTTGGCTTTAGCCTGTACTAAATCAGAAGGGAAGACAGGGGTCACAATACAAGTGGAGTATCTAATTGTGAGATCCTAACTGACCAAATGGAATCGGTGTTAATTAAAATATCAGCTTTTTAATTTCCTCATGATACTCTGGTCCTCCCTAGTTGATTATTGAGAATTGTCTATTAACTTTTGATTTCTTGTATATATGGCTTAAGATGATGTATTCTTTCTCCCAATGACTGAGTTGTTTTAAGTCCTTGGATTGAAGATAATTTGAAATTTTAGTAAGTGGGCAAAACAGAGGGAGTCATTTTTTTTTTTTAAACAATCTGTTTGAGGGGCGCCTGGGCGACTCAGTTGTTAAGCATCTGCCTCCGGCTCAGGTTGTGATCCCAGCGTCCTGGGATCTAGCCCGCAGCAGGCTCCCTGCTCTGCGGGAAGCGTGCCTCTCCCTCTCCCATTCCCCCTGCTTGTGTTCCCTCTCTCGCTGTCTATGAAATAAATAAATAAAAACCTTAAAAAAAAAAAAGAATAATTAAACAATCTGGTTGAAATTGCTGTGCTGTAGTGATGAATATTGTACAGAAGGAGGCTGTTTAAAAAGGTAGAAAGTGAGCAGACCAGTATATTTTATCTGGCCCTGGAGCATTCAGAGAAGGAAAAAACAATAAAAATCACTGTTCACATAAGAATGAATATTTTTGTTGTTCTTATACTTCATGCAAAAGCAGAATATTAGGAATCACTGGTCTGTAAAACAGCTTTACCAGATTTCATTTCTTGCTAATTGTTCATTATAGTTTTCCACTTTGATTTAGAGGAAATACTGATCCCTAAAAATATGTGATATATGAAGTTCAAAAGCTACAACAATGGATTTTTTTTTCTCTAGGCAACAAGCATTTTCTAGTTAAAGGCTCTTTTTGTCCTGTTAAAAGTTTTCTGAAAAGCCAAGTGGTGATTATGAATTTGACTTGGATAACAACTTACTTTTGGATTTTCTTACATAGTATTCTAATGAATACATTTTCTTAGAAGAGCCCACATCCTGATTGAGTTGAACATTGGAAACTGGCTGGCTTTTTTTTTTTTTTTAATACACCTTTGCCCTCGGATGTAATGTATTTACATAATTTATTGATCTCCCATGCCAGAGTAGTCAGTATTAATCATGTAGCACAACTTACATTAAATGATTTTTAGTATATTGAGGTATTATAACATTCTGTAAGGAAGAGTCTAACATATTTTTTTCAGGACCCCTTATAGTGAAATATGTCTGGAAAATGCTGCCTTAATTTAAGTGCTAGTGACTGTTTCTCCCTTTGCCAGTCCCTCATATAATTGTAAGGCCTAATTTTTCTGTCATTCAGTAGAGATCTTGCGGTAGCCAGAGCTAGGCCTGCTCATGTTAAATATGTAAAACAATTTGCCTTTATGTCCTCTGAACTTACATATTAGGACGATAGAATAGGCTGATCTTGGTCCTTTAGATAAAAATTGTCTTTCCATAAAATATTGGTATAGATGACACCATCTAGCTAATATGTTGTTTTTAAAGGACTAATAATTCTTAGTGATTGTTAGTTGGGTAAGTTTAGCACCAAAGGTCTCACTCTAGTGTATACGTTTGCCCCCAATAGCATCCTGAAATTGTAGTTATTTCAGTGTCTTATGTACCATCTTTCTCATTCACTGGACTCCCTTGTGAAAGCCTTTCTAATAGCTTTCTGGGAATTCTTTGCTTTAGAAGAAAAAAGACTGTCTTGCCCATTGCTCCTTTTATCTCTATATCCCCTCACTCTGTGTAAGAAATAGAATATTAGTAGAACTTTTGAAACTCTCTTTATACTTTTCTCCATTCATGTTGTTCTTCTCTTTTCTTACCAGAGGCAGCACTTTCCCTGAATTTTGTTATTCATTCCCCTTTTTCTCTTTACAGCTTTATATATGTTTATATCCCTAAGTAATATATTTAATTTTGCCTATTGACCTTTTGTGGACTTCTAAATTGTGTTGAGTTCCAACAGTTTTAGTTAGCTTGATCACTCAGCTGTCTTCTAATTAAGAACAGCAAATTAAGGGAGGTAGAGGTGCACAAGGTTCACTGAGAATATAGAAGAAAGCACTTAATTTTTCATTCAGCAACTTTTAATGACTGCTTTGGGCCACATACTTTGTTAGGCCCCTGGGACTGTGAAGAGACCTGAAGACATGGGGGAGAGAACATGGTCTGTTTTGGCAATTACTCCAGCTCGAATGGCTGGAGTGCAGAATGAGGGGGAAGAAGAGAAGTGACTAGAGGCGGGGGGACTGGGTGGATTGTTAACAGTGTTCCTAAACTGTGTGATAGTTCATGTGCTGCAGAAAGTGTTTGATAACCTGGGTTTGTTGTTTGGGAAATACTGGGCTACGTGGGTTAGCAAGTTTTTTTCCTGCTGAACTTAACCCAAACCTTTATTGCAGTAAACTTTATTGTGAATGTCTTAAGAGGAAAATGTGGAGGGCAGCATTTGCTGATGGTTTTGAAGGCTATTCCACTGTGCATTATAAGAACGAACACTTATTTAGCCCTCTGCCTGCTTTTTTATTGGGAGCTGGGTCAACTTGTATCTCTCATGGTTATGGCAGTATCTTATGACAACTGTGTGAAACAGATACACGGAGATGAATCATAGTGATTACATCAAGGCAGAATTAACGATTGTAGAAATTTTGTGTGTGTTTATTTGGTGTTGGGAGGGGGGAGTCTGTAGGTGTATGGGATTTATACAAATAAATTTAATTGAAAGACCAGATTTTCTTGCTTATGCTCTCTCCACAACATAGCCTTCTGCAGGCTTTCAGACTGTTCCTTTGGGGCCAAAGGTTAAATCACTTAGAGAAATTTGTACCTGCCTAGTTCTAAGCTCAGAGTACCTTTTAAAATGCTTTTAAATTAAACTGAAATTGTAGTTATTTCAGTGTCTTATGTACCATCTTTCCCAATACTTCCGATGTAAGTATTAAATATCTATTTTTAACGAATGAATTAAAGTACACTAAATGGAAAATCTGCCAGTGTTTAATAGAAATTAACCTCAGGTCAGATTTCTAATCTAGTTTTGTTTTATAACTATTCCTCTTAATAACTGTATAATTACATATAATAATACCAAGCTATCTACATTTATCTAACTCTTTATTTTCGGGGCACAAACATAGCAGATATCCTGAAAACAGGAACATAAATTATTAAATTAGCGTAATAAAATGATTGGGTAATTCTTTTGATTCATATTAATGTCAATTTATTTTCTCTTTGAACAGATGATGAATAAGGTATTTGGAGGTACTGTGCACAAAAAAAGTGTTAGAGAAGATGGAGTCTTCAGTATTAGTGTGGACAACACATGCTCGTTATTCAGGTATTATAGATATTTTTAGATGCCTAAGAACAATTAGAGTAACTGACTTGAATTTGGGATTGTTATTCTTCAAAATTAGAGATTCCGTAATTCTTAGACAAATTAAGGCCGTACTAGTGGCCAGAGGTGTAACTGTCATATTTGTTTTCCATTTGAGTGTCAGGGTGGCAGAGGATGGTGGTGATGCTAAGTAGGGATAAGGAAAGCACTTATGACATAACTTAAAAGCACCTGTGCAGTCTTGGATCCGTGTTTGGGATTGCATACTGTGATGCCAACATTTGTAGTTTTTCCTTTTTACTCTTTGGAATGTGATTCTAAACATTAATGTGCCAGATGTGGCAAATGGATAATGTTTTAAACTATCTTGCATCTACCAAATGTGTTTGTATATCTCTTGCCTCATGTTTTTGCTGGGTACTTAGCACACAACCAATTTGTTGGACTCATTATTAAATATATGTTTCCCTTCTGCTCACTTTCTCTACGTTGAGCATAACTGTACCTAGCATACTATCTTTTAATATAGTGAATGTATTAATTGGTTTTTGTTCTAGGTAACAACAGATTAGGTGCTATAGCTCTAATCTGTTTAAAAATGTGTGGATGGGCTATTCACTCCCTTCCTGGAACCGTTCATCTTCTGCTTGACTTAAAAAAAACATGACTGCATTTTCATTCAGTTTTCCAGAGGACCAGAAGCTTTCTTTTTTGGGAGTTTTCTATGTTTTGGGTAAAGCTCATTTTAGTGGACTGTTGATAGGGTTACTCACTTGCTTTTTTTTTTTTTTTTAATTTTTAAATAATCTCTGCACCCAGTGTGGGGCTCAAACTCATAACCCCAGAATCAAGAGTAGTATGCTCTGTTGACTGAGCCAGCCAGGTGCCCCCTGACTTGCTTCATTTTTGACTTAAATTTCATTTTTATTTTTTTATTTTTGTTTTTTTCTTTAAAGATTTTATTTATTTATTTGACAGAGAGAGACACAGTGAGAGAGGGGACATAGCAGGGGGAGTGGGAGTGGGAGAAGCAGGCTTCCCGCCGAGCAGGGAGCCCGATGCGGGGCTCGATGCGGAGCTCGATCCCAGGACCCTGGGTTCATGACCTGAGCCGAAGGCAGACGCCTAACGACTGAGCCACCCAGGCGCCCCTGTTTTTTTAAAAGATTTGAAGTAATCCTACACCCAACAGGGCTCAAACTTAGAACCCTGAGATTAAGAGTTGCATGTTCTACCGACTGAGCCAGCCAGGCACCCCTTAAGTTTCATTTTTACTTTAAAACTACGTTTCCCCCTTACTGCATTAAATCTATAAAATTTATAAAACTGATGTCAGTTAGTGAGCCACAGTTACCCCTTTTTTTGTGTGTGTGAATCGAGGAAATTTACTTCTATTTATAATTGAAGTATAGTTGACACTGTTAACATTAGTTTTGAGTGTACAACATAGTGATTCCGCAAGTCTATCCATTATGCAGTTACTTCTTGTTATCATTTCTTTTAATTGTGCTAATTATTTTTAGTTGTAGGTATGTTTTGTTAATATGCTTGTGCCTAAATTAATTTCTAATGAATAGTTTTCTCCAAATTGGACAGATCAGAAATTTTAAAATCCAAGTTATAAACTTATTATCTGAAATGGAGATATCCCAGTTTATACACAAAACTGGCTATGGCTGGCTCTTTAATTTTGAGGAAGAGCAAAAATAAGTATATCTGTTTGAAGATTCTCATTTTCAAAGGAAGATTAATTAAAAAAGCCATAGTGGCTCAAAATAATCTTATGAGCTGAAGCTACTCATTACCAAAATGCATTTGAAATCTAGTACTTATTCCACTTCGTAATGGAGAGGTTTTGCTTACATTCTTTTGTATCTAAAGTGACTAGCCTTGAGAACCATTTTAGGAATCATGGTGGTATGTTATACTGCAGAGGCTTTATATCTAAAGATCTGGTTAAAAAAATTTTTTTTTGCATTTTTAAAAAAATTTTATTATGTTAATCACCATATATTACATCATTAGTTTTTGATGTAGTGTTCCATTATTCACTGTTTGCATATAACACCCAGTGCTCCATTCAGTATGTGCATCACCAGGCTAACCCATCCCCTCACCCCCTCCCCTCTAGAACCCTCAGATTGTTTTTCAGAGTCCATAGTCTCTCGTAGTTCGTCTTCCCCTCCAGTTCCCCCCCCCAAGATCTGGTTAAAATTTAAAGTTTTCTGTTTGTCTTCCTAGTTGTAAAATTGTGGAACTCATTCACAACATACATTAGTATGTTATTACTACTACAACAGTAGTAAACCTGAAACATCCATTTGGCTTTAATGTAGTTTATTTTTATTTTACTTTTTTTTTTTTTACTTCTTAATATTTAATATTCAGTCCTCTGTCAGATTTTCTCATAATGTAAGAAATATCTTTTTATAGTTGATTTGTTTGAATCAGGGTCGAGAGAAAGTCCACATGTTGCATTTGATAAATGTTACATCTTCTTTAACCTATGCCTTTAACGTGTTTGGCATGAGAAATAGAAGTCCACATTGCTACTGGGTTGTCTTTGTTTCTAGGCCCTTTCAGTGAATAAATTTAGTCAATATGTATTTTAGAGAAAACAGAATCCCTGTATACTCCTATTTCCATTTAAAATGAAAGTTTTTTTTTAATATTTATTTATTTGAGTTTATGGGGTTTTATCTAACAACTTTGATTTTTGTATCTCCTTACTCTGAGGCTGAAAACCTCAATTCCTAATTATTTAATATTTGTTTTAACCTATAACGTGCATGTATTTACTGTATATATAGCTGCAAAATAACAATGTCAGTATTAGTACTTTTACTTTCTGATATAGAACTACTGAATGTTTAGATCTCTGAAATGCCTTCTCAAGATAAATCCTAATAGAGAAAAAATGTTGAAATTATTATTTTGTAGCTTCTTGAAATAATTTTTTATGCATGTGGTTATACCACCAACTTTTAAATATATTTTTTTCGGTTTTCAATTTTTACAGATTGCCTTTTTTGAGATTTAATACTCCTTTTGTCTTTATTTATAATGCACAGAATAAATTTAAATTCTAGCAGTGTTGCACTGCTACATACTTTTTTTTCTATTTTATTGATTTACACATATGGTGAGTTAGTATTTTAAAGGAAAAGAACACACTAGTTATAAGATGAATAAGTTCTGGGGATCTAATGTTCAGGCATGGTGACTACAGTTAACTGTCTTGTGTACTTAAAAGTTGCTGAGAGTAGATCTTAAATGTTCTCCCCATACACATAAAAAAATGGTAACTGTGATGTGTGATGTATGTGTTAGCTAACCTTATTGTGTTAATTATTTCATTATATATATATCAAATCATCATGTTGTACATCTTTAACTTACACACTATTACGTGTCAATTATATCTCAGTAAAGCTGGAAAAAAATTAAGCATAAGATCCCATTGACCATGTCTTTAATTAAGATATTTCTGTGTTGTGTTTTATTTTTTGTATGTTTAGGGGTCTTCAGAAGGAAGAAATTGTTTTGCTTACTCATGGAGATAGTGTAGACAAAGTAGCTGATGGATTCAAGGTTGTGGCACGTTCTGGGAACATTGTGGCAGGTGAAAATTTTAAAACTTTTGCAGATTTCATTTTAAAAAACTTCTCTAAAGAGTCTAAGAATATGTTTCTGTATGAGGTACTGTTATTTTTTTTATTTTTAAAAGATTGTAAATGTCATCGGATCAACCCTTAATTTATGAAGGGAATTTAATATTATTTAGAAGTCACTTACTGGTTTGCTCTGAAATACTTTAAAAAATGTTCATTCTAATAAAAGTTCTCCAGATGTAAAACACTACTTTTATGGCTCAGGATAAATTTGAGAATGGTCTATTTTTCTAGTGTGCTTTGTTCATAATTGGGTTTTTAAATGCCTTTCTTAGGTATACATAGGCATATATCTTGGACATCTGTGAAACACCAGACTAAGCGCTCAGGACATTTCTCTGAGGCAGGGTAGGCAAACTGTGACCTGTGGGTCAAATCTAGCCTATAGCCTGTTATGTTATTAAAGGGTTATAATAAAAGACAGGGACTGTATGCGTATGTTCCACAGAGCCTAAAATTTTTATGATTTAGCCCTTTGTAGAAATTTTGCTAATCTGTACTTTAAAGCCGTTTTTTTTTTTTTTTTTTTTTTTTAAATTTTGTTTATTTATTTGAGAGAGAGAGAATGAGAGATAGAGAGCACGAGAGGGAAGAGGGTCAGAGGGAGAAGCAGACTCCCCACTGAGCGGGGAGCCCGATGCGGGACTCGATCCCGGGACTCCAGGATCATGACCTGAGCCGAAGGCAGTCGCTTAACCAACTGAGCCACCCAGGCGCCCTTTAAAGCCGTTTTTATTCTCTTCTTTTTTGTGGAAGAGGAATTGATTTTCTGGCAGTTTGTGATTTTTTTTGACTTGCTTATTTGAGTAGTTGTTATGTAAATAATTATCAATAATCCTGGAAGTCAGTAAAAAAAAAAAAAAAAGTGGATTTATCAATAAAGTTTTTTTTTGTTTGAAATGCCACACCTCAACAGTAAGTTGAAAAAAGATTTGTCATGGATAAACCGAATTGAGTAATTTGCCTGCAATTACTTAACATAAGAATAGGAATGATCCAGAATGGTTTTCATATTGAAATGTTTTTACTTAAGATTAACAGTGGTAGATGGCGTATGTATTTGTATTCATTTAAGCAATATTTGTGTGCTTTGTGCCGTAACATTTCCAGGTGCCAAGGGTAAAGTAATGAACATAGTGGACAAAAATCTCTTTAACATTTCCAGTTTGGGGGGAGGGATGGGACAGCTAATACACAAACAAATACAGAATATGTCAGGTGTCAGATAGTGTTTAAGTACATTGACAAATACAGGAAGAGAAGAGTATTGCAGAATATGTGTGATTAAGGTTGTTACTCTTTTATATAGGATATTCAGGGAAGGTATTCCTATAAAATGATACTGAACATGAAGGAAGTAAGTGCTGACTCTTCTGGATATTTGGGGGAAGAGGAAATAGCAGTACAAAGCTCCCAGGATTGGGACCATGTTTGAGGAACTGCAAGGAAGACTACCTGGTTGGAGTAGAGTAAGCATGGAGGAGAGTGGTAGAAGATGAGATTAGAGGGATGGTCGGGGGCCAGGACACAGGCCATTTGAGGTCACTATGAAATTGTTGACTTTACTCATGATCTAATTTCAGGATTACCTTGGCTATGATGAGGAGAAAAGAGAAAGGGTCAAATGTAGAAGTAGGGAGATCAGCTAGGAATCTACTGCAGCAATCAGGAGAGGAGACAGTAGTGTAGGGAATAGTGTGGTAGAGGTGGAAGTGGTCAAGAGTGATTCTTTTCTCATATAGATCTTGTACATATTTTGTTAGATTTATACCTTAGTATTTCATTTATTTGGGTGCTAATTGTTTTTAATTTCAAATCCCACTTGTTCATTGCTGGTATTTAGGTAAGCAGTGAACTTTTGTGTATTAACCTTACATCCTACAACCCTACTGTAATCACTTACTAGTTCCTGGAGTTTTTTTGTTGATTTTTTTTCCAGATTTTCTATATAGATGATCATGTCATCTGTGAACAAAGTTTTATTTCTTCTTTCTCAGCCTGTATACCTTTTACTTCTTTTCTTATTGCATCAGTTAGGACTTTTATATGGTGTTGAAAAGCAGTGGGGAGAGGGAACATCCTTGCCTTGTTCCTGATCTTAGTGGGAAAGTTTTGAGTTTCTGTTTAGGTATGATTTTAGCTGTAGGTTTTTAGAAGATAATCAAGTTGAGGAAGTTCCCCTATATTCCAAGTTACAGAGAGTTTTTATCATGAATGGGTGTTGGATTTTTTTCAGATGCCTTTTCTGCATCTATTGAATCAGATCATGTAACTTATAAAACTGATAGAGGCCTATTGACATTATCTATTTCTCGTGTGAGTTTTGGTAAGTTGTGTCTTTCAAAGAATTGGTCCATTTCATCTGTGTTATAAAATTTGTGGACATAGAGTTAGTCATAGTATTCCTTTATTATTTTAATGTCCATGGGACTTGTAGTGATGTCTCCTCTTTCATTTCTGACATTAGTAATTTGTGTCCTCTCTCTTTTTCTTAGTTAACCTGGTTAAAGGCTTACCAATTTTATTGATCTTTTCAAAAAACCAGCTTTTAGTTTTGTTAGTGGTGGTGGTTGCTGTTGATTTCCTGTTTTCAGTTTCATTGACTTAATTTTTATTATTTCTTTTGCTTACTTTGGATATAATTTGCTCTTTTCTCATTTCTTAAGGTGGAAGTTTAGGCGATTGAGTTTAAATCTCTTTTTTTCTAATATATGTATTCAGTGCTGAAAATTTCCTTCTAAGCACTGTTTTTGCTGTCTTTTGGTGTTCTGAGAGCAATTTCCATTGTGTGGGGAGAGTTGGGGAGTGTTTCCTACACCAACAAACAATTCTTATACACCAGTATGGTATTTGAGCGGTCAGCTCAGTTCATCTCAATTCTGACCTTGTGTACCCAGAGATAGCACCAGATTGCACGGGTTGAGGGCTGCATCCCACGAGACCACACCCCCTTCCCTACCCACACACACTGCAGACACCAGTTGCAAGCCGAGGTTATCACCTGTGCCTCTGACTGAACAACCATAGATTGGAGGTTCTAGTGACCCCCTCCTTGGGTTTCAGACATCAGTCACAGGTGCAGGTTACCAGTATTTTTACCGACTGGCTGTAAATCAGAGGTTCTCATGACCTTTTCCTCATTTCAATTAGTTTTCTAGAGTGGCTCACAGAACTCAGAGAAACATTTTACCACTAGATCCCTGGTTTATTATAAAAGGATATAACTCAGGAACAGCCAGATGGTAGAGATTTATAGGGCAGAGAATGGGGAAAGACATGGAGCTTCCATGCCCTCTCTAGGTGCACCACTCTCCCCAAACTGCACTTGTTCATTAACCTGGAAGTTCTCCAAACATCATCCTTTTGGGTTTTTATGGAGGCTTCATTACATAGGCATGATTGATTAAATCATTGCTTCCTGGTAATTGATTCATCCTCCAGCCCCTCTCCCCTCCCTGGAGTCCAGGAGGTTGGGACTGAAAGTTCCAAGTCTCTAATCACATGGTTGTCTCCCCCTGCTTCCTGGTAATTGATTCATCCTCCAGCCCCTCTCCCCTCCTCCCTTCCCTGGAGTCCAGGAGGTTGGGACTGAAAGTTCCAAGGCTCTAATCACATGGTTGTCTCCCCCTGGTAACCAGCCCCCATCCTTAGGTGCTTTCCAAAAGTCACCTTATGAATATGAGAGATACCTTTAAGCTCTAATTTCTTAAGAAATTCCAAAGGTTTTGGGATCTGTGAGCCAGGAACTGTGAATGATGTTCTTTTCTTTATGTAAAGTTTCTGACCTTTATCATTTTCCTTTTGTCTAAAGAAATTCTTTTATCCTTTCTTGCAAGGCCCATGTGCTGGCAGCAAACAGCTTCAATATTTGCTTGTCTGAGGAAGTCTTTATTTTTCTTCACTTTTGGAGGATAATTTCTCAGGGTACAGAGTTTTTTTGTCTTCTCTCAACATTTTTTTAATTTAATTTTTTAGCTTTACTAAGATTAATTGACAACATTGTAAAGTATACAATGTGCTGATTTAATATAGGTACACATAATGAAAAGATTCCCCCATGGAGTTAATTGACACATCCATCACCTCACATATTTACCTTTTTGTGTGTGAGACTATTTAAGTTCTGTTTTCTTAGCAAATTTAGATTATATAATACAGTGTTATCAATTATAAGTCACCATATTATTAATTAGGTCCTCAGACTTTATTCATCTTACAACTGAAAGTATGTACCCTTTTACCACCTCTCCCTATTTCCCCCAGCCAGGCCCTGGTGATCACTTTTCCATTCTCTATTTCTGAGTCCAGCTTTTTATTTTTTTTAAGATTCTGCATATAAGCTATACCATCAGTATTTGTCTTTGGCTTAATTCACTTAGCCTAATGCCCTCCAGATTCATCTGTGTTGTTGCAAATGACAGGATTTCCTTCTTTTTAAAAGCCAAATAATACTCCATTTAGTGTGTATATATTATGTGTGTGTGTATATATGTGTATATATGTTTCTTTGGTTTGTGTGTCTGTATTTATGCCAGTACAGTACTGTTTTGATTACTGTCATTTTGTAATGTAGTTTGAAATCAGGACATGTGATGCCTCTTTCTTTTTTTTTTCTCAAGATTGCTTTGGCTCTTTGAGGTCTTTTGTAGTTTGATATACATTTTAGGATTCCTTTTTTTTATTTCTATGAAAAAGTCATTGGAATTTTGATAGAGATTGAATTGAATCTGTATATAGCTTTGGGTAGAATGGGCATTTTAACAATATTCTTCTAATCAATGAACATAGGATATTTCTTCATTTATTTGTGCCTTCAATTTCTTTCATCTTTGTCTTAGAGTTTTGAGTATACAGATTTTTCACCTCCTTGGTTAAGCTTGTTGCTAAATATTTTATTCTTTTTGATGCTATTGTAAATGGGAACGTTTTCTTAATTTCTCTGATAGTTTAACTTATAGAAACACAACTGACTTTGGTATGTTGATTTTCTATTCCACAACCTTACTGAAATTGTTTATTTGTTGTAACAGTTTTTTTTGGTGGAATCTAGGTTTATTTGAGATCTTTTTTTCTTGATGTAGTTATTAATTGCCATAAACTTCCCTCTTGAATTATTTTTGCTACATCCCATAAGTTTTGGGTGTTATGTTTCCATTTTTATTTGTCTTGGGTTTTCGTTTTTTTTTTTTTTTCCTCTTTTGATTTATCCTTTGATCCATTCCTTTGTCAGGAGCATGTTTTTTAATCTCCACATATTTGTGAGTTTTTAGTTTTGTTCTTGTAATTTCTAGTTTCTTACCATTGTTGGAAAAGATGTTTGATAGGATTTTAATCTTCTTAAATGAGATTGGATTCTGATATGTTTTGAATGGAGAGACAAAGGAGTTCCTGTTGGATTGCATTTGGAGTGGGGGGGGAAAAGGGTATAATTGAGTTTTAACTCCCATGTTTTTTGGTCCAACCATCCAGGAAGTTGAAGTTTCTGTTTACCTGAAAGGAAAGAATGCAGGCATTCAAGTTTGTAGATTAAATTCAAGATGCCTTATTAAACATAGAAAAAGTGGTATGAATATGCAGTTGTATATAGGAGTCTAGACTGTAGAGTAGAAAATTGAGCTGGAAGTATAAATTTGGGTGTTTACCATCATATGGGTAGAATGTAAAGTTATGAGAGTTGTAGATCACTCAGTGTATAGAGGGGAGATTTAAGGGCTGAGTACTGGGCAACTTTCATGTGTAGAGATGGATAAGATGAGGAGGAACCAACAAAGATTAAGAAGGAGCAGACAGTGAAATAAATGAACCAAGAGAGAGTGGTGTCCTAAAACCCAAGTAAAGAAAATGTGAGGTTTCTTGGTATAATAGAATTAGTATGAATCTGGGAGCCTGCTCGACCTGATTTAGCTACTTAAACAGCTGTAAGTTTCTTGGTATCTCAGAGCCGTAAATAGGGGTAATGCATACACAGGTAAAACATCTAGCCTATCATCTTTTGCTTAGTAAATAATTCATAATTTGTCAGAAACACATTACTCAAATCCATGAAGTTACATTTGTGGTTAATAGTATCTAAGAAAGGAATACATAGAATATTCTGATAGGCCTAATACATGAGGTTTTTCTAATACATAAAATTGATAGCTGTATATTGCATATGAAAGCCGTGTGGGACTGAGAGCCAAAACTGAGTTATCATTGTATTAAATAGACAATCTGGGTGGAGAAGGAAAGTACTATGAGGTAATCTCTGTAGGACTTATTTCACTGTCCTATATAGTTCACTAATTGCTACCTAAGGACTTCTAAAGAAAAATTGTGGCAACGTAGTTTTTGTTTTACATTTTTTTCCCCCTGTAGCTAAAAATGTACTAAGTTGTATCAGTTTTTATATTTATAGAGGAAGAAATTGTGAGGAATTACTATGGGTACTTAGTTGAGTCTTCCACATGAAAACATTTTTAATTTGTGATTATTTTCTCTATTAAAGGTATAGCAAATGAATCTAAAAAATTATACGGAGCACAGTTCCACCCAGAAGTTGGCCTTACAGAAAATGGGAAAGTAATCCTGAAGAATTTCCTCTACGATATAGCTGGGTGCACTGGGACCTTCACTGTGCAAAACAGAGAACTTGAGTGCATTCGAGAGATCAAAGAAAGAGTAGGCACATCAAAAGTTTTGGTAAGGAATTTACATCTGAAAGTCTACAAATTTATGTCAATAATGCTAGAACTCAGAGCTGGCTTCAGCACCATGGCCCTTAAATGTTGACTGGGTGATCGGATGTTTTGTGAGTTGCACTGTTTCAGAGTGCTTTTTCAATTACCATATCTACTTTTGATAAAATCAGTGTTTTTAAGGGTAATGATTTAAGCTGATAGTTTCTATTTTTTTGTTGTTTATTGTACTCAACTTGATTTTTAATTTCACCTTGTAGGTTTTACTCAGCGGTGGAGTAGACTCAACAGTTTGTACAGCTTTGCTGAATCGTGCTTTGAACCAAGATCAAGTCATTGCTGTGCACATTGATAATGGCTTTATGAGAAAACGAGAAAGCCAGTCTGTAGAAGAAGCCCTCAAAAAGCTTGGAATTCAGGTCAAAGGTATTGATGAGCCCCCAGAAAAGTCTTTATGTGAGGACTTATTTAAACAAATCAGATCTAGCGTTATGGTTTGAGTGAGCTCATTGTCTTAACCAAGTACAGGTTTCTAGAGGTGCCTGGGTTCCCCAGTCAGTTGAGTGTCTGACTCTTGATTTTGGCTCAGGTCATGATCTCAAGGGTGTGGGAATGAGCCCTGCCTCCTGTTCCGTACTCAGTGGGGAGCCTGCTTGAGATTCTCTCCCTCTCTGTCCCCATCCCCCCAACCCCACCCCTTGCTCTTGTGTGCTCACACAGGCACCCACACTCTCTCAAATCTTAAAAAAAAAAACAACGAAAAACAAGTATAGGTTTCCCAGTAAATTTAAAATTATGTTTTTTACTTTTACATTATAATTATCTGGTTCAAGAGGGGTCCCAGGATAAATTTTAAAACTGAAATCAATAGAAATTCTAAAAAATCAAATCAATAAAAAAAATCAATAAAATTCCATCTGTCATTCTGTTCTCTTCTACTCGTTCACTCTTTTTGAGTTATCTTTTCCCATCCATAATATTATTTATGTGTGAGAATTTTCCAAGTCTTCCTACAACAAATATGGATGTACAGATTATTTTACAAACTGAAAGGCTTATACAGAGAAGTGAAGAATCCATAGTCACTTTTTTTTCTAGTTAATGAGAAATAATTGACATACATCACTGTATAAGTTAAGGCTACAGCATGATGATTAGATTTTGCATATATTTTGAAAGGATTATCACAATAGTCTCAGCTAATAGTCTTCTCATATGGGAACAATTAAAAGGAAAAATATTTTTCTTTTTATGATGTGAACTCTTAGGATTCACTCTTAACTTTTCTATGTATCAACCAGCAGTATTAGCTATAATTGTTATGTTGTATAGTACACCCTTAGTACTTATTTATATTGTAACTGGAAGTTTGTACCTTTTATCCACCTTCTTCCAATTCCCCTTCTCCTCAAGCTCCACCTCTGATAAGAAGTCTGATCTCTTTTTCTATGAGTTTGAGTTTTTAGATTCTACATAAAAGTGAGATCATACAGTATTTGTCTTTCTCTGTCTGACTTATTTCACTTGACATAATGCCTTTAAGGTCCATGCATGTCACAAATGCTAGGTTTCCTTATTTTTTATGGATGAATAATTTTCCATTGTGTGTGTGTGTGTGTGTGTGTGTGTGTGTGCTGCATCTTTATTCATACATTGTGTGTGTGTGTGTGTACTGCATCTTTATTCATACATTGTGTGTGTGTGTGTGTGTGTGTGTGTGTGTGTGTGTGTGTGTGTGTACTGCATCTTTATTCATACATTGATGGACACTTAGGTTGTTTCCATACCTTAGCTATTGCAAATAATGCTACTATGAATATGGGAGTGCAGATATCTTTTTGTGTGTTTTCATTTCCTTTGGGTATCTCTCTAGAAGTGGAATTGCTGGATCACATGATAGTTTTATTTTTAATTTTTTGAGGATCCTCCAAAAACTTGTTTTTTTTAAAGATTTTATTTATTTTAGAGAGAGTGAGTGTGAGCGGGGCCAGGGGACAGAGGGAGAGAGAATCTCAAGCAAACTCCATGCTGAGCATGGAGGCCAATGTGGAACTCTTATCTCACCACACTGAGATCATGACCTGAGCAGAAATCAAGTTGGACAGTTAACTGACTGAGCCCCTCAAAACTCTTCTATAGTGGGTGTGCCAGTTTACAATCCTACCAACATTGCACATGGATTCCCTCTTCTCCACATCCTCGCCAGCATTTATTATCTCTTGTCTTTGCTGATGGCCTTTCTAACAGGTATGAGGTGATATCTCACTGTGGTTTTAATTTGTATTTCCCTAATAAGTAGTGATATTGAGCATCTTTCTATGTACCTGTTGCCCTTTTGTATATCTTCTTTGGAGAAATGTCTCTTCAGGTCCTCTGTCCATTTTTTGATTGCATTGTTTGTGTTTTTGCTGTTGAGTTGTAGAAGTTCTTTATATATTTTGAGTATTAATCTCTTACCAGATATGTCCTTTGCAATATCTTCTTCCATTCAGTTGGTTGCCTTTTCATTTTGTTGATGGGTTCCTTTGTTGTGCAAAAGCTTTTTATTTTGATGTAGTCCCAATAGTTTATTTTTGCTTTCCTTTCCCTTGTCTGAGGAGACATATCTAGTAAAATGTTGCTAAGGGGAGGAAACTAACAAAAGCAGGATTTGTGGGGAGGCTCAAGATTGGAAACATTGGCTTCCCTGTGGGGTGTGGTTCTCTGGGTGAGCCTAAAACAGTTTGGTTGAAAATCTGAGAAGGAGATTCTTTTCCTTAACACAGGAATAAATTGCTGCTATCCCTTCCTATGGGAAGACTGGATTTATTCTCTAGAGAGGCTACAGAAAAGAAACTTTGGACTTGGGGATGTCAATACCAGGCATAGTTGAGGGTAGAAATAAGATTCGACGTTAGAAACAGTAGGGTTAAGCAAAAATCTGTATATTGAATGGTGACTCTCTCCCTGCCTTCTGGTATTTCGTTATCAGAATGCTGATAGGCAGGAGATTGGAGGTGTCTTTTCTGGGGTAATTGACCAGTTTAAGAGAAAGAGCTACAAATTCACTGGTGTCCCCCAGTGAAATAGCCAGCTGTATTTCAGTGAGGTTCACCAGTTGTTCAGCCTTACCACCAAATAGAGATCTTAGTAAGTTTTTAAGTACCTTGCTCTTGAAAAATAAAAGGATAGCCAGTGATTGCTAAATGTATGCTGATAAACATCAGTTTTTCAAGAGACTGTTTAATTCGGTGTGCGGTTCGGAGGACTTTGATCCCTGTATATGAACCCCTACTTTTAGCTCCCTTGGGGCTATGCTTCTTCCTTTGGCTTTTGCTTGTTGTTCTGGTGGGGCACTGAATACAGGAAAGCAATCAGCATAATGTATGATATTATGGCCTTAGATTACTAAATGCCACAGGATTCTCAAAAAAACAAAATTTAGTAAGTTCCTGTGTCTGGACTCTATTAATCATGGTTTATTGGTAGTTCTATAATATGTAGCCGAGGTAAGGGTGATCAAAAGATCGATCTAGGTTTTCTTTCTGTAGTTTGACCCATTATTTATGTTTTTTAAAATCTTCTATTAGTTTTAAAATGTGCTTCTCTTCTCTTCCTCAGTGATAAATGCCGCTCATTCTTTCTACAACGGAACAACAACTCTACCAATATCAGATGAAGATAGAACTCCACGAAAAAGAATTAGCAAAACATTAAATATGACAACAAGTCCTGAAGAGAAAAGAAAAATTATTGGGGATACTTTTGTTAAGGTACCTTTTTAATATCCACAATGTGTACTATTTTTGATGTGAATTTTAGTATTTGTTTTTCCTCATCCTTATATGAAATAATCAAATTTGCTGACTAATTTTGATTTTTTTTTTTTATTAAGAATTTTAGTGTATGTAACTATTATACTGACTGGTTTTTTAAAAACATATACTTATGTTGCCAGGCTTTTATTTATTTTAAGAATAGGTGTTTCAGTTGATATTAGACTTTTTAGTTCTTTGAGTATTTCAGTGGCTGGTTTTCAGGCTCTTGAATGTTTGCCCATCTTATGAATCTTTCTAAAGCATATGTTCTTAAAAGAGTTTTCTTTGGGAGTTGGTGTGGATTTTACCTCTTGGTCAGTATTGCAAAAGGATTCTGAGAAATCTTGTTGAAAGTATAAATAAAAAAGACTTTGCTATCTTTTTTTTAAAGATTCATCTCTTTAAAAGGCTGTTTTACTCCTCTTGGTTATAGATTGCCAATGAAGTAATTGGAGAAATGAACCTGAAACCAGAGGAGGTTTTCCTTGCCCAAGGTACTTTACGGCCTGATTTAATTGAAAGTGCATCCCTTGTTGCAAGTGGCAAAGCTGAACTCATCAAAACCCATCACAATGACACAGAGCTTATCAGAAAGTTGAGAGAAGAGGTAAAAGCTTATGAAAACTTTGCCATAAAGCCTTTCTCCCTCCCTCTGTCCCTGAACCATTTTTAATGGATAGTTCAGTAATGTTAAGTATATTTGCATTGTTCTGACACAGATCTCCATAACTTACTCATCTTGTAAAACTGGAACTTTATATCCCTTGAACAACAGCTACTCTCTTCTCCTTTTCCCCAACCCCTGGTAACCACCATTCTACTTTCTGTCTCCATGAATTTGACTACTTTAGATACCCTATAAAAGTGAAATCATTTGTCTTTTTGTGACTGGCTTATTTCATTTAGCATAGGTCCTCAAGGTTCATCCATGTTGTAACATGTGACAGGATTTCCTTCTTAAGGCTAAATAATAATTTATTGTATGTATATACACATTTTGTTTATCCATTTATCTGTTAATGGACATTTGGGTTGCTTCTACTTTTTGGCTGTTGTGAATTGTGCTGCTATGAACATGAGTTGGCAGATATCTCTTGGAGACTCTGCTTTCAGGTTTTTTTTTTGTTGTTATATACAAGAAGCAGTATTGCTGGATCATATGGTAGTTTTTGTTTGTTTTGTTTTTGTAAGATTTTAAGTAATCTCTACACTCAGCATGGAGCTTGAATATAAAACTCCAGGATTAAGAGTCCTATGCTCTACTGACTGAGGCAGCCAGGCACCCCATGGTAGTTCTAGTTTTAATTTTTAAAAGGGACTTCTTAATGTTTACAAAGCAGTTATATCATATTATAATCCACCAACAATGTTCCACACCTTGCCAATAATTGTTATTTTCTCTCTTTTTTTTTTGTAATTCACATTCATTAAGATGGCTACCATCTGTCTTTATTTTAGGCATCTTAGTGCATGTGAAGTGGTATCTCATTGTGCTTTTGATTTGCATTTTCTTAATAAAACTAATGATGTTGAGCATCTTTTCATGTGCTTATTGGCCATTTGTATATCTTCTTAGAAATATCCGGATATTTTGCACATTTTTAATTGGTTTATTTATCTTTTTATTACTGAATTGTAAGTGTTCTTTTTACACTCTGTAAGTCCTTTATCAAATAGGAGTAGGTTGTTTTTTCATTTCATGGTATCATTTGGAAAACTTTAATTTTGAAACACTAGTATGATGTTTTCTAATTGCCTTGTATTCTAAAGAGAACTAGATCAGAGATGGTGGGTAGGACTGCTCTGCTTTATTTATATTTGAAAGGTTTATGTTTAAAATGTGTTTCAAAGAGAAGTACGAAGATCAGTAAAATACTCATCTAATTCCTTATGAACACATGGCAGAAAATACTTTAAGATATGAAATTTTAAAAAATGTCTTTCACCTTAGATTAAAAAATCAGGAAAGGCCAATAATATGTTATTCTTTATTTTCCATGTCATTTTCATTACTAATTTGTATTAATTGGCTTTTTCCCTCTGTAGGGAAAAGTAATAGAACCTCTGAAAGATTTTCATAAGGATGAAGTAAGGATTTTAGGCAGAGAACTTGGACTTCCAGAAGAGTTAGTTTCCAGGCATCCATTTCCAGGTAAAAAAAAAAAAAAATAGAATTGAATTGTTCGATTTGTCATTAGACTTTCATGTTGAAGAAAAATCAATTCAGACAATTTTGAAATAACTTTTTATCTTGGAATATGTAACTTTAGAGAAAGGAAAGTGTGGGTAGGGAACAAAATTCTTCTTAATATCTATTATATATACTTCATTTTCTTACATAATTATTTTCCATTGTATTTATATTTAAATATTACACCACCCCAGTGAGTCTGGCCTATAATGTTGCCATCAGATGAGAAAAACAAGGTATAGAGATATTTTAATAACATTGCCATGCAATTCTTTCTTTTTTTTTTTTTTTAAGATTTTATTTATTTATTTTAGAGCCAGCGTGAATGCCAGCAGGGGGAAGGGCAGAGGGATAGGGAGAGAGAATCTTAAGCAGGCTTCACACCCAGTGCAGAGCCCAACATGGGGCTTGATCTGACAACCCTGAGATCATGACCTGAGCTGAAATCGAGTCAGATGCTTAAACTGAGCCACCCAGGTACCCCACATTGCCATACAAGTCTTAGTGTTAGAGCTGCAATTTATATGTTCTTTCTACTATACCATGATGCCTTCCATGGAAGACAAGGTTAAAATGTGGTTCTCTGCAATCCTAATCCTATGGTTGACTACTTATCTGAATGAATTACTTCTTTGCATAGGGCTGTATGTAACGAATTCATGAACAAATAAAAAAATACTCAGTTTAAATAGTCATTTGCTGCTGTCATATAGAAAAATAACTAACTGAAGGTGGTATTTATTTAAAGCTAGGACTGAGAGTCTTAAACTGTTCTTGTTAGAAGTTCTTGAGCTTGGGTAAGTCTTGTACCTCAGTTTCTGGTTCTTTATAGTAGTCATTAGGTGATGAGTCAAGAGAATGGTCTAAGTATAGTAAAAGTTAACAATTCTTAAGTACTAGTATGTGCTAGGCATTCTGCTAAATATTTTACACATACTGTCTTATTTGATCCTCACAATAAAACTACCATTATTCTGCTTTATAGATGAGGAAATTTTGGGAACAGAGCCCTGTTAGCCAAAAGTTAATGCAGATTAGGTTTGGAGCTAGCCCTGACAGTCTCCCCTCAGAACTTGTACTTTTAAATATCATATTGGTCCTATAAGCAGTCTCACAAAGGTATATATAACTCATGTGATTAGCGCTATTTGTATCAATAAACTTCAAATCTGGGAATTCAAGATATTCAGTCTCTAACTTGTGTGTTGGCAAAGGATTGTGTGTGAATGTAATGGAGGGAGTCAAGTGGTCCTGTGTCCTTGGTCATCATTGCGCTAGAGTCACTTGACTTTTAAAAGTTTATATATTGGATTTTTTTTTATTATGTAAGATTTCTTTGGTAAAAAATATTTTGGTGCTTTTAAAAAAATAAGGCATACTACTTACTTTAAATAAACTGTTTATTCTACAGATGAAGAATGAAACTGAGGAATTAATGGAACATGGCTAAGGTTTTGTCTATAACCAAGTATCTCACAGGATACCTTTTCTGCTTTAGTAAAGAAGCAGAATCCATTTTTTTTTTTTAGATCCATGCATACCTTATGTTTTCATCCTTTTAAGTATTTGGTGAAATAGAAATACCAGTTTGCATTTTTAGAATTAAACACTCTGTTGTACTTTTTTTTTTTTAAACAGCATATTCTTCTTCCTAAATTAGATTGGTAGTTGAACATGGGTGATGAATAATAAGGTGGTGGTTCATTACACTGTCCTCTTTACTTTTCTATATATTTAAAAATTTCTTTAATAAGTTTAAAAAAGATGGGCGCATATATTATGAATTAATATTTGTTGGAGAATTTTGTGACACTTAATACATGGGCTCCCAAAACTAGATAGAAATCATTGATGTAAAGAGAACTAAAGCATTCTAAAAAATGGTGAGTTGGATGGGAAACTAATAGTTACATTTGAAATAAAACACTTAAAAAAACTTGAAGTGGAGGGGCTCAGTTGGTTGGGTCTCCCACTCTTGGTTTCAGCTCGGGTCATGGTCTCGGGATCGTGGGATCAGCCCCCCAGTTGGGCTCCATTCTTGGCAGGGAGTCTGCCTGGAGTTCTTTCCCTCTACCCCTCGTCTCTCAAATAGATAAATCTTAAAAAAAAATAAGCTTACAATGGTTATGTGTCAGTTACTGAGATCAGTAAAACTGGAAAAAACTTAAAATGACCAACGGATTTTAATTTTTGGAAGGATTTTATATTTGGAAACTGATATTTTATATTAAATATAAAATTTATATTAAATACCATTGTTATGGTTCTCTTTAGGTCCTGGCCTGGCAATCAGAGTAATATGTGCTGAAGAACCTTACATTTGTAAGGACTTTCCTGAAACCAACAATATTTTGAAAATAGTAGCTGATTTTTCTGCAAGTGTTAAGAAGGTAATAATTTGAGGGGCGCCTGGGTGGCTCAGTTGGTTAAGCGACTGCCTTCGGCTCAGGTCATGATCCCGGAGTCCTGGGATCGAGTCCTGCATCGGGCTCCCGGCTCGGCGGGAAGCCTGCTTCTCCCTCTGGCCTTCTCCCCTCTCATGCTGTTTTTATCTCTCTCTCTCTCTCTCTCTCTCTCAAATAAATAAATAAATAAATAAATAAATAAAATCTTTAAAAAAGAAAGGTAATAATTTACATTGAATTTGTATATTAAAGGAGCTTTAAATAGACATAGCTCATCAGTATAAGGAATTGAATGGATTCTTGTAGTACTCTAGTATCTACAATGAATTTATTCAAATTTCATTTTTTGAAGATTCAGGGTAATTTAACATGTTAAATGACTACAGAAAATATTCTACAGAGGCTTATAATTGTAGACTTATCTTTTTAGCCTTACAACAGATAAGATACCTTGAATCCTAAAAATTCTAGATATGAAGGGGTGTTTAAAAATATTTTAGGCGTGCCTGGTTGGCTCAGTTGGTAGAGCTTGCGGCTCTTTATCTTGGGGTCATGAGTTTGAGCCCCATGTTGGGTGTGGAAATTACTTAAAATCTTTAAAAAGTATATTTTATATGTATTGCAAGAAAGTAAGGGAAACATTTTTACTCCAAACTAAGGTTGGATGTAAAAGTCTAGCAGTCCTTCTGTAGATTTGGTGCCTAAATTTATAATCTTTGTCATCTGAAAAACTTCAAGCTAAGAATTTAAAGTGGACCTTGGTTGGTAGTGCTTCCAGGTGTCAGGCTTAGCAATTTAAATTCTTTCTGGATTGTCTTAAGGCCTTAAAAGATCCCCACATACAGAGTTCCAATAAATATATATGAACTTAAAATATTGCAAAATATATACAGAAGTAAAGTAACATGAATGAGAGTTAGTGGAAAAAACTGGCACAAGACCCTCAAACATTTCAGATACTGGAGTTAGTGTAAAGTATGTAGAATTAAAAGAAGCAGTTGATAATGAGAATAAGGTATATGGTAAAAGACTATCAAATGACTTGGGCAGCTTTGAAAAAAATTAAGTTCTAGTAATGAAAATAACTGAAATTAAAAACAGCTAAAGAAAGAAGTAATGAACTCAAAAACAGATGTTAAGAAATTATCCAGAAATTGGAACAAAGCATCAAAGAGAAAATATATAGAGAAGAGGTTAAAATAGAATGAAAAGGTCAATTTTAACATATGTCCAGGAGGAGATAATAGACAAAAGTATTTGAATTCGTCCACACTGGTGAAGACACCATACCTCAGATTCAGGAAATGTAACACATCTCATTTAGGATAATGAAAAAAAAATTGACACCTAGTAGGCATACCTATCAAAACTGCAGACTGCCAAAGACAAAACAGCTACAGAAGAAAGATTGTTTATCCTTTGAAGGAATGACTATTATACTGAAAGCACGGGAAAAACAAGAAGATTTCAGAGTGCCATGAGAAAATAATTGTGAATAGTGAACAGATGAACTGTCTTCTAAGAACTAGGGCAAATGAAGACATTTTTAGATAAACAATTTATTACCAACAGTCCATTACTTAAGGAACTAAAGGCAGTGGTTCTCAGCCTAGAACAAACATGGGCTGTATAATAAAAATAATCTCTAATTTTTGTTTGTTTAAAAATATTATAACAATATACAACTAAAATAGCATATAAGCCACAGGAAATTGATTGAAGTTAAAGCATTCAAAGATACTTGTATTGTTTGCCAGGGGGACAGAGAGATTGATTCTCTTCTGTTAAGTATCCATGTTAACACTTAGGGGGAACTACTAAAAGAAGAAAAATACAGGGTTTAACTTCAAAACCAGTAGAAGGGAAATAAATGAGCTGGGAGAAATAGTAGAAAAATGTAAGAAAAGACAAAGAAACCTAAAAACTGGGACAAATAGAAACTACTGAATAAAATGGTAGCATGAAATCCAACCACATTATTAACCCACAATTAATTAAAAGGACTAATATCTCCAGTTATGACAGATTGTCAAACTGGATTGAGAAGTAAAATCTAAGTATAGCCTGTTTACCTAAGGATAGAAAGAGTGAAAGTAAAAGAATGGAAGAGCATATACCAGGCAAATACACCAAAAAAAGGAAGTTGGTGGAGATATATTAATTTTAGACAAAAGTGACTTTATGGTAAGAGGTTTTATTATAAGGAAAAGGTTTAACTCATGCGAGGTGTGTCCCTTGCTGCTGACAGGATTGAATCCCAGAAGTATACAGATATAATCTGTGTTTCTTATCTGGATACTTCTCATAGCCCTGGCCCTCAGGAGTGAAATTCTAATGCACTGCATAGCACACACCAGTCAAATATCAAATAGGATCTATTGCTGTAAACCAGTAAGTGTAGATACATAAGACAGTAATAAATACCAAAAGAATACCTTATTTCTTGAAACCTTAAGAAATGTCTGTTTGCTTTTCTCAGCCACATACACTATTACAAAGAGTCAAAGCTTGTACAACGGAAGAGGATCAGGAGAAGCTGATGCAAATTACAAGTTTGCATTCATTGAATGCCTTCCTGTTGCCAATTAAAACTGTAGGTGTGCAGGTGAGTTGTGTGAATTCATTGATCTGTAACGTAACTTTTTGCAGTTTATTCTTTCCACTAATATTGAAATAGGAACGACTTAGGAAAATGAAATAAAGTATATACACCAAATTTGGAAATGTAAAAAGGTGGTACTTTATAGAGTGTTTATGGAGTGAATAAGGTTATAGGAACTAAATATTCAGGCTGAGATTTTGTAGTTTGGGAACATCTGTCATCTCCAACCAAAAGTAAATATTCAAACAATGGTTTGCTGTAGGGTTGACTTGCTTGCTTCTGCCTTGAAGAGCAGGTACCAGGAAGTACTGTCCTTATGTGTGCTTCTTGGTGTGAAAGTGTACTGTGACTTTAGAAGTGTTAAGTGCAAGAAGGCCCCCAGATGAACATGTTACACTATTTAAGTCTTGCTCTCAGCTTGTGTATTCCTTAAACCCTGTGCTCTCTGTGTCTTCAACATGTTCTTTCTTAGCTGTGATCATGTACAACTAACATTTTTGTATTTATTCTGTTTTTCTAATTGTAAAAGCGTGTGAGGATAATACAGTTTTCACTTTTAAAATGTTATTTATAAATAGATTATATTAATTCTCCTTTATATGATCTTCAAGTGAGTTTCTGGGGAAAAGCTTGGGAGGGTAGGGAAGAGGAAAGTTTCTATTCTGTTAGGGCTTTTAGTTAAATGGAAACTAGAAAAAGTGTCAGTAATTCAACTCAAAATGGTATGAATGCCAGTTATTGGGCCTTCCTTATGTGTGGGAAGAAATTAACTCTGTTTTAGAGATTATTCATCTGAAACTTAGTAAGTATACTTTTTTTCCTAAATACATGAAGTTGAGTCATCAGTTTAAATTCCTCCTTCTCCTCAATCCATGTAGCTCTAAGACAATAAAAATTCATTGTTGTCTTTAAAGTATTTTAGTTCATGGAAATGATAGGTCCAGTTATTTTGAACTTGTTCCCTCTTCCCCCCTTTTTAAAGGCCATATTTGAAAGCTATGTATATTTTTAAAATCACTATTAAAATAAGCCTTTCTGGAATTGTAGAAATAATTTTCTTTCAGTGGTATTTGGTTATCTTATCATACACAGATTCATTTTGAAATTTATGCTATGATACTTACAGGCAGATATTATCCTACTACATAAAAATAGAAGAACAGGTAAGTTATTTGATTTGTAGAAGTTTTTCCAGTCCTAAGTATATCTCATACAGAGGACTTCCAACTCTATACTAACTCCTGCTAGGCAGGAAGTTGAATTGAATTAGTTCCACATTCCCCTTCTTAGATAATTATTATAGATAATAATGTTAGATGAATAGGTGTTTGAGGCAATTTGTTAGATGAATGGCTTCTTTAAAAATGAAGCTTATTCAGGCTCCACTACTTTTACCATCAAAGTAAAAGTTTCTTTTGTTGTTAGATATCTTACTTTAGTCTTTTATGCTTTTGAAGGTGAGACCCTTGGAAGCCCAGAAAAAAAATCAAAATTCATGGTTAGTATAACAATAAAGCTTATTTTCTAAATACCAAAATAAACCATACTTGTAAAAAAAAAATTCAGTACATTTAGGATAATTTTCCCTCTGCCTATTCTCCAGTTGTATGTGTCCTTCCAGAAACATTAATTTTAAAAAGAAAAAAAAAGGAATTATGGATTTGTATTGTCATCTTTTTCCTTTAAACTTGATGACATGAATTTCTTATCTTTGCATGCCATTACAAGTAGATTATTCTTAACTACTGCCTTGTAGTCCATATGTGGTTATACCATTGTTTAATCATTTCCCTACCAGTGGACATTTAAACTATTTCAGCTTTTCACTATTATAGGCATTTCAGCAAGTAATATCTTATTCTTAAAGCAGTTATTCATTCTTCAGGCAGTTATTCATGCTTCTGTGAGATCATGTCCTGAATTAGGAACATGTACACTTTAAACTTTGACAGATACAATCAAATTAGCATTCATATAGTCTGAATTCTCATATTCTCAGTATAGTGGCTGGTAGGTAGTTAGCTAATGAATTTTTTTAAATTGCTTATTTTAGTTTAACTTTTTTTTAAAAAAATTTTTTAAGCAAATCACTTGGGTTAAAAAGGACAAAGGAGGGGCATCTGGTGGAGTAATCGGTTAAGCATCCTACTCTTGGTTTCAGCTCAGGTCATGATCTCTGGGTCATGAGATCGAGCCCTGTGTTGGGCACTGCACTCAACGAAGAGTCTACTTGAGATTCTTTCTCCCTCTGCTCTTCCTGCTTGTGCTCTCTCTCTCTCTCAAATAAATCTTTAAAAAAATAAAAAGGACAAAGGAAAAGGGAATCAATATTATGTTTTATTCATTTATTTTTAAGTTAAATGGATATTTAACTTAAACTTAATGGATATTTCAGTGGTTCATTAATTTTCAGTGGTTCATTTTTAAAGAAATTTATAGTAAATATTTATGAAATTATTTTTATCTCTGACTTAAGAATACTTAAGAATATCCACCTAATAAACATGGGTAGATCTTTTTTCATTTTAATAGTTGTGTGTGTGAGAGTATAATTGACACACAATGTTATGTTATTTTCACATGTACAGCACAGTGAGTCAGCTTCTCTATATGTTAGACTGTGCTTGTCAGCACAGGTGTAGCTGTCATCTGTCACCATATATCCCTATTATAAAACCATTGACTGTATTCCCTGTGTTGTGGCTTTATTCCTGTGACTTAGTTATCTTCTAACTGGAAGCTGGTATCTCTCCCCCTTCACCCATTTTGCCCACCCTCCCACCCCCCTTTCCTCTGATAATCATTAGTTTATTCTTGTATTCGTAGGTCTGATTCAGCTGTTTATTTGGTTTTTAGGTTTCATATAAGTGAAATCATACAGTATTTGTCTTTCTCAGTCAGACTTACTTCACTTAGCATGATATCCTCTAGGTCTATCCATGTTTTGCAAATGGCAAAAAAAAAAAAAAAAATCTCATCCTTTTTTATGGCTGCATAATATTCTCTCTGTGTGTACGTGTGTACATATCACATCTTCCTTATCCATTCATCTGTTGATGGACATACGTTGGTTATTGTAAATAATGCTGCAGTAAACATAGAGGTGCATGTATCTTTTCGACTTAATGTCTTCATTTTCATTTTCTTTGGGTATATACCCTTTAGTAGAATTACAGAATTATTGAATCATATGGCATTTCTATTTTTCATTTTTTGAGAAACTATTTTCCACAGTTGCTGTACATTCCCACCAGCAGTACACCAGGGTTCCTTTTTCTCCACATCCTTGCCAACACTTATTACTTCTTGTCTTTTTGATACTAGCCATTCTAACAGGCATAAGGGGGTATCTCATTGTGGTTTTGATTTGCATTTCCCTGATGAATAGTGATGTTGAGCATCTTTTCATGAGTCTTTTGGCCATCTGTAGGTCTTCTTTGAAAAAATATCTGTTGAGGTCCTCTGTCTGTTTTTTAATTGGAGTGTTTGGGTTTTTGGTGTTTTGTGAGTTCTTCACATATTTTGGATATTAAACCCTTATTGGATATATCATTTGCAAATATCTTCTCCCATTCAGTAGGTTACCTTTTGGTTTTGTCGATGGTTTCCTTCACTGTGCAAAAACTTTATTTCAATGTAGTCCCAATAGTTTATTTTTGCTTTTGTTTCCCTTGCCTCAGACATACCTAGAAAAATGTTTACTATGGCTAATACCAGAGAAATTACTGTCTGTTGTGTTCTCTTCTAGGATTTTTGTGGTTTCAGGTCTCACATTTAGATCTTTAATCCATTTTGAGTTTAATTTTGTGAATGGTGTTAGAAAGTGGTCCAGTTTTATTCTTTTACATGTAGCTGTCCAGCTTTCCTAGTATCATTAATTGAAAAGACTTTTTCCCCATTGTATATTCTTCCCTCCTTTGTCATAGATTAATTGATCATATAAGTGTGGGTTTATTTCTGGGCTCTCTACTCTGTTCCACTGATCTATGTGTCTGTTTTTGTGCCAGTATCATACTGTTTTGATTACTGTGGCCTTATAGTTTATCTTGAAATCTGGAATTGTAATACCTTAGCTTGGTTGTTCTTTCTCAAGATTGCTTTGGCTATCCGGGGTCTTTTGTGGTTCCATACAGATTTTAGTATTATTTGTTCTAGTTCTCTGAAAAATGCTGGTGGTATTTTGATAAGGATTGCATTGAATGTGTAGATTGCTTTGGGTAGTATGGACATTTTACAATAGTAATTCCTCTAATCCATGAGCATGGAATGTCTTTCCATTTGTTTATGTCCTCTTCAGTTTCTTTCATCAGCATTTTATAGTTCTCAGAGTTACAGGTCTTTTACTTCTTGGTTAAATTTATCCCTAGGTATGTAATTCTTTCTGGTACAATTGTAAATGGTATTCTTAATTTCTCTTTCTGCTAATTCATTGTAAGTGTATAGAAATGCTACTGATTTCTGGGTATTTTGTATCCTGCAACTTTACTGAATTCATTTATTACTTCTAGTAGTTTTTTGGTGGAGTCCTTAGGATTTCCTGTGTGTAGCATCATGTTGTCTTCAAATAGTGACAGCTTAACTTCTTTACCACTATTGATAGCTCTTATTTTTTTCTTCCCTGATTGCTGTAGTCAGGACTTTCAGTACCATGTTGAATAAAAGTGGCAGAAGTGGACATCCTTGTCTTGTTCCTGCTCTCAGAGGAAAAGCTCTCACTTTTCACCATTGAGCATGATGTTAGCCGTGGGTTTTTCATATATAGCCTTTATTATGTTGAGGTAAAACATGGGCAGGTCTTGTCTGCCAAATTAGGTGTGCTGGCTATATACATTTGGGCAGATACTTGGAATGAAATCCCAGTGGGCCTCTGGCATGTGTTGAATAAAATTTTAAAATTACCATGACACTTTGTGTCTGAACTGATTTAGATAGAATTTAATATGGGATTTTAATTTAGGGTTTATATCATTAGAGAAATATTTGTATATACTTTTATTCAAACATGTTTTTGTTTAAAAAAATCAAAGCAATTGTTAATGGTGTTACCACGCATGGAATATTTTCCATCCATCTTTTGGCTTCTATAAAACCATTAAAAATTATTGACTGTATTTTTTTTTTTTTCAGGGTGACTGTCGTTCCTATAGTTATGTGTGTGGCATCTCCAGTAAAGATGAGCCTGACTGGGAATCTCTTATTTTCCTGGCTAGACTTATACCTCGCATGTGTCACAACATTAACAGGTATGTTCTGCAGGGGACAAAGGGTGAGGTGAAATGGAAGGGTGTATTTTTTAAGATCTTCCCACTTTTGAGAGACCAAAAGACTCAAAAGTATACATACAGGCATGCACAGAGGTCACAGTTGAGCAGAAACTTAATAATACCTTGTGTTTTGTTCCTTCCTCACAGTGCCGTCATCTGCTTATTAAATAACTTTTTGCTCTTGTTTAAACAAAAAATAGGAAGGATTTTTTTTATTAAGTATTAAATATTAAAGGCACTTTTAAAACCTGTCTTCCAAATTAGGAGCTTATGCTAGCTGTTGGTTTTATGGTAATATGTTTTCTTCCAGGATTTCTTCTACTGGAAGGAATATGTATGGGTTATATAATTACCAATAGAGACTTGGTTAATTTAGTAATAATCCCGGGGGAAGTCACAGAAAAGAAATAGGCATATGCCAGATATCATTAAAATAACTATATGTGGAATTTATTTTGAATTTATTTTTTTCAGATCCAGTTTTTCTTTCGCTTGCATGGTAATTTCTAATGTTGGATATATCAACAACTGATTTATAATCTATGTGTAATGGTCCATTGCAGTGTCCCATATAGAGTTCAAAAAAATCTCCTACCAGATTGGTGATTAGATGTTCTAGTTTCACCATTGTCTACTCTTTTTTCATTTTCTTCATGAGTATTAAGCAGTTAACAGCCAAAAAGAATTACTTGAGGTTTCAGTTTACTCAAGTTTGCTGCAGGAATTAGGAACCTACCTATTGGTGTTCACCCAGGAGGGTGTGTATAGTTCTAGAACTGCCTGTTGGTATGTCCTTTGAGACAAGGAGTCAGGGAAGCCAGTTTTTTATTGGTGGGAACATGCCCACTAAAAGGCTAATATTATTACGGTGATGAATCTAAGGCCTGCAGATAGAGAAGCACCATCAGCATACTGAAAAGAGTGAATTATTAATAAATAATGGTAAATTTGTAATTGCCTATTTTGAATGGAGATAATTGCCTTGGTTAAAATAATGGTTCATTATCTATCTTCTAGAGAATGCTAAATGTCGAAATAAACTTTTTAGATCATACAGAACATTCCCTTTCCCTAAGTTTGACTCAACTGCTTCTGTTTTTCATTTCACAACATTATTACAGTTTCATTTCCCTCTCTATTTTTCTTTTGCCACAGGTCCCTCACCCTTGTTTAAACTTTCTCTGTCCTTTTATATGCTGGTTTCTCTGCCTGTTTTCTTTTTCCCTCATTTGCTCCTCCCTCCTTTCCCGAATATCCCTCCCCCCTGCAAAAAAATAAAGTCTAACAACCAACAAACAAAAAATAGATTTTTAAAATACGAACCTAGCAAGCCTTTAAGAGTTTCGGTGAATTTTAGATTTCTTTGCCAGGGTCTGTTTTGGGAATTGGAATTTAAACAACTAAAACATTTTTTTCTATTTTTGCCAAATTTTTTCTTAATTTGCATTGTGGAATCTTTGTATAGAGAGTATCTACTCCAGTTTTACTGTCCTATACAATGTGAAAGACTACTTATTCCTGTACATTCTAGGAACACTCTTATTTGTAAGAAATAAGACAAAAAGAGCGAGTTCATGGCATTCTTTTTCCTAGTTGATTTTTCCTTGAAGGATCATTTATGAACTCTATGGACTGTATTTAGTAGAAGTGTGGTATTTGATACATGGGACAAAAACTTGCTATATAGTATGTTTGGGAGGAGGCAGTGAATTAGTTGGTGGTAGTGTGGTTTTGATCTGATGTTGTTTTCTTCTGTATGTTTTTATTCCAAGTACATATTAAGAAAAAGGAAAAAAAGCATTATTAAACTTCACCATGGAAGTTGCCAAGAGAGATGTATTTTCTTTGGTTAAGACATATAGGGCTAGGGAAAGGGGACAGTTGTGTGCTGGTTGGAGTCCAAGTCGGGAGAGCTAGGATGCATTCATATCTATATCCTGACTGCCCCTTGTTTTCTGGGTGAAGGTTGTGGAACAGGTCCTCCCAACCAGTGGTAGGATTCATCTTGAGTTGTAATTATCTGATCCTAATTTCCTCAAGCTGTGTTCTTTTATTAAAGTTACTTTTATTAACGCCTGCAGTGCATCTTCCTATCCTTCAAACGGATGTTTACTTAAAGAAGTAGTGAGTTATTCCTTTTAGGAGCAAATAGTAGGATATCAAGTTCTATTTTGGTAACATTTTTAATAATGGGGAAATGAGAGTCTTTGAGATCAGTGTTTTGCAAAGTGAAAAAGAATTTAGTCAAATAAGTTTAGGAAATGCACTGTAGCCTTATCTTGGAGGTTTCTAGTGCATATTAGCATATAGTTTCTGAAGTTCTGGCATAAAACAACCTATTTATTTGTTCAACTCAGTGTTTCCCCAGGCTTATGTATATTTACTTCTTAGGGGTACTATAACAAATTACCACAAACCAGGAGGCTTAAAACAAATTTATTCTCTCACAGTTCTAGAGGCTAGAAGTCTGAAGTCAGGGTGTTAGCAGGGCCATGCCCTCTATGGCATAAGGCTCTGGGGGAGGATCCTTCCTTGACTCTTCCTAGTTTCTGGCGTTTACTGGCAATCGTTGGCTTGTGGCAGTGTAACTCCAGTCTCTGTTGCCATCTTCACATGGCCCTCTCTATTTTGTCTGTTTCCACATTTTCCTCTTCTTAGAAGAGGAAAACACCTTCAAAAATTTTTGCCTACCCTGATCCATTATGACCTTATCTTAACTACATCTGCAAAGACCCTATTTTCACCTATAGATTCCAGATGGACATGAAGTTTGGGGGATATGCATCAATCCAGTACATCATATGAAAAGAGGATTGTGATAATCCCATATATTTTTGTATACTCTGAGATACTATTTTTCCAAAGAATACACTTTCAAGAAGGTACATAGAACATAGACCCTTCTATAATCTTATATCCCGGGGCACCTGGGTGGCTTAGTCAGTTAAGTGTCTGACTCTGATTTTGGTTCAGGTCATTATCTCAGGGTTGTGAGATCAAGTTCTGTGTTAGACTTTTCACTGGGTGTGGAGCCTGCTTAAGATTCTCTCCCTCTGCTCCCCTCCCCCACATGTGCATGCACTCTTTCTCTCTTTCAAAAAGAAAGTATATAATCTTTTTTTTTTAAGATTTTATTTGAGTATGAGTTGGGGGGAGGGGCAGAGGGAGAAGTAGAGGGACAAGCAGACTCCCCACTGAGCATGGAGCCTGATGCAGGGCTCGATCCCAAGACTCTGAGATCATAACCTGAGCCAAAGTCATATGCCAGAGCCACTCAGTCACCCCTATATATACAATCTTATATCCAGTCTTACCCATGTGGTGATTTGAAGTGGGTGAGAGAGGGGCCTCAGAATTAATGGAAAGAATGATAGTCTATGTTCCTTGCTTCTTCTACTAAATTGTCATTTCTCTGTAATTTTCACCTCCCCTTCTAGAGTTGTCTATATATTTGGCCCACCAGTTAAAGAACCTCCTACAGATGTTACTCCCACTTTCTTGACAACAGGGGTGCTCAGTACTTTACGCCAAGCTGACTTTGAGGCCCATAACATTCTCAGGGAGTCTGGTAAGTTGTTCATTTTATTACTACATGCTCTTAACTAGAATTTTGAAATGTGGCATTATGATTGCTAGTTAGGAGGATGCAAGTTTGAATTTTTAGATGCCTTTATTTTTATTATTCATTTATTATTTATTTTTATTCATTTATTATTCATTATTTATTCATTCAGTTCTATGATACTGCCTGCCATACAAAATTTTTCACCTTTATGGTCATTTGTGGATATGTACATATAAGCAAAAATTTGAGTTGCCTGACTCCCATTGTTCCCAGCTGAGGTTATACAAGTTGATATTCTTTTTGTTCACTCTTAAATGTCCTTTTTGTAGTCTATTTAGTAGCATGTTTTTTGCATTTCTGTGCTTATTTCTGATTTTACTGTTTGAAATGTCCCCCAGTCATAGTGCTGAGGTGCTGTCTGGGTTTCTGAGCACAGGAAGACTGTCATGTGCCTTATGGAGAAAATATGTGGGTTAGATAAGCTTTATTTATATATGAATTATAGTGCTGTTGCCTATAATAGTGTTGTTGCCTATAATTCATTGTTAATGAATACAGAATAAAAAAGGTGTCCTTAAACAGAAACATACATAAAACAAGGTTACGTATTGATTGATTGATGAAAATGTTGTGACCAGAGGCTTGCAAGAATCTCTCTATTTCTTGTAGGGACAGTGGTTTACAATTTGCTAATTCAGTGTTTACAGTATAGACCATAACTACCTTGAGTAACAAGAATGGGCTTATATATATACTGCATCACTGCAATCATCAAATTCTACTGTTTGTATTTGTGGTTGAGTTTACTTATAGATATGACAGTAGTTGAAAACAATGCATGGTGATGGTCTTAACTGGTATGTTTATGTATGTGATTTTAGATGTTATCTGGGATGATTTAATGGAACTGGGTTAGAGTGCTTTTTCCATGACGTGGTCATTTGTTCTACGTGTTTACTTTTTCTAGGGTATGCTGGGAAAATTAGCCAGATGCCAGTGATTTTGACACCATTGCATTTTGATCGGGACCCACTTCAGAAGCAGCCTTCATGCCAGAGATCTGTGGTTATTCGAACCTTTATTACTAGTGATTTCATGACTGGTATACCTGCAACACCTGGCAATGAAATCCCTGTAGAGGTAACTTATATGTTTTTTTCATGTACATTTTTAATATCTCCTACATTTTATAATATGGTGACTGGACTAGGCTATGACAAAATTGATATTTCTGGGGTTGGTTTTCTGTTTGTAAGATTGGCTTTTTTATTTTTTAGAGATTTATTAGCATGCGTGTGCGCGGGATGGGAGGCAGAGGGAGGGACAGAGGGCCAGACTCCCCACTGAGCATAGAGCCTGAAAGGGGTGTGTGTGGGGGGCTGCTCAAGACAGAGCTTCATCCCACGACCCTGAGATCCTGACCTGAGCCAAAATCCAGAGTCAGACACTTAACACACTGAGACACCCAGGCACCCCTCGGCTTTTATTATTTTTTTTAATCTCCACATAATTGATTAAATAAAGCACTGGGTGTTATACTCAACTAATGAACCATTGAACATTATATTAAAAACTAATGATGTACTATAACTTGGCTAATTGAATTTAAATTAAAAAAATAATAAAAAAATTTATTATACCCCTCCAGATGTCTGATTACTATGTGGAGTAACCACTTCTAATCTACAATTCTATCTAATCTTGCCAACCTCTCCTTTATAAATAGTATTTTCCAAGTAAAGGAGAAAACCCTGGTAGTGAAGAAGAGTTTATCAGAAATATGGATGAGATTTGATACCATGATGGCTAGACACCCATGAATTGCTTAATGCTCTGCCTACTACCAACTATTTTTTTTTTAAGATTTTATTTATTTGAGAACAGAGTGAGAGAGAGCATGAGCAGGGGGGAGGGGCAAAGGGAGAGGGAGAAGCAGGCTCTCCACCGAGCGGGTAGCCCAATGTAGGGCTCCATCCCCAGCGACTGAGCCATGCAGGCGCTCTGACTACCAACTATTTTTGATCACCATCTCCCTCCTGTTCTCTCTCCCCTGGAGTGTTCCAGAGCAGCTATTTGCATAGTAGCAAATGAAATCAAAGTGAGACTTTATTGCAGAGGTGGACCTCTGCTCTGTACTCTAATGCAAGGCTCTGGTTATAGCTAGATAGCTAGGTTGGGGATTGTGGCTTAGAGTTTGTTTCCTCTTAGGCTCAAATTTGCCAAATCTCTGTCCATTCAAGTGACCAGGCCTTATTCTCCTCTTGTACACTTGGTAGTGTTTGTTATTACAGTGCATTATGTGCCACTGTGCTGGCCATGGACTTGTATGTTTCAGCCACAGAATATATTTGAAGCGTTGGCTTTTAATACATAGTATCACATGCTTGGATGTCACAGCAATTTCAAATTGCTGTAAATGTTTCTAAACACTTGTTAGGACAAACATAATTTGCAGACTGGCAACTGTTTGCAGACTACGCTTTGAGTAGTACTGAGTTAATTCACTTAAATCTATAGAAGGAAATTAGGTTCACTACATAAAATTAATCCGAGACCATACTATATACATAGAAGAGAATAATAAAAGTAGATCACATTTTAATTGTAAATGCAAGCCTTCTAGGTATGTTGGACATGCGCTGGATCGTGGCTCTTCTATTTATGATCTTTGTTTTATAACAGGTGGTGTTAAAGATGGTCACTGAGATTAAGAAGATTCCTGGTATTTCTCGAATTATGTATGACTTAACATCAAAGCCCCCAGGAACTACCGAGTGGGAGTAATAAACTTCTTGTTCTATTAAAGTATTGTGTTCAGTTTAAATTGATTAGAAACCATTCCCAGTATTGACATGCGGTACTGTGAAAAGAGTTACTGGAGCGGCTGCATCACATCTGAGTTCTCTACAGCAAAAATCTACGGCCTAAGAGCTGAGTCGGGGACCACTAAAAGGGACTGAAGCATTTGTACGGGTATAATCAAAGCACCATTGCCTGCACTCAGATTGGCACTGCTTTTGCCTTTGCCTCACTTGTTCTTTATGTATAAACTCACTGTTGCTATTAATGTCTCCGTCAATGAAGATGTATGAAGGTGGGTGAATTTGGGGGTAGTAATAGGCTTCTCTCCCCTTGCCAGTTTCTAAGAGCTGTTAGAAAACACCCGTTATTTACCAGTGTGACTTAGTATGTATGTCTTTCAGAGAATCTGAATTTACTTATAAGTAACCTTACTCCTCCAAAGGTGGGGGTGAGGGATGAACATACCAGATAAGGTGTAGGTGGGCTGTTCCAGCCCTTTTGCAGGACACGGGGGCTATCAAATGTAAGCTCCCTTAAGATGGAAAACACCAGGAATTTGTTGAAGTACTTTAGAATTTTATGACATCACAGCCATGGGAGAAAGAAGCTATGAATGGTCTTGGTTTAAAATGTTTTCAAATCCTGTTCCACATAGATGCCATGGTGTTCACTGTCAGCCTGTTCATTAGTGAGGAGCTTTATCCCCCCACCACCCACCCATGTTGCCAACTCCCATAGCCTTGTGAGGAAGTTTCTGTTCTCTTTCCCGGAAGAGGCTGTCTCTGGTGTAGCATAAAGTCAGAGTTTTGATCTCGTTTGGTCAGAGGGCCAGCTCTGAGACCACAGAAACCATTACACACGCCCACAGCTTAGACTATCTAGTAAAGAGTTGTAAAATGAACTCTTAGATGTAATCTGTAGGCAGATTTATTACCCACTGTTCAGAAGACTGTGACCAGTCTTAGTCCATGCAAGATAATGCCACACCTTGTAATCCTCTATCATCTGTAAGATTCAAGAACTTGTATAGGACTCCTTGCCGTTGCCACTGGTGTCTACCAAATCCTTTATAACATTCGTATAAGCACTATAAAAATAGTACTGGACTTAAATTCTATAATCATTTCTCAATATTTTAGCTTGTTACTATTTAAGAACATTAATGAGTTTTTCCTTTTTTTTTTCATTGAGGTATAATTGACCTATAGTAGATTAGTTTCTGGTGTCATGTTTTTCTCATGCCTCTTATGCATGTTTTTCTCATGCCTTCTCACGCCTTTCTCAGGTTGCTGCCTCTTATTTTCAAGATCCTTTGTATTAATCAAGTACAAAATTTTGTTTGGGATTCAGTATTAGGTAAATGGTAAAATCATGCAAGGCAGAAGTCTACTTTTTGTTCTGGCTGGCCCAGAGGACAAAAAGACTGTATTGTCAGACCAGCAAGGGAAGAGCTTCTCTCTGTTGTAACGGATATCTGTACCCGAAACAAAGGAGTGTTTGACTTCTACAGAACTTGAAAGGTTCATTTTCTGTCCTGATGATGAGGTATTCATACTAGCCTTTTGGAAAGAGGATGTGTAAGTGATCTGGCTGTAACAGGTTTGGAGTCATGTTATCTTAGAGCTGGAATAGACAACCTCTAAAAGGCTTACAAATATTTACATTTATGTGAAAAAATTCCTCTTCTAGCAGAAGTTTTCGAGCAAATAGGAAACTAGGAGGAATATACAGTGAGAGTGTTTTCTTTCTCTGTATGTTCTATGGAACACTGCTCCACCGAGCTGATCCTTGTCAAAAGGGTTAGATGGTCATGGAAGTTGGGAAAGTGCTGTTCGCTTGTCCTTCTATCTTGGAAGGTCATGGTATACGTTATATTCAAAGCTCTGAGAAATTTTGATGTGAGAAACAGTTGTTAAACTTTCTTAACCTGAGGTTTTCCTGATCTTTGTCTGCTAAACTCTTTTTATAATCCTTAATACTGGAAAAAATGGTCTCTCCAAAACACATCCTGACATGATACAGTAAAAAAGTTAATTTTTTTGGAATTTAGAAATTCCCTAATATTTTGAAACCCCCTTCCTTTGCAAAGCACTTTTTGCTTTGTGTCGTACAGTATTACTCTGTATCTTCACAGTATGTCATCCAAGCAGCTGAGAAAAGTTAAGATTATAGTCCATTTTACATTAAGGAAACAAGCTCAGCTTAGTAATGGTTACCTAATGAAATTCAGAATGAAATATGATCCTTGGGAAATTATGGCTGCATTCCCATCAAATTAAATATATTTTGTTCCTTCATACCATACTGATTAGGAGTAAGTAGGCAGGTCAAAGCATCATTTATTCCCCAGACTGGCAGACACAAAGATTTTCAAGTACCCAGTTTCACCTTAATGGTGCTATTTTAATCATCAGATGTTTTAGAAATAACATGGCCTGGCATAATTTCTGAAGGTCGGTCTATAGATGTATCTGGGAGATGGATTACACTGTTTTTCCATCTTTTGCTGCCCCTTCATCCTGAGGTAGCTGCCTGCATGTAGCCAAACAGGCATCATAAAAGTTTTTTTCTCACTGTTTGGGCTTATCTCCTGATATTTTACTGTATAAATGAATCAAATCCCTCAAGAATGAGGGCATTCAGAGTAGGTAGGTGGGACTGTCCATCTTCAATGCTTTTGTCCTGATGTTAAACAGCTGTGTGAACGATTAAGTAATTTGTTTCTTTATCTGTAAGATGAGACAGTTGGGTTAAATTTACATCAAATTTAGCCATAAATTTTTCATAAATAACAAGGAAAAGCATAGCAGGAGACGGAATGGAGAAATGGAGGTGTTTTTTTTTTTTACGTTCTTTTAACATTAGATATGACGTTACCCCAGTCAAAGGTAAACATCAAAATACATTGTAAAGTCAAATATTAATTACCTTGTTTTTTGAAGCTGTAATATAGATCCGCAAAATTTGACTACTTGAGAATCTTCTGTTGTGACCATGACACTTGGAAAATATCCATTAATAGAATGAAAAGTCTCCCATAATCAGTTATCTGTAGGTAATTGTTGGCAGGACTGGAGCTATTTTCTGTTTCTCTCTTTTGAAGAGGTAATGCTCTAAGGCCTTTAAAGACAAGGCTTAACAGGAAGTTCTTGTATAGTTGACCCATCAGGGATAAATGTATTTCTAAAGTGTAAATCATCTCCTTACTTAAAATAAGAGAGTAGTTTCTGTCACGCCCAGTGTTATACCCCTCTTTCTTTTTATTATTCCTCTCCGCTGCTCTCCATAGCCGCCTCCTCTCTCCTACTGTTTCCTGAATTTTCACTGGAATGTGGTAAGGATACACCTTAGCTATTACCTCAATGGGTATTCCTTTCATTGGCCCAAATTCAGAAAGTAATAGGGAACTGAATATAAGCTGGATCTCTCTACCTTTGGAAAGTAACACCCCCTCCCTTGCTCTTACTGAGGAAGTTTAGCTGTGCAGGTGATAGAGGGAACCAGGGTATCCGTTTTTTCTTTTTTTCAACCACTGCAGGGCTTTGGCAGTAGTAATGGTGGTATCCTGGGCTCTTATATTCCTGACCATTTCATTTAATGACAAGTGAGATTTGGAATCCCTCCCTCCCAAGAGTGCCAAAATGCCAGCTCTCAAACTTAGTCTTCTATATTGAAGAGGCCCAGGTATTCTACCCAACTCTGACCTTTTGTCAGTGGTTCTCAACCCTGGATGCTTATTATTACTACCTGAGGAATTAAGTCTGTATAATGTCTAGACCCCACAATCAAGTCAATTAAATTAGAATCTTGGCAGAGCCCAGTTATTGATAGTTTCAAATCTCTCCACTCCAAAGAAATATTACTGAGGAATATACCTGGCTAGCTATGGCTTAAAATCTTAGTCATGAGAGAAATGATAAGAGAAGGCCACAATAATGTCTTGCTGAAGACATCATAGCTAAATTACTTCAGAACTAGGGATCAGACTGGAATTGATCCTCTCTATACTGTATGGTAGGTCAGACACTCTGCGGGCCTGTTTTGTCCGCAGCTGACGTAAATGTTACTCTTGGTGAGGTCCGTGCAACAACTACCTAGGCGTCTCTCAGCCTCTCCTTACTCCTTTTGCTTGTCACAGAAAAGAAACCCACCCCTATGCTGTAGCCACCTCTCTGAATTTGTAGCTAGATCATGAAACACACTGAGCTCTTCTTACTGCACCAGCTGAGAAGTCCTTCTGGAGCTGTGTCATTTGGATATAATTTGTCAGCTGGAGAGTACCTACCTGTAACCTACGTTCCCAGAATGAGAATTTTTTGAACAGCCCCATTTTAAGTGAACTACCCATTAGTGTCTTTGTTCACTGGTGGACCCATGGCATCTTTTGACCTTGGTAAGGGCTCCTTGAGTAGCAAAATTGTGAGACTTCGGGGAGAGTTTGGTTCTTTCTTGGGTATACGAAGTTCAGTAGCTCTGAAACCTTCTAAGTTGTCCACAAAGCCTGAACCTTAAGTAATCCAAGTGGAGTAATGCCTTTGGAGAATACAGATATTTAAGGTAAGTAATTTTCTGTCTTTGATCCTACTGTGACATTATTACAACCTTATGGTATTAAATGAAGAAGTGAATGTAACCTCCTTTTGAACAGATTTTTTTATAAAAAAGTATTTTGTTAATTGGAATAAGTAGTATGGTTGTGAAATCACTATGTAATTGTTTATGGTATACTGATAAATCTTGTATGTTGTGGTAATGGCATAAAATAGCTTTGCCAAATGAATATGAAATGACTTTAATGCCTTTTGTTTTCAATATACTTCATAAAGGAAAAATGATGACTTTCATAACTTGTCCTTAAACTTCAGTGTTTATGAGAAAGTCAGTGAAGGAAGAGCAAAGAGGACAGACATTACCAGGGTACGGGAAATAAGAAATTGCATATACTGTCAGACGTTTTTGGATAATAAATTTAATCTATTTCTCTTCTATATAAGGAAGGGTGTCAGGGTTTTGCCCAGAGTGTAACAGTGGATATGGTAGAAACAAAATACTGGGTAGCTTTTTAAGTGAATAGCTAGAAGGGTGTGTGAATGTGTTTCCAAAATTAAAGTCCTATACACATGCACACTTATTTGACTTCTTGCATATTTATTTATATTTAACTCTGTCCTCAATTTCTTAAAACATAAATTACCTTTATTAATTTGATACAAAAGTTGGATCCTGTTTGTTGTTTGGAAGTATAAGAGTTGATCAAACCCATCAGAGTAAATGTATTAAGTCACTAATATGATGATGAGAGGAAATAACCATGTTTAGGAACTGAACTCAGTAATTACTTTCAGGTAGCTGCATTCCTGGGGTATGATTTCTTATAGATCAGTGACCTGGTCTGACCTGCTATTTGAGAAAACTGTATTTTGAAGATTCAACTGTAAAGGTTTTGCTGTTTTAACATGGCCCAAAACAAAAATATTACTGACTTTTTATCTTGAACTCTCAAAGATCTGCCATTCTACATCTTTTTTTAAAAAACATATCAAAATTATCTCATCATAGCTAACCTTTCTTTTTTTTGGTAGATTGCTAGTGAATTATTCTGAGTTATAGACATTAGATTCTAAGAAACACAGCTAAAAATCTCACTTTAACCTTACTGTTGTCCAAATAATGTGTCAAATTTTAATTAAATCCTTTTTTCACATTTTAGAATGCTATTCCATTTACAATTGCATATTACTGTTTTTTTTAGATAATACCTAACCTGCCCACACATTTTTTTTTTAATTAATACCATAGAGAAAACGCTATTTTAAAAATTCCTACTAAATGTGGCAACATTAAAGAGTGGAGAACATGAGGGCCTTTTGTCAAGGTGCCTTTACCTAATTGCATTAGGATGATTGATACTTGTTCTTAACAAGAAAAAAGTTTCAACAGACTAAAAAATATTTAGCTAAGTGCAAGAAAATTCCATCTGATTCTTTTCAAAAGCAGCTTCTATTACAGTGTGGGTGATGAGGATGTAATGAATTCAACGTGTTTATAGTGCTTATTATAGTTTTGAGGGAATAATAATACATATCATGACCATTTTGTGTTAAATAATCTGCTTAAAAATTTTCAAGCAACTCAGAAGTGAAATAGTACAGCTGGCACACTTTACATCTTACTACTCGGATTCAAGAATTAAAATGGTGCCTTTCCTTAATGACTGAATAAATCATAGAGCACATAGTTGAAATTACCCCAAAGTTGATAATAAGTGTCCAGAGATTTTTAAGTAAATGCAGTATCTTGGAATATTTAAAAATAATTTAATGTTTATGTTGTGGTCTTAGCCTGTTTTCAGATTTTTGCTTGAAGAGAAATTTAAGGATATGCCATTGAATAGGAAATAGTTTGAAAGATCTTTTTATCTTTTTTTTTTTTTTTTCTTTTCTGGTCAACCTCTTAAAGCACCTGATGTGAATTTAGTGTGGAGTTTTTCAAACTTTCTCCTTTCACAGTTCCATTTAATGTTATCTTGGTCTAGAGTTGCTATAAAAAAAATATCTAATAGTCCCATTTTTTTTAGGTGATGGTAATGTTCAAACAACTTAAATAGTTATGCCCTAACAACATAGTAGCCACTTGAAAAAATATCCTTTGAAAGAATATATTTCATTCTTAAATAGCTGGAGGTGGTTACTAATGGGATGCATGCATCTGTTGGGGGCTGTGCATCGTACTGAACTTTGGCATACATTGAACACTGCCATCTTCATTTTCTGTTCCATGCTGATGCTTATGCAGTACTTTTTATCACAGCAGCCACTGAAAACTCAGCTTTGCAAAGACATGACGTCATTGGAAGAAATGGAGCATGATGCTGTGTTGAAACCGACCTGCCACAAGCTAGTAGCTCATTTTGTGTATATGTGAGTTTGCTTTGGTGGCTCGGAGTGCCTCAGTGAACAGTTTGAGAACCACTGTGTCTGAGTATTTTTATTTTATTTTTTTTCCCCTTCTCAACTTCAAAGGATACATTTAAAATACACTTGTATCCTTAAAATTGATTGTCTTTCTTAGTTTTGATGTTAAGAGTTGGAATATTTTGCAAAAAGATATTTTAAAATCTCAACATCTTTTTATGAGTGGAGAAGATTTGGCACATGTTACATAACGTACACATGCGTAGAACCTGCCTAGATCCAAGTTTGATGTATACTTACTTTGGAGCTTGCTTTGTCTGGTAACAGTTGTTACTATAAAGACTTCCTATACTTTTTAAGTTGAGGATATATACCCTTCATACTGTAGACAAGTGAATATTTTATTTTATTTTTATTTAAAGATTTTATTTATTTGACAGACACAGCAAGAGAGTGAGCACAAGCAGGGGGAGTGGGAGAGAGAGAAGCAGGCTTCCTGCGGAGCAGGGAGCCTGATGCGGGGCTCGATACCAGGACCCTGGGATCATGACCTGAGCCGAAGGCAGACGCTTAACGACTGAGCCACCCTGGGGCCCCGAAATGAATATTTTAATGTACTGGATTTACACTATGCCAAATATGCTATCTACACATTTGTTACTATATTGATTTCTCTTTGTAAAACAAGGGGAAATAGTTACATACCACACACACTTAAAAAACATTTTTTTTTTTTTGGTTACGTAGACAGTGATGGCCACCCCTTGAATATGTTTAGAGTTTAGAGATGTGATTAGTTAAGACAGAGAGAGGGAGGGGTGCTTGGGTGGCTCAGTCGTTGAGCGTCTGTTCTTCTGTTCAGGTCATGATCCCAGGGTCCTGGGATCGAGCCCCACATCGGGATCCCTGCTCCGCAGGAAGCCTGCTTCTTCCTCTTCCACTCCCCCTGCTTATGTTCCCTCTCTCGCTGTGTCTCTCTCTGTCAAATACATAAATAAAATCTTTAAAAAAAGAAAAGACAGAATTAACATTGATCACATCACTTTGGGAATAAATTGAATTTAAAGCTTAGTGAAAGAACATGGCTATCTTGTATATAGTTTCACCTTTCTGTGACTTCTTTAGATCTCAGAAGAGAACCGTTGTAGAAAATGTAAAAATTTTCTGAGAATTGGGATTAGGAATCTATTATGAAATTTTAGAGTATTAATGACATAGAATAAGATTCCTAGTTCTGTTAGATGTAATTTTGGGAATTTATTTTAGAAATATTTCTTCCTAATTCTGATAAAACATCAGCCTGAAATTCAATAAACTTGGTATATTTCTGATTCCATGTAGCTGTGTTACCTTGGGCAAGGCAGCAATCTCCTGGGCAATGGTTAACTCTAATGCAGGAATAATATTACTGGGGTGGGTCAAGTGAAAGAATGTAGGAAAAGTGAATACATTATGAAAATATGCTTTATCTGTAAAATGCTAGTGTAAGCATAGTCTGTTATTTGAAACAGATGGCAGTGCAGATGAAACAAATGATGTGGGCTTAATAATCCCATTGTGCTCAATTAGCTGGGACAATTCAGATAAGTTTATCACCATGTCAGATCTCCAGATTGTGAGGGTGGGGTGATACTGGGATAACCTGCTTTCAACTACGCAAGGGCTATGTATGCATCTTTATGAAGTTTATGCCACTTGATATTAAAGAAGAGAGGGAACAAAACTGTCTCCCAATCTCCAGCCTTGCTCTTGAAAAGTACAAAAATTGGGTGTCTAGTTTTCTTTCTGTTCTGATTCTAGTGGTGTATGCAATAATGTAATATTTGTCCCCTCTATCAATCTCATAGTTGGGGAAAGAAGTTTGGAAAAAAATAGAAGTGATAAGTCAGCATGTGAGTAATTACCGAATTAAATATTCAGGTAGCACTTTCCATAAAATGTTGAGAGGCGAGGGAGAACACCTGAAGCTCATGTGACGTTCAAGTGTTTTATGTCACGCCCTGGATTGGAGTGGAGTCTGGGTGGTAGGTTCCAGAGAGAGAGAAAGTATGGACTATTCCAGATGGGTGGAGGCCAGGAAGAGCCACAAGTGAATAAACTGTAACTAGCATGGGTTGTTTGGGAGGGTAGAACTGGAGAGTTGGTGTAAAATTGTGGAGGACTATGATTCAGCCAAGGGATTGGGTTGTGTCCAGTTGGGGTGTGTGCTGGATAAGCCAGAAGAGCGAGAACAGCTCCACTCTGTGGTAGCCCAGCTACCTCGTGAGACAGTCACACCAGCCCTTTTCCTTTACCCTTTTCCCCCTCTCTGTGCTACACTATGGTCAGCTAGTCAGTCATACAGACGTTACCCAGGCTGTTTATATGGCTCAAGTGACCTGCGTCTGTCTGAGACCATCCACAGCCTAACTCTTGCCCACCAATCTGGCCTGCCTTCTGTAGCCAGGCCGATCCACTTGTGGGTCCCTCATGTCCCTTGCTGGTCCACTTCTTACTTTGTCCCTCCTGCTCTCCCTGCCTGGAGTGCCAGCCCCAGGCCCCTGTGCCCCACTCTGCAAACAGTCCAGCTTTCAAGACTTAGGAGGGTTTCTTTTACAAAAACTTCTTATTTCATCCTCATGTCTGTAGGATAGAGTACTCATCTTCTAAGCTCCCACTACCTGTTGAGGAATTCCAGGACTTTATTTTATGTCTTATTTCTATTTTACTTGTTTATATTGTCTACAACCAGACTATAAACTTCTTGAAGGCAGGATCAGTGATTTACTCACCTTTGAAGTCTTAGAGCCTGGCTCATAAAATATAAAAATGGAATGCTTTTTAAAGACCTGCAAGAGGACAAGGCTTACTTCAAGAGAATAAATGTCTAATAGTAGAATTCCAAGCATCAGACACCTAAGTGAAGAAACTAAACTCAGCCAGGTAACCTAGCCTGTACCCCTACTTTCGTACTTGAAATCACCAAATAGGAAACATTTATATTTAAACCTGCATATAGCTTCAGTTGTTGGTACCACAGCCCTAGGTGCAGTTGCTGTGCTTTTAAAAATTATTTTAACTTTAGGCAGACAGTCTGGTTTTTTTGACAAATTCTGTTTGACTTGTAAATTAAAATATGAATGCTTGGAGAACAGCATGCAATTACCGGGGATTTGTTCAATTTTTTCTTTTGATGAGGTTGGGTGGTTAAGGGCCTGCCTGTGTGGGAAGCAGAAAACCACAGAATTCCAAGAAGTGGGGTGGTAGTCTTGACATCAGGTGGTCTCAACGGTTTCCATGGGGCTTGTGGTTAGACTGGCCAAGTGGCAGTTCAGGTTTCTCTTAGAAACTGTTCTTCCCTTTCGCTCTTCTTTGGACATCTTGTAAGCTTTTTGACAAAGCTAAAAGAGTTTGAGAAAAGATGAGACAAGTCTGAGGATTTCAGTGTTTTTCAGCTTTTGTTGTAGCAGGGAACACTAGCTCATTACTCATAAAAATCATAATGGTATTAATCTTACAAGGTTTGTTTTTGAGTACGGAAGTTGCTGACGGCGGGGCAAATGTGAGGCAGCCATGGGCTGCATTTATTTTGTAGTTTAATGGCAGAAGAGCGAGAGAGATGTATTATCCATCATCATCATTACTTTAAATATTCTGCATATATCTAGTAAGAGGAGGGTATAAATAACTGGACATTTTCTATCCTCCCAGCACACAGGAGTTCAATCGTGGCAGTAACTATGGATTGAGCACCTGTTTTGTGCCCGGCACTGTGCTGGACTCCAGAGAACAAGGCTCCAAACTTGGAGGAGGTCATGTCCTGTTTGATTGCCCTGGCTCCTCACCATACCCGACCCTCCATACATATATCCGGTTTGCTCTTAAATGACCCCCTCCTTCCAGGACGGCTCTTCAGTCTTCTTTCCATTTCGGGCTTCCTCCGCAGTCCAGCCCTCCGTTGTCTCTGAACTGTGTTATTGCAGCGGCAGCTGAGGGCTTTTCTCTACCCTTCGGTTCCTCTCTCTCTGAACTAGCACCTCCATTTCAAAACACAGATCATGGACTCACAGAAAATCCTGATCACCTTATTTGTCTGTTCAAAGTACATCAATAACCTTCTATGTCCAGGGAATGACATCCTGGCTGCTTTAGCTGCCACGTCATCATTTTTCCAGCTTTATCTTCTGAAACTGTCTTCTAGCCCCCCCTCAAACTTAGGCATCTTTCTGCTCCTGTGTGGGTGTCCAGGTTGTGCTCTACCCAGGCTGGTGTGTCTGCCAAATGCCATGAAGCCGGCTCATGTCACTTGTAGGAGCCTTCCTTGGTTCCTTGAAGCAGAGCATTTGCTCTCTCCTCGTCCCTGTAGCACATTACGTACCTCTGTATGATGGCATTTATCCCATCTGCTCTGCTGTGCAGTTGTTTGCTTAGTTCCCATACTCAGTTGTAAACATTGTGAGGGGAGATGATGGGTCTTGATATTTGGGTCCCATTGACACCCATCATGGTGCTTTGCCCATAGCAGGTGCTCAGCAAATGCTTGGTCAGTGTTATGTTCTACGTTTTATATGTGTTTTTAATTGCTTGTGGTTTGGTCAGCAAGCTTAGTTTTCATAAATTACCATTATCTGTGCTTAAACGAGGAACTGGACTATCATCATCCAAACTTAACAGGGGTTGGGTAGGGAAGGTCAAAGGTAGCTTTTAGGTGACAAGCAGGTCAGCTTCAGAGTAGAAGCCATGTGGCATGGGGGGAGATTTCCTGAGGTGGTTTCTCCAGCATTATCGGTTACCAGCTATATAATCTTGGGGCAAGTTACCTTATCTTTCTGAACCTGTTTCCTCACTTGTAATGAGATGCAGATATTGCCTCCTTACCAGGATTGTTGTACTGACTACATAAGGTGTTTGAGATGCAGCACCTATGCAGTGCTGACACATAACAGTTTCTTGGCAAATGGTCATACGTACGCACTGCCTCTTCTGCCCACAGCCTCTGCTGCTTCACTAGACTGGTTTTGTTTTGTATGACTTTACTCATTCCAAGCTACAACTGACAGGCACAGAGACAGACAGCCTGTTCAAAGACCGGCCCGTGACCTGACATGGCCTGGCACGAAGGGCTCCTCCTAGGTAGTTGATCACTATTTCCTGCCTTTAGAAATAAGGTAGGGGATTCTGAAAGAATGAATTACGTAGGGGTGTAGGAACTTAAGGTAAATTAAAGTTGGGTTTTGAGAGGCTGTGTTGGCCCTGTGCAAGGTACAGTTATGAGTAAGCAGGGGAAAGTGGTCAGGTGAGGACAGAAGAGATGCACGGATGCAGGGATCCTGTACTGGGGCAGAAGTTGGGGGACAGGGTGGGAAGAGATGGCAGGCTCAGTGCTGAGTAGCTCTTAATAGCTTTCTGGAAGGTATGGGTGGCCCTCTGTGTCTTGCCACAGAAGACAGAAGGGCTGGCATCATGTGACATCTGGGCTTTGTCGCTCTTACGTCCTGTCCTCCTGGGGCTGTGACAGGCTAGCTGGTCAGGCAGGCTCACACAGGAACTGCACATTTGATGCCTGGTGCCCTTCTCCAGACAGGGAGTCACCGAGGGATTGTCTGCAATGTCCTCTCTGGGTCCTTTCAGCCCTGGCGAGGCACGACAGGAAGTCTTTGTTCTCCCCAGGAAGCTTGAAGGTGGTCAGTTGTGGCACAAGGGTACAGGGCACTGGGCTGGTAGAGCCCACCCCAGACTCCTGTGGTGGATAAGCGCTTGGCATTAGGAGCCAAAAGAACTGACTCAGACAGGAGTCCACAGACTACCATTTACACCCGTAGTTAAGTGCCACAAATGTTGAAAATTTGAACAAGGGGGAAAACAAATCTTAGTTCAGTTTTGCAGTTTAGGCAATGAAATTATGGGCTAATACAATCCATCCATTCTAGTCTAATAGTTCAGAAATAATGAGATTTACCTAAGGGTCCTCTTTGCGCAGTAAAGGTTAATCATGCCTCAAATCTCCAGCTCCCTCTCCCACCTTCCAACACCCAAGTTGAGGCACAACACTCTTTACCAGCTTAGTTTCTGATTCAGCCTGCAAAAGAGTTCCTATTTTAATTGGTTCCTTTCCCTTTTCATCTTTTGGCACCAGAAGTCAGCCTGTCTCAAATACATTTGAAACCAGATGTCTGGGAAAAAAATGAAGTCAGTTTCTCTTTGTTTTAAGCAATTAATCAGTTAACATTCTTCTGGAGCTTTTTGGCCTCTAGGAAAAACAAAAATAGGGTGTATAAATTGGTGGGTACAAGCTGTTGGAGCTCATATAGCACGACTTGGTACAATAATTTAAGTTTATTTTTTTTAAAGATTTTATTTATTTGAGAGAGAGCAACAGAGAGCACGAGCAGAGAGGAGAGGGAGAAGCAGGCTCCCCACTGAGCAGGGAGCCTGCTGTGGGCCTCGATCCCAGGATCTTGAGACCATGACCTGAGCTGAAGGCAGACATTTAACTGCCTGAGCCATCCAGGCGCCCCATAATTTAAATTTAAAATGCTTATTGATACCTATCCATCCCTCAGCTATGCAAGCCTAATTATTTATACTGTCTGCTTCCTGTTTTACCGCCTGACATAGCTACTGAACTGCTTGTCCTCATCTTGGTCATTGGGAAGGAAAGAAGAGGGAAAGGCATAGAAACACAAACTGGTTAATTTTATTTTCTTTTTAAAAGATTTTTATTTGTTTGACAGCACAGCAGGGGGGTGGGAGCGGGAGAATTAGGCTCTCCGCTGAGCAGGGAGCCCAGCATGGGGCTCAATCCCAGGACCCTGAGATCATGACCTGAGCTGAAGGCAGAGGCCCAACTGAGTGAGCCACTCAGGCACCCGGTTAATTTTATTTCTTCGTAACTTGAGCCTATAAAGAGGTTTTGCGGGAGAGGAAATACTATTGGCTTCAAGGTTATATGTATCAGATCATAGACACTGATTTTTCAATCTTTAGAGGTCTTCTGGGAAAGCAGAATTTAACTTTTTAAATGTTTGAAGAAAAGACATTTAATGCCTTCAAAAGCTAATTCATTTAATTATTTATTCAACCATTAACTTCTGAATGCCCACTCCATGGTGAATCATCTCATGACACTTGAACAGAAGGGAATCATGACATGGTTCTCAGATACTTTGATTCTGCTTCATATTTTAATCTCTCTCTAGATAGAGCTATGAAGAAAGTGGTATTTCTGTTTTAAATCTATGCAGCTTTTTTTGATGATGACTCCTGGGATCTCAGTGGTAGGCCTGGATGAGACAGATGAGCTTCCACTATGAGGGCCTGGGTGAGTACACCTAACATGGTTTAGGATTATCCCCAATCTCCACGTGTCCGTGAATCCCAACCTCAGAATGGGAGGTGATCCCAGACTGAAGCGGCACCTAAGCAGGAACAAGGCTCAGCTTCCCTAAGTAGGACTATAAGAGAGGCGGGGTGTCCGGTGGTTATAAACACCAGACTACGGAGAGTCAGACCTGATTGCATTACTATGTGCTACATTTATCACAACGAAGGAACAAACATTGGTACGTTACTATTAACATTTTTTTTTCCAATTTCACTGGTTTGTCCCTAATGTCCTTTTTCTGTTCCAAGATCCTATCCAGGATACCACTGTACATTTAGTTTCATGTTTCCTCCGCCGCCTCTTGTCTGTGACAATATGAAAGACTTTGTTTTTGATTACTTTGATTTTGAGGTGTGCTGGTCAAGTATTTTGTTGAATATGCCTCCATATGTTGTTCTTGTTGTTTTTAATACTGGCTTTATTGTTGTAGAATTAACATACCATAAGATCCACCCATTTAAAGTGTACAATTTAATGGTTTTAAGTATATCCACTAAGTCGTACAACCATTTCGCAATTTTAGAACATTTTCATCACCCCCAAAATCAGCCCTAGAATCAGACATTTCTTCAAGGAGTCTGGTTTCTTTCGTTGGAGAATGGTGTTAGAAACCAAGATCTGGGTGCTGGGTGTGCTTGTTGCTATGGGGGGTGGGGGTCACTGTTTCTAGCCCTCTCAGTGGACAAAACTAGGAAATATCTGTATGTAGTTTAGCCCATGTATATACCCGTGTCCATAATTGTTTTGGTATCCATGCCCAATGTTGAACATGACTTCGAAGTTAAGATCACTTTTAAAGAAATATACTAAGAAATGGGCAAACACCTCAGAAGAGGTTTAATATTTAAACATTACGGCTTCTTAGTGTAAGATAGAACCATTTGTTCCATAACTGGAAACAATGGTAAAGAATCCTCTACCTGACATAATTACTGCCCCACATTTAACCACAAATGCAATCTTGTCCTTTCCATCAGAAGACAACTGCCATCATACCATGTAGCTTCTATTCTCAGGGCCTCTGGTGGTTCATTCTCTGCTGGGTGCAAGTCTTCAGGGTCTGGTAACCTGAGGACAATAACATATTGGCTAAATGAATTAAAGCACATCCATGTGATTATTAAAATTGGTGTTACATAAATTGTAATCATAAGAACTTTTAAAATATTTTTGTATACAAAACATTATTACTTAAGGAAACTTTCTGCAAAAATGTGCATACAGAAATATTATAAGGGTATTCACTAAAGTGTTATTGGTGTGTTAACTCAGCATAGTGAGATTAGAGGGACTTGGTTTCCCACTTTTTGTTTGAATTTTCTAGATTCCCCACAATTAACACATGCTACTTTCATAATAAGAAAAAAACTCCCCAAAAGTAGATTCTCTTCTTAGAGGAAGGCCTAACAATACTTTAATTAGACCATAATTTTGCTTAACTGTAAACTAAAGAAATCAGGAATAAGACTTTTAAGTGAGATTAATGGATTAAAAGTGGTTTTCAGAGCCTGGGAGAATATGAGAAAGGACAAATTGTGATAAAAGCAAAACTTTCTGATACTTGACAAGGGAGTATGAGTTCTCTGAAAGTCCAAGAAAAAGTGAAAAAAAAAAAAAAACCCCAAAACCCACCACACAAAAGCAATTGCCTAACAGGAAACCTCCAGCTTGTGGTTTGGCCTGATGCCCTTGTTGAACTGGGTCTTTGAAACCAAGTATGCCTAGGGAACCTGGGCACTGTGTAAGGTGAAATGAGCTCCATGTTATTTAACTTGCTTAAATGTAAATCCACAGCTAAGAAGCCACAGAGCTGGGGACCTGGATTGGAGAAGGGAAAGCTCTGAATCATCCATCTGTGGGAGATGCTGCTCCCACAGAAGGTAAAAACAGTGGCCCCGGAAAGGTGCACATGAAGAGGAATGAGTATGGGGGCTTATACGTAATGGCATACTTGGACATGCATTGTTTTTTGTCTTTGGTTAGTTTGTTTCTTGAATTTTAATGTTGGATCACTGTCACTGACTAACATGTGGCTAGTAGTTGCCCAAACCAGGGAAGTTTATTTAGGGAAGCACAAACTGGTTTTTAATTCATCCAAACTGACCTAAGCCTGGACAAATTCCTTTTCTATTCCAAATATCAAATTTGGTTGTCAGATAACAGTTAAAAGGAGGAAGGTTTCATAATTTCTCAAAATTATTAAAAAATGTCTTAGTTTAATCATTTAGATTTTGTGTTTATGATGAGATTTTAAACCAAGATTTAAGTGAATATTTATTTATTTTTAAAAGATTTTATTATTTGACACAGAGAGAGAAAGCACAAGTAGGCAGAGCAGCAGGCAGAGAGAGAGGGAGAAGCAGGCTCTCCACTGAGCAGGGAGCCGGACGTGGGGCTCGATCCCAGGACCCAGAGATCATGACCTGAGCCAAAGGCAACCCCTTAACCAACTGAACCACCCAGGCGCCCCTTAAATGAATATTTAAAAACATGTTTCTATGTCATATATTTCAATTGAGCACCCATTAAGAACAAGTGCTAAAAAATTTGTGGATGAGTAAAAAGGGTACTAAATAGAACTTTTATTTTTTTTAAAGATTTTATTCATTTATTTGACTGAGAGATAGCGAGAGAGGGAACACAAGCAGGGGCAGAGGGGTAGGGAGAAGCAGGCCTCCCACTGAGCAGGAACCCGAGCATGCGGGTCTCATCTCTCTCCCTGCATCTACATTTCTTTTTATTCTCAATGCACCTTCAACTCTGAAGCTTCCTCTTTCTTGTGTGACAGACTTTTTTTTTTTTTAATTATATGAATCAGACCTCATGGGAAGCTTCTCATTTGACCACCCACAGAGCAGGGCCGCTGACCCAAACAATAGGTTTAAGAAATTAGTACTTTCCCAGTCTTGTCCTTTTGGATCCAGCGTAGCCATCTAGGTATTATCCTAACCCAATTTCTCTCTGTTTTTTCTCTGGGCTCCTCTTTATTCACCCTAAAGCCCTTCCAATTACCATCAACAAAGGAGCTAACATTTTTTTTTAGGGCCCAGATCCTCACTAATTACGGGCACTGATTAGCTGGTCCTTGTGAAGAATTTGCCAGCCAAGTTCTGCCCTACCATTTGACTCCACTCTCACTAGTCACCCCAGAGCTCTTCTGATTACTACCATCAGTAAAGGATACAACATTTTCCAGTACTCTGTTCCTCATGCAGTGTAGACACAATCAGGATTGTCTCTGTGAATAAAAACATTGGCTAAGTTTTGTCTATCTCACTGCAGCCTCCTCCATAACCACTGTAAAGCACTTCCAGTTGTCCTCAACAAAGGAGCTAGCACTTTGCCCGCACCAGGTCCTCACCCAATGTGAGCCCTGCCTGGTTGTCTCTGTTAACTAAGGTTGGTCGCCCATGTTTTGTCCTACCGCAGTTTCACTCTACGTCCTCCTTCACTCATGCAGTTATCATTAGCAGGAGGGCCAACATTTTCTGGGGCTCAGTGCTCACTAATGTGGGCCTCACCTGGCCTTTTGGATTCAAGCATATTGTAATAAGGAAGCACCTCCTGGGACCCAAGTCTTTCCTAATTGAGGTGCTAGTTTTCTGCATCCTGGAGAAGACTTCCTATCCAACACCTCAGCTTCTGTCCTGTTCCTACCTGTTCATGCTCAAAAATCTACTCACCAGTATTGACAATTGTCAGTCCAATGTCCCCAGATCTCGTTTGGATTCCAGATGTCTGGATGTGCTCCAAATAGCCCCATAGGTGATACTCAGGGGTAAAACTAAGACCCTTCTTAAGTAGCCGTTGTCCAGCAGCTTCTCCCTTTCCTTGTACCCTCATATCTCTTCTCATTGCTTTTTGACATTCTCATCTCTTTCCCTTTGTCTACATGATTTTGGAAGTGACACCAGAGACTCTCTCTTGTTGGAGTGAAACGAGGCCATTCTCAAATTCAACAGAACAGTTCCTCATGTTCTGGTCCGAGCCTCCGAAGAGGAAGTAACCACATTTCCTATAGTCTTAGACTGCTTCATGCTTCAACTGTTTCTTACGGTTTTGATGGCCATGTGTGTCTTGTCCCCTTACCTTCTCTTTATCATGAGCAAAGAAAAAACCAACACCCCATCTTCCCATCCAACCCAGCCTACTTCACTGATCTGCAATTATCCTGTGGCCCTTGCATTCCCCACATCTACCCCAGACACTTGAGAAGCACTGCCTTAAGAAGAAACCGTCAGATTCTGGAGCACCAATCCCCTTTACCCTGTCCTAAGACTGGCAATACATTCCCCTCTAGGGAGAGAGAGAAACAACTTCTCCCTGTGCGGTGTCTCCTTTTTCTTTATGTCTCAATACCCAGCTCAGCCCTCAGGATTTTTGTTTCTTGCATAGAGAACAAGAACCTAGAAACCTCAGATCTCAAAGGTAAATATCTTTCCCAGCCCAGAGCCAAAACAGCTTGTTAAGGAACTGGCCCTCACATACATACATACCCAGATTATGAAGCAGAGATTAGAATAGATCACAATAAGTTCAATACTTTCTATGAATTTCCTTCCCTCTGAAACAGTCTTCATGCTACTTTGTGGGTTTGGGTTGGCCCCAAGCTGCATCTAGATCCAAACATCTTTATCATCCAAACCCCGTGAAGTTTCTTAGTGGGTTATGCTGCCTACTGCCTCCCCATGGTTACCTACTGATGAAAAAGAAATCAATCTCTACCTTTTCTGTTATCCCAATAGGAAATATGACTAGGAAGCTCACCAGTGAACTCAAGACCTGCCCTGCTTTCAGTCCCGAAGCCTGTAGTGTTCCTTCTGTCAGTAATTCCCTGGCTTCTGAGCAGAGTCTAGGAGCTGCCTGGCAGGGTTTGCAGAGTTTCCAGGCAGGGTACCAAGGGCTTTGTATCAGAGTTCCCAAGGGTTTCAGCAGGTGGTGCTGGAGAGCAGCAGCTCATTCTTCAGGGAAGCTAATTTTGGTCCTGCCTTTGGTGGTTCTTTCCTCAGCCAGCTGGGTCAGTTTCAGTCATTCAGCAAACACTTAGAGGGATCCTAACAAGCTCAGTTCTGGAAGATGACTATGAGACATGGAATCAGCCCCCAAACACCTCATGTCCCTTGGGGAGGACTTTTGAGAAGGACTTCTTAAGAAGTCAATTTCCAAAACCCAGACCTGTCTTCAGTTCCCAGGGGGGCAATGTTTCTCTGGCTACTGGGTTCTGGCAGACCCCACAACTCTGTATTTCACTTTGACCTTCACATAGCTGAGGCAGCTCCTAGGTGAGTTCCTTGCCAGTGGTCCTAGTGCAAGCTCCGTCAAGAGTTTACTCAGTCTTGGGGCACCTGGGTGGCTCAGTTGGTTGAGCGGCTGCCTTCGGCTCAGGTCATGATCCCAGGGTCCTGGGATCGAGCCCCACGTCGGGCTCCTTCCTCGGCAGGGAGCCTGCTTCTCCCTCTGCCTGCCGCTCCCCTGCTTGTGCTCTCTCTCTCTGTCAAATAAATAAATAAAATATTTTTTTAAAAAAAGTTTACTCAGTCTCTTATTGGTTGTTGTTAAGGAAGCAATCATCTTTTAGCTTTCCCTTTAATTTTTTTGTTTTTTGTTTTTTGTTTGGTTTGTGTATGTGTTGTTCTCTGAGACATGAGAAAAGATCCTTAGATTATCTTTGCCTGTAGGGAGCACTTAGATTCCCATCAAGGTGCTCCAGGATCCCAGGGTCGAGCTCAAGGAAATACTTACGGAATCTCAGGCTCTGCAGTGGTCTCTGAAGTGTGGAAATGTGGCGGAAGTCATTCAGCCAATCAACAGCCTCACCCACAACAATTTACTTTCCGCCTCATTTTTTCATACTAGGTTTTCATACTTAGAGTTTTGATGGCCACTGACAGCCACCCAATGAGTGGATGCTTGGAAAGGACACCCTTTGTTATCCAAAGTTGTTCTTCATTATGCTATGTAATTTTGTAATTGGGGAAATTACAAAATTTAGCATTAAATGAAAATAGCGGGGCACCTGGGTGGCTCAGTCAGTTAAGCGTCTGCCTTTGGCTCAGGTCATGATCCCGGAGTCCTGGGATCGAGCCCCAGGTCGGCCTCCCTGCTTAGGGGGGAGTCTGCTTCTCCCTCTGCCCCTCCCAAGCTCATTTTCTCTCTCTCTCTCTCAAATAAATAAAATCTTTTGAAAAAATTATTAAATGAAAACTGCAAAATACAAAATTATATTTACCCTATCATCATGCCTGGATAAAAACGTGGATGCTTATACACCAAATCTGGAAGGGAATACAAAACAGTCGTGTGGTGTGTTAGGAAAGTGGGTTTGTACGTGATTGTATTGTACAAATTTACTTGCCTTTGGGGATTACAATTTTTCATTAATTTATGGAAAACATATACAACATAAGTGGAAAATAAACGAAGTAAGTGGGAGAAGGAATTGAAACAGGAAGATGAGAACTGCCAGGGAGGGTCTTGTAACTGCTGCAGCTCTACAGACTGGAGCGACCCGGTGACGGGGCTGTGAGGTAGGAAGAGCCCCCAGTAGACGTGATCCTGAGCCCCAGCTCAGTGTGACAGTTGTGAGCTGGGCGTTAGCCATGGTGCTGTCCTGCTGAATGTAAATAGTTTTACAAAACCTCAGTATCTGCCAAGGTCATTCTGTGTCTATGGTGAAGGGAGACAAAAACAAGATCACTCTGTAATCATGTCTGAACACAGACAAAAGTAAGAACCTGGTGCAAGAGTATTTAATTGTCCCCTCGCCTGGCTCACACAAGTGGCCACTGATCTGCTCCTCCTCCCTGCTAGATACAGATGATCAAAATAGCCAAGTACAGAACTGCCCCATTACCTAAGAGCATACAATCCAGAACGAAACCACACTTCTTCACATCTTCCCCAACATCGGTCCCAAGCCCTGGTCATATAATAAGCCCTTCCTAAGAAACTCTTACCAAGGGGTCCCGTGGCTTTCCATGCCTGCAAGTATACCATTAAACCCGGACTGTTTTGATTATAGTTATGTTCCTGGTAGTCTTTGGCAGCATTTAGCTTCCTCTGGGTTCTTGAGCCAGGAATTCAAACTTGTCACAAGGTGCTTTTACCTATTCGATGGAGAAGAAGAGAGTCTCTGGATGAAACTGCATGTGAAAGTACATTATAAACTAGGCAATGTTCTATATACCCTTCCTTTGAAAACATGATATTCTCTCGCTGCCACAGCTTTATATATGCTCCTCCCTCTGCCTGGAAAAAACTTCCCCCAATCGCCTTCAAAACTCTTATTCTTGCTTTGGCTCTAGGTGCTGAGGATATTGGTGTGTTCATTTTTCGTTGCTGCTGTAACAGATTACACATTTAGTGGCTTAAAACAACACAGATTTATTACCTTCCAGTTCTGGAGGTCAGAAGTTCCAAAATGGGTTTTGCTGGGCAAAAATGAAGGTTTTGGCAGAGCTGTGTTCTTTCTGGAGGCCCTATGAGAGAATCCATTATCTTGCCTGTCCAGTTTCTCGAGGCTGCCTGTGTTCCTTGGTGGGTGGCCCCCTCCTTCATTTTCATAGCACTGGCCTGATAAATCTTACATCCTCATCGCTCCAACCTCTGTGTCTGTTATCACATCACCCTTCTGATTCACCTGCCTCTCTCTTTCCCTTCTAAGGAATTTTGTGATTACACTGAATCATATTAATCCAGGATAATCTTCCCATCTCATGGTGCTTAACTAATCATGTGCAAAGTCTCTTTTGCCATGTAAAGCAACGCATTTCACAGGTTCCAGGGATTAGGGCGTGGACATCTTGAGGGCCATTATTCTGCTTATCTCAATTAGGGGAAGGAAATGAAGGTCCTACATTCTGCAAGTGAGAGACTGTCAATAAGCAAATGAGAAAATTTATCGTGATGGATGGTTTTGCTATGAAGAAAAATAAAGCAGGGTGAGGGACTAGGAGGTTCCTGAGGGTGCTGTTCTTTTTTTCTAAGATTTTATTTATTTATCAGAGAGCACACAAGCAGGGGGAACGGCAGGCAGAGGGAGAAGCAGGTTCCCCGCTGAGCAGAGAGCCCAATGTGGGGCTCCATCCCAGGACCCTAGGATCATACCTGAGCTGAAGGCAGACACTTAACTGACTGAGCCACCCAGGCATCCCCTGAGGGTGCTGTTTTAATAGGGTGGCCAGACAAGGCCTCTGATTGTGTGTATCTCTTCCCAATTTCATGTTCAGTGATACATGTTGACAGCTTGAAATTCGCCGGGGAGTCTTTACACCATAGAATGGGGGAAATGCTATATAGCAGAGCCTGTATCCCCTGGAAGAACTGCTGGTTAAACACTTACCAGTACATCCTTGGGTGTAGTAGAGATACGAATAATAGAAAATGTAGGGTATGCAATGTAGAATACGGACCCCAGAGGCAGGCTGCCTCAGTTTGAATCCTGGTTTTGCCACTGCTAGCTTTGGTATGGCAGGCAAATTACTTAACACTTTTCGGCCTCCATTTCTCCGTCATTTTAATGGGGATAATAATGTCTACTGCAGGGGGCAGTTATGCTGAGAAAATGAGTTAATATGTGTAAAGTGCTTGGTGTAGACACAGAAAGCAAAGACACTATTCTAGGTGCCGTGAGAACTAGAGATTTGTTAGGGGTCATTTCGTATTTTCACATTGGAGTGAACACTTGTCACAATCTCAGCTGCTGGAAGCCTGTTCCCAACAATGGCAAGAGGGTCAGGGTTCTGCTCGAGTATATATCTTCCTTCTTCTGGTCCCTCCTTGACCTACTTCTTTGCTCAACCCTGAGGACAGTGCATGGCACGGAAATTTTTGAGCCCTGTCACTGGTCTGTGCATCCTACAATTGCTCTGGCACCCTGAGGCACAGTGACTTGGCCTCCAGAGCTCTTAGAACAGAAAGGAACAGATAGCTGCCAACATCTGTATAAACATCTGTCAAGAATTTGCTTCCTACTTTCCATACAACAGGCTAAGGTATACTTAGAGCTAGCTGTCCTTGTAAAAGGAGGGAGTCTATACTCTGTTTAGAAAGGCAAAGTCAGCATCCAATTGGCCCTACCAAATTGTGAAACCCTATTATTTTTACTATAAAGTTGTAGGGAGTGAGTGATACACAGGAGAAAGCATTGTACAAAAAGTCAAGAATTTAATACTTGAGTCCTGGTTCAATTACCCCTTGTGCTCTTGACCAAAATTTAAATATTTCATGGTTGTATTAACCCAGATTATCTTAAAGGACTCTTTCCCCTAGGATATTTTTTTAAGAAAATCATGTAAGTAAATACTCTGGTTCCCTCACTCAGACTACTCATTTGAATTCAAAGTGCCCAGCAATTTATAACAAAAATAAATAAGAAATATTTCTTATAGGAAAACCTTAGATGACAGTCATTATCATGCAGCCTAGGAGTTGTGAAGATTTAAAATTACTATGCAGTGATAAATGGTGGGTGGGCCTCTGAGGAGGGAAGGGACATGCTTGCCGGATTTTGTGCTTTTTTTCTCTTTAAAAAAAAATTTTTTTTTAAGTGAGCTCTATGCCCAATGTGGGGCTTGGACTCGGGGCCCCCGAGATTAAGAGTCGAATGCTCTATGGCCTGAGCCAGCCAGGTGCCCCTGCGCTCTTTTTTTCTTGGTAATGCAAACTGTTCCTTCCTAGCCTTTCGTCTTTCACCTTTGGGATCCTAATCGTTGTTTCTGTGTTCTTTTTTTTTTTTTTTAAGATTTTATTTATTTATTTGACAGAGAGACAGCTAGAGAGGGAACACAAGCAGGGGGAGTGGGAGACGGAGAAACAGGCTTCCTGCGGAGCAGGGAGCCCGATGCGGGGGCTCGATCCCAGGACCCTGGGATCACGACTTGAGCCAAAGGCAGACGCTTAACAACTGAGCCACCCAGGCGCCCCTGTTTCTGCGTTCTTTCCCCTCTCTCTCCCCTTTCCTCTTCCTCCTCTCTCTGCCTCTCCTGTCCCCTCTTTGCCTGCAGTGACTCATGTTTGTTCATGTTGTATAGTTTCTTTCAGTTACTTGGTGACTTGAGTTAATAAAGGTTGGCCTTTGTACAGTTAGCATCCTTTTACTTTGCTAGGGCTGCTGTAACAAAGTACCACCAACAGAGTGGCTTAAATGAGAGAAGTTTGTTGTCTCACAGGTCTGGAGGCTGGAAGTCCAAGATCAAGGTGTGGACAGGGTGGGTTCCTTCTGAGGCTGTGAGGAAGAAGCTGTTCCAGTCTTTGGAAGCTTCTGGAAGCTCTTGGTGTTTTGCTAGCAATCTTTGTGTCCCTTAGTGTATAGAAACATCATCCTGATCTCTGCCTTCCTGTCCACATGGCATTCTCCCTGTGTATGTGTCTGTATCTGTGTCATAATGATAACAGTCATATTGCCCACCCCTAAAATGACCTCATTTTTACTTGATTACCTCTGTAAAGACTCTCTTTCCAAATCAGGTCACGTTCTGAGAGTTAGGACTCCACAGTCTTTTTGGGGGAACACAGTTCAACAATCACAGCATCTAAGGGAATATGTATGTGGCAATCAGGTGTCTAAATGGTTCAGTAATTACTAATGTTATGGAGCATTTACTAGGCTGGGCACTTAATGCAAGTTATCTTCTTAAAATAATGAGATTGGTGCTATGTTGATCCTCATTTCACAGATGAAGAAAGTGAGGCTTAGATAAGTGACCTGCTCAAGGTCACACATTATATGTGGCAATGCCAGATTTCAAGCTTAGGACTGCATCTCCAGCATCTGAACATGTAGCCATTATGTATACTCCCTCCAGGATGGACCACTGGACCCAGGAAAGAAAAACACTCCATGCTCCTGATTTCATTTTTATTAAGTAAAATCTGTTCCCCTCTTTCTCCATTTCTGCCAGTAAAATTGAACTCTACAGGCCAGTTTCTGCCCCTTCTTATTGTTTAAGGTATTATTTTGATGAATTTTAATAATCATACAATATCCTGTAATCATCAGCACAATCTAGATATAGAACACATGTTTCCTCCTGGCCCTTTACAGTCAATCCCTGTCCGCCACCCCCAGGGCCAGGCAGCCCCTGATCTGCTTTTTGTTATTACAGTTTTGTACAGGCCTGGTTTTAGTTTATAAGCGCTAAGATCCTAAAAAAACAAAAACAAAAAAACAAAAAAACCCAGTCTTCATTATTAACCAAAGGAGTTTGAAAAAGAGAAGCAGCAAATGTTTTTCTCTCCTACAGTTAAAGGGGAGAAATAACTTTTTGTTAATGTTGTTAAAATAATCTGACTTGGTAAGAGTTAATTTGATAATATTCACAAGATTATTAATTCTCCTACTCTGTTTAAATACTTCATTCATCTATTTTGCAGTTTGAATTCACCTTTTACCCATGCATAATTTTATAACATCATGCATTGGTCATTTGGAAAATACTGGCTTATTCTTATGCAGGTCTTCCAAATGTAGCAGATTTCATTCTACAATAAAAGAAAATCACATTTGTTAATGTCACCACTGATCTCATCAGAAAAGTCTTTGGGACTGAGAAATTGTCAAGTTCGTGGTGATGATCACAAGTTTTCAAAAGTCCAAATTTCATCTTTGAAACCTGAATTTTATTAGCAACAAATACTGTCAGGTGTTTGTCTTGAAGTGACAGGCTCACTGTTCATTTATGAGAAAACATCTACCGAACTCAAATGTGGAAAACCTAGTTTATCAGCTAATTTTTTTAAAGATTTATTTATTTATTTGAGAGAGAGAGAGAGAGAGAGAAGAAAAATAAAACTTTGAAGTTTATGGAAGAAAATGTAGGAGACTCTGTTAGGCTGTTTGAAGATAGATTTCTTAAAGAAGAGTCCAGATAGTCAACACTATACATTAAAATTTTATTTTTAATAAAAATCAAGGATTCTTATTCCAATTTCTGAATATAATTAGAAAAATGCAGTTTATAATAAAATGACTCCATTTTACCACAATCCAGTTGGCAAAAAGTATGAGGTCAGGTAACACCAAATACTGGCCAAAGATGTGGGGACGTGAGATTGCTCATATGTTGCTGGTGGAAGTATAAACAGGTATTCCAGTAACCTGTCTTGGTGGTGCAGAGTGAAATTATGAATATGCTTACCCTATGCCTAGAAATTCCATGCCTGGACAAATTTCAACATCCAGAGAGCCACTTGCCTCGAGTTTTGCAAAAAAAAAAGACCGCAGAAAGACATATGAGAATGTTCATGGCAATATTACATGTTCTGACAGACAAAAGGTCAGAAATAACATAGGTGTCTATCTTTAGGGAAATGTATGAGTAGACTGTGGCAATGCATCTTCATAGATTACAGCAGGCAGAAGCTTGATAGAAATAAGATTTACATATCACAATACACATACACATATTCGTAAATGAATATGTGTGAAAGATCAGACTCTAAATATACCACAGTGGGTGTCTGTACTTGGGGCAAGATTGGGATTGGGAATAAAGAGAATTAAAATAAAACAAAATAGAATATAATAACCTTGCAGGTACCACCAATGGTAGCATGCTATGAACTGAAGAATATGATCCATTCCATTCTGTAAACCTAGAGTTATAAAAAGCATCGACAGAAAAGTTACTATTTCTTTATATTTTGGTCAAAGATAACCCTTTTAATCTTTTTTCTTTTTTTTTTAACTTGCAGGGGTGGAACGGATTCATGGTTTAGTGTGACTCGAGCAGCTCCGCGACCACACACTAACTGGGTTGCTGCAGTTCCCTGTTGCCCAGGCATACATCCGTGGTCTTCCTGTTTTGTTGCTTTCAGTGTGTTCATTTGTCTGCACTCAGTAAAGTCCTCCTGCACATAACTGCCAGACGACCTACACCACTTTTGCCTAAGCAGTGCTTTTGTAGAAACCAGAGGGAAAATTCTTGCAAACTAAACCACCTTAGTGCTGCTGGATTTGAAGTGGCAGATGGTGGTTGGATTTTACAAGACCGCTTTGCCCTCTTCCTTCATTTTCTGCCTGTTTTTACGTTAATCTCTGTGCAGATCTGGCGAGCTGTGCGAAGCACCCTCCAAGGAGCTGTGTTAATGATAAGCCCAAAGCTGGGTCTCTAAAGGGTCATACTGCCTTTCTTTTGCAGAGTCTGGGGAGCCCCTTCTGGCCTTCCCCATATTAAGGTTCTTTTTTTTTTTTTTTAAGATTGATTTATTTATTTCAGAGAGAGAACATAAGCAGAGGGGGCAGGAGAGGGATAAGCAGGCTCCCTGCTGAGGAGGGAGCCCGATGAGATCATGACCTGAGCCGAAGGCAGACGCTTCACGGACTGAGCCACCCAGGCGCCCCCATATTAAGGTTCTGCAGCAACTGTGATATTTAGAGAGAACACACATGCAGGATGGGGAGGCAGGGCTTGCCAGTCTTCTCAGCAGAGGGCCTCCTGGCAGGCTGGATTTATTGGATTTTTCGTTCCCTTTTGCCGTTTGGATTTCCAAATACTTTTTACTAGTTAAACTTTAAAGCTCAGAAATTCAGCCAAATTGTAATAAAACACTACAGGCTTCGGCGCCTGGGTGGCTCAGATGGTTAAGCGTCTGCCTTCGGCTCAGGTCATGATCCCAGGATCCTGGGATCGAGTCCCACATTGGGTTCCCTGCTCCTTGGGAGCCTGCTTCTCCCTCTGCTTCTCTCTCTCTCTCTGTCTCTCATGAATAGATAAATAAAATCTTTAAAAAAGAAAAACAAAACAAAACACTACAGGCTTAGCCCCTGGGGCCCAAGAACCATTTATGAGCTTTTTCCAACGTGGCTGCAAAGCAACATCTGCTTAAGTGTCCTGCCTCACCTCCCCAGCCAAAGGGACATCACACCCAGTGCTGAAATTTTTGTGATAAACAATTGAATCACTATATCTTATATGTCAGTTTTTTTTTCATTATCTTAGGCTTCGTGTTACTGTTTCTAGTTTAGGAGTAACTGAAGTGATTTCACGATGCTTAACAAAGCAAGATTTTGTTTAGTTTTGAGTCGTTCATTCATTCATTCATTCAGTGTTTTTTGAACATATGCATCAGGTATGTGGCTCTAACTCTAGCCAGGTAATTGTTAGGTTGTCCTCTATCTTTGGTGATGAGATTTGTATTGTGGTTATTGGGCTGATCTGATCATAGTTCTGTGAGGTAAATAATGCTGGAAATTAAGTTGCCCGTTTCTTGTCAATTTGCTACATGCCTTTCAAACTCTTAAATAGAGAGTTGATGTTCTTGGAAATAGAAGGAAGAAATATGGGTGTCTTATAACTCTGACTTAAATTTTCATTCAGCAGTAAGCTTCACCACTAGCTTTTAGTAAATATCACCTGCTTTCATGCTATGCTAGAGTGAGGCATAATATGGTGTGGTATGGTATTGTGTGGTGTGGTGTGGTATGATGTGGTGTGGTATAGTATCGTGTGGCGTGGTATGTGATGGTGTGGTGTGGTATGGTGTGGTGTGGTATAGTATGGTGTGGTGTGGTATGGTATGGTATGGTGTGGTGTAGTATGGTTTGGTATGGGGGATAGTACAGTACAGTGTAGTGGGTGGACCCCAGATTCAAATAATAGCTCAAGCATCAACTTTTCCATTAACTTCCCTAGTGATCTTGGGTAAATGTCTTAAATTTCTGGGCCTCAGTTTACTTAAAATTATATGACTGTAATTGGAGTTATTGAAAAAAATTAAGTGGGGTCTATTTGTTCTCAGCACATGGTAGATGCTCATTAAATGTCAGTTTCTCCTACGGCATTTTAAGAGGAATATATAGTGGGTAGAAAGCCCAGTCCTACTCCTCAGGAACTAATAGTCTAGTTAGGGGGATGAGACATAGACCCTATGTAAAAATCACCAGAGAAAGTGCCTCTGAGAAAAAACTTAAATAGCATGAGTTAACTTTTTCCCATCAGTACCACCAATTCTGGAAGCCAATGACTGACTTTATTTTTTTATTTTATTTATTTGAGAGAGAGAATGAGACAGAGAGAGCATGAGAGGGGGGAGGGTCAGAGGGAGAAGCAGACTCCCCGCTGAGCAGGGAGCCCGATGCGGGACTCGATCCTTGGACCCCAGGATCATGACCTGAGCCAAAGGCAGCCGCCCAACCAGCTGAACCACCCAGGCGCCCTGACTTTTCTTTAAAAATGTATTTATATTTGACGTCCAGAAGGCTTTCTATAAACCAACATCCCTTCTTCTTGGAGCAGTGAAATGCTGGAATTTTATATGAATATTAGTGACTTAAGGTTGACATTCGGTTGAAAATTGTGTAAGTGTTTGATCCATCTAGTGACAGCTCATAGAACATGTTATTTCTAGTGTTTGCAAATAATTATCTAAATAGAAATCAGCTTGAAGAGAGTTTATTTAATGTGTATACCCTGGAAAGCTATTTCCTTCGCCACATTATATTTAAAAGAATTGAAAATCTTCCTAACATTTACATGCCTTCTTGCTATTTGAGGTGCAGGTCATGACGGCAGAGTTTGAATGTGTCCTTTGCTAGTGCTAGGTTAATGTGGGCATGATCTCTAGCAGGGGCCCCTTTATGAAGCAGTTGTTTTCAGGGGAAAAAGCAAGGGCTTTGAAGCTAATGAGATGTGGGTTCTAATCTATATCCTTTAAATAAGGTGTTCGATATTTGCTGGGATGGTGGTAGTCGCATTTGCATAGGGGACGTGGAACCATCTGGGATCAAGGGTTGATACTTGCCCCTTCTCATGGTAACTGTTATTAAAACATCCCTGATGGTTGAAATCATCCCCAATGGGAGCAGTATAAGAAAGGCCACTTGAGATTTCCCTAAGGGGCATTTACTAGGAGGGTGAGCCCTAACCCCTGCCAGTACCTCAGTTCTCTTGGGGAATGAGATGGTTCGGGACACAGCTTGTGTCTGAAGTTGGGATGTCAAGACTTATTCTTTGGTGGTGAGCTTAGCAATGCTTTGGAGGAAGTCATAATGACCAGCTATGCATCTGCTGACTTGACATCTTACAAAGTTGCTGGTGTCACACACGGGGGCAGTGTCGCTGGAGATTCTTTGGTGATCCCCTTCTGCGGAAGGTTGTGCTAGTCTGAAGCATTGAGATGGCGCTTATGGGCTTCAACTCCATTAGTGAAGTTGGGGGTGGGGTGTGTGGAAGTGGGAAGGTAGAGGGTTGGAAATAAGGTGATTCCAGGTGTGTGTGACAATCAGAGAAGGTGACTGATGGAGTATTTAAAGGAGTTAGGGATGGGGAAGTTCTAATCACTCCTCTCCTTGGAGAAGCGATGAATAAATTAATTAACAGCAGAGTTGGGACTGAAATGCAGGTCTTGTTCTTCCTCTGGTTCTGACCTTCTCTCCAGTCTGACCATCCCTAATGAGATGATTTCCTTAGGGCCCTAGGGGAAAGAGAAGTAGCTTATTTGGCTTGCCTTGCCCTCTGTGCTGATTGTCCATTGCACAGGTGTCAGTGGCCACACTTCCTGAACCTCTGCATGGTTGGATTGGAGTGCCTCTCGAGGAGCTCCTGAAGCCCCCAGGGTATTTTCTGAGGAGATAAATTTAAAGGATTTGGCCCTTTCCTTGACTACTCTTCTCGTGTTAGAGTATTCTCAGGATGGAGAATTCAGGTTTCCACATGGCATTTTTCATAACTCCCCGAATGAACTTGCCCAAGTCTCAACCTCAGTGGCTGTGGGGGACAATGAGACTTATTTTATTTGCTTTACATGTTGGATGCTAGGTTACAGTGAGAAAATGCATATGGAAGTGTATTTTAGTAAGATCTTCATTAGAAATGGAAGAATACAAAGCAGGCAGAGAGAAGCATTTTTAAGGGTTGCTATAAGATCAGAATGAACTTTAATATTCCTTTCAAGTAAGTAAGTTATTCCCTATTAAAGCCCACCAACAAAAGATCATCAGGAACACACTTACTGTAGTGAAAAGAAATTAGGTTTATTTTTCTTGCGGTAACCAAACTGAGAGCACTCCAAAAGAACCATGAGGAGCTGGGAGAAGCTTCTTACAGAATACGGGTGTGTGTTGGATGATGCAAGGTGAGTTTAAGGGAGTGGAGACCAGTTCTGGACTGGAGGTTTCAGGAAGCAGGAGCAATTTTGTGATTGTGTATCTTAACAGGGTTTCCTGATCAGACAGGAGGACCACAGTGGGGTGGGTGTTGTCGTTGGTAAAGCAAAGTAGCGGCAGTCGCCTCTGTTAGACAGAAGAGGGGGCTGTTTCATCATTTTTGTGCTTGCAGAGGGGCCTCGCTGTCTCCTTCCAAATGTGGTAAAGGAGTGGCCCTGTTTAGACATTGTTTCTATCCTATGAGTGTGGCTTGAGTTGGGAACAGCATGGCCTCACTGCCAGCAGGGCTACTTTCTCACCTGGTTTGGGGTCTCTTTATTCACCTCCTTTCCCAGAGGGCAAAGAAGGCAATCATATTCTGGGGAGTGCCAAGGCTGAGCACTAGACAGAGGGTCCCTAACTGGGTTTTGGAGGCTGTATAAAGAATAAGAATTAAGTTACACAAACAAAAGGGGGAACAAGCACCACCACCAAAACCCCAGGAGTAGAGCTTATCAGAGAGGGTGAATGAACAGGGTGCGGGCCTGAAGCAATTCCAGAACCCGAGGGCAGCTTCTTCTCCTTGGGCACCTGTCTCTTCACAGGTACATATGAGGAGTCCCCAAAAGCAGTACAGGATTCCCATTTCCTGACTTTATAATTTTTTTAGATGTTATTTATTTGTTTATTTGACACACACACACACACACACACACACAAACACAAACACACTTGTGTGCCCCTTGCGAGCAGGGGGAGGAGCAGAGGGGGAGGGAGAGGGAGAGGGAGAGGGAAAGAATCTCAAGCAGTCTCCGCACTGAGTATAGAACCCCTCTCGGGACTGGACTCAGGGCTCAACCCCACGACCCTGAGATCACAACCCCGAGACCAGGACCTGAGTGAAACCAAGAGCCAGACGCTCAACCGATGAGCCACCCAGATGCCCCAACCTATTTCCTGACTTTAAATCCAGTGACCAGACTTCCTCCCCAACACCAAGGCAAAATTTAACCCTTTTTCCTCCCTGTTACCTTCCTGTGATCCTTCTCTATATAGTCTAGATCTATGTACGTAGTCTTCATTTTAATCTTTATTTTAGCCAGATAAAAATGGGAGTGGTAAACTATTAACATCTGGGTTACTTCTGGGAAGTGATACCTAAGGGTTTAAGAAGAAGTTGTCACTCTTTGCTTTATACACTTATTTAGTATTTAAATTTTCTGAGTTAATTTACTTTTTAATTAAGTTGTCAAAAACAAAAAACAATAAAAATAGCGATGGTGGCGTGTGTGATTTGCCACTGGTGATGCTTTCTGGGTGATTTTAGAATTAATATTTCCTTTTTTTTTGGAAGGGAAATTCGAAATTCCCTTTTGTCAAGGGGATGTCAGGATCTGTTTAAAAGATAATTTTAATAAAAAGCTAAAAATCATGACTCTCATACAAATATACAATGAAAAATGGCCATGATTTTATTTGATTCACTAATTAGTGTAGAAACAGTGAGATGTATAACCAGTTCAAGAGAATTCAAAAGGCAGACATGCATATAGACAGCCAGGAAAGGTGAAACGAATTTGCTTAATAAATGTAAAACTGGCTTCTTGGAGAGAGAAGAATACCAATTTGTACCTCAACCTGACAAAATTCATTTGCAGTGTCCAGACAAGAGCCATTTGCTTTTGGAAACTTGCAGTAAGAAGGACATATTGGAGGTAGCATCAGTCCAATTCTTCCTCTTTGTTTCCCTGGGAGCAGTATCCATCCACGTGTCCCTATAGGGTGCCCCTCAAGGTGGGGCGGTAAAGTTTTTTTAAAGTCCTCTCTTTTGCTTTGAAAGACCTACCCCCCAAATTTTAGAAAACTTGTTTATTAGAATACTGTTCACACTTCCTTAAATGGAGACTCTGTTAAGCAAAAGAAGTAGACAGTATTATTTCTAAAGGCAGATACCCTCCAGGGGAACAGCTCTGGCTCTGGTTCTAAATGCTATAAAGTCTCCTAGTTCAAGTTCCACATAGTTTAAATTCCACAGGGACTAGTATGAAGTTTGCTCTACAAACCCTTTCTTCATAGATGGTGAAAATTAATACTATAAATAAGATTCTTATAGTGTCTGGGGTGGGTGTGATTTTATAAGAGCAACTATATCGGGCGCCTGGGTGGCTCAGTTGGTTAAGCGACTGCCTTCGGCTCAGGTCATGACCCTGGAGTCCCAGGATCGGGTCCCACATCGGGCTCCCTGCTCAGCAGGGAGTCTGCTTCTCCCTCTGACCCTTTTCCCTCTCATACTCTCTATCTCTCATTCTCTCTCTCAAATAAATAAGTAAAATCTTTAAAAAAAAAAAAAGAGCAACTATATCCCAGGCATCTAAGAAATATCATTAAAATATTTAGTTAAATTAAACACATATTTATTACTTAGACTGCTAGGTTCTAAGAGGAAAATGGGAAAATTGTACATTCTGGTGTGGGCTATTGAAATTGCAAATCTGGCTTATTTTGAAGATCTCTCTCAACATAGTTTTAATGAACTAATGAACAAAGGAATATCATAGCCTGATTTGAGTTATTATATGTATCTCACTAAATTAAATAAAATTTATTTTATGCCCCAAATATCTCCACAACAGTGATTTCTTTTTGAGACAGAGAGAGAGCGCAAGCAGGGGGAGGGACAGAGGGAGAGGGAGAAGCAGATTCCCCACTGAGCAGGGAGCCCAACAAAGGGCTGGATCCCAGCACCCTGGGATCATGACCTGAGCCAAAGGCAGATGTTTAACACACTGAGCCACCCAGGTGCCCCCATAATGGTGATTTCTAAAGAATTGCATTTAGTTCAAGGCAGCTGTACGATAACCTTTTGCTATTCAAGAAGCTTTGATTGAGATTGCATGACTGTGAGCCAAGGAAATTTATTAGCTTGTTTCATTGAACTGCATTTTCACCATGAGATAAATTGTTTTAGCCAGGTTTCAAAGTGCTTCTGATCCATTCAGAAGTGACTTGGACAATAAAGCCAGAGTAATCAGATATTACTGAATACTTGACAATTGTACACAGAACATTATATACTGATAATAGCACTTACTAAGTAGTATAAAAAGAGACACTTTTCAGTGCTAATAAAACAAAAAGTATTGGGGCACCTGGATGGTTCAGTCGGTTCAGTGTCTGCCTTTGCTTCAGGTCATGATGTCACGGTCCTGGGATGGAGCTGAGCCCCATGTTGGGCTCCCTGCTCAGTGGGGAGTCTGCTTCTCCCTCTCCCTCTCCCCCTCCCTCTATGTATGCTCTCTCAAATAAATAAAATCTTTTTTAAAAAAAGATATAGTATTAAATAGATCATTTAAAATGTGCTTATACCTTTTTTAGATATATTTTCTGGTTGGTTTTAATGTGCATGTGTGTAATACACCCTACATTTTCACCTAAGATTTTTGTCAAGATTTTTTTTTTATTTTAATGGAGAGGGAGAGTGGTGGCAGAGGGAGAGGGAGAGAGAGAATCTTAAGCAGGCTCCACACCCAGCACAGAGCCCCATGAGGGGCTTGATCCCAGGACCTCGAGATCACGACCTGAGCCAAAATCAAGAGTTGGATGCTCAACCAACTGAGCCACCCAGGTGCCTCTCAAGATTTTTGTTGAATTCTGCCCTTTTCTCAGAAAGCCAGAATGCACTTTCCCAGGTCTAATATGTAAATTCTACCTAGTGCAACATTGCCATCCAGGGTTAGTCAGGCATCTCAGCAATGACCTTCTGCAAGGAGATCTAAAACACTGGAGGTAGAGTTTTATTGTTATTGTAGGGAAAGAAAATGATGGATATTCAATAACATGAGTGAATGACTACTTTGGTAGCTAAGGGACAAAGAAACAGTCTCTAATGTTAGCTAGATACTTCATTGTGTGCCAGTGACTATGTTGAGTGCTATACCTGCTGTTTCTTTCTTTTTTTCTTTTTTTTAAAAAGATTTTATTTATTTATTTGGCAGAAAGAGCAGGAGAGTGGCAGAGGGAGAGGGAGAAACAGGCCCCCTGCCAAGCAGGGAGCCCGATGTGGAGCCCAATCCCAGGACCCCGGGATCATGACCAAGGCAGTCGCTTAATCAACTGAGCCACCAAGGTGCCCCTATACCTGCTGTTTCATAGTCATGCTTAATCCTCACGAGCTTAGTATTGTCTCTATTTTTACATATCAGGAAACTGAAGTGTAGAATAATTAAGTGACTTGTCCAAGGTCATGCTGCTGGTAAGTGGTACAGCTGGGGTTCCAAATCCTGGAGACAGAGCCTCACACTTAACCACTGCTATTGTAAAGAAATGAATATTTTTAAATAATTCCTTATGTACTTGCCTTTTGGTCATTAAAAAAATTTTTTTTCTGTAATCTTTCCACCATTAGGGCCAGATCATGAGGCTTTTTGTGCTAAGGAAGGGAAAATATATCCACCTATAGAAAAGAAGCTCATAGGTTGAATAATGTATTAGAGAATTGTCAAATCAATATGTTGTACACCTGAAATTAATATAACATTGTATGTTAATTACACTTCAATAAAAACTTTTGATTAATGAGAAAAAAAGGAAAAGCTCATTGGATAGGGAAGAAGGAGGCTATGACATAGAGTTCCTCCTGGAAGGAAAAGTTAAGTAGAAAGTCCTTCTGGTGCTATGGGCAGAAAAGAGTTGAGAAAGAGAGGAATTTCTTGGCTCTCCATGTCCTTAGGGTTGAACAGGGGGTGGGTATGGTTAAACATGTACACAGGTTTGGGGCTGTCAGGGAGCGTCCAGGCTGGGGAGACTATCAGCTGTTGAAGGAAGCCCTGAGTTTGTTATGGCACCTTGTTCAACACAGTGCCATTGCATGGGTTTAGTTTGGAAGTAATGTCAGGGAGAGGTGTTTCTATGGACAGCCCTAAAATAGTGTCCTTATTCCCCGTGGCCTGTACCGTGGCCACTGGAGAGTCACGATTCCTTCCCAATATCCTTCCAACTCTACCTCAATGGACATCAGAAATGGAGCCAGAGCAAGCTGGAGCACGATGAGAACAGTGGTGGAAAATAAAGTTCCATTTAGTACACATTTGAATCATTCTAAATTCTGATTCTGCTATATCCTATTGATGTGTACGATAATATTAGAAGTCACTTCTGGCAAGTTGAGCAGTAACTTCTTTTAAAAACAAACTGACCAGCATGACCCCTTAGGCACTAGCAATTCCTTGAGCCTTGAGCAGATGTCAGCAATTTCTGGCTCCTTTTTCCTTTTCGCTGGAAATCCCCAGTGGAGTGGGGGACCAACTGGTGAGGTTTCCTACTTTTTGTCTTTACAGACAGATGGGCAGCTGGGATATGTATACTCCCATGGGCAGGTCATTGGCTAGAAAACTCATCCAAGCCACCAAGGACCTTTATGACCTTGAAAATATTGCTTCACCTTTCTGAGCTTTGGGTTCTTCATGTATAAAGTGGAACTAATAGTAAAATAGCGTTTGCTGCATATAGTTTTTGTAAGGGTGGATGAACAGTGAGACAGTTTTTTTGGTTAGACAAATATACTATGGAATATAACACTATTATTATTGTTAATACTATTATCATTGCCATTACTGTTGTTCTTTTGAACTAACATTTGGGAGATAATCTTAGATAAATAATCTGAGCACATGCAAAGCTATGTGTATGGTTTTATGAAACACCACATCATCATTCTTTTAAAATCCAAGCTGTATACCTTAACATGTTATTGCATATTGCCTAATTTTCTATATCACTTAGTTTTGTTGATTCTCTCCATCTGAATGATCATTTCTAGGCAGGCACTGTGTCTTATGGTGCATAAATAGTAGAGGTTCTAAGATGACATGTATAGTACTTCCAAAAGTTTAAAAAATGTGAACTGGAGATCAGAAATACTCATTTTCAACTGATTTACAAGATAGAAAAGTTCTTGAAAGCAATGCTGAACAAATAATACAGGAAAAGCTGGATGAATATAAGTTAGAAATTAAGAAATCAAATCCATACAAGCTTTCAAAAATTCCAAATCCTTTTCCTTTATTTTCTCATTTCTTTCATTGCTTGTTTATTTTATTGCCTTTTCTCCCTTATAACAAGAACAATGCAGCCTTAGGCTCATTGCAGATAAAAAAAAATAAGAAGATTAGGATATGAATACTGATTATTCTATATACTTTAATAACTTCATAGATAGGCCTTCCAAATAATTTTTAATACTCTTTTTAAAAGGGACCAAGCCACACCTATTCTTTTGAAAATTATCAGAAGCTATATAACCGATTCCATCCCGTGGACATTTAGGTTGTTTCCAACTAACGCTTTTATTGGATATTGAGGTTGTTTCCAACGGTTGCTCCCCCCCTTTTTAAAGGATTTTATTTAGTTATTTGAGGGAGAGAGAGCGTGAATGGGTGGAGGGGCAGAGGGAGAGGGAAAGGGAGAAGCAGGCTCCCCACTGAGCTCAGAGCCTAGCTGGGGCTCCACACGGGGCTCGATCCCAGGACCCTGAGATCATGACCTGAGCCGAAGTTGGACACTTAACTGACTGAGCCACCTAGGAGCCTCTCCAACTGTTGGATATTAGGTTATTTCCAACTCATTACTGTTGTATTTCTTACTGCTACTGTAACATATTACTACAAATTTAGTAGCTTAAAACAACACTAACTTATTCTCTTACAGTTCTGGACATCAGAAATCTGAATCAGTTTCACTGGGCTAAAGTCGGGATGTCAGCAGGGCCAGTTCCTTCTGGAGGCTGTGAGCGGACAATTCATTCCCTTGCCTTTTCCAGCTTCTAGAGGCTGCCAGCATTCTAATCGCTGCTTTTGTCACATTGCCTTCTCTTTTGTATGGTATCTCCCCCTACTTTCCTGTTATGAGGACACCTGTGATTATATCATTGGGCCCACCTGGGTAATGCAGTTACTCTCTCCATCTCAAGGCCCTTAATCACATCTGCAAAGGCCCTTTTGCCATATAATGTAACATATTTCTAGGTTCTGGGGATTAAAATATGCACATCTTGAGGGGCCGCTATTCATCCAGCCAGTAACAACCAGTACAAGCTATGTAAACAGGTAAAATAATCTAGGTAAAAAAATCCTGAAAATGTTATGAAATGTGATAACAATGTTTAAAGACATTTGAGCAGTCGTAAAACTGCCAAAATTTCTAATACTGCCCAAAACAGGGGCCAGTGGTGTCCATTTTAACCAAGACGTTTCAACCAGCCTGAGGTCTTGACCAGCCTGTTTTCTGCAAATTCCCTAAAGTCTACTACGTAAGGACAAAGAAAAGTAAATAAGGTGGGCTGTGGGGGGTTACATGTTTCAGGATATGATTCTCAGAGGGAGTAAAAAGTAGAGAGATAAAGGAAAAGCAGTGGATCAGATGATGGGGCCTAAGGGAGAAAGGTCCTGACACAGGGAATGTGGTGCATATGTGAGTAAGGAAAGACCTGCAGATAAAAGAGAGTATCTTGTGTTTCAGGAACTGATGGCAGGTTTATGTGGCTGGTAGTGTATTTTGGGTTGGCAATGGGAGGGGGATGCTGCAATAGAGGAAGCTGGTTCGTTACCTAGGAGCTGGATCAAGGTGGACCTTGGAAGGCCTGTTGTGTATAGGTTTCATCTTAAGGCAATTGCAGAGCCCTTGAAAATGACCTGGGTCTTCTGCTACGCGAACTTAATATTGCTAATATGGCAACACTCCCCACATTGACCTATATTAGTCTCTCTCTTTTCTTAAGTAAGCTCTATGCCCAATGTGGAGCCTGAACTCATGACCCTGAGATCAAGAGTCATCTGCTCTACCAACTGAGCCAGCCAGGCGCCCCTCCACATTGATCTCTAACTTTCACACAATCCCTGTTAAGATTCCTCCTTCTTTTTTTTTTTCCTAAAAATTAATGAGCTGATGATCCTAAAATGAACGGAAAGGGCCCAGAATTGTTAAAAAAAATCTCAAAAAAGAATAAAAAGTTTGGAGGACTTAAATTTCCTGATTTTAGAACTTACTTCAAAACTAGAGTCATGAAATAGCACAATAGTGGCTTCAGGATAAGACATAGAGACAAATGGAATAAAAATCCTTACATTTACAGTCAATTGATTTTTGACAAGAGAGCCAAGATATGTCCCCCAATGGGGACATAATAATCTTTCCAATGAATGGTGTCGGGATAGTTGGTTATTTACAATTTAAACAACAACAGCATGAACTTAGACCTTACCTGATATCATCCATAAAAGTCAACGCAAAATGTCTGGTAAACCTACATTTAAGAGTTAAAATTTAAAAGTATCTAGAAGAAAACATAAAGCTTTCTTTGAGTCATTAGATATTAGGGACATGCAAATCAAAACCACAGTGAGATACCCCTTCATATCCACCTTATAACACCCATAGTGTCTATGATAAAAGAAGACTAATAATAGCAAATAGTGGCAAAGATGTGGAGATCCTGGAACTGTCATACATTGCTGAGGGAATGGTACAGTCACTTTAGAAAAGAGTCTGGCACTTTCTCAAAATGTTAAACATATAGTTACCCTATGGCTCAGCAATTCCACGCAGGTACCTACCGAAGAGGATTGAAAACACATAGCCACACCAAGCCTTGTACAAGAATATGTCCAGCAGCATTGCTCATAACAGCCAAAGAGTGGAAAGAACCCAAATGTACATCAACTGATGAATGGGTAAATAAGATGTGGTCTATCCATACAATGGAATGTTATGGGCAATAAAAAGGGTATAATAAAAAGGAGTAAAGTACTGATACATGCTAAAATACAGATGACCCTTGGAAACATCATGCGAAGTGAAAGAAGCCAGTAAGAATGATCACATTTTGTATGATTCCATTTATATAAATATCCAGAATAGGGAAAGCTTTGGCAGCAGAAAAGTAGATAGTGATTGTCTAGGTTTGAGGATAGAGGTGATGGAGAGTGGGGAATGATTACTAATGGGTATGGGCTTCTTTTTGGGGTGATGAAAATGTTCTAAAATTAGGTTGTGGTGATGGTTACACAAGTCTGCAAATATGCTAGAAACTTGAATTGCACACTCTAAATAGGTGAATTTTATGGTATGTAAGTTACATCTCAATAAAGACGTATACATTTTTAAAGAATGTACTGGGGATTGACATAATCATAACATAATCAGTTTCCATCAGTGTGGGAATGGAAGTAGAAGGGGTAAAGATTGGATGCAGGCAGGCAGGTTAACTATTTCAGGCATGAGTTAAAGCTGGCCAGGTTGTTTTAATTCCAAATTTTATTAAAAATAGATGCTTATTCTCTAGAAGTCTGTGATGATAACAGTTTCCCTGTTCTAGTCAACTGCTCACCAACTTCACAATCTTTGTTATAGCCACAGCACACCATAGCTCTGTAACATGTGACACAGCCAGGGAGAAGGGATGCTTTAGGTTTTATATGGTAAGAGTTTGCTGCTTAGTACATCAGCTGAGTTAGAGACAGGGGATTAATCAGGCTGTCAGATTGTTCCCCTGAAAATAGATGCAGCACAAGAGATGGTAACCTGTGGCTTTCTCAGTTCAACGAGGTGGCTGGTTAAAATTTTGTATGCCTGCAGTGTCTGAGGGTCTCTCTCCTTGACTGTAATAGAGGGCTTTCTCTATTTAGATGTACAGGAGGCTCTCTCTAACAAGTTAGTAGTATTGACATGTTTAAAAAGAAATAATCCCAAAGCCTGCTTTTTAATGTATCCCAGGGCCACTCATTAATAATTTGCACTTCAACTAATAACATCCTTATGAAAATCGATTTATTTTTAGTCTTCCTTTCTTCTCATGATAAAGATACAGGCAAGCCATGTCATAATGTCACAAAATTCAATACAAGTAGCAATTCTTTAACGGTTGGAGATGTACATTAAAAAAAAAAACTAGTATATATTTTGTAAAGCAAAAACAGCAATTTAAACATATGTAACTAGGTGTCCTATTCATTTCTTGACTGTTTAGAAGGACAACTCTGCATGAGAAATGAGAAAATAAGGTAGATTATTGTTTCCATTCATCAGATGGTGTGGCATGGATATTCCCTGATTATAAATGATTATAAAGCTAAAGGGATGACATAGAGGAATATAAACCTCAAATAACATCTGACAAGCTGTGTCTGACCAAGCGACGGTCAGCCAGTCATGAGTTCATTGATGGCTCTAATGCTTGGGCTTTTCAGAAGCACACAGAAGTGTCATCTGCAGTTGATTTGGAGTTGGAGCTTTTCTTGTAAATCATAGAACAGCCTTTAAATACTCTTTTAACCTTTGTTAATAAGATGGTTCTCATAACCTTTAGAGGCTCAGGTGTTTTCCTTTACTTGAAGCCAGAGACAAGTCTGGACAGAATATGTTATTGCTCCTGGAAGGGAGCCTGACCTTCACCAAGGCCCTTGGAGAACAGTTAGGATCAAACAGGTTTGGGGGGAGGGTGGTGAAAACGTACAGACTCAGATATAGGAGCCTGGGTGCGGACACATGGGACTAAATATTCATGACCATTTGCACTAACATACATCTGGTGTCTTTTGCCTTGACCAAGAGTACCTGAAATCAGTCCTGTGGAAATGGTAATTAGGCTCAAAGTATTACTGAAAGAAGAATCTCATCTTGATAGTTAACAAAACAACTTGCTACTGCTTGTCCTGCCTGACAGCATATGGTTAAACTGTCATTGAATATGAGCCTTGGAAAGGCTCACCCAGAACTTGAACACCACTGACTCTTTAGGACACCTGGACTCTGAAAAAGGCCGTTTCTTCCAAAGCCCCCAGTTTGAGGATGAGGGGCTGGCAGTCCAGAGAGACAAAGAGAGGGCTGGATAGTGAAGAAGCCGGATCTAGGACCCAGCCTTAGGGACATGGTCTGTGTCCTATCTCTCTACCACATGGGTTGTGTTATCTGTGTGTTAGCATGTACTCGCTGTGTGAATTCACATCTCTTCATTTGTAAAATGAACAAAAGAAAATCAGTCACGTAGGATGCTATAAGGGAAAAATGAGGTGTTGAGCATCCATCACTGCCTTTAATAAAAACCCTCTGCACAAGAACCCTGATGTTGTTTTCCTATGCTTTGCCTCATCTTTGATGAATTCTACTACATTTGGAAAATGTAGTCATTGTGGCCCTGGTAAAATATACTGTCATCCTGGGAATTAGAAAAACATTGGATACCAGATGCTGCCACACAAATCGGAAGCCTCATCAACATTGAATCTTGTTCCTGACCTAGAGGAAGAATAATGTATGTGGAAACAATCTGCAAAATGTGAAATGCTTTAAAAATGCTAGGTTTTGTTACTCATGTAACAATCTATTTTAGTGATTTTTTTTTTTTTTTTTTTTTTTTTTTTTTTTTTTTTAGTGGTCCCTAGCAGAGCTCTTGCCCAGAGGATTAAGACAGATCAGCTTTGGTGATAAGCATATCTTTGGGCAAGGGTAGCCCTTGGCAACAAGAGGGGTAATTGCTTAGAAACAGCTGCCTTCTGGTAAGAAATAGAGCAAACACGAGGGAAGAATAGTTCCAAATAGTTCTGAGAAAGGCCAGCCTTTACAGCTCAAGAGAGGTATTCTCAGGCTGTTGGTGAGGAGTGGTCTGTCACCCAGAGGGCCAATTGGTTTAGATGAAGCCAGATTCTGAAGCATTATCAGGGAAGAGAATCCTCAGGAAATCTCTCTTTTTCCTTAAATCTTTTCAGTATCACTTTGAAAGTCTGAGGGTAGAACCTGGGGACCATCCACATTTTAGAAAACTAAGACTAGTCTGATGTTCAACAGATGGAAGTGTCACTCACCCAAAGGCCAGGGGTGTGCTCACTTGTGAAGGCCTCGTTGGCTGTGGGGAGACTGAGCCCCCGTGGGAAGTAGTAATAATGGGAGAGACTCTTTTTGGGGGTTCCCCAGGGTCAGAGATGACACTTAACCAACAAATGTGTGCTGGAATCCTTTAGTGGGTTAAGGTGAAGGAAATGACTTCTGTGTGGAAGTTGGTGGGACCCAGGTGACTGACAGTGCTAATGATATGATGGTGATGTGTGTGTGGCGGGGCTGGTAGGGGAGTTGAATGTGCATGTATAGAGGAGTTGTAAAAAAGAAGTAAGATTTTTTTTGCAGTCTCATTTTTTTCTGCTTATAAAAGAAATACAAGAATATTGTTGAACATATGGGAAAATATAGAAAAGTATAAAGAAGAAAATTAAAATCACCCACAATCTACCACCAAAAAGTAATTAAAAGTACTATTACGGGTGTTGACCCGGACTGGAAATGAACACGGAAATATGACTATTGGTTTGTTAAAATAGTGGGAAAAGGGATTTTTTGGTCTTTTTTTCTTTTTTGGATTTCAGTGGTTTTTTTCTAGTGCTTTTAATAGAAATATAGGGATGAAAGAGAAATATAACATATTGGTAAATTTTATAAATTTAGAACGTAACCGTATATGCTGCTTCGTTCTGTTATCTTCACTTTATGCATATTGTGAGCTTTTCCCTTGTGAGTAAATATTTTTCTAAAATATGATTTAAATAGCTCCTTTGTATTTCATCATGTGAATAGATTATAACTGATCTCAGAAATTCTCTATTGTGTTTATTTATTTCCATCTTTACTATTATAAATAAAACCATACTTAAGCTTATACATAATGTGGGTATGGATCCCTATGGTTTCCTTGAGATAATTATTTCAAAGTAAGATCACATGATTAAAAGGGTATACACATTTTTCATGCTCCTGATACATATTATTGGATTTTCTCTGAAAATACTCTATGAATTTATACTTCAGGGGGAGATGTTTGAGAAGCATCAAAGAGGGACCTGGAGAAAGATTGGGAGACATCTCCGAGAAGAAGAAGCAGGAAGGCGAGGAGAGAGGATTCCTAGGAAAGAACCCAGAAATTCTCAGGCATTTGTGCCAGAAGAAGAAGAAGAAAGAAGAAAGAAGAGGAAGAGGAAGAAGGGGAAGAAGAAGAAGGGGACGAGGAAGAGGAAAGAGAAGGAGAAGCAGAAGAAAAAGAAGAAGAGGAAGGGGAAGAAGGGGAAGAAGAAGAAGGGGACGAGGAAGAAGAGAAAAGAAAAGGAGAAGGAGGAGGAGGAGGAGAAGGGGAAGAGGAAGAAGAAGGGGAAGAAGGGGAAGAGGAAGAGGAAAGAGGAGAAGCAGCAGCAGCAGCAAAAGCTGAAGAAGCAGAAGAAGAAGAAGAAGAAGCAGAAGAAGAAGCAGCAGCAGCAGAAGCAGAAGAAGAAGCAGCAGCAGCAGAAGCAGCAGAAGCAGAAGAAGCAGCAGCAGCAGAAGAAGCAGCAGCAGCAGAAGCAGCAGAAGAAGCAGCAGCAGCAGCAAAAGCTGAAGAAGCAGAAGAAGAAGCAGCAGAAGCAGAAGCAGCAGCAGCAGCAGCAGAAACAGAAGAAGCAGCAGAAGCAGCAGCAGCAGCAGAAGCAGAAGCAGCAGCAGCAGTAGAAGCAGCAGCAGCAGCAGCAAAAGCTGAAGAAGCAGAAGAAGCAGCAGCAGAAGAAGCAGCAGCAGCAGCAGAAGCAGAAGAAGCAGCAGCAGCAGAAGCAGCAGCAGCAGCAGCAGCAGCAGAAGCAGCAGCAGCAGCAGCAAAAGCTGAAGAAGCAGAAGAAGCAGCAGAAGAAGCAGCAGCAGAAGCAGAAGAAGCAGCAGAAGGAGCAGAAGAAGCAGCAGCAGAAGCAGCAGCAGCAGCAGAAGAAGAAGCAGCAGCAGCAGCAGCAGAAGCAGAGAAGAAGCAAAAGAAGCAGCAGCAGCAGCAGCAGAAGCAGAAGAAGAAGCAGCAGCAGAAGAAGCAGCAGCAGCAGCAGCAGCAAAAGCTGAAGAAGCAGAAGAAGCAGAAGCAGAAGAAGCAGCAGCAGCAGCAGAAGCAGAAGAAGCAGAAGAAGCAGCAGCAGCAGCAAAAGCTGAAGAAGCAGAAGAAGCAGCAGCAGAAGCAGCAACAGCAGAAGCAGAAGAAGCAAAAGCAGAAGAAGCAGAAGAAGCAGAAGAAGAAGCAGCAGCAGCAGAAGCAGAAGCAGAAGCAGAAGGAGGAGGAGGAGGAGGAGGAGGAGGAGGAGGAGGAGGAGGAGGAGATTATTTCTAAGTCTGTTCAATGCACCAGTGACAAAGTCAGCAAAGGGAGCTGAGGGTAGCACTTCATCTTGAAGAGGAGGTGAAAGAAAATGATGTATGTGAAAAATGTTCCTTGAACTCTTAGGGGCTTTACAAAATGATTCTAGGGTAGCTTATGATGATCCCAGTCATGGAGGAGGACGTGAGGCACAGAAGTTAGGTGACTTTCCCACCATCACACTAATGCAAGTGGTGGAATACAGATTCAAAATGATGTTTTCCAAATACCCCATGGTTTTCCACTTGACTTTTTCTATACCCCGAAGTAAAGAGGTTGGCCTGATGTCATCTTTTTTCAATACTTTGTGATGAAGTAGAATGCCCCTCCTCACCTTTGGGGCAGGAGCGGCTCCCACAAGGGAGGCTGACGTGAGAATGAATGAGGCTGACATATAATAAATATATATATATAATATATAATATAAAAATATTATAAAAATAAATAAAAATATATAATAAAAAGAAAGGAACATTTCTACAAAATGAAATGACTCTTTTAAACTCAGAACCCACTATTTTGTTATTTATATATTATTGCGAAGCATAAAAAAGATTTTTATGAGGCTCTTTTCAAAAGGATTACTCAGCTTCTAGTCCAGATTCATAAATTGCAGGTGAGTGTGAGGCTCTGTGATTGAGGCATGACAATTATGCAGCAGGTCATGGCAAGCCAACTCCACTGGGAGGTAGCGTGCACACACTCACTGTAACACTCTATCGGGGTGCCTTGATAACACTTGGTCGTTTCTCCTGAACTTACCTTATTAAGATGGCTCGCGGAAAGAAATGCTTGGTTCTAGGATTTCTTGCTTTTCTATGGGCTGAATTTGGCATTGAAGGCAAAGAAGTGAAAGAACACACCTGAAATTTGCTGGGCCAGTTTGATCTGAACGGGTATGTAGATGCCAAAAATCACTCACTTGTTGGAGGACTGTTTCCTATTCACTACAGGACCATCCCAGCAAATGAGTCTGTTTTGGAGCCAGTATCTGCAAAATGCGAAGGGTAAGCTGCTCTTCTTGTCTTCTTTTTACATCAGGCCCAAGTGGTGGGGATGAAGGAGTATGGGGTGTGGGAGTCAGAGTCTGGAACTGGGGCCATGACACTGACTCTGACACTATTTATTTGATGTAGGAAAGGTACTTCCTGTTTCTGAGCCTCCGTTTCTCCAAGGCAGACACTCTAGGATTGCTTAGAAGCGAGAAAAGCTTGGTCTCAGGTGGGTCCTTTCCCACTTTTGTACCTCAGAAAGAAAAAAGACAGGTTTTGTACAATAGAGCACAGTGCCCTTCAGACTGTGGTCTCTGGACCAGCAGCATCAGCAGCACCTAAAACTTGTTTAAAATGTGGAATCTCAGGCTGCCTCCCACATCTGCTGAACCAGAATCAGCATTTTGATAAGACCTCCCTATAATTCACGTGCACATTAAAGTTTGAGAAGCACCAATGTAGAATTATGCAATGCTGCAGCTTTATTGTGAATTGTTAATTACACTAAGCTCTCAAGTTAAAATACACGGTGTGGGGATGCCCATTTATTTCTGAGCTAATATTCATAGTAAGATTCCTTCCCCTGGAAGGTTTCTGCCCTTCTCATGCTAGAATTGTCACGTGAGGACATAGGATCCATGACTGATAATCTGAATGTACTAACAACGCATTTTAAGAAAGGTAAACAAGGCTTAGATTTGTGTGTGTGAGCATGGTCCTGAGCGCACACACACACACACTTTAGCTATGAAAAGAATGCCAGAAATTAAAACAAAGGAAAACAACTATCCACTACTTTACTACCATAACAAAGCAGCTCTTTTCCCTTTATTTTCTCAGCCCTGTATATAAGTGCAACCATATTTTTTGCATAGCTGTGAACACAGTATGGACACAATTTTATATTGGGCATTTTACATTATATAGTAAGCATTTCTATGATGCTGCATGGTAATTATGATTATAAATGCATGCTGTGAGGGGCGCCTGGGTGGCTCTGTCGTTGGGTGTCTGCCTTCGGCTCAGGTCATGATCCCAGGGTCCTGGGATCGAGCCCCACATCGGGCTCCCTGCTCCACGGGAAGCCTGCTTCTCCCTCTCCCACCCCCCGTCTTGTGTTCCCTCTCTTGCTGTCTCTCTCTCTCTCTGTCAAATAAATAAATAAAATCTTTAAAAAAAAGTATGCTGTGAATTTTAGCGACTTCTTTTTTTAAAAAAAAGATTTATTTATTTATTTGAGAGAGTGAGAGATAGAGAGAGAGCACATAGAAGGCGAGGGAGAAGCCAACTTCCCGCCAAGCAGAGACCCCTACCTCGGGCTCCATCCCAGGACCCCAAGATCATGACGTCAGCGAAAGGCAGATGTTTAACTTACTGAGCTACCCAGGTGCTCCTTAGCAACTTATATACAATTAAATCTTTACTGATCACAACTCTTTTCCTTTGATCTTATTTCATGCCACATATTTGAAATATCATTAGAGGGATGGATAAACAGTAATGTTGGCAAAATGAAAGGATTCCAATCAATCTCACTGACCTCTTTCCTGGACCTCCTAATTCTTTTCCATTCTTACAGGGAAGAAAAAGAAAGAGAGATGAGAAGGGCTTTTGCTCACAGCTACACTGTTCTAGAGTCAGTTCATTATTTATCACAGAAGTTTACACATTCAGTCTCTAAAATATAGAATGAACACTAGAGTTTATCATAGCACACTTAAATTTTGTAAATACACTTAATTTGTTCCTCACCTTTCATCAGAATTTCTGAAGGTTATCTTCCTAGCAAGGCTAACCAGAAAAAAGCCAACAGATAAGTTTTTAATAAAAATCTGCCCCTTTCATTAAAAGAAATGATTTCCACTGTGGTTGAAATCTTGGCATTCTTTTCATAGCTAAAATTTGTGTGTGGGGGGGGGGGCATGCGCATGCATGCATGTGCATGGGAAGTAAGTATTTAAAAAATTATTCACTGTGTCAGGGATATTTTGATTTTCCTACCTAGTCCACCTGTTCTTATTTAATTTGCAGAGTAGTCTGATAGTTGCTTTACACGTTCTGTCCAGCAATTTTAATTGTAATCAGTGGGAGAGATAAGGTGTGTATTTATTCCATCTTAACTTTAATATGAACCCCGAGGAGTCTTTGAAAGGATTTCTTCAGCATCTTCTGACTTTCAGTGTTGTTCTGATTCATGATGTTGTGTGTGAAGCTTGTTTCATGGAGTCTAGGGCATCTAAAAAGCCAGTTCCTTGTTCTCAATGTGGCTCCGGAATGCAAGGTATCATGGTGGGTGTTCCACTTGTCTCGGAACCTTGTTTGCCTGAAACCCAAATTGTTCATGTTTATGCTATTCCAGGCTAAAACTTGCCCCAGCACCTTAATTCACCTTGAATATATCTATACATTTTGGATATTAACATTCCACTTTAAAAATTGGTATATGGTCTTCAAATTATAATTCATTTTCACCCATCCTGTCAGCAAGTTTCCTCCCATATCCATCCCAATGTTCTCCAAGACCCTCAGTACTCCTCCCTGTGATGCAACTTTCCCTCCCGTTTGGAGCGTCCCATTGGGACTGGCCTAGCTTAGGATGTGCTCAGGGGCCAAACTGGTTCTAATCTGGTAGTACTTTCATTTTGGCGCCATTAACCTAGCTAGACCTGACCTAGAAATTCAAGTTGGGTTTGGAGAAGTCTTGTTCTCCAACATTAACAAGATACTAGTTTTGCTTGGCCATCAGCTAAATTGTACAGAAGAGGAACATTTTCTATTATTCTGAAAATGTTGTTCAGAGAAGAGAAAGGCAGTGAAATGGAAAGAGAAAGAGTATTTTAATTATTGTTTTGGTTGATCTAAATGAAGTTAGGATTTAGAGAAATTTTCTGGGGGAAAAAAGGTATACATTGTATAACAGTACTGTGAATATCATAATGGAAATCAGAGAATGAAAGAAAAATTGTCCTGAATCCCACCCTTCCAGTAATTATCCTGTGCTCATGAAAAAAACTTCCCTGTTGGGGGCGCCTGGATGGTGCAGTACATGGAGTGTTGGACTCTTGATTTCTGCTCAGGTCATGATCTCAGAGTCATGAGATTGAGTCCTACCTGAGGGCTCTGCGCTCAGCGTGGAATATTTAAGATTCTCACTGCCTCTCCCTCTGTCCCTCCCCCCACCCAAAGTAAAGAAATAAATCTTTAAAAAATAAAAATAAATAAGAATAAAAATCTTCCTATTGATACTTATCCAAATGTTCATATAGTTTATATGTAGTTTTCATTATAGTATAGAAATAACATTGCATATGGCTTGTTTCGCTTCTTATTATATGCATGCTGCTGTATAATCTCTCTAATTATAGTTTTTTGATGATGGAAAATGTTCCCATCAAATCAATATACCATAATTTATTATCACTGAGCATGTGAGTTCTTGCCAGTTTTTCAATATTATAGATAATTCTGTAACAAACAGTTTGGGGGTATACAGAGCTTTTTCCTTTGGGAAGAACAGTTTGTTCAGATAAATTCTCAGGGGTAGGATTATTGATTCAAAGCAGGGGAACGTTTTTCTTGCTCTTGAAATATATTGCTATATTACCTTAAAAAAGATATTGCTGTATTTATTTCAAAACCATATATGCCTATTTATATTGCCCCCCGAGTAAATTTGAAAACAAGCTATCTTAGGATGATGAAGCCCTTCCCGTTCTGGCACCTTCTGGTTCTCCAGTCTCCATTTCCCTGTGCCACACCCACTCCAACTTTATCCTCCCAAAGTACTGATCTGTCCATTCCTAGAATGTTTCATGTTCTCTTTTTGAGAATGTGCCTTCACATACACTGTCCCCTTTGTCTGCAGCTTTCATCCCTGTTTTTATGTCATCCTTCAAGCCTCAGCTTGGCTGTTCTGTCCTCCAGGGTGTGGTCCATCCTTTTTATTTCATGGCCCCTACTTTCATCCCTATCACTCTTTTTATGATTTGATTCACTTCACCTGTGTAATACAGTGCCTATCTTGTTCTGTGTTGTATTTATAATGTCTAGCTCTAGTAGAACTCAGTTAACTATTTATTAAATAAACAACAAAGCTAAACTAAAAAAAAAAATAAAACAAAGAAACATGGAGGAGAAATCTAATCTGCTGGCAGGGCTATTTGCTATTAAACGTTTAATAAAAACCATTTATTGAGTAGAAGATACAGAGTTAGATACTATAGCTACAGAAAATATTAAGACAAAAATTCTTGAGATCCTTGCTTTTATTTTATTTTTTTAATTTAAAAAAATTTTTTTAAAGTAGGCTCCACACCCAACGTGGAGCATAATGTGGGGCTTGAACTCACGACCCTAAGATCAAGACCTGAGCTGAGCTCAAGAGTCAGATGCTTAACTGACTGAGCCATCCTTGCTTTTACATAGATTAAAGCTTAGTTAAAACTGGGAAGAATGAGGGTTGGGAATAGAATAGTTATTTTTCAATGGAGAATAAATTGAAAAAAAATGTGATGGATTATAAGAGAAATATTTTTCCTTTAATGGCTGGGGGATGGAAAGGGGGAGGCCTCTTAATCATGGTTATATGTGAAAGGAAGGAGGAAGGAGACATTTCTCAATTAAAAAATCTCTCAACATGGGTTGCTGGAGGGGAGGTGGGTGGGGGGATGGGGTAGCTGGGTGATGGACATTAAGAAGGGCATTTGATGGAATGAGCATTGGGTGTTATATGCAACTGATGGATCGCTAAATTCTACCCCTGAAACTAATAATACACTATATGTTAACTAAATTGAATTTAAATTAAAAATTTTAAAAATTCTCTCAATATTAACAATTAAATAATGGCAGGAAAAATGATTAAATTGGAGTCATGTTTACATAGTACATAGAAATTTTGTATTTTGTTTTGATATACTTTTATCATATTTTCATATATTTACATAATTTTTATTATAATTAATGTCCAGAAGAACGTGAGAGAAACCTATAGGAAAGTAAGGAGGGAGAGTCATATGGCATCAAAGACTTCCAATGAATGGAAAAAATGTATTGAGGGGTTCTTTAGTACCCTGTGTGGCAGAGAGAGTAGAGAATATAAAGATATTTTTGTGAAAAGACATAATCAGCAGTTTGGGGAGATTATATCATATGAAAGATATTTAGAGCAAGAAAATGTACACAAAGGTGCTTCCCTGCCCAAACCAATCAACAATGAATATGATACATAGGTGAACCCTTGAAGTTGGCAGTATTGTTTATGAAAAACGATACCAGTGAGGTGCCTGCTGATATTCTCTCAAAATGCTCTCGGCACCACCCCCAGCTAACAGTTGCTCTCCCCTACCCCAAAGACCCACCCACTGACTAAAGCTGTACAAATCTATTTCTTTTTCAGGTTTAACTTTCGGGGATTCCGCTGGATGAAAACCATGATCCACACAATCAAGGAGATTAACAAGAGGAAGGACATTTTGCCCAATATCCATAGGCTATTGGCATTTGGATACCTGTTCCACCACCTCCAAATCTGTGGAACCGGCTCTGATATTTCTTACAGGGCAGGAAGAAAACAAGCCCAATTTTAGAAACAGCACCAGAGCATTTCTGGCAGGAATTGTTGGAGCAGGTGGGTCGTCCTCATCAGTTGCTGTATCAAGAATTCTAGGGTTATATTATTTACCACAGGTAATACTCAGGTATCTCAGAATAGTGTGCTGGGTGCTAGCTTGTAAAGAAACACAAGCTATGTTTGGATTAAATGCAGTAGATAGTAAGGTGCTCAGGTGAGGCTGAGATAAGATGCAGAGACAAACAGGGACGATGGTGAAGTCGCTGCCCCTAATTCCTCTGTTCAGTCTAGGCTCAGCAAGTGTGACTTGATGCCTACCTGCAGGTGATTTCAGCCTCTTTTTTAAAAAAGAAAAAACAATTTTATTTATTCAAGAGAGAGAGCACGGGTGAGTTGGGGAGGGGAGGGGGTGAGCTGGGGAGGGGAGGGGCAGAGGGAAAGAATCTCAAGCAGACTCCCTGCTGAGCCCTGCAAGGGGCTCCATCTCAGGACTCTGTGTCCATGACCTGAGCTGAAATCAAGAGTCGGAGGTTTAATCAGCTGAGCTACCCAGGCCCTCATTTCAGGCTCTTCTACATCCCTTAGGATCCTGCTTTAATTTTTGCCTTGAGGTTGTGAGTTACTGATTTGTATGTTAGCACCTCACTAGGCACGACACTCTATAGCATTGGGTGAGGCACAGAGGAGGTGATGGAAAAATACTAGGTGGTTGGTTGGCTGGCTGGTTGGTTGGTTGGTTGGTGCTAGGTGGTAAAAGGAATTCATTTTTTTTCTTGCCTATATTAAAACTTATTATTCATGACTTTTTGTTCCATACACTAACCTACTGAAATGAGCCTGCGATTTTCACAAGATAGCTAGAATTTTGGGATGCTAATATTATGGAATTTTTGTTTTTTACTTAAAAAATATATTTTTTTAATTCCTGTTAGTAAACATACAGTGTTATGTTAGGTCCAGGTATATAATATAGTAATTTAACAGTTCCATACATCACCCTGTGCTCATCACAAGTGCACTGCTTAATCCCCATCATCTATTTCACACATCCTCCCACCCACCTCCCCCCACCTGGTGACCATAAGATTATTTTAAATTCAGAGACTTGTGACATGTTTCAATTTAAGAACAGATGATATTAGGAAGAATGGATTATTAAGAAAATATAAATAAAACTCTATAATTATTTCTTAAGGATGGATCATTAAAGTACAGTCAGGATTTATTAATATGAATGATGATTCAACTTATTTGTGTTACTAAAGTAATGGGAGAATTTGAAGTAATTGTAAGAAGTAGACTTTACATCGTATTTCTAGTATGAAGCTGCAAATACAAATGTGGGAGGAATAGGAAAATACTGAGAAACTGAACCAAGAGGAGGGGTTGGGTGACACGGCTGACATCTTAGGCGTGGGCTTCATGCAGCTCATTTGAAAGGTTGCCGTGATCTCTATCTTCCACCAAAAACCAACTGTGGTCCAGACACTGGATAGAAAACTCTAGGTTGATTTTCTCATTTAAATCCTTGCAAAGAAGGAAAAGAAATCTATGTGATGCTTTCACATTGGTTGTTTCACTTAATATACTGATTATATTAAATTATTATATATTATAACATATATTAATATAATGTGTGTATTATTCATTGTAATATACTGAGTATATAGTAGGTGTATTTAATGTACTTAAGGTGTAGATGTCATTACCCTGATTTTACTCATGGGGAAACAGGTTCAGAGGGTTTAAGTAACTTGTCCACAATCTTACACTATTTGCTTCCTAAATGAGATTCTTTCCTACATATGACCTCCATTATGCTGCTGCTAGCAAGTTTCCAAAGCAGAATGTAAACTTTAGCCAGTAGAGCAAGAATAGGACAAGTGGTGGGGCACCTGGGTGGCTCAGTTGTTAGCCGTCTGCCTTCGGCTTAGGTCATGATCCCAGGGTCCTGGGATAGGGCCCCGCATCGGGCTCCCTGCTCAGTGGGGAGCCTGCTTCTCCCTCTCCCACTCCGCCTGCTTGTGTTCCCTCTCTCGCTCTTTCTCTCTCTGTCAAATAAATAAATAAATAAATAAATAAATAAATAAATCTTAAAAAAAAAGAATAGGACAAGTGGTAGAGAAAAGAGAAAATAGGAATATTTTGTCTCTTATAAAGGAATTGACAGTCATGGGGCTATGGAATTATAATATAGAGGCCCCATTGATGGTAACATATTAATAACAAGGAATGGGTAAGGGAAGAATGTAGCATATGTTCCTCATTGTAGAGTCAGGGAGCCTAGAGGTAAGGCATAGCAGAAGTGCATGTACGACTCAAGAATTCATGGTGCTGATGGAAATACACACAAGAATCACTGGAAGAATGCAAAAAAAAAAAACCTTTTCATTTTTCTACACAAGCACCTATAAAATGAGGGCTTCTAAAACTTTGTTGGAGAATGTGGCTAGACCTGCAGGTGCAGTGGAACTTCCTACCACCCTCCTCCAGGGAGTCTCAGGACCTAAACACTCAGCAGTCCTGGTGGAGAGAAACAGGGAAAGAAGAGAAAGAGGGAAAGGAGTGGTGGTGGAAAGACACACAGACACACACAGAGGAGGGGCCAAGGGAAGGAGGGAGGGGGGAAGAACAAGAGGGAACTGGCCTGCCAAGTAGACTGAGTCAGCTAGCTCCATCATCCCTGTGGATGAGAAGCTAGAGCTGAGAAAGCACCTGGATGGCTTGACTTCCACACCTAGTCTCATGTGAACATAGATGAAAGGCAGATGACCTCCTTTTCCGTGCTGTGACCCCAGCTGTGAAAAGTGCTGCATTGAATGTCATCTTAATAATTAGCTCCTCAGACTCCCCTGGAGTGGGGTGGGAAAAGGGCGCATAGGGAGGTCAAAGTGTTCCCTCCAACAGTCCCCACCCATGGGCTAGGGAGCAGACTACAAGTCCTTTTATGGAAGGATGTGGGAATGAAGGGAGAACAAATGTTAAGTCCCCTCCCTCTCCAATAAAAGCATTCAGAGATTGTGTAATATGCGATTTGGCTATTACTTCCTAATAACTGCATGAATATTTTCAATTGTAGATGGGTTATGCCTCTACGTTCTCAATTCTTAGTGACAAACACCAGTTTCCATCTTATGTTCGCACAATAGTCAGTGATGTCAAACAAGCTGTGTATTCTATGGCTTATGCTTTGGATGGTCTAAGTAGATGCAAAGAAGGACATGTGCCATACATTCTAGCAAACATGTGTGCATATATCCCTGACTTTGAGCCTTGGCAGGTAAGTTGTTGGTTTGTTTTACTTCATGATATAGTTTGACATTAAAAGAATTCATACTAATAAAACCTTTGACTTGCTTTTGTATTTAATAGATATGGTTTTATCACACGCCTACCTAAAAGAATAGCTTGCTTGTGTGACCTAAACGAACATTTGTTAAGTTCCCATTTGTTAAGAACTTAACAGAGTTCTTAGGTTTTTTGTGAATGATAGAAAATTCCCCCAAAACAGTACCTTATGCAAAATAGTTTTTTTTTTTCCCCTTCACATAAGTGAAGTTCAGAGATTAGCATTCTAGGACTGAAAGATGGCTTAGGGATCCTGATTCCTTCTACCTTGTTTCACTGTTCTCAATATGTGGGTTCATCTCATAATCTCAAATGGCTCCTTGGACTTCAACCATCATGTCCCTACCGTAACCAGCAGGAAGGAGAAAGGGCAAAGATGTGTACCTCCCTCCATTTCTGGATATTTCCTGGAAATTACATACAATTTTCCTTACATCCTATTAGCCAGAATTTAGTGACATGGTCATACCTAGTGGTGAGGGAAACTTTAGCCTCTGTGCAGTGCAGGAGGGCCAGAAGGAGACTAACGGGGTCACCTTAGAGATATGGCTCTCTGATTTCCTGTCTCAATTCTGATGTCCCAGCAACTCATGTTGGGGCACAGTAGCCTGAATGATCTCAGCAAGGGGCACATCTCACACCTAACCAGAGTGCTCCTTTGCTTACATCCTTCAGTACCTCCCTTCTAATCCGTAGAGGATAAAGCATGCTGTCTGTGGTCTGGCACTCTTAGTGTCTTTGATTCAATCATTGCTTCCATGACTCTCAGCGCTTTATTCTCTAGCAACACCAAATTGTTTGTCCCTCCCAATAGAGTCGCAGTAGTCAGAACCGCCCCAGCTTTATTTTTATTTTCAAATGGACCCCACTGTGCATTTAGTTTTGTGTCTAGTTAGTCTCCTCCCATCTGTGGTAGTTCTCCATTCTTCCCTTGTTTTTCATGACTGATATTTTTTATAATTATTGGCCAGTTATTTTTAAATGTTTTGGGTTTTTCTATTTTTTTTTCTCATGATTACATTGAGATTATGCATTTTTGGCAAGAATACCATAGAAGTGATGTATTCTTTTTATGTCTTATATCAGGAGGTACATGATGTCATTGTGAATGATTATTGTGGACATTAACTTTCATCACTTAGTGATGTCACCATGCTTTTCCACTGAAAAGTATCTGTTTCCCTTTGTAATTAACAATTATCTTGCGAGGGCAATATTTTGAGGATCTGAAAATAACACTTCTCATCATGGCTTTTCCACAAATTTTAGCATCCATTGATGATGATTCTTGCCTGAAACAGCTATTATTGTGTTGTTTAAAAAATGGTGATTTTCTATTTCCCTCATTCCTTCTACATTTATTAACTAGAATTTTTCTCTCCCCTCTGATTTAATTATAACCATATGGACTCAAGGATATTCATTTCTATTCGAGTAGAATAATCCACAACTATCATTATTTATTCTGTTGCTCAAAATTTCCCAGATTTGACTGTTGGGAGCCTCTTTGAGCTGGTTTTCATTTCCTTTTGACACATCTTTATCATTTGTGAGCACTTCCTTATTTTCTGTAATCCCAAGATGTTCTGGGCTCATCTCATACTTCCTTTACTTCACGTCAGTGGTCAGCCATTTCTCCAAAAGAATCCTATTTCCATTTACTGGAAAATGGAATTTGTAAACCAAGATCTGAGTGCAAGGCATGTTTCTTGGTACTGGAGAAGTTGTGGTAAATTCAGAATGAGAAATTGTTATATTTTATTTTTTTAATAACATAATGTGTTATTTGTTTCAGGGGTACAGGTCTGTGATTCATCAGTCTTACACAATTCACAGCGCTCACCATAGCACATATCCTCCCCAATGTCCATCACCCAGCCTCCCCATCCCTCCCACCCCCCTCTTAAAGGTCATAGGGCAGTTCCTTCATTTTAAAAGAAATCCTTTGGGTACTTATTTTTAAATAATAAAAAGGATCCTATATGGTAAATAACAATTCCCCAATTCATTATTTGAATATTTCAATATTATAATTTAAATTTGCTCAAAGAGCAACAAATATGTATTAGAATTACAGAGAAGAGACTTTAGTGAGGTTCAAGGGACCACACAGTGTCATGGTGAGTGTTGGTGGGATAGTCCATGACAGGATTCATGATACTTGACACATACCCCGTATAATATCACTAAGTTAAAACTGAAAAGCAGGACCTCACACAAGAGAGTTTTAACAGGTTCATTAAGAATGCTTCATTAAAAAAAATGTTTCATAAATGTACCGAAGTAAAATTTTTCATTTATTTAAAACTAAAATGGGGCACCTGGGTGGCTCAGTTGGTTGGGCGACTGCCTTCGGCTCAGGTCATGACCCTGGAGTCCCGGGATCGAGTCCCACATCGGGCTCCCTGCTCAGCGGGGAGTCTGCTTCTCCCTCTGACCCTCTTCCCTCTCGTGCTCTCTGTCTCTCATTCTCTCTCTCTCAAATAAATAAATAAAATCTTAAAAAAAATAAAACTAAAATGACCATGTACTCCATTTTTCTAAGCTTATCCTATTAGCAGATCTGATCAGAATATGTATATTTGTAAAACCCTTTTACTCTTGTGGTTTATTTGGACATATCTCTAAACTCTTTTTGTATACCTGGGTGGTAGGAAACTGTCTCCTACCATCCAATGGTGATAAACAGATGGAATTATGGCAATGTTGTTCTACAGAATGGTCAGGGACTGGTAGCTTTTGAAAATTTCCTTTCTTAACTCTTCTGAAGAATGGAAAGGGAAAGAATGCCTCTTCCCAATGGACTCACCAGTAAAAGTCACCGTGTTGTATACTCTGATACAGATTTTATGTTGGTTGAGAACAGCATATGGTAAAAGGAAGGAGAGACAAAAGGGCAGGTAGCCTGGAGTGGCCCTACTCCAGGATAGATGGTGATTTCAGAACACTTGGGATATTGACTTACTGAAGGCTTCAAGTTATATTAATCTCTATTTCAGAGATAGGGCAGGAATCATTCCCCTCATTTTACAGACCAGGAAACTAGTGCTTGTTCAGATATATGACTTAGCCCAAGGTCATGATGTTTGAAAGAGCCAAAATATGATGTCAGATCATCAGACATCGTAATTCAGACTCTTTCTACCAAGTTGTTTGGCCTCTCTGGTTTGAGAGGGACCTGTGTTCCATATGTTATTCCCTTGGCTTAGAATCTCCTTGTCCCCCATATTTGTCAGGCAAATTCCTACAAATTTTTAAAAACCCAGCCTAGATGGCTACTTCCTGGGGAAACCTCCTAAATTTTCCTAAGGCAATTAGTTAGCTAACTCTCTCACCTGTGCCTTTTCAACAGTCTTTCCACAACAGCAACATAGAGGTACACTGAATTTTACTATTAGTACCTATTTATTTGTTCAGCCTCTCCACTGGACTGTGAGCTTTGCAAGGTAGGGAATGGATTGGTTGATCTTCATATCTCCAGCACCTGACATGTAGGGAAGGGAATGGTGGGTGAGGTAGACTCATACCTATATATGGAAGAAATCTAGGAGGGAAGTAGGAAGATCCTTTCTTCCCTAGATATGGAGGTATTAGGAAATATTAAGCACCACTATGCCTAATCAATGCTTTTTATTAGAAATGTATGAGTGAAACAGGCAATTAAAAATGTTCTAGTAACTAAATTTAAAAATAAAAAGAAACAGATGAAATTAAATATAGTTGTTTTATCTGATCCAAAATAGCATTTTAACATGTTGTCATCATCACAATATAATATAAAATAATAATATAAAATTATTGATTGTTTACATTTTTTAAACAAAGTCTTTGCAATCCAGTGTATATTTTATACTTACAGCTCATCTCAATTTGGCCAGCTACCTTTCAAGTTTCAATGGTCACACGTGGCTAGAAGTTGTTGTATTAGATAACAAAGGCATAGAGGAAAAGGAAAAAAAATCCAATCACATGAGTAAGTAAGAGTTTTGAGATTATTTTTTTCATAAGCCCTGTTCTCTAGGCAATCAAATATTTACAAATTGCTTTTTTATTCTCTTGGTTTTTTTTCCTTGTTTTCTAGCTAATGTACAATTTGAAGACACTTAAGTTTACTACCCATAATGGAGAGAGACTAGAAATTGATGAAATGGAGATGTGACTGGGTACTATGATATTCTAAATTGGCAATTAGGTGATAATGGAGAGATTGCCCTTGTGAAGGTTGGAGGATATATATTCACAAACTCTAAGTTTGAACTCGTGATGAAAAAGAATGTGACAATATTTTGGAACACTGAGTCATCAAAGCTTAGTTACTTTGACATCTTGTTTCATTTATGTACAGAGAAAATTCATTTATGTACACAGAGAATTGTATTTCAGGCACTATAGAATATCAGACATCTAGATTTGGCTATTCCAAGTCAATTTTTTCAATATGGTACATATTTTTTCTATATACAGCTTTGGGTATTTTGTTTTGGAGATATTTTGGTATTTTTCTTGGACTATAGTTTTAAATATTAGTTTTATGATTTTGTTTTTCTTCTTCAAGTACTCCAATCAAAGGGTTTGACTTCCTTTGTCTGTCTTCTGTTTTATCTACTTTCTCTCTGATCATTTTTGCCTTTTTCTTTATTTTATCCTTATTCTTTTCATTGTTTTCCTGACTTTATGCTATGCTCCTTATTAAATTTTTACTCAAAATATATTTGTTTCACTTAAAATATATTTGTTTTTGAATGTCTTGTAACTTTATCTTAATTTCTGAAATGGCTTTATTTTGTCTTTAGTTTTTTTTCTGAGTAAAATGAATTTTTTCTATTTCTTCCAGTTGTATATTTATTTGTTTTTAATTTTTAAATGCCTGACTCAAGTATTTTTGCACATCTCTAAGTGTTTTTCTGAGAGTATTTAATTGTGCTGGAATATTTATTTAAAATGCTATGTTACATTATTCTCCCATGTAATGGTTGTTGTGTGTGTGTGTTGATGGGATCTGCAGCAATGTTTTGATTTTCATTTTCTGTTTTCTTCTTATAGTAAACTTACGTCAAGGCACTTACACCTATTATTGTTCATAGACAGGGATGAGAGTTTCTGGTGTTTTACAAATCCCTATTTCAAGACTGCCTTCTTCTTTTAGTAGGGTGAAGAGTAGTAGTTCATTTAAGACATGACTTTTTGTGGTAAAGGAAAGCTTAATGTGTCTTTTGGTTTTATGGTTCACTCTTGTTTCTGCAGGATTCTTAACTTTCCCCTCTTCTTTCCCTTTCTACCACATCTCAAAAAGGCACTTCTCCTCTCCATATACCTTCTAGTCCCAGTGAAATGGTGCCATCCTGAGACTGGCACCTCGAGTCCCACTTTCAAGACCTTTCCCTAGAGCTGGTCCTGTCTCTCCATGGTTTGGGACCTTTTTTAACATAGGCTGGGACATTTTCTTTCTGGGAATGATTTGTCTGCTCTCCATCAACCTTCAGTTCTCAGTTTCCTCTTACTCTTTCCTGCACAATTTCCCAAGTTTCCATCCATTTTCCATATACCCAGGGAAGAGGGAGGAACTCTAGAAATGGCCTTGCTGGAATTTAATGGCTGTTTCTCTACATACAAGTACTTTGAAGTTCATAGTATTCCCTTTATGATGCTAACGTTGTGCGTCATGTGTGGTTTTACTACTTTTTTTGCTTTTTAAATTTGTGTGGTCTTTTTGAGAGGATGTGTGGAGAGATTCGCAGTTTAGCAGCTACCATTATCCTGGGGCAAACCAGAAGTCCTTCTTTCCCCTTCTGATGGTAGTTCTAGAGGGATTTCATTTCTTCCTCCCCTTTTTCTTATTTGTTCTCAGGGCCAGAGAATGATAGAGAGAATTTACAAATTCATAATATAATTTGGAGTAGGGAACACTAGTTACCAGTATAGTATATTTGTGGGTGCACATATATGTCAACAAGCTTTGATCTATCATTCAAGAAATCTTTTATAGGAGAGAAAGATGAGTTTCATAAGCTTCAAAATTCTTTCCAAAGTATTGTTTTCAAAATTGTTCTGAGAGGTAGGAGAAATAAGATTTGAGGATTAAATGCATTCTCTTTGGATGTAAACCACTTACCCTACGTAAAAAACTATTATTTTCCTTATTATTATTATTTATTGAGAGAGAATTATTGTTACTTATTTTACTTGTTATTACAATTTTTATTCCTCCTCCTTCTATGCAACAGGAGGGCTTTGATATGCAGGACTGAGAAGTGGCTGATGAGCTAGAGACTGGGTCCCTTGGGTATGACATAAAGACAGCACCTGGAGAAGAATTGGAGAAAGTTGAGGAGAGACCTCATCACTTACCAGAAGTCATGAAGGAACTCCATTACTTCCCAGACAGCTGAACTTTTTACCCTTAATGAAATATTAGTTCTAGGAGAGTAGGACTCGAGGGCCTTTGATATTCTAGTTCAGTGGTTACTACAGGTCACAGTAAAATGATAGAGGGGTGGTGAGAAAGCATTGGCAATTTAATCTTCCCTGTGGATCTCACAATGAAGGGACCAGCAGGAGCCAGGACTGAATGTGGACATCAGTGCAGTCAGGGGTTTTTCTTTGCTGCCGCAGACTTTTTTTGGGGGGTGTGGGGTCTGTTTTCATCTTGATTCTTATTCCTATATCTTCTCTCTTCCTGTGTGGCCCTTTAGATCTGAGATCTGAGATTCCCCAAATGGTCTTCCAAATCCTATTGGGAAAAGATCTAAGAATAAGTGACAAGGAAATTAAGATTGCTGAGCTCCTATGCTGTGCCAGACACCTTGAAGATCTTTTTTTTGTTTTTTATCTCTCTTCTTTTTTTACTCTCCACCTTCCATGGGCAGCAATAAACATATATAAACTCATGCAAACTCACAAAAGCATATACACAGACATAGCAGTTCCTTCCTTTCCTGGCGCATCCTCAGGAAGCACTCGGACACACTATGACAGGATATAAAAATAGAAGCTACAGTGTTTGCCACTGGAGGGGCCTCAGCTCTTTTCTGCATTTTATTTCTTTGACCTAGAGTTGTTCTGTCCAAATTGGTAGCCCCTATTCACATGTATTTCTTAAAATTTAAATTAATTAAAATTAAATAAAATTAAAAAGTCAGTTCCTTTGTCATACTGGGGCACATTTCAAGTGTTCAACATCCACCTGGGGCTAGGAGCACCATATTGTGTATATAACACTTCTGTCATTGCAGAAAGACAGAGCTGCCCTAGGCCTAGAGTACAAACTATCTTCTGTGGTCTAGAACTCTCCATGAATGGGGCCTGAGACTTTTCACTTTGTATTCCTACTGTTAGGCATAAAGTAGGTACTCAATATAATGTTTTGCATGAAACAGAGAAGATGTTATTGCTTGTATAGACAAGGTTCATAGAATGCTGTTCTACTAAAAATTGATGTAAGAAGAGTAAAATGACATAGTAGATTTCTATTTTAATAATGTTTCATCAGAGCATGACTGTTTCTCCCTCTCCCGCTCCCCCTGCTTATGTTCCCTCTCTCTGTGTCTCTTCTGTCAAATAAATAAATAGAATCTTTTTAAAAAAAAGCATAGTAATTTTATTTTTCTTATCTTCTTTATTAAAATCGGGGATATATTTGTACAATGAAATTGGTTCAAATGAATTCGATAGAAATTTACTAAGCATCTGTGAGTCCACCTCTTGTTAAGCACTCTAAAAAACCACTACCCTGAATTCCAGTCCAAGATGGCGACATAGGAAGACATTGAACTCACCTCCTTCATGGACACACCAAATCTACACCTGTTTATAGAGCATTTCCTCCTGAAGAGGAACTGAGAACTGACTGGACAGCTTGTGCACAACAAAAGATTGAGAGACCACTCTGAGAATGACAAGAGAGATGGAGACATGGTAACAAAGGGAACCCACCTGCTACCCCCCACACTGGGAACTGCAGTGTGGAGGGATAGTACCCTGAGATGACCTTGAGTAGATTTCTTTGCCCTGGGGCACAGAAAGAAAGGCTGAGATTTAAAAGAGCAACTAGAATATGAAGGGACTAGCCCTAGAACCTTGCCAAACAGGAAGGGAGCTGCTGGAACTTTCTCTGGGTTGGAGGGGCTAGTGAGTGCCTGCGTTTATGTTCCCCTTCTGCCTTGATACTGGATGGGAACAGGGTCTGTGTACCCTATCGGCCTGCTGCCTCAGCATTTCCTGGGCCCCTAGCCCACACCAGCTCCAGCCATCCCACCAAGTCTCCTTGGTGTACACTGGGCAGTGTATACCAGAACATCCCTTGTCAGTGCCCACTACAGCTCCAGCTATTGCACCAAGGTAACACAGGAGCAGAGCACCCCAGAAGACTCCAGGCCCATCCCACTTCAGCTCCAGATGGCTTGCTAGGGCACCCCTGATACAGAGTACTCTGGGACTTCCTGGCTATGCCTACCTTAACTCCAGCTGCCCTGCCAAAGTGTCCCCTGTGCAGAACACCCTGGGAACACCTGGCCTGAGCCTGCCTCAGTTCTAACCACCCCACCAGGGCATGGAGCACCCTGGGACCTCCCAGATAACACCCCATCTCTGTTCTAGCTGCCCCGCCAGGATAACCCCTGTGCCAAGCACCCCAGGGCACCCTGGTTTATACCCACTTCAGGTTCAGCTGTCCTGCCAGGGCACTCTCTGTGCAGAGAGCTCAGCAGCTTCTCCCCTTGCACTCACTTCAGTTTAAGCTGTCCTGCCAGGGTGCCCTCTCGATGGAGAGCCTCAGGGCCATCCCAGCCCATGTCCATTTCAGCTCTGGCCCTTTCACCAGGGCAGCTCCAGCCCTGGCCTTGGGACGTCCATCCCACACAGCTCCAGCCAACCGGTTAAAGTCACCAGGCACAAGTCTACACAGGTGACAGCCATCATAAGACCATTGCTTCAAGTGTAGTAGTCACAGTTCCACCTAATTTATAGAAACAAACATAGAAAGTCAAGCAAAATGGAGAGACAGGACTATGCTCCAAATGAAAGAATAAGAGAAATCCTTAGAAAAAGAACTAAATGAAATGGAGATAAGCAATATGCTTGATGAAGAGTTTGAAGTAATAATCATAAAGATGCTCATGGGACTGAAGAGAGAAGTGGAAGAACTCAGTAAGAGCTTAAACAAAGAGATAGAAAATGTAAAAAAGAACCAATCAGAATTGAAGAATACAGTAACTGAAATGAAAAATACACTAGAGGGAATCAACCAGTAGATTAGCAGAAGCAGAAGACAGATTAGACATCTGGAAGACAGGGTAATGGAAACATCCAAGCAAAACAGAAAAAAGGGGGGCACCCAGGTGGCTCAGTCATTAAGCATCTGCCTTCGGCTCAGGTCATGATCCCAGAGTCCTGGGATTGAGCCCCACATCAGGCTCCCTGCTCCGCGGGAAGCCTGCTTCTCCCTCTCCCACTCCCCTTGCTTGTGTTCCTGCTCTTGCTGTGTCTCTCTCTGTCAAATAAATAAATAAAATCTTAAAAAAAAAAACAAAGAATTTTTAAAAGTGAGGATAGGTTAAGAGATCTCTTGCAAAAATCTTCAACAAAATATAAGCAAACCATGGTCAACAATACATTAAGAGGATCATTCACCACAATCAAGCAGGATTTATTCTGGGGATGCAAGGATGGTTCAATATTCACAAATCAGTCAACATGATACACCACATCAACAAAATGAAGGATAAAAATCATATGATCATCTCAATAGATGCAGAAATGGCATTTGACAAAACTCAAAATTCATTGTGATAAAAACTCTCAACAAAGTGGGTTTAGAGGGAACATACCTCAATACAATAAAAGCTTATATGAAAAACCCACAGCAAACATCATACTCAGTGGTGAATAACTGGGAGCTTTCCTTCTAAGATCAGGAACAAGACAAGGATGTCCACTCTCATTGCTTTTATCCAACATAGTACTGGGAAATTCTAGCCACAACAATCAGAAAAGAAAAAGAAATAAAAGGCATCCAAACTGGTAAGAAGTTAAACTGTTACCATTTGCAGATGCTATGATACTAATCATAGAAAACCCTGAGGACTACAAAACAAAACAAAACAAAACTATTAGAACTAATAAAGAATTTGGTAAAGTTGCAGGATACAAAATTAATAAACAGAAATTGGTTGTGTTTCTATACATGAATAACAAAGCAGCAGAAAGAGAATTAAGAAAACAGTCCCATTTACAATTGCATCAAAAAGAATTAAATATCTAGGAGTAATCTTAACCAAGGAGGTGAAAGACCTGTACTCTGAAAACTATAAAACACTGTTGAAAAAAATTGAAGACAACACAAACAAATGGAAAGATATTCCATGTTCATGGATTGGAAGAATTAATATCATTAAAATGTCCATGCTACCCAAAGCAACCTACAGATTCAAAGCAATCCCTACCAAATACTATCAGCCTTTTTCTTAGAACTAAAACAAATAATACTAAATTTTGTATGGAACCACAAAAGACCCTAAATAGCCAAAGCAATCTTGAGAAAGAGGAATAAAGCAGAAGGTATTACAATTCCAGATTTCAAGATATTCTCCAGAGCTGTATGAATCAAAACAGTATTGTATCGACACAAAAATAGACTCATAGAATCAGTGGAACAGAATAGAGAGCCCAGAAATAAACCCACACTACACAATTAATCTATGACAAAGGAGGCAAGAATATGCAATGGAGAAAAGCCAGTCTCTTCAATAAATGGTACTAGGAAAACAGGACAGCTATATGCAAAAGAATGAGACTGGACCACTTGCTTACACCATACACAAAAATCAACTCAAAATTGATTAAAGACCTAAATGTGAGATCTGAAGCCATAAAACTAGAAGACAACATAAGCAGTAATTTCTTTGACATCAATCTTAGCAACATTTTACTAGATATGTCTCCTCAGACAAAGGAAACAAAAGCAAAAATAAACTATTGGGACCTCATCAAAATAAAAAGCTTTTGCACAACAAAGGAATCCATCAACAAAATGAAAAGGCAACTGACTAAATAGGAGAAGATATTGCAAATGACATACCTGGTAAGGGATTAATATCCAAAATTTATACAACTTAACACCAAAAATGAAATAATCCAACAAAAAATGGGCAGAGGACTTAAATAGAATTTTTTCCCCAAAAAGATATATAGATGGCAAACAGACACATGAAAAGATGCTCAACATCATTCATCATCAAGGAAATGCAAACGAAAACTGTAGTGAAATATCACTTCACACCTGTCAGAATGATTAGAATCAAAAAGATAAGAAATAACAAATGTTGGTGAGAATCTGGGGAAAGAAGAATCCTTGTGCACTGTTAGTGAGAATGTAAATTGGTGCAGCCACTGTGGGAAACAGTATGGAATTTCTTCAAAAAATTAAAATAGAAATACCATATGCTCCAATAATTCCACTACTGGATATTTACCCAAAGAAAACAAAAACAAAAACACTAATTCAAAAAGATATATGCTCCTCTCTGTTTATTGAAGCATTATTTACAATAGCCAAGATATGGAAGCAACCCAGGTGTCCATCCATAGATGAATGGATAAAGAAAAGTGGTATGTATATGTATATAATGGGGTATTACTCAGCCATAAAAAAGAATGACATTTTGCCATTTACAACCACATAAATGGACCTAGAGGGTATTATGCTAGGTGAAATAAGTCAGAGAGAGAAAGACAAATACTATATGATTTTACTTACATGTGGAATCTAAAAAACAAAATAAACAAACAAACAAAAAACAGAAATGAACCAAAAAAATAGAACAAACTGATCATTGTCAGAGGGAACGGGGGTGGGAGGATGGACAAAATGGGTGAAGGGGAGTGGGAGGTACAAGCTTCCAGCTATGGAATGAATAAGTCATGGGGATGAAAGGTACAGCACAGGGAATACTGTCAATGGTCTGTAATAGCATTGTATGGTGACAGATGGTGGCTACACTTGTGGTGAGCATTGGATAACATATAGACTTGTGGAATCACTATGTTGTACATCTGAAACTAATGTCACATTGTTTGTCAACTACACTTAAAAAAAAAAATGCAGGAGCCAAGCAGAAGTTTTCCCTGGTCAAAAATTGGACAACTTGGGCGCCTGGGTGTCTCAGCCATTAAGCGTCTGCCTTCGGCTCAGGTCATGATCCCAGGATCCTGGGATCGAGCCCCCCATTGGGTTCTCTGCTCCGCGGGAAGCCTGATTCTCCCTCTCCCACTCCCCCTGCTTGTGTCCCCTCTCTTGCTGTGTCTCTCTCTGTCAAATAAATAAATAAAATCTTTAAAAAAATTGGACAACTTGAGCATCAATAAGGAAAATAAATGCAATAAAAGAAAACACATTTTTAAAATCCATAAGTTCATAATGATATTCTCATTTCAAAATTAACCAGCTTTGGAGGATTCTTTGGAACCAACCTGTTATTTCACAAACTACAAAATAAAGGGAAGGAAGTAAAACACACACACACACACACACACACACACACAACCACCAAAACACTGCCTTCACAGCACTTATAATGTAATTAATTAATTAATTGAGCCAATATTTATTGAGCACAATATTACAGATGCTAGACACCATCCTAGGAACTGGGGATATGTCACTGTACAAAACAGAACAAATCCCTGACTAATGGAGCTAACGTTTCAGTGGGAGGAAATAGGCAATAAACAAGACAAATAGATAAATTGTATGTTATCTTGAAGGGTGATAGTGCTGAAGGGAAAAAAGTAGTAGGGTCTGAGATAGGGAGTGATGGGGGGAGTGTTGAAACTTCACATAATGTGGTCAGGGAAGGGTGACATTTGAACAAAAAGGGAAGTGAATCCATGCATCATGGGGGGGGGGGGGGGGAGCATTCCAGGCAGAGGCAATGGCAGTTTCTAAGCCCTGAGGCAGGGGCGTGCTTGGCATGTGGAGGAACGGCAAAGAGGTCAGTGTGACTGGACAGAGTGAGGGAGTGGGAGAGTAGTGGGAGAGGAGGGAAGAAAGACGAGAGAGGGTAAATCACATAGGGCCTTATTGGCTATTTCAGGACTTTGGCTTTTACACTGAGTGAAAAGGGGAGCCATGGGAGAGCCTTGAGAGAGAACAGTAATAGTCTGATTTAGGGTTTAAAGGATCATCTCTTGGGGTGCCTGGGTGGCTCAGTCAGTTAAGCGACCAACTCTTGATTTCGGCTCAGGTCATGATCTCAAGGTGGTGAAACTGAGTCCCGCACTGGGCTCCAGGCTCAGCTTGGAGTCTGCTTGAGATTCTTTCTCTCCCTCTGCCTCTGCCCCTCCCCCTGCTCGGGCTATCTCTTTCTCTATAAATAAATAAATAAATAAATAAATAAATAAATAAATAAATAAATAAAAAAAATCTTTAGAGGATCATTTGTTTGCCATGCTGCAAATAAAATGAAGGAGTGGGCTGGTGGTGGGGCGGACAAGAGTAGAAAAAGGGACACCAATTAGAAGACCAATAAAATAATCCAAAATAATTTGGGTGCTTGAACCAAGATAGATGTGATGGAAGTGGCACATAATAGTCAGATTCTGGATATCTTACAGTTAGAAGCCAGTGGATTTGCTGACAGACTGGACTTGGAAGTGTCCTGCCTTAAATAATTAGTAGGCAGCATAAGGCATGATTTAACTCATGTTGGTAAACTGAGTCTGGAGGTTGGTGAGCAGATGGGCCTGAGTGAAGGAGAGGGAATATATAGGCAAATAATGCAAGATAAGGTTGGAGGTTATGGGTGAGAATGGTGGTGTTGTGACAGAAATGAGGAATTTGGGAGAAGGAATAGGGTTAATGGGGATAGCTTTGGACATGTTGAATTTGAGATGATGGTGGAAACTCAAAGTAGGGACATACTGGAAGTTTAGAATATGGACTTAGAGTTCAGGTGGGATAGGTTGGTAGAGATTAAGATTTGGGAGTTCTTAAATAAAGCTGCTGTTTAAAGACAGAGTGAATGAGCTGCCTTATATCAACAGATAAAAGCAGAGGACTAAGGAGCAAACCTAAGAAAATGCCCACAGTGGTGAGGAAGGTGGAGGATGTAGAACCCATTAATAAATAAAAGGCCCAGTGGAAGACAAGGGAGCCTGCATTTCAAGGAGGGGTTGATTAAGAGTGCCAAATATTGAAGAGATACAAAAGAGAATGTAGCTAGAGGAAAAGCTAGCAGACACGGCAGGAAACATTTTAGTGAGGTGAGTGGGTTAGAAGCTAGGTTACTGGTGTTGAGAAGGGAAGGGATACTGAGAAATGGAACAAAGAGGCATCAGCTCATTGTTTATGATGATTTTCAAAGAAAGATATATGGAGAGCTCACTTCAGAAGACTGGGTCAGGAGAGAGGAAATCCAGTTCATTCTTTGGTCACGCATGCACACACCTTGTAAGAAGAAGGTGTGTACAGCAATACACACTTCAGTAATGGTACATGCCATAACTGATCTCAGAGATTTCTAATATTTTTCATTGTTATCTAATTCAGATTTAACCTATAAAACTCAATATAGGAAAATTCTGATTTCCAAAGTAAATATAAATGTGATTATTGACTTTCCAAAATAAATATTTCCTTAATGTAAACTACATTTTATCTCCTTTTTAAATAATCTTCATTTGGAAATGGAAATCTTCATTTCCATTAAGATATAAACTGATTCACAAACATTGCATTTGTACTGGGTTTCAAAGTGCACGTCCCTGTAGAATGTAAAGGGAGACCTGTATTTACCATTGAGCTCTCAAAATTCTTTTTTTTTTTGACACTGAATATGTTTTTATTGAGCCTTTTAGTTTACAACATGAGGTAAAAGGAAAGTCATTTCTCCTTAACCAATATTTTACACAGCTGTTGTAAAATATTTCAAACTTTAGGGAATTATAATGGATTACATATATTAAAAGTTGGGGATTGGGTAAACAATATCGGAGTTCTTGAATTTTCCAGTTGACTCTTCCCTTACAATAGTAACCAGCTCTAATTAGTTACATAAGTTTCTTCAAGGCCATGTTTTATTGTTGCTGATATCTTTATATCCGAAGCATTGCTATTTCAGTCAGTATCCACTAACTCCACTTCAAAAATGAGTTTTGCATTTGGTGGGATTTTGGCATCAGGCTGTCCTTTCTTTCCATAAGCCCATTCTGGTTCAATCTCTAGTCGAGCCTTTTCTCCTTTACTCATAATTAAGAGTGCTTCATCCCATCCTCTGATAACTTTGCCTATTCCAACCTTAAAACTTAAAGGCTTGGCATTTTTCTTCTTCTTTGAACTCGTTTGAATATTAGTATCGAAAACAGTCCCATCCTGTAGTGTTCCTGTATACCAGCAGTGAACAACATCTCCCTTTTTGGGAAAGTTGGTTTTATCTCCTTTTTTAAGAACAGATTTTATGTATTTTGGTGGACCCTCATCCAGAGTCTCTTCAGACTTGGTTTCTTTGGGTTTATCTTCATTAAGCTTCACATTTTTCACCTGCTCAGACACTTTACTTATACTTTCAGTACCCTTGAAACGTTTACTTTCAAAAAGATGGTTGTAGGCTGTAACCAAAAGGTCCTTGTTAGCTGTCTTGGCCACATTTTTAACGTTTCCTAGTAACTTCTGCAAGAAACGAATCTGAACCGTGGTCCTGTAGAAACTTGATAATATCCTTCTTGGGTAGCTGCTCGCTGCGCAGCTGCTCCACGGTCCAGGCCCGCTGTGGTATGGCCGCCACCATCTTCCCCCACTGCCTCTGCTTTACTGTCAAAATTCTTTTTTTGTGAGAAAATATTCCGGTGTTATGCCTTGTCCACATTTCCTTTTTGTCCTGCCATTTTTTTTTCCCCTGGAAAAGATATTTTATATTTCTTTTCTGCTGAGCCTTTATGACACATCTTTGACTTTCAGACTGTTGGGATGACCTTGTGAGAAAAAATCTTTTTCAGGCTTTCAAGACAATTCTTGGGGTCACTGCCCTCCCCCAACAAGCAGGAACAGATTTGTCAAACTGTCCCTTCTCAGGAGTATGCTGGGCATGGAGGCTGGTCTGAGGCCCCCAGATTGGAAAGACCTAACTTGAAGATAGCTCTGAATTTCTAGAATCAACCACAAGACTGACTTCAGCAAAATTCCTCTCTAGGCGCTGCAGGTGTCATTCATGCTCTTTGTTATCCATGCCCAGCTCTCCCGGGTTTCCCGAGATATCACAAAACCTATGGAAATCCAGGTGTGAACTCTCTCGACTTTTTTTTTTTTTTTTTTTTGTGGAGACAAAAGGCTTTGTTACATGCATTGTATTTGTCTTTGCTAGCTTCCTCATTCGGTGTGTACTGATCTATGTCATCCTGGGACACGGAAGGGGATTCGTCAGGGGGAACCGATCTGTTGCTTTGACTGCATCCCATGTGCCAATGGACACGTGTCACGGGAACCAGGTAGAGATGGTCATATATTTTCCCATGATATTGAAATGCAATTAGATTAAGCATGCTCCAGTGAAGAGGGCTTTGGGAGCCATCTTTATAAATAGTGTGAACAACTTATAACAAAAATCATTATAATCCATCAAACTGTTAGATATTCTTTGCAGTGTGGAAAAAAAGCATAATATTGGGTTTCAGTTCTAAAGCTGCTACAGTTGGGAAAAGGATTTGCATCTGTGAATTTAAGAGAAAAAAATAAAAAGAAAAAGAAATGTGAAATGTGAATAAATGGATTCATAAAAAGTACTTAAAATTATTTCAGTTTCTAAAATAGATTAAACATTAGTTATGTAAAAAATAGTCAATAATTGGAAAAATAAGTGAATTACAGTTCTCTATTCTACTGTATTATCTCTCATTTGGAATTATAAGATCAAGAATTCTATCCCTAAAGACAATGGACTTAAGGCCATAATTACTTCAGGTTTGCAGGATGAATTTTACAGATGAATTCTGTAACAATTGCTCTATGAATTCTTCTCTACAGCCTGCTGCATTGCTGCTCTTCATGACAAGGATTTTAGTGAGGTTTGGTTTGCTTAGCCTTATGAAGCATGTTGGATCAGGTGTACTTTTATCTCTGCTTATCTCTACCTTTAAAGATAATACAAGTTGTCCTTGTTCTTTACCAAAAGGCCCTCAATAACAATTTATTTCAAGGAGAATTTTTAAAAATGTAAAATTTTCCCCAATTGGAAAATAGGTAACCTGAACACCTCCCTGAACCCCACGTGACCCAGTCTCTGCACTGAGTTACATCAAGAGAAGTCCAGTCCAGCAGTCCGAAGTGATTGGAAGGGAATTCCGATCTTCCCTAGCACCTTTCAGAGAACATTAAAGAGATCCACTTGATAATTTACCGTGAATGCATCTCAAATAGTTTTTTCTTACGTTGTAATAGTCTCCCTTGGAGAATCTGCCCAGCTGAAGGCTCCCAAATTTTTCTCAACTTTAGTTAACATGGTTGCTATTTTTGTTTCCCTTCTTATTCTCAGTCCATCTCTGCGTATTCTCTGGAATCTGGATCTGGAGGATGGGGAGGAGAAAGCTGAGAAAGACAAAATTCCCCTCAGTAGGTGGCAGTAATGTTGAATGGCAGGTTGAAAATACTTGCATTTTGGGTGCCTGGGTGGCTCAGTCGGTTAAGTATCTGCCTTCAGCTCAGGTCACCATCCCAGGGTCCTGGAATCGAGTCCCTGCATCACGCTCCTTGCTCAGTGGGGAATCTGCTTCTCCCTCTACCCCTCCCCCCTGCTTGTGATCTCTCTCTCTCTCAAATAAATAAATAAAAATCTTAAAAAAAAAACACTTGTACTTTAATCCTTATCACGATCCTCTTGATTCACCTTAGTAGCTTTAATTTTCTTGTACATTGGAAACTGTGGATTATTCTCTGGTTTATGAGGATAGACTAGACACCTCCCTTCTCAATTGGATAATTGGAAGAGAAAGAGGCATCTTACCAGAAAAGGCCCATACAGGAAAGGCAGAAACCAAGAAGCCAGACTGAATTCCTACAACTGAAAATAATTCTCAACCTTTAATATTAGTTGCACACTCTAAGACCATTGTATTGATGCTTTTTTCTCTTCTTTTTAAAAAAATGTTGTATATTCTGTATAAAGGAATCTCAGTGAGTCCTACACTAGGTCTTTGGCTGCTCTGAGCTATTCGCAGCTGAAGGGGACAATTGATTTTCTTGCAGTCAATCCTCTGTTTTTTGTTCATTAGGTCAAAGGGAGTGTGAACAATGTGGTGAAGACTATTTGTCAAATGCACAAAAGAGCAAGTGTGTGCTGAAATAGGTGGAGTTCCTTGCCTACGATGAGGCCCTGGGATTCGTGCTTGTCATTCTCTCTATCTTTGGGGTGCTTGTGGTCTTGGCAGTCACAACTGTGTACGTGATATACAGGCATACTCCACTTGTGAACGCCAATGACCGGGAGCTGAGCTTTCTCATTCAGCTTTCTCTTGTCATCGTACTGCTGTCTTCCATGCTTTTCATTGGCAAGCCATACGACTGGTCTTGCATGACCCGCCAGGTCCCTTTGGCAATGGGTTTTTCTCTTTGCCTGTCTTGCATTCTTGGAAAAACAATTTCACTGTTTTTAGCCTTCACAATTTCTAAATCCAAAACCTGACTTATATCCATCCATTCCCTTTATCAAAAAATCATTGTGCTGATCTCTGTTCTGGTAGAGATTGGCTTATGCACAGCCTACTTAGTATTGGAGCCCCCAAGATTGTACAAGAACATAGAATGTTGACATATAAAGATCATTTTGGAATGTGATGAAGGTTCTATAGAGTTTTTATGCTCTATACTTGGGATCCCTGTCTTCCTGGCCTTGCTATGCTTTCTAACAACTTTTGTTGTTCGCCGATTGCCGGATAATTACTATGAAGGAAGAAGAATCACGTTTGGAATGCTGGTCTTTTTCATCATCTGGATCTCTTTTGTCCCTGCTTACTTGAGCACCAAAGGCAATTTCAAAGTATCTGTGGAAATATTTGCAATCTTGGCATCCAGCTATGGTTTGTTGTGTTGTATATTTGCTCTGAAGTGTTTCATTACTTTGCTGAGGGCAACAAGGAACACGGATGATATTGTTGGTGGAAGAGTCCCCACCATAGATAGAGCATCCAACTGACTTCAGCCTCTGTGAGCGGTAAGCTTAATAATTGCACAGCGTCAACTGTTCTGGATGAATAGAGTTGTGAATTACATGTGTCCTTCAAAACTGCAATGGTGACATGGTTCAACATTTCCTTTCAGGTTGCTCCTGCAGCCGCCGCCTGATGCTCTGGGGTAATATTTAGGATTTGGGTTCTAGTAGTATCGTCCTAGCATGGGATATGAAATCTCTAAGATACCATTTAGCATGAATTTGAGTACCTGTTACCACTGAAATTATAAATAACTTCATTTAAACATTTCATAATACTTTGGTATGAGGAGTGTATAGTAGAGGGCACAAGTAACCTAAAATGATGGATAAGAAACCTGGCTCTTGAATATGTTTCTTTTTGTATCATGCGTGTCTGGTCTAGAAATTTACATCAAACAAAGTCACCTTGTAGGGACTTAAAGACATCTTGTTAATGCCTCTATGGAATAGATAGCTTTTCTCCGACTGAGGTAAGAATTATAGCTCATAAACTTTCCCTTGGAACAGGGCATTTAGTAAGAAAATTTGTATTTCAAAGGACTCTGCTGCATACAGATAATATCGAAGGAACTGGGATGTGAACAAAGCTCAGTTTCTTCTTGAATTCATAATGGAAATAGAAAAATTTCTTCCAGAGGGAAGGCAAGGCCCATCTCCTCCAGATTTTTCTGGATAATAGTAGTAAAATATTTGAATTTCAAAACATTTTTCTTCTTAAAAAATAAAAATGAGGGGAATTAAGATATCAGCAAAGCAGTTGTTATGTTGATTATATAGCAAATATCCAAAAGCGAAATAAGCAAATGTTTAACTAGAGCAGGTATTAGGATGCAAAATTTTTTAGGATAAATTAAATGATGAATATTTACTCTTTGATCATCCAGAGTTAACTGGAATGTTATATTTTCAATCTTCTTCCAGATACAAAAGTTTAAAAACGATCTACATATATTTATGTGCATATGAATCAAATGTGTGGAAAAACAGAATTTGTAGAAATGCTGATAAGCCAGATACCCATGTGCATACTTGACTTTAGGAAACCAGCAGGATCAGAAAGAGCTCTCTTTTTAAGAGAACTTATTAATTCTTGTGAATATAAATTAATCAGATTGGGCAGAGAAATTCATACAGGCTGTTGGAGCAGAAAGTGAAACCATGATGATCCTGCTAGTTTAGCAGGATAGATATGTCAGGAATTTATTTATTGATTTTTAAAGAAAGATGATTCCAGACCAGATGAAAGGGATGAGTTTCCTATAATTTAAATAGGAAGTTTACACCAAGGTCCAGCAAGTCTCGAAAACGAGCTCATTTCTTGGAGGACTAATGGTACCCAGTGCTTTCTGGGTCAATATCTATTCACCCACCCATCTCCCAAAACTTCTACAGTGCTTTGCATCACAGCCCTCGGATTTTTAGAGAAGAGCCTATATCACAGCATGAAGAGGGGGGGAGATTGCTTTCTTTGCCCTCTACTTGACCCAGGAATGGACTTTGGAAAAGAGAGGATGGTTTGTCAAAGTATCAAACAATAGGAAAATGAGAATCTGATTTCTTGTTTAGTTATGCATGCGGCTTGAGTCTTCTCAATGATCCATCTTAGAATTTAAAAAAAATGCTGAAAGATCATTCAAGTCTAGTGATTTGCCTTACTTTTATATTCGAAATATTTCAATCTCAGAGTAATCCATTTCTTTTCTGAAGTGTTGATTTCCGAATATAAGGTATCTAAAAAGGTAAGTCCAGAAGTCCATCTGGGCAATATCAAAGCCTTCATTATCTCCTTTCATACCACATGGCTCAGTAATACTGTTGTATTGGACTTGTGTTCTTTGTAATTATTTATTTTTCTGATCAGCAATAGGTTTGGGAAACTAGAGAAAATAAATTTCTCTAGTTTATTAAAAACAAAGTATCAACTGAATTTGCATGTTGAACTTTAATGTTTACTTGTAAAACATTATAATTTTAAGATACAACTTTTATCTAAAATGGTCTGAAGTTATAACTTGTTGATTTGGTACACATGCATTGTTACAAAGACTGGCTTATGGAAGATAAATTGAATAATATGTGATTGTCAAAGGATGGTGGTCTAATTTTTAATATCGATCTCTTCAATTACTTGTCAAGTATTAAAATGGTCTTAAAACATTGAAAGATAATTTTTCTCCTTGAGTAAATGTGTAATGTATTTATGTATCTATTTATTTAATTAAATTTCCATTTAGTTAACATACAGTGTAATATTAGTTTCAGGTGTACATTTTAGTGATTCAACACTTCCATACATCAGCCGGTGCTCATCACGACAAGGGCGCTCCTTAATCGCCATCACCTATTTCACCCTTCCTCCCCACTAACTCTGGTAGCCATCAGTTTGTTCTCTATAGGTAAGAGTCTATATCTTGGTTTTCTTCTTTTTTCCCTCTTTGCTCGTGTGTTTTGTTTCTTAAATTCCACATATGAGTGAAATCATATGGTATTTGTCTTTCTCTGATTGACTTATTTTGCTTAGCATTTTACTCTCTAGCTCTATCCATGTTATTGCAAATGGCAAGATTTCATTCGAATGTGCCATTAAAAATTATTTCTAGTAAAAAATATGACTGGAATTTCTATCAGCAAATGTTGTCGTATAAGAGAATCTCATATAGAAGTCTCTCATGACGCTCCCTGCTGTGGGCAAGCATTTGTTGGTAACCATATGCTGGGCCTTGGGGAGCAGTTCAGAATTAATTTCAGGGTGTTGCATCAAAATAATGCAGTTGGTGGCTTGAGAAGTAGCATAAAGACTAATCGTTTGAAAGAAAAAAATTGCAAAACAACACTTTACTCAAGACTGACCTAGACAGCAGGTTTGAGCTGTTTTGGAAAAAGAAATGTTTATTGGGGCTGCTCAAACCCACAACATAAGATTGATTTGTTTGAGATAAGACAAAGAAAATGCTTGATAGAAAGTGAATATAGTAACAAAAAGGAAAGGATATTCCAACAGCCAGATTAATTGCCTTAAAACACAAATCTGATCTCATTTCCTCTCTGTTCATCAGTTCCCTGTGGTTCCTCAACTCTGCAGGGTGAGTCCAACTGCCTTAGCCAGATATTCAAGGCCCTACGAACTGTTTTTCGTCTTCTATTTTCAACATTTGTCACCTGCCACCTTCCTACCCACATCCTTATAACAATCCAACTGGATGCTTGCAATTCCTAGAACTTACCTTCTATTTTCCTGATTTCATGTTGTCCTTACTATTCCCTTTTTTCTCTAATGCTCTGATAGTAATTCATCTATCCGTCCGTCCATCCATCCATCCATCCATCCATCCATCCATCCATTACTGAAGGGATGGTGTACATCAGATTTAGAGTTAGGCACAGAAGATATACAAAGACAAGGTATTGTCCCCCACTTCCAGTACTTGCCATCATTTGGGATGAAAGGTAATAAACTGACAGTTATCCTATGATGTGATCAAGCTGTGGTCTCGCGAGCATTGATGGCTAACCACTCATGTAACAAGGCCCAGGAGTGATGTTTCCATGTAAACTGAGGAGGCCTGGAGCATAGAAGGGATAGAGAAGGTGGAAAGAGGCTATTGGGGGAAACCTGATGGGTTTCTAAATAGTAGGGGTCAGTTTGAGTGCAATAGGCACTTCACTGGGGAAGAGAAGGGAAAGCAACGCTGAAAGGAAGGAGGTGAGTTGAAATGCGAGTGAGTGGTCTTGAAAAGAACTTTTCTGTGGTATTCACTTGACTATTTTCCCATGGTATTTGCTCCTTCTTATAGTCTCATTTTTGAAGAAATGCTCTTTTTATCCCCCCTACAATTTCTCCCCCTTTGAGTTGTCATTGTAAAGCAGCTGTTTGGAACATCTAAAGGCAGAGTAATTATTTATAATCTCAAGATAGAATTATTAACAATTTATGTGAAAAATCTTTGTGAAATTTACTCATTTCCATTTTGAGAGGATAGTTACACATTTCCCCTGATAGTTTTGGAAAAACAGTTCAGATACAAAAGACATAATGTGAAAATGCAAATACACCAGATACATTAGTTAGGGTAGGTTAACTGTGCCACCAACAACCCCTAAATCTTTGTGGTTTCACAGGTTAATACTTTACACATACTGAGACTGATGTCTGTGTTATTGGTCAGACTGCTCTCCTGGATGGCCCCCTTCCAGGCGATGATTCAGGGATGCTACTGGATCATGTGTATTCGCCCCACCACACGCATGCACTGCCTTCCCCACTCCGCGCTGTGCTCCTATAGTCTGCATCACATAAACTCCCTTGTGCTGTGGCTTCCAGCGGGTTTTTGCCAATGAGAGGCACCAGTGGGAGACAGTGATGGGAGGAGAGGTCAGGGTCTTTGCTGTTTCAACCATGGCTCATTCTTCTCCTGTGGCCCCTCTCTAAGACTACAATTCTCACCAGGTGTCACTTTGCTGATTTAGCCCCTTTTTCTTTCAGACCTCAGTGTAAGAACAACTTTCCATTGTTCCTAGTCCCGGGGGGTTCACCCATCCTTTGTTAGATCCTTTAACTTTGCCCACTCATGTCAATAGTCCTTTATTTTTTTTCTTTTAAATTTTTATTTAAATTCCAGCTAGTTAACATACAGTGTAATATTAGTTTCAGGGGTACAATTTAATGATTTGACACATCCATACAACACCTGGTGCTCATCACGCGTGCCCTCCTTAATCCCCATCACCTGTTTAACTCAACTCCCCACCCACCTCCCCTCCGGTAATCATCAGTTTGTTCTCTAGAGTTAAAAGTCTGTTTCTTGGTTTTTCTTCTCGTTCTCTTTTTTTTTTTCCACCCTATGTTTGTTTGTTTTGTACTTTAAACTCTCTTCTCTTCTGAGTGTATCAACGTTTCCTTGTGGTACCCTGACTCATACAGTGATCCAAGTTCATTTTGCTTTATGATGTCATCTTTAGTGCAAGCTGGAAGAGTACTTTGCAGGCTCTAATTCATGGCTGAATGTAAACAGACCATGGGAAGGGCTGATGGTTGGCTAGTCTGGGGTCTGGAACCTAGGAACTCTTGAAACTATGAAATAAAAGTCCCTCTCAAGGACAAAGCCTCCACTGAGGAGGAAACACTGGAAGTAAGATCCAAACTGGTCAGGACAAGGACAGCAGGGGCAAAGAAAGAAAATATTCAAATCCATATAATCAAAGTGAATCTGACTTAAACCTGTGTCATCTTGAAATATATAGATATATATAATATGTATTATATACATATATAAAACCTCTTGGACAATGGAGGTTTTAGATGCTTTAGGATAATGATCATAGGGAGTTTTGCTAATGGGGTGAAGCAATGGAAAAATTATCCCAAATTCCTCATAAGATATCACTGTCATATGACTGATTGTATCAATAAACATTCCAGGGCTGTTTCATGTGTTTGCTACAAAATGATGTGGTATGTGGTTGCCCATTTTCTCAACAATGCACCATCACTCAGAACACTTTGGAGTGCCTCACGGAAATGCCTTTGTAGTTTGGAACATATTGTTTTGAATAGCCTCATTTATGAAGAATCTTTACTTTTTCAGAATAATTTTTAAAAATTTTCATTTGAAAAATGTAAGGGGAAAACAAGATATGTAAAAGGCTGAATGGAAGAAGGAGAAGGGTAGAGCAAAACAAAAACACAATGTTAATTACCACTTTAGAAAACTATCTGCAACATCTACTGAAACTGAATCCAGGAGTATACATTAAACAACGTCTGTATGTTTACCAAAAAGATAAATTGGGTAGTTGTGATTACCCAAGCAAGAAACCACCCAATTGCCCATCAACAGTAGAATGGATAAATAAATCAAGATATACTCACACAGCGGGATATTGTGCGGCAATGAAAATGAATGGGCTGCTTTGTAGGGAGAAGACGGTAGGGGGATATGTTTGAGAGCCGGGAGACCCGTTTAGGAGTGATTACTGTCATCTGGGCAAGAGATCATGATGGCTTGGACCAAAAGCAGAGCTCCCAACAATTTGTGGCTAGTTGGACACAGTCACATCCAATTTCCTGATATAATTTAGACATTTGACAGTTGCACTTTAAAGTGCATATTCAAAAGAAAAGGGGGACACATTAGAAGGGTACAATTTAAGCACTTAGCATCAATTCCCCAAATAATCCCATTATTTTGTAGTGGCTTTTACTGCCTTTTGAAATTCTGATTAATAAGGGAATCATTTAAGCTGATAAAGCCACCTGGGTAGAAAATTATTTTCTCAGACTGGATGCCAGAGCTCCCTAGTAATTGAAAAACATGAACGAAAAATTTCCTGTTTCTTCTTTCCCGTTCTAAAGTTGACATATCTCTGAGTAAACACATACCTTTTCTCCTTTCCGTCTTTATTTGTATAGTCATTCTTTCACAAGTGTGCTGGGGAAGAGAGCCGTGTTCTAGGTGGTATTAGGCGAATGCAAGTAGATGTGGACGCTGTTCCTGTTAGGCAAAGGGGCCAACGCGGAAATCATTGCTTAGTATAAATGATGTGTGACATCATCTCTTTGTGTCACTTATACATCTGATGATATGCAAAGAATTTAGAATTAGAGCCTAACAAGCAGATGCCTTTTTCCCTCTTCCCCCAAGATTTTTACCTTTCTCTTTGAAGCTTCTCTTCATGGTGCCCTACTTTTTTGGGTTGGAGTCTGTTGATTTACAGGTCAAGCATAAGGGTTTCTCAGGCCAAGTACAAACTACTACTTTCTCACTAGTTGTTTTGAGGTTTTTGTTTTCGTCTTCTCTATCAACTTCAGTTTCACAGTAAATCTTCCCACAGTGTTAATCAGACTGACGGAGTAGCCAGCCTCGTCAGTGAAGCCCTTGCTTGGGGAAGACAAAGACACCATGATTTACTTTAGTGCCCTAGTCTCAGAACTGGTTGGACATGGAAGAGCAAAATGACCAAAAGCAAAGAGTTTAGAATAATAGTGGCTTGGGACCAATAGTACGCTTTCTTGCTGTTTAATCCGAAGTAAGTTATTTTACTTCTCAAAGCATAAAGCTTGGCATATGGTAAACACTCAGTAACTATTGGTGTCTTAGTCTGGTCAGGCTACTGTACAAAATGCCGCAGACTGGGTGGCTTATAAACAAAAACCATTTCTTTCTCCTAGTTCTGGAGACTGGGAAGTCCCAGGATCATGGCACTGGCAGATTCGGTATCTGGTGAAGGTCTGCTTCTACCTGGTGGAAGGGATCTCTCTGGGGCCTCTTTTATAAAGGCACTAATCCCTAATGAGTTAATCACCTCCCAAAGGCCCCATCTCCTGGTACCATCACCTTGGAGATTAGGATTTCAACCTATGAAGTTTGAGAGGGTTACAAACATTCAGATTATGGCAGCTAGTTCTACAAGTTATTTTATGAACTGTTCACTAATAGTAATATTATTATTAGCTAGTTGGCTCCAATGTCTACTTGGTCCCTGCCCTATGCCCTGAGCATTTAAGACTCCAGTGGGGAGTCTTAATTCCTGCTCTAATTCCTGTGAGAGTCAGTGGCACTTCTGGGCCACAGAGTTCCCGAAATCAGAAACTTGGGGATCATTTTCTTTTCCTTCAGCTGCCTCCTCCATCCCCCTTCTAAGTCCCACATACAGTACAATTATCCACCAATTCCTGTCAGTGCCAAACTCATTATGACTCTCAGATCAGTGCTTTCCTCTTTGTTCACCCCATCCATCACACACCCGGGGCCTGAGCACTTTTTGTCCCTCTTACCCTGTTTCTCTCTGTGGCAAGAGTCCTCTAAAATGTGTATTTAATTCCGTCACTTTCTGGCTAAAATCCTTCACCATTATGTTCTTGTTCCCCATTTATTTCTGTCTTCTGAAACTCTTTCTTCCTTGACCTTTTGGGACTTCCCTTCCCTCTAGCTAGATTATTTACACTTCCTGAATTCATCCTCTCTGAGGAAAGGTGACTCCTTCTTTCCAAATATTCCTTCCTTCTCTGTCTCTCTTTTGCCGGCTATCTTTCTCCAGCCCATGAAGCTTCAGGTAACATATCACTTCTCTGGGGGAGCTTTCTGAGCAGGCTCTCTCCTCTCAGTTGGCATCAGGGAACTTCTCAGTGCTTTGTAGCACTCTACACACACATTTGGTAGCACACCTCCACACCTGGACTGCTAACCTCTGTATTTCTTGGTCCTGGTAGAGTGTCTTACTCGGGATAGATGCTCAATAAATGCCTTTGGAATATTACTTGGGTGGCTGCTACCCTGGGAAGCTAGCATTTCACGTCGGTGTAATCAAGATACAGACGGAACTACACATTATAAGTTTTTGTTCATTTTTAAAGTTCCTAAGCCCCATCACTGGCATCTTCTCAAACATGGCCCTGCTCTGTACTAAATGCCATGCTAAAGGGTACTTAAAACCCTGTTGCAGAATCTGAGATGACTTGCCTCTGCAGAAACAGTCTTTAGCCTGTAGACAAAGCCACCGTACACAATGGTCAGCCGTTGAGGTCAGCACAGCGTACTGCCAGTTTAGAGCCTTCCATCCGCTGGCCTGGGCCACAGCAGCTAGCGTGGGGTTAATATAAACTTCTTCTTCTTCTTCTTTTTTTTTTTTTTTTGAAGATTTTATTTATTTATTTGACAGAGAGGGAGACACAGCGAGGGAGCGCACAAGCAGGGGGAGTGGGAGAGGGAGAAGCAGGCTTCCCATGGAGCTGGGAGCCCGATGTGGGGCTCAATCCCAGGACCCTGGGATCATGACCTGAGCCGAAGGCAGACGCTTAACAACTGAGCCACCCAGGCGCCCCTTAATATAAACTTCTTTAAAGCACTTAGATAAAAATCCCTTGCCTACCCGCTAAAGTTCAAGGCCCACAAACATGATTTCCTGACCCTATCAAAAGCCTCTCTGCGTGAGTATATTGCCCTCCCTGATTCCATACGTTTGCTTAAATTTTAGTGTGGGCATTTTTCATTTCCCAGTTCATGAAATGTTGCAGTCATCGGGAATGCACCAAACAAATTGTGTCCTCCTTTCTGGGTTCATAACAAATTAAAATATAAGTTAAACAGTAGCAAATGGGAGGCCAAATGCCATCTTTTTAGGATAAACACGGAATTGAGGATGAACTTATTGTGAGTCAAGTGGGTTTCCTAAATCTGATCCCCAAAATTAAGTGGACTGACCCCTCTAGTCAATGGCAATGCAGAACTGAGGCAGCCCCCCCCCCCCCCGCCGCTGCCAATGAGGAACTCCCTAAGACTGGGGTCATGGGAAAACAAGGAGAAATTCCCACACCCTAGGGGCATCTCACTTCCAAAGAAAATGATAGATAAGGTGTCTGAGCTCAGCCATGTCACTCTATTTCCTCTCAGGAGTGAGTAAGCAGTGGAGAGATGCCAAGGGTGTTGCACTGGTTGAACTTCCTCAATACAAAAGGAGTCAGGAGTAGGGAAGAAATGTTCCCATTCAGCACTGGCACGTGACAGGGGCTCAAACAACTTTTGTGGTTTAATCAGTAAAAATGGATATTTGGTGCTGTTGTCCCATATCAGTATTTTGTTCCTGTATTTGCCTGCTGGACTGGACAACATAGGGATAACATATGGTAATTCTGCAGAGACGATGGGGTGAATCATTTATGGATGGCTCACCATGAACTCCAATGGTGGTCACAGAAAATGTCTGTCATATTTCTTGCCTGTATTTTAATGCCACCTATTATGACAAAAACTGAAAATGTTTCTAAGCCTTGGAGCATGGAAACAATAAGAGTGACCGTTTTTATGATCTTTTTGCATTATTTGCTACTTCAAAGGAAGTAAAATTTCCATAAGAAACAAGTTGACTCAATTTATTTCCAAACTGTAACCTCCTTTTAGACTTCAATTTAAAGGTCAGTAAATGGATACCTCTCATTGACCTTAACACATTAATGTTGCATTTTAAAAGCAGGGTGATGTGGGGCCATGTGCTGTTTCTCAGATTTAGAAGCCTGATCACTTAATAATGTCACTGTCCCTATCACTATACAGTATCAAGTGCCTGCTCAAATGGAGGCTGGTGTTTGGGTCAGTGTAACCACGATACAGAGAGAACTGCTGAGGCTAGCTGACCCTTCAGAAAGTCTTCAGACCTATGATATAAAACTGTGCCAACTGACAAGTTTATCTACCCAGGACTCCCACAGAAAGTACGGGGATGGTGAAAAAGTGTGCCTCTGTTTGCCCATTGATGGCGAGTGGCCATTTCACTGGTAGAGTGAGCTGAGCAGGGGGCCCGATGCAGGGCTTGATCCCAGGACCCCAATATCATGACCTGAGCCCAAGGCAGACGCCTAAACGACTGAGCCACCCAGGCGCCCCCATATGGACTTTTTTAGGTCAGGTTTACAGAAGTCTAATTTATAGGTAGTAAACTCACCCTTTTTAGGTGTGCATTGATGGCCTTTGTCAAAGGCATACAAAATCGTGTAACCAAGACCACAGCTCACTCCCAGCAGTTTCTTCATGTCCCTTTGTAGTCAGTCTCTTCCCCCTAACCCTCAGCCTTTGGCAGCCATTGATGTGATCTATAGTTTTGCCTTTTCTAGAATGTGATATAAATTACAGTATGTAATGGCTTCTTTCACTTAGCATAATGCTTTTGAGATTCATCTGTGTTGTTTATCAGTAGTTCAATCTTTTATTACTAGATACCATTATATTGTATGGATATACAATAATTTGTTTATCCATTTGCCCACTGACCATTTAGGTTGTTTCTAGTTTTTTGACAATTATGAACAAAGCTACTACTATAGCCATTCACATATAGTTCTTTCTGTGGACATATATTTTCATTTCTCTTAATTAAATATCTAGAAGTAGGGTCTCTGGGTAGTATTCATGTATGGTTACTTTAAAAGAAATATGAAAATACTTTCCACGGGGCGCCTGGTGGCTCAGTTGGTTAAGAGTCTGCCTTCGGCTCAGGTCATGATCTTAGGATTCTGGGATTGAGCCCCAATTCTGGCTCCCTGCTCAGCGGGGAGTCTGCTTCTCTCTCTCCTTCTGCCCTACCCTCCCCCCCGGCTCATATTCACTCTCTTTCTCATATTCTCTCTCTCAAATAAATAAATAAATAAAATCTTTAAAAAAAGAAAGAAAGAAAATGTTTTCCAAAATGGCTGTACCATTTTGCATTACCACCAGCAATGTTTGAGAGTTCCAATTATTCCACATCGGAAGTAGCACTGGGTATTGTCAGGTTTCTTTCTTTCTTTTTCTTTTACTATTTTTTATTTTTTTTAAGATTTTAATTTTATTTATTTATTTGAGAGAGAGAGTGTGTGAATGGGGGGAGGGGCAGAGGGAGAAGGAGAAAGAGAATCTCAGGCAGATTCCACGCTGAGCATGGAAACTGACATGGAGCTTGACGACATGCTGAGATCATGACCTTGAGCCAAAATCAAGAGTTAGATGCTTAACTTACTGAGCCACCCTGGTGCCCCTCTTTTTCTTTTTAAAAAAACTTAGCTTTTCTAGTAGGTATGTAGTAGGATCTCATTGTGGCTTTAATTTGTGCTTCTCTAATTGTTAATAATGTTTATATGTTTTAATGATATTTAGTTTAATGATGTTAAAAAATTGGCTTTTTTAATTATTGAATTGCAAGAGCTCTTTATATATTTTGGATACAAGTCTTTTATCACATGTGTGTTTTGTGAATATTTATTTCCAGTCTGTAGTTTGTCTTTTCTTTTACTTTAGTAATGTTTTTCAAAGAACACTAGTTCTTAATTTTGTTTAAGTCCAGTTTATTGTTTTTTTTTCTTATACAGCTTGTGATTTTTGTATAATACCTAAGAAATTTTTGTCTAACCCAAGATTGCAAATAATTTTTTTCTATGTTTTCTTTCAGAAGTTTTATGGTTTTAGTTTTACATTTAGGTATATGATCCATTTTGAGTTAATTTTTTTTATATGGTGTATGTTAAGGCTTCTATTTTCACACATGGAGAACCAATTGTTCCAGCACCATTTATTGAAAAGACTGTCCTTTCTCCATTGTATTACTCTGGTACCTTTGTCAAAAAAACAATTGGCCATATATGTATAAGTTCATTTCTGGACTTTCTTCTGTTCTCTGAATCTATATGTCTTTTGTTATGCCAATACCATACTCTCTTGATTCTTGTAGTTTTGTAGGATGTCTGAAATCAGGTAGTGTGAATCCTCCAACTTTGTTGCTCCAAAATTATTTTGGCTATTCTAAGTCCTTTGTTTGTCTATATAAATATAAACAGTCTACTAGTCAATTTCCACAAACAGGTAGGCTGAAATTTTTATTGGGATTGTATTGAATTGTTAGATCATATTGGGAAGAATTAATAGTTTGACAATACCAAGTCTTCCCATCTATGAAAACAGGAACATCTATTTATTTAGGTCTTTTTTGATCTCTCTTATCATTGTTTTGTAGTTTTAGCATACAAACTGTACACATGTATTGGTAGACTTATCCTTAAGTACTCTGTGATTTTTGATGCTATTTTTTTTAAAGTTTTTTTTTATTAAGATTTTACTTATTTATTTGAGAGAGAGAATGAGACAGAGAGACAGCATGAGAAGGGGGAGGGTCAGAGGGAGAAGTAGACTCCCTGCTGAGCAGGAAGCCTGACGTGGGACTCGATCCCGGGACTCCAGGATCATGACCTGAGCCGAAGGCAGTCGCTTAACCAACTGAGCCACCCAGGCGCCCTTTTGATGCTATTTTAAATGGCAACTTTTTATTTAAGATTTCAATTTTCAATTTTTCATTGCTAACTTACAGAGATGCAATTGACTTTTGTATACTGACCTTGCATTTTGCAGCTTTGTTAAACCCACTTATAATTCTATCAGGATTTTTGTAAATCTTTGGGACTTGCCTTGCAGACAGTTTTATCTCCTCATTTCCAATCTTCTTTTGTTTCATCATTTTTGCTGTTTCACACAGGCTCAACCCTCCAGAACAATGTTCAATAGAGTAGTAAGAGTACACATTCTCGATATGAATATTTTTAATCTTTTGAATTACTTTTACTGTATAGATGGACATGGTGTATCATTTTTAAAATTTGCATTCCCTGCTTACTAGTGAAGTTGAATGTCTTTTAATATATTTATTGACTATTTGTGTTTCTTTGAGAATTCCCTGCATATATCCTTGGTAAATTTTTCCTTCACTTGTTTAGCTTCTCTGATTTGTACGTAATTCTGACACATTCTGGTTATTAATCTTGTGTACATCGCAATTATTTTCTCCCAGGATGTTGCTCGTCTTAATTTAATGTGGGCTTTGGGATATAGAAGTTTGAAATGTTATGGAGTCAAAATGTGTCAGGCTTTTTTCCCTTTTATGATTTCTGAGTTTGTAGCACGCTTAAGAGAGATTTTCCATCCCAAGACAATACAGATATTATTTTATAATTCTTACACTTCTATAGTTATACTCTTTAACATTTAGCTCTTTAATGCATCTGAATTTTTTCTTTCTGTGTGGTGTCTGAAAGATGTAGCTTTATAGTTGTGTAAATGATTAACCAGTTGTTCCAATACCCAGTTAATTGAGTAGCTTATATTTTCTCCATCACTTTGAAATGCCATATTTATCTTTTACTAAATATGTTCATATCAGCAAATGTTCACATATCAATGAGTGTCTTTTTGGATTCTGATTTTTGTCCTTTGCCCCACTTTTCTAAAATTTTGCTAGTACCATGTGATTTTTATTTCTGGAGACTTTTATATGTTTTTCTCTTGTGTAGAGGAATTCTACTGAGGCAGTCCTGTGGAGAGGCTCGACTCAACTTCCATTCCAATCTTTTCCAAAAGTGGGCTAAAGGCTACATTGCATAGATTCTCTTGCAGTTGCAGTTCAATTTGAAATTTATGATTTAGAAGGAAAAGTGGAATACTGCTTTTAGAGCCTACTCTTCACCACCTCTGCTGATGAGCACAGAGGAGCGCACATTTGGTTTTTCTGCAGTGATTTTAGCAGAGGTGCCATGGTCTGGCCATCACAGTCTGGTGTAGGTTGTGACCAATGTGGGGCATTAAACAGTTAGTGACTTGCTGACTCTGTGAGGCAGCTGCTCCCATTGGTGGGCCTAATTCTAGATTGAAGTTTTAGTAGGTATTCCTGGAAACTCAGCCTAGGATCCATTTTGTTCACTCTCCTAGTGGATCTGGTACAGCACATAATATCTAGAGTGATTCTCCTTGTGCCAATTAGATGGATTTTGTTTTCTGAAAATGAGCCCAATACATCGGCCATCATACTTATTTTGTATCAGTTGGGAAATAGGGATGTAAGGATGACATAATTATTACAACGTGCTCTTGTGTCCTTTTAGTCTTTTGTGCCAATGTATATATTACGACTACTACTACCACCACCAAAGTCCAAGTTCACAAACACTTGTGAGGGATGCAAATTTTATTGTAGATTTTGTAGGGGGATGGATTAGACTAGTGTTTGCACCACTTGGTAAAACTTAAGAAAAATTCTCCATAATTTTCCATGGGGACTTCAGTTTTCCTGCCAAAGTTTTTCTTGGTTGTCATTTAACCAAATTTCTTTTCCAGTTCTTTCCCTGTAGGTCTCTCTTACCTTCTAAATTCTTCACTTTCCTCCCTCTTTTCCACATGTCATTTGATTAAATTTATTGCAATATTAAAATACCTTGAAATAAATGACTCATAGATGTTTCTTTGGAAGAAATAAAAGAAATCACACAGGTGTGCACTGTTATGAGTAACTGGTTTCACAACCTGAGGTTTAGAATTCTAAGCAGTAGATGGCAAGTGTTCTTTTCAAGTTTGCGGAGAAAGACCGAGGCCCAGTCACCTTACCCTGTGATTAAAGGAAGACAATTGATCAGCTTCCTCAGGATGTATCTGTGTCAGTTATTAAAACACTGTCTTTAAGATCCAAACCTACCCTTGATCTTTGCTTTGTGATGTCGGGGCTGCAAACCCCATTTCTGCTTTGCTAGCTGGCGCTCTGCAAGACTCTGTCGGTAGGGGGCACTAGAGGGAGCCTGGAGGTCGGAGGCGGGAGAAGGCCTTGCTTTCTGCTTGCCTTCTGATTCGGAGAGCATCCTCCCAGCAGTTTCTTTATTCTTGCAGCGGTGATTCCCTTAGTAGCAGCTGAGTCCATTTTGCACTGTTTCTAACACATGTAAAACAGCTTCCTTGTGTGTCCCCTCAGAGATCCTGTCTGGTGCCCCCAGGGTATGGTCCATCTGGTTCACTATTTTTATCTCCAGCATCTAGAACAATGTTTAGTTACAGAAGGTGCCTAATAAGTATTTTATGAATGAATGAATTAATAAATTCAGACAGCCCAGAAATACAGTAGATTTCAAATGTCAAAAGAAATTCCCTCCTCAGCGCCTCCAAAACCAGATACTATCTTAGGGGCTTTGCATTAATGTTACTAAAGTAGGCATTAATTGTTCCATTTTTAGATGAGGAAATTGAGGCTCAAAGTCTTATGGAGATCAAACAACTTAACCAACTTTACTATCTTATACACAACAGAATTGGGGCTCAAACATTGCATCCCATCTGAGTCCTACACCTGGACTCTTTCCCCTCTCCCCTACAACAATCGTGATATTTTAAGGACCCACGGGGACAGTCATTGACAAAGTATATATATTCTGATGTTACACACGTATACATTGAATGGGTAACTATGAGGAGAAAATATTTGTTAGAAATAATACCATTATAATTTTCATATGTCTAATGAAAACTCATGGAAACCGGTAATAAAAGAGGCTTTATAAACTGTGAGCATGATTAACAGCATGCGTTCTGGGGAGTCAGGAGATGTGGGCTCTATTTCTGACTCTGAGACTAATTAGCTCTTTGACCTTGGGTGTGTCCCAGGACCTCCCTGTGTCTCACTTCTCTTATCTGCAAGGTGAGAGACTTGGATGCACATGCTGTTTAGCCTTGTAATTTGGCAATTCTATATGTGATATAAAAATGAAGTAGCTTAGGGGCACCTGAGTGGCTCAGTTGGTTAAGTGACTGCCTTCAACTCAGGTCATGATCACAGGGTCCAGGGATCAAGCCCCGCATCGGGCTCCCTGCTTGGCCAGAAGCCAGCTTCTCCCTCTCCCACTCCCCCTGCTTGTGTTCCCTCTCACGCTGTCTCTCTCTGTCAATTAAATAAATAAATAAAATCTTAAAAAAAGAATGAAGTAGCTTATCACATGTACACAATGGGAGTTATCCAAATGCAAATCAGGTAATAAAGAAATGAGCACATAGGCCCACTATTCTTCCTTTAAAATGTTGGTATTGCCACCCATGAAAATCTATTCTTTTAATTTATGACTGTGTTCTAAGAGGAATTTGCAAAACCATGAAGTAATATAACATTTTTTGTTTTTAAAGCTAGATTGAAGCTAAAATGATTTCTTAAAGTCTGTATTGTTTAGAAACTATTTTTCACATTGAAAAATTAAATGGAAGATTCTGTTTTCTGTTACTGGCGTCATGGAAGGATCTATTGAGAGATTTATCCAATTAGGTGGATGAAATAAGGCTTTTTATTTACTTGTCCTTGAATTATTTCTAAAAGGAGGCCACCAAAAATTTTTAAATAAATTCTCTCCTCTTTTTGGCTTTGTAACTCAGTTCTTATTTAGGGGATGCATCAGAAAGATTTTAGGGCCGCCTGGGTGTCTCAGTTGATTAAGCATCCAACTTGATTTTGGCTCAGGTCATGATCTCAGGGTGGTGAGATGGAGCCCCAAGTTGGGCTCTGGGCTGGAGATGGAGCCTGCTTAAGATTCTCTCTTTCCTTCTGCCCCTCCCCACCCCAGCCCTGCTTGTGGATGTGCTCTCTATCAAAACAAAAACAAAAACAAACAAACAAAAAAAGATATAAAAATGACTCAATCAATTAAAAAGAATAGTTGCATCACAAATTAAATTCAATGAAATCTCTGTCTGCAGTTGAGCACCTGAGGGGACCTTGACATTCTCATGGATTTAGGGATTTCTGAAAACTGTGACTGCTCTAGTGTATAGGTAATAAAGCTGCTGTCTCCTTTCTCCCCAAGGGTGCCCCTTCTCCTCCCCCCATCCAGGGGAGACAGCAGAAGAGAGGAGGGCAGAATTTCAGTACAAAGCACCCTGGACCGGGACTTGGCCTGCCAAGTTCTAGTTCTGCCTTGGTCTGGGCCTTTGTTGTCACTTTGGGCAAGTGACCATCTTTCTCAGAGCCTCACCTATAAAAGAAAGATTGGAGAAAAATATGCCTGACGCCTGAGTGGCTCAGTCGGTTAAGCATCTGCCTTTTGGCTCAGGTCATGATCCAGGGTCCTGGGATCGAGCCCTGTGTCAGGCCCCCTGCTCAGTGGGGAGCCTGCTTCTCCCTCTCCCTCTGCCTGCTGCTCCCCCTGCTGTGCTCTCTCTCTCTTTCTCTCTGTCAAATAAATAAATAAATAAAATCTTTAAAGAAAAAAAAAAAAGAAAATATGCCTGAGACCCTTTCTGGGCCTACTAATCTATGACTTTAGAGCTCATTTGGGGAACATGTGTAACCCAAAGGAGACTGGCTGAAGGGGGGCTAGTTGAAGGAAGTGTCCCAACAGAGGGCTGTTAGGAGTAAGGAGTACTTGAAACTGAATAGACAGACCAGCACAGTGGAGTACTTCCAGCAGATAGGCCAAGGCACAGGGCTTCCTTTGTTTGGCTTCGTGTTCCAAATAGGTAAGGCTGTCCTGAGTGATTTTAGCAGAGGCCTGACTAGGAGTCAGGAGGTTTTAATCTGGTGCAGGCTATTTGACTAATTGGGTTTGCGCAGCTTGTCCTGGGAGTAGCAGAGCAAGAACCAAGTTCTCCCTGGAGGAGAAGGACTGTTTGTTCGAGCAGTTATATTTAATAACCTAAAGACCTCCTGGGACAGAGGCTGATCCCAGAAAATGTTATTTATTCTCCTTTCACAATCCGAAGTGTCACATTCTTCTAGGTCAAAGTTGTGTCTTTCTTTTCCACCTAATTTTAAAGCAGATCATCTCTATTTTAGTAACCTCCAAGAATCCTATCTAACAAGGAGAGAGAGAAAAAAAGGACTATAGACAATTTTTTTTAGGTTGCACATTTTCAAATTACATGTTTATTTGGCTGTCGATGCAGTAAAACTAGTGTCCAGATAATGGTTTCACCCATTCTAGACTTTTAATCTATTTGTTGTATTATAGTTCGTCATATTGAAGAGTCTCAGGCCCAGAGGGGCCTTTAGAGACTATTTCCTCCATGGTATACTGATAAACTGGCTCTCTGAAAACAAAGGTCCAGATTCGTAACATTTGCTGATTTCTATGTTGTAAATCCTCTCCCTGTGGCCAATTTGAAGGTAGTAACGCGAGGTCACTGAATTTGGCACAGGAGGAGATGCACACTGTTGACTCTGGTCATTTGATTAAGAGCTGATCTTAGCACATTCCTGAGCCTTCTCAATTCATAGATATGCTGAGGAACTGGGAGATGATGTGATTTATTAGTGGAGAATATCTAAGGGACTGATAAGATTTAAGGAGTAAGCAGCTTCTTGCCCTATCTACTATGGCCTCCCTTAACCCGTGGTGATATATGTAGCACAGAGGATACTCTATGAAAGGAAATGTTTTGTGATTAGCTAAGCTGCAATTTCCTTAGCCTCACTCAGTGGTTCTCAACCCTGGGCACATTGGCAATATCTGGAGACATTTTTGATTGTGACAGCTGAGTATTGCTATTGGGATTTGATGGGTAGAGAGTCCAGGGATGCTATTAAAATATCCAAAAGACCATAGAACACTCCCTCACAGCAAAGAATCGACTGGCTCAAAATGTCAACAGTGCAGACCCACAGCTGTACTCCCTTCTTGATCAGCTGGGTCCATTTTGAACCTTGAACATTGTTTTGGCTTTCTTAGTCAGACCTAAGTAGAAGAAAGCTAGGAGACTCCTTTCCCCTATATCCAAACCCTGTGGTTTCCTCTTGGAAATTCTTTGTTTCCTCTTAGAGAGAAAGAAGCAAAAGTTCTTCTTGGGGAGAGGTTTTCTGAGCCCTTTATCCAAGGCCCCTTTCCCCCCATAAGTTTTGGTGCAGTAAGTGGTGTGAAATATTTCTTAAGGTTCGAGGAAGTCCATGGGTGGAAAATCCTCCCGAGTGAGAGAGGGCGTGGACCACCTGAGAGTTCTTACTACCTTGATCCCTGAACCCCTGTGGGGGGTGAAGAAGGAATGCACACCTCTAAGGGAATGAAGGACCTAGTCCGAGGCAGGCTATTGACATATTTTTGAATTCTCTCATTTTGTCTTAAAAATACATGTGACTATTTTTCTACTCTTAATATCCATATTAATTTTGATACAATTATTTTAAATCATCAGATGCCTCACTTTGTTTCTTCAAGTCTTTGAATAAAATTGAAAATTCATGAACATGCATGTGTTTACCCTGTTGCTTTGCTTATATGGCTAGGTGGAATTTTCTTCCATTGCCCCTCTTCAGGGGGCTTGGCAGATACTCACCCCCTTAAGGAGAAAATACCTGATTACTTTTGATTGGGCCAGTGTTAGAAATGTTGAACTGTGCTGTGGTGTCCAGCTGTGTCTGAATCAAAAGGAATGGTCATAATGGTATCCAAACTCTTAGGAGGGGGTGTTGAATATACCACTGGATACATCATGAATGACAAAGGGGTTCTGAATACCCTTCAAGAGGAGAGGAATGAAAGGAAAACAGCTGTAGTCTCGAGACTAGAGTTTCAGCAAGACTGTGGCAGTGTTTCAGCCAGCAAGTGGGGGACTTTGCCTGGCTGGGTAAACACAAGACTGGGACTGGTTTCTGCAGAGAATTCCAGGGGGAGATGCCCGGAGGCCAGCCTTTGGAAGGGAGGTATGTGCCCTGAATTCTCTGTCAGCCCCCAGAGGGATATGGCAAAGTTGGCCAATTGGCTCAAGCAGCACTGGATCTGGTAGACTTTACTAGGAGTCTGGCCAGATGGCCTTGAACTGACAGGACAAGCAGCGTGGCCTGTACTGGATGCTACCAGGTAATAAAAAACAAAGATTTCATGTGTGTGGGGAGCTCAGAGATGGTGTCCATGGAGGGTAGAACATACTAAGAAAATATTACAAGAATGAAATATCTCAGAGACAGACTACGTGTGGGTTAAGGGTTATGGAGAACTGTTAAGACTCCGTCTGCAGGGCACCTGGGTGGCTCAGTCGGTTAAGCATCTGCCTTTGGCTCAGGTCATGATCTTGGGGCCCTGAGATGGAGCCCCGCATTGGGATTCCCTGCTCAGTGGGGAGTCTGTTTTCCCTCTCCCTCTACCCCTCCCCTGCTCATGCTTTCTCTGTCTCTCTCTCAAATAAATAAAATATTTTTTTTTAAAAAAGACCCCATCTGCAAGAAGTCACACATTTAAGACCCAAATCCATTCTTTGTAATGCCTTCCTTGGGCTGGTTTAAAGCAAATTACTGGGGTGGTAGGAAGCACAGCAGCATTCTTGTCACCTAGAAGAGACAGGATGAAGTTGACTGAATGATGATGACATTAGAGAAATTCTTTGTTAGGCAGTGGAGAAGGGTCCATGGAACACGTTTTAATGGACTGGACCTGCCAGTGCAGGTGGCAGCCACTGGTGGGGATTCTCTTAATTGTTTTCCAGCTGCAGTATTGGTCTGAGGATCCTGACAATTCTCCCTTTCGTCGCAGTTAATGGAGTGAGGGGAGTAGGAGGAAGTTGAGGCAACAGAGAACCATATGTCATGATCAGATATGTCACCCCAAGTATGCCACTTTGGCATAAGGATTCTTTTGAGCTGAAGACAATTGAGAAACAGCAGAAGCCAAGAAAAAGTTCTATGCTCTTCCTATCATTTGCCTAAAATCAGATATAGACTCTTTTTTTTAAATTTTATTTTATTATGTTATGTTAATCACCATACATTACATCATTAGAAGGAAACAGTCAACAAAACCAAAAGACAACCGACAGAACGGGAGAAGATATTTGCAAATGACATATCAGATAAAGGGCTAGAATCCAAAATCTGTTAAGTACTTATTGAACCCAACACCCAAAGAACAAATAATCCAATCAAGAAATGGGCAGAAGACATGAATATGTCTTATCCTCAAAATGGAAAAGATGTATAGATGCCAGAGGTGTTCACAAAATGAGCTTGGAGTCCCACGCTGGAGCCACTGGCTCCCTATGGCACCAGACATCCCTCATGGGGCCACTCCAGTCCCCGCCCACACAAGGGCTGCTTAGCATTTCTACTCTTTATTCCCTCTCTCCCCTCCCACTCTGTCACCAGACCAGTGGGATAGTACATTGATCAGTCAGCATCTAGCCAGGAAAGCTGAGTCCTCATTGGGTAGTTCAGTACAGGGAATTTAGTGTGGGGAAGTGGTTATGAAGGTTTTGGAAAAGCTGTATGGCCAAACGGTAGACAGTGAGGCAGCCCAGAGATCAGCAATACTGCCCTTAGGCTCAAGTGGAAAATGGAGAAAGTACTAAAGCCCAGGAGGCAGGGCTACTTGATGGGGGCTGGAGCCAAGCTAGGGGCCTGCTCGATGGGGCCTGAAAATAAAGAGTTAGGGACTGTCTGGTAGAGGCTGGAATCCTGGAGATGAAGCAAATGCTGGAGATATTGCCTAAAGCAGAGAGGGAGAGGAACATCCTGGCTTCTCCTTTTCTTTTGTCCCAACATCTTCCCCTCACCTCAGTCTCTCATTGGCTGAACCTAGAAATAAATCAGTAGGAAGGGAGTCTGAGAAATGTCGTTTGCAGGTGTCAGCCTCCTGCAACACAGAGCATAGCTGGAGAAGGCTGGGTGAATAGAAGTGAAAGCAATGGAGAACTGATCAGCACATAGGACAGGCAGAGGATGGGCTCTGGGCATAAATTCTAAGATGATATACTTGTTTTAATTTGTCTATGCATAGACCCTTATAAGACCTTAAAGGATTAGCCTCACATTCTGGGTGCCCCTGGACCTTGCAGGCCCAAAGGAGGTGGTGGGAATCTGTGTTAGACCCAGCCTAGATGGTGAGCTCAGAAGTAGGTGGTCCAGCCTGAGGATGTGTCCTCAGGAGGATCAATGCCAGCGTCTCTCCTGTGCATACTGGACCCATGAATTAGAGTGTGCATCACACGGGACCCAGGGGGCTCAGAGAGGCACTGCTGACAAGCTCCAGCCAACAGATGTTCAGGAGAATGGGCCTGAGAAAAGAATTGACTTCCACACTTTCTCCAGGCCTGAGGAATGGAAAAAGAAAACAAAATTGGGGACTTCTAAGCAGGAGTGGGGATGCAGCTTGTGGAAAAGATTTGCAGTTTGTAAAAAGGATGTAAAGTTTGTAAAGGAGGCAGCACTGGGTAGGTGTAGAACTCTGTGCCTTTCAATGTGTCTCAAAGGAGGACTGCCCATTAGAAATTATGACATGAGGAGCCTGTTATGAACCTCATCATGTACAGCATGGTGACTTTAGTTAACGATACTGTATTGTGTAATTGAAATGTGCATTGAGTAGATCATAAGAGTTCTCAGCACATGTACACATAAATATAAGTATGTAAGGTGATAGATGTGTTAATTAGCTTGATTGTGGTAATCATTTCATAATGTATTCTTATATCAAAACATCACAGCTTAAATATATATGTATAATTTTTCTTTGTCAATTATAGCTCAAAAAAGCTGGAAATAAAAATTTAAAAAATGTTTAAAAAAACTTTGCACAAAACATTCCAGTCTATGTAATGGTGCCCTTCACTCTACAGAGCTGGGCCACCCTGCTGTCCTCACTGTGGTTCTGTCTGTTAAGAAGTAGCTTCAAGAAAAGTAGCTTCTGAATCATATGAACCACCACAAGATCTACAGTCTGCCCAGCACTGCAGACTTTCTAGAATGTATTTGATAATGTCTCTTAAGACACTTCGCCCCACCGTTTGGGGGTAATGATTTTCAGATCTTCTCTCTGACATCTCAGTTGGAGACCAACACTTTGATGACATATGTTGGGTGGGCGCATTGCTGTCATTTAAGAAAATGCCTCTATTTAAATCCAGATGTTTAGATCCATTTTCCCAAAACATCTGCCTGGCTTGTGTAAAGGGAGCTGGATGGTATTCACAATCAAAGCTTAGAAATCTGCATGGGTCTGTAGGCTTCTCTCTTTGGAAAAAATAAAGAGGAAATGAATTCAGGCTTATGTAAAGTTTTTAAATCAGTCTGTTCTCATTATATCGTTGGGTGGTGGGTAAGTCACTTGCTCACAGAGTATCAGTGTAAAATGGTTTTCCAGCAGAACACCAAGCAATTACTTCTCTATTGAGTCCATTTTCCCACAGTTCTTACGAAGGGACAGGATCTTCTACTTGAACAACTGTCTCTCTTCGAAATACTCAGGATGCAGACTAGTCTTACATCCTTTAATTAATAACATGCCATTTGCGGTTAGTGATTATACAGAAAGATGCATCATTGTACCAAGTTTCCAGCCTGGAGTGGAGATCCTGGTGTCAATGAGAAGTCACATCAACATTCCATTCAGTTCTTTTTCACTAAAACCCAATTTGGAATGAACCAAGAGAGCTTTGGAATGAACCAAGAGAGCTTATCTGAAATTATAAATGACTATGAATACATTAAGGGGATAAAACAAGCTGGCTTTTTGGAAAAAGGCAAAGGATAAATTAGTCAAGAATTATATTAAAATACCAATGAAGAAATTTAAAAAAATATGCTTCTCATTTCCTTTGCTCTGTTTTCAGGTTTTGTGATCCTTTAATGTCTTTCAGCTTTAGATGCTCAGGATTAAAAGAATTACTCTCTATGTAGTTTTTTCTGATTCCTTGATAGGTCTTTCTTCAGAGACTCGGTTTAATCTTTCTCCACATTTTCTATTAAATCTGGCCTCTAAAATCTAATCCTGGTCTAGGAAATCTGAAACTTGTAAGAATTGTGTCAACTCCATAGGTAAAAACCTTCCTTCCTCCATCCCTCTCTCCTTCCTTCCCTTCCCTCCTTTCCTTTCCCTCCTTCCTCCATCCCTCCTTCCTTCCTTCCTCCCTCCCTCCTTCACTCCTTCCCTTCCCTCCTTCCTTCCTTCCTTAAAATTATTTCCTCCGAGAAGGATCCACTTCATGTTTCCCCGAGTGGACAGTAGCAGTTACCTGATTGCTAGAGCACAATTCAAGTCCAGCTTATTCATCACCTTCCTTCTGCATTTCCAAATTCTTCCTTCTCTTTCTCTAGACTTGTCTAAGCCATCATTATCTGTCTCATGTCTTAGGCTTCAGACTTTTCATAGCTGGAAACACTGGCGTCTGCTTTCCACTCTGTCCACCCAAACCAACTATCCACCAAGTCCAATTCCACCTATGAAATATTTTTCTAAATAACAATTTTGTTCAAGTTGCTCTCTGAATCAAAAAATTCCATGTTCCATATTGCTTACAGAATAAAGATTAAACTCAACCTGGAATTGTAGAATTTCCATGTTTTTATCCCAGCCTACCTTTGGCCTTATGTCTAATTTACCCATATGTTTCTTTTATGTTCCTGGGAAGCCAAGCTTATAGAGGTTTCCTGATTACATCTGGTGCTAAATCAAGCTAATTTCTACCACTATTTTACTTTAATTGAAAAAATTATATATAGTAGCACATGGTGATTTTAGAAAACATAGAATATACAGATAAGTGGGCGCCTGGGTGGCTCAGTTGGTTAAACGACTGCCTTCGGCTCAGGTCATGATCCAGGAGTCCCTGGATCGAGTCCCGCATTAGGCTCCCTGCTCGGCAGAGAGTCTGCTTCTCCCTCTGACCCTCCCCCCTCTCATGTGCCCTCTCTCTCTCTCTCTCATTCTCTCTGTCTCAAATAAATAAATAAATAAAAATCTTTAAAAAAAAGAATATACAGATAAGCAAAATGAAAAAAACATCTAAATTCAAACTCGTAGAGATAATGATTGCCAACGTTTTGTTGTATTTTCTTTCAGACTTTTTCTGTTCATATGTAAATTTATAACATGGAATTTTACTATGTATATAATAACTAATTGTTTCAATAACTATATCATTAAATATAACCCCATGTTTGTATTTCCACATCTTGGCTATCAAATACATGGATATTTAATTATCTGATCTCCTAGTTTGGTCACTTAGGTTGTTTTCAATATTTTTTCATGATTTAAAAAAAATGTTCTTACAAACTATTGTAGCGAACATTTGGTGCAAATCCTTAATTTCTTGGGGTTAATTCCTACAAGTGAAATTGATTCTTGAACATCTTTAATGTTTTCCTATCATTCCTATTTTCTAAATCTTAATAATTTTAATTTTTTTCTTTGGATCCAATTCAATGTGTTTATGTTTTTATTAAAGTGTGACGATTAAACTCAGAACTATTAATCTAAGAAAAGATCAGACCGGAGCAAAGGATAAGATAGAGATGACTCTCTGGCTCTTACGGTTCATAAGTCTTGTTAACTTCAACCAGAATTACATGAGCTGTTACCCTAACAAAACTTACTCTCAAAATCGTTTATGTTCATGTAGCTCCCCATTCCCCTCATCTCTGTCCGAATCAGTTCAATCACTCACCACAGAGCTGTTGATCAAGTTTAAATTTTGTTAGTGTGATATAAACTTCATAAGTTTAGATGTGCCTGGCTAGCTGCCAGAGGCTCTTTTTTCAAGGGTACTTGGTCTTTTATTTGGGAGTCTACCCCTAAATTGTTTTGCATTTTATTCTGTCCCACTTAATTGAAAAAAAAAAACATTTATTGAGTCCTTTTGGTGCAGATGACTCTGTGCTAGGCTCGGAGGCACAATGATAAGCAGGACAGTCTCTCCCAAGGAGTTCAAGGTCTAGCAGGGAGGCTGACATGTAAATACCTGGACCCCGTCACTGTGGCCTGTTCAACAATAGAAGCATGTGCAAGGCAGAGGAGAGAGCAGCCCTTTAGGGAGGGGTCAGGGAAGGCATCTTACAAGAGGTGACAGGTGCACGGCAATTGGAGGCTAAACAGGAGTTCCACATGTAGTTGTGTCATTAGAAGGGTAGAGAAAAGAGAGAGCAGTATTTCTAAACACAAAGGAGCCGAAAACAATATGGTGTGTTTAGGAAATGATATATAGGGTGGTATTATTGGAAAAAATGCTATGGAGAGAGGAAAGGGTGTGTGATGAGGTTTGAGAGGACAATGGCTAGAGCATGAATGGCCTTGTGCTCTTGTGTGCTTGGTCTTGGCTCTGGATGCACGGGTGGCTTGAAATTGTTGTTTTAGAAAGATGTGTTGGATATTAATACAGTGCCTGGATTTTAGATAAGAAGTCCTGGAAACAAGAAGACCGGGTAGGAGATGATGATCATTATCCATGAAAGAAATAAGGGGGGTTTGGGACAAGAGCATGATCATGATAAAAAAGGACAGAGGTCCAGAGCTTTGCACCAGGCCAAGGACTAGGAGGCTTGAATGGGCATAACAGTGAGAGAGGACTTTAAAAAACAGGGCTGAGTGGTTGAATGATTTAGGAGAGTTCAGGGTCGAAACCAAAATTGGGAGCTACTCATCTAAAAGGGGCATCAGCAGGACAATTTTGGGTAGAGAGCAGAAGCCACATGAGATTCAACAGGCTGGGCCCTGGGTACATCAGAAAATACTCCAGAGTGTAAAATCAATGAATTCTCTAAGTAGAACAAGCAAACATCAACAGGGATATCCTTAAATAGACCACAAAGTAAAATTTTCCTCCAATCCAAAAATCTGTAAAATACCAGCTAAAGAGAAGTCTTTGAGGGAAAACTACTCTGAATTGATTTCACAGGAATTTTGATCTGAATATGAAAATCTCATTTAGAATAAAATATTCAAATTTCTTAGGCAAGTCCCATAGGTACTCAACACTTGCCTTACGTACTTTATTGGTATCTTTGTATCGCTAGCATGGAGGATTTTTGTATAATTGTCCATTCCCTTTACTGAGGTAAAAGGGCAACAATAAGTCACTTACAGATGTTGAAAACCACCCCCTCAAAGTGCCAACATTTGCCAGTTTTCCTCTACTTTTCCACAGGTACCATTTACCCCCTTTGGTTTGTGCTGTGTTCTAGTTATGTACTTTTGTAGAAACAAACCATTTAAAAACAGTGGCTTAAAACAACAACAGCATTTTGCTTATAAGTCTGTAACTTGGCCAGAGCTGGGCTGGGGCAGTCTGTATCTAATCCATTTGATGTCAGCCTTGGCGGATGGAAGGCAGAGGCATGGAATTATCTGAATGCTGCCCACTCACATGTCTGGGATGCTGGGGAGCCTCAAACTGCAGCCATGGCCTTGTCTCACTATTTCCATGTGATCTCTTCAGGAAAGTGGCTTCAGGGTAGCCAGATGTTGGTGGAGGGCTTGCAAGACACGAAGAGAGAGAGTGAGAGAGAGAGATACCCAGGAAGGAGCTGTATTGCCCTCTCTAACCTACCCTTGGAAGACAGTAAGTCTCTCTCTTGCTACATTTGAGTTATTAGAAATGAATTGTTAAAGCCAGCTCATATTCAGGTGCGGGGAATTGGACTCCACCTTCTGTAGGAGGAGTGTCAAATAATTTGTTCTAAAACCACTGCAGTCTAAATGAGGGGAGAGGAGACCTACCGCTGTAGCTATAGTTTGGTTGTAGAACTTTTTGTTTTAGAAATTCTCACCAGAGAACTTTTGGACTCCTCCTATACCCTATTTGGGCTCCTAACCCAACTTTCCCAAGTTCAGTTCTCTGTAACTTCTGTGGTCCCAAAGCAACAGAATATAGTGGAAAGAGCAGGTGTTTGGAGTCAGAAAGACCTGATTAGTAGTCCCCTGGCTTCAGGTGTGCTGCTGGCTTGCTGTGATTGCCTTGTGACTCAAACAAGCTTCCCAACAGTGAGTGGAGGTGGTTAGTTTAGACCACAAATAGCATGTTTTTTCCTTTAGTTAAAAACAACAGTAAGAGTTATGTGTGGAGCAATTAACAAACCTTACAGAGCTCTTACACGAGAAATACGAGGCTGGGTTCTGTGGAGGTAATGGAGACTGGCCTAGCAGCAGTAGAGGCTGGTTCTGGAAGTGGAGGCTGGCTGTGGAGACAGCAGCCCATAGCCTTACTGTCCTAAGACCTGGAGGGGTGGGGCTCCCCATGCCATCCGCTGCTCCTCTCTCCTCTGCCCCCATAGTCTCAAGGGCTTCTGTGCTTTGAAATATCTAAGGGACTTTGCAGTGAGGGTAGTTCCAGTTAAGGCCTGTGGTGCCATCTGAGGAGGGTGCTCTGAGCCTGGACCAGGTCTGGCATAGGCCCTGGTCTCCCTTTCTCCCCTTCAGGATGCTCTCTGGCTCAATGTACCCCCACTTCCCCATGCATGGGGTTGACTAGCTGTTCAGGAGCTTCTGGTCTCATGACAACAGGGTTGTTTCAGGGCTTTGTGGCAGGGCCCTGGTTCTAGAAGTGTATCCTGGTGAGCATATAGCTTCTGTTGGCCAGTATGGTATTCCTCTTGTAGGAAGACATGAAACTGGGCTACCAGAATGGTGCTGACATGCGAATTCTGAGGCCTGAGAATTTAAAATCTCTAGCAAGTTTCCAGGGGATGTTAATGCTTCTGGCCAGAGAACCACACTTTGAGAACCAGTGTGAAGCTGTATGTCTTGTGAGTGAACTGTGTTAAATTCTTTTCCATCCTTCAAGAACTTTCATTCTTCCATTCTGTGGTATTGCTAAAATGCCTAGCTCAAGAGCAATGCAGGTCTAAATTTCCTCCTTCAAATACTAGGCGTTCACAGTGACATCAACTCAGGCATCACGCTCCGAAATGGTCCTCTGCAAATGCCTTACCTGACTGACCTGCCCTGTTGATCACAGCTTTGTCAGTGCAGTGGCTTTCTCATCTGTGTGGGTCACAGGAACTTACATGTGATAGGCCATGTTTACTTGGCTTGAGGGTCAGAAAGGCAAATCTTTAGCTCTGGGACCACCTAACTCTTACTATGGCAGCATGCCACAGGAGTGGGTATGAGTGTGCCTTCCTTTATGTATTTTCCCAAATTTTCGATGAAGATGAGATGTCAAAAACTAAGATCTAATTAATGTTTGCTGGAGGAGGTAGCTTTTCAAAGGAAAATTGTGACATATTTGAGTGGGGTCTTTGCTTTGGCAGCTTGGATTTTGAAGAGAGGGTATGTTTGCGGCCAGGGTTTGTTTGTTTGTTTCTTTCTTTCTTTCTTTTTTTTAAGATTTTATTTATTTATTAGAGAGAGAGCATGAGCAGGGGGAGGGGCAGAGGAAGAGGGAGAGGGAAAAGCAGACTCCCTGCTGAGCTGGGTCTCCATCCCAGGACACTGAGATCATGACCCCAGCCAAAGGCAGATGCTTAACTGACCGAGCCACCCAGGAGCTCCATGGCCAGGGTTTCTGAATATCAGAGGCTAAAGTCACCCAAAGGTGACCAGCAGGTCAAATGACCTCTTAAGGGATTCAGGACTTTGCAAAGACATCTCTAGTCCCTATGATTGAAAGCAGCAGTCAACATTTACTAAATAGCAAGTTAGTGTCAAGTTCACTCCAAGATGTGGGTCCTATAAAATATGTAGTCCCCTGGGGCTAGCAATACAGTCTCGTCACCCCCCAACGCCTCCATAGAAGTTGCTAAGGAGCACTGATGAGCGGGGAGGGCTCAGACAGAGGTGCCAGCTAGGTGCTGCAGAAACTAGAGGAGAGAATTGTGTGTGTGGAAAACTGGAATGTAGTAAGGATTCCCACATTATCTTTGTCAAGTTAGTGTGCTTAATGGGATTATCAGGGCTCAGGGACTTGCCCAAGATCCTATGGCTTGCATCACAGAGCCAGGATTTAAGTCAACTACACACTAATGGTATATGCAGTAAGGGATCTTCAGAACAGGTGATCTGTGCAAAAATCACTTATCTACTAGCTATGCCCTGATAACTTAATCTCTTCCTGAACTCTTATAGAAAGTTGGGTGGTTTTTATAAACCAGGCTTACTGTGAGGAAGAGAGAGACATGAAACAGTGGCTAGCATGGTATTGGCTACATAGTAGATGCTAAAAAGCTTGGCTTCTTTCCTTCCCTTCTCTTCTCCCTCAAGGGACCTAAACCTAAGCTTCACTCTGAATTACCAGGAAATTTTCTTTTAAGCAAGTTACTCTACCTTTTCAAGCCTCCATTTCCTCATTTACAAAATAGAGATTATAAAGTTGTTGTGGTATTTAAAGGGGAAAATGCATGTCAAGTGCTTAGCATAACACAGCACACGGTCAGTGCTCAATAAATGCTAATTATAAATAATAATCCTAGAAACAGCAACATTTAAGAATCCAGGGTTGGAGTCAGAGGAACAGTGAGCCCTGTCATCGGCATGCCCTTTAAAGTTGAGTTGGGGACGCCTGGGTGGCTCAGATGGTTAAGCAACTGCCTTCGGCTCAGGTCACGATCCCAGGGTCCTGGCTTTGAGCCCCGCATCGGGCTCCTTGCTCAGTGGGGAGCCTGCTTCTCCCTCTCCCTCTGCCTGCTTCTCTGCCTTCTTATGCTCTCTCTCTCTGTTGAATAAACAAATAGTAATAATAAAAAATCTTTAAAGTTGAGTTGGGTCAGGCCCGGGTCTAGGAGGAGCCCTGGAGGCCCCAAGAGGAAGAGGGGGTCCTTTGTGTCATCCTGTTTTATACACTGTGCATGCTGTGCAGCTCTTGCCAAGGAGATGGCAGGATTTTCTTTCAGATGAAACTGAATTTTGCCCAATCCTCAGAAGGAGTTTTTCCTCTGTTGCTGAGTTGAGCTTCCTAAGGGCTTCTTGTCGGAATGAAGAGAATGAAGTGCTTGACTCTTGGATAATAGCCTCTGGCTTGATAATTAGACATTCCAGGACTGCTTTGGCCAAAGTCAGTGACATTTTATTTTGACAATGGAAGAGTCTTCTATTTTCCTTTCTTCCCATCTAAGATTTTCCCCAAAGGTCAAAATTAGAAATATTTTATGGTGGAAAGTTGGGAAAGGCCAACTTCCTATATATTCCAGACGAGGTGAGACGTTTTCAATGTAAGGCAATATTATAACTCTTTTTTAGATTTTTATTCTATCTCCACAACAGAGAACTGGCCCTGTGGAGTTTAAAAGAGACTGGGAGGTCTTGGGCCAGAGAGACCAGCCCAGTCATTAACTTGTCCTTGGCAAGTTACTGAAAACCTATAACCCTCAGTGTCCTAGTTTGGAAAATGGCACTCATAAACCCACTTTGCAGGATGGTTTGGAGCACAAAGGAACTAACATAAAGCTCACGGAGTGTGACCTGTGGTAAGCACTCAATCCAGGTCAATAAACATTAGGTCCTTTCCTTTGCCTCCTCCACTGCTTTATAATTAGGCAACCATGGGCAAGTCTCTTAGACTCTCTTGGTATCAGTTCACCCATCTGTAAAATTAAGGGGCTTGGCCAGCTCAACACACACTACTGTTGCATGGGGCCTGAAGAGTCTATAAGTTGGTGATTCTTTACGTTATCATTCACTGACAAGCTGCTCCAACACTGGACGGAACCAGTTCCAAGGTGAAAGGTGGCATAACCACAGGTGGCGCCTGGCCTATGCATCACAATGATCTTGAGCTAAGCTGAGGAAAGCTGAAAAGCAGAGGGGCCTTAGGATGGAAAACAGCCTGAACCCTTCAGGCAATTAGAAGAATCCAGGGAGGGTTAGCCCAAACCTGCTTGGATTTCTGGGTGATCAACCAATTCCAGGGCCAAGCTAGGCATTTCTGCCATGTCCAGACTGTTATATTACACAGCACTTTTTTGGTGAAAAGCAGCAAAAAGCCAGTAAAAACCAGGTGAAGTCCAGTAAAGACCAGCTAATGCACAAAAGAGAATTTATTATCTTATGAGAGGAGGAAGTCCAAAAGATAGATCCACGCATGGCTGGACAAGGGGCTCAAACGGTGCCTTCGGGGCTTTTCATCTACATCTTTCAGCTCTTCTTGTCTGTTGTTTTGGAATGTTGGCCTTTTAGTTTTCCTCCTGCTTCTGATAGACTTTCCCTACCTGAAAGCCTAGTTGGACCCTGGCAAGTTTAGGCTTATAATCCAATAGAAAGAGACCTGCTCTCCTTGCCGTGTCTGTATTTCAAATCCTATGGAAGGGCTCTGATTGGATTTTGTTAGAGTATGTGCTCATTCTTTGGATGTGCACAGGGTAGCATGTCAATAGCATACCACAGTCCCCAGAATACATAGGCTTAAATGATGTGGCCACCAATATGAACAGGGGCCAGGTGGGCCTTGTGATTTACAGTCCAGTAATATCTATGTGGAACAGAGGAGTTGCTGTTTACCAACAAAAACAGGTGTGCCAGGCAAAAACAAACACAACCCATGAGATCCCCAGTGAGCTGAATGGAAGTCCCAGTATTGGTTTCAGCCTCTTGTCCGCCCAGAGATGCACTGACCCTTCAGAGACCACTGAAAAACACAGCAGTATACCCCTGGGTTGGCCTCCAAGAACTTGATCTCTTTCTATCAGCATTTTCATGCATCTTACACATCATTGTCTATCACATGTCTTTCTAGTGCCGATTCCCTCACTCCCGTTGTGCTCCCTGCCTGCCTGAAAAACCCCAACTGTGGGTCAGCCAAGCCACCCCATTTCTCTGTGCTTATGCCTGGACTGCTGAGTCCTCCAGGAGATAATCACAGGCCTGCACTGATAAGGGCCATGATAAATTCATGGCTCCCAACCTCAGGCAGGCCCTGTTCCTAGACTGCAATTTCACCCCTCCCGTACAGTGGCCATTTCAAACATTCTCCACTGGCTGGTTATTTGCTGTTTCTCCTGTGGATAGATTCTCCACCTATGTCTTTTCTGTCACTGATTTGTCTGACCTTAACAGAGAACATCACTTGACTCTTAGCCCTCTGGCTTCATGTTGGGTTTTGTCAAGGGAGGCATCAGTAGAAGAACCAGAGGGAAAGAAAACAGAAAAGTTGGGTTCTCTGTTTCCCTGTTTCCCTGTTTCTTCTTGGCCTCACCATGGGTCTGACTAATGTCTCTGTTGGGCAATTAATTCCCCTTTCATGGCTCCCACTCTCAAGGGCTCCCTTCCCTTTTCTTGCCCATTGTTGCTAGTTCCTGGGTGCCTCACCCTCCCTTATTTGTTCCCCTGACCCAGCCCACATCTGTCTGACTTGCCCCATAATTAATTCTCTTTAGTTCAACCCCTTGAGTGTGCTGTTTCCTGCTGAAGAGTGACTATGTACATTTACTCTCCTCAAACACATGTCCTCTCCAATGATTCCTTCATCCCCAGCAGTGAACCCTTCACTTTTACTTCACAGAGAGAATAGAGGCCACCAGAAGGGAACCTCCTCCCCTTCTTCCATTGAGCCTAAAACCTTCCTGTATCTGTTTCCATCCTCCTCCCACCATTTCTCCTGTTATACTAACAGATTATCCAGCCCCTGCCTGAGACCAGTTTGTCTACTTGCGCTCTGGATTCCATGATCCCATCTTCCTGGGGACCTTGTTCTGTCTCTTGTTTCTCTCTATAATCTCTAGCCTGTCCCTCACACTGGGTTCTCCTTCCTCGCAGCAGTCAAAGAAAAAGAAAAATCTTCTTTTTCTTTTTATTTATTTACTTGGGAGAGAGGAAGAGAGTGAGCGAGCAAGGGCATGGGCAGTGGGGGAGGGGCTGAGGGAAAGGGAGAGAGAGAATCTCAAGCAGACTCCACGCTGAGTGTGGAGTCCACCGCAGGGCTCAGTCTCATGACCTGGACATCATGACCTGAGCTGAAACCAACAGTCTGATGCTTAACTGACTGAACCACCCAGGTGCCCCAGGGCTTTCCCATCTTTAAAATGCCCCCTCAACACCTCCTTCTCTTTAGCCACCACATTTTTCTCTTCTACACCACAGCAATCTTCTGAAAAAGATTGTCTGCCATCTCCACAGACTCACCTCCCATTTTCTGAGGATGGCCTCTAGCCCTTAATGGGTGACCTCTCTGTTTAAAGGATCACGCCATCCTTTGCTGAATCTGGCTTTTTATTTTTAGTAGGAATTTAATTGTTTCTCTTTTTCCCTAAAAAATTATGTTTAAGAGAGAAAACGGGTTATGAGTCTGAAAAGTTTGTCAAACATTGTTAGTGCCAGCACTCCACACTTACTTTTCAGCTATAACTCACAAAAGAAATCCTTGAGAAAACGTGTATGTACTTCAGAGCTATGGTCAGCACTGGGCATCAGGACATGGGGAGGCATGGATCAGGTTCTGTGAGGCAGGAAGCAAAAACTATGGCCAAAAGAGGAACTCAAAGCCCAGAGTGGGTCTCAGGGATTGAGGCAAAGTACATTCACACATGGTTTTCACTTGTAGATGGCAGAGTCTGTGGTGCTTTATGAGAGGTTAGTTGCTTTGCCTTGAATTTAATCTTTATCTTCCCTCTACCTCCACCTGGGAACATCTGCATTAATCCTCCCATTTATCAGAAGGAAGTTGTATAGAAAGCATATTCTTTAACAGACATCCAACTCATGTTTAAAGAACAGCTACTCAATAATCAAAGAGAACATGGATTTTAGAATCAGACAGGTGTGGGTGATCATAGAAATGTTATTAAACCTCTCTAGGTCTCTGTTTCTTCTGTACTACTCAAAATGTATGCATTCTCCACGCTGTTCGACCTCTTCATACACACAGTCCCCCAATATGTGCAAGTTAGTGCTTATCAAACTTCAATATGCATTTGAATCACTTGTGGGATCTTATTAAAATGCAGGTCCTGAGTCAGGAGGTCTGGAGTAATTCTGCATTTCTAAGTTCTCAGGTGCTGCCCATACTGCTGATCCTTGGACCATACTTTGAGTAGCAAAAGCCTCTCGGAGCATTGATCACATGAGTAGGAAAAAAGAAAAGGAGTCACCATCTCTTATAGCAATGAAAGCTTCACAGTGTCCCTTAGCCTTTTTCAAGACCCCTTATAGGGATGATGGAAGTGCTTTGAGTGGCTCTGGACATCTGTAGCCCCGTAGACGGTCAGAACTCCTCCTGTCACTTCAGTGTTGATGTGGCCCGGTCTGCTGGCCCCACTGGGCCTGTCCGCTGCATTCTCCCGACTCATGTCCTAGCTAGCCAGAGCATCTTAGCCCTCTTCAGGCACCTCAGATATTTGTAGGGGAACTTCTCTGTTTTCAGTCTCCCCTCCAAGAACTAGCCTGTGTAGACCAGTTCCTAAATTAGGTCCAGACATTGTGGAAGAAAGAGCTCCCTGCTGATATGCCTTAAACTTCCTGCGTACTGGGCAATAATAGTATAAATCAGCTTTTGGACACCGAGAAAAATTGGGCCCCAAAAAGTATTGGGCCCAACTCTTCCATGTGTATTTATTACAGTCAAATAAAACATGTATGCTCTGAAACATTTTAAAAACACTCTAGGTGTTAAAATGTAAATAATATAACAATAAATGACAAGCCGTTATAATGTCCATAGTTTTATTGAGCACTTACTATGCCCCAGGTGCTGTATATCTATTGCCTGTAACCTTCATATAAACGTCATAATCTGTATTTCCTTCTTGTGCCAATGGGATACCGGAACTCGGAGAGGTTGAACAACTTCCCCACAGCTTGGATCTGCCACCTCAGTCTCAGGGGAAAGCTCGTTAAATGACTTTCGCTTTTCCAGACTTAAGTGATCTCTCATGCTCACTTTTCATTTGACAACCACAACCTTACATACATGTCTTGTTTTACTTCTGCCACTTACTTTCATATTCGTAATATTTGTGGATTTTATTAATGAGGCTCCCTTGACTTGAAGCAATGTGATCGTCACAAATGGGAAATATTGGTGAGGGGCTTCTTCAAAATATTTCATTGAGTTTAATCTTACACAAATGGTCTTCCTGAGGGTCCAGAATGGTAGAAATGGAGTCACTTTTTCTACTAGGTAGTGAGGCAATATCCGTCCGTCTATGAAGGGTGTGAATTATTTGCATTTCCAATGTAGGGCTGAAGGAATACTTGCGTTCATACCAAACCGAACACTAAGAATCCTGGTGTGTTGTTTCTATTGTCAGGGACTGAATTGTGGTCAGCCCCGAGGATGGGAATCAAGGCAAGGAGACCTAAACAGGAACTCAACCAAAACAGAGGACCACAGGGAAAGGGAAGGAAAAATAACATAAGATGAAATCAGAGAGGGAGACAAACCATAAGAGACTCTTAACTTTAGGGAACAAACTGAGGGTTGCTGGAGGGGAGGTGGGGGGGATGGGGTAACTGGGTGATGGGCATTGGGGAGGGCATGTGATGTAATGAGCACTGGGTGTTGTATGCAACTGATGAATCACTAAATTCTACCCCTGAAACTAAAAGAAAAAAAAAATCATCACAGCAGCAATACTCCCACAAGGGAGGAGTGACTTAAATACTGGGCTCTCCAAATAGTTTTTATGAGCTGGAAGCCCCTTTGTGTGTTTGGGGTCATCTTTCAAGTTTTAAAGAAACAAGTTTGAGTAAATTACAGCAATACTGGGCAATGGCTGAAACAGGTCACTTTGGTCTAACAAAGATCACAGAATGTCATTGATTCTGGTCACCTAACCATTATCAGATCTTGCCTACTTTTAAAAACAAGAAAATAATTACCTCCCATTTTGCTCTCTACTTTTCCTCTTTGGGATTATGCTCAGTCCTTCTTCTCCTTTAGTGGGAAGGAGATGGAGAACATGTAGATGATTTCTACATCTCTAGATCCTGTAGAGGCTGGTAAAGGCTCATACAGAATAGCCTTTTTTTCCTTGCAGTTTCCTTAAAGCAGTGATTGCAGAGATGGTATAGCCTTTAGCACACTTTTCATTGATAGCTTTGATGTGTTTTCTCTGTTTGCCAAATACTTTATTTTCAGAGAGAGTTGCTCTGTGCTTTATAAATAGCAATGTTCTCAAATCTATAAAAAGGAACTATATTTTCTTTCAATGATGATGTCCTAAAAGAAATGTGTAGCATATTAAAGTAGCAGAAATGCTGTAGGAATACAAAATGACTCCCTATCCAGTGTTAAGTATTTGAAAGGTAATAAAGATGACCAACACTAATTCGTGATTAGCAATTTAACAGAAAGGAAGAAACCAACCCTGCAACAGGCAGATAAAGAAAAACCCCAGAACTTCAGTGAGCAAACAGCCAGTGTGTGCTTATTAATATCATAAAGTGAGAGTGACAGGAATGGACCTCTTAAGAGGTTCAGTGCACAGAAAGTTTGGTCCTGGATTGCATCCGCATTACTGGTGACACACAGCATCTGGCTTTGGGTCTTTTGAAGGTGCTGAAAGTAGAGCAAGTCACACAGTCATGCGAGCTTTCTGGGACTGCATCTCCTCCTCTAAGGGTGGAGACTGTGATGAAAATACATGGGACAACGAATCAAATCCGTCACTACATAGGTATTGGTTGTTGTGATAAATGTCATTGTTATTCTTGACGGGAAGTAGGGGCGCTCATTTGGAAAAGGCTCTGGTTCAAAGTTCTCCCTGTTGAGACTTGGTGGTTAGCACCCTCCCGCGCGTTCCTCTGTGCCCTGCCCGTCACAGCCTATGTGTGCGGCCCTGCCTGTGTGCTGATGCATGTGTTTCACTTCCCTGGGAATGGCCTGGTGGGTCCTACCCAGTTCTCCCACGTTCAGAGGACAAAGAGGACACTGAAACGATAAAAGGATGGCTCGTCTTAAGATGAGAATTGACATCAAAAACTAACGATGTACTGCATGGTGACTAACATAACATAATAAAATAAAATTTAAAAAAAGAGAGAGAATTGAGAGCAATTAAAAATTTTCAAATCCGTGGCAAGAATACAGACACATCCCTCATTCCTCAGTGTCTAGCTCACAAAATCTTCATTTCCATTGAGAACAGAGCAAAAATGCTGCCAATTCAAGATAAATAGTCACTTTTGGATGGCAGCTCAGTTGGGTTCAGATTGTCTCCTTACCTCCCTTCTTGGGGTAACCTAAGTTTCGAGGGCCCTTCCATCTTATCTTGACCATGGGAGGAGTGTCTGGTGCCTGTACCATCATCATCCTGGTGCTGGTCCTGACAGGCCTGCTCTTCAGGTCCCCTGCGGTGAGACTCCTTCCCTCACAATGGGGTCCACAGCAGGGCCCTTTGCATTTCCTCTGTCTCTCGACCCCGGCTCTCCTGGCTGCTGGCTTCCGTCAGTCATGTCTGCGTGCCTTACGTGGGAGGGGCCACGGCTACAGAAACCTTGAGATTGCTGTTCTGCATCATGCTGGGGGTATGTGTGGGATGGTTATACATCCTGTTCGGAGGGACATTGCCATGGTTGCCTCTTGTTTCTATGTGATTGTTACTAACAATACTGTCTTCGCTGCCTAAAGTGTCCCAGTCTCATAGGACTGGGGAAGGCACCCCTCCAGGCCCCCACGGCCAAACGCCTCCCTCATTCATTGTCTCCCTCCCGCTCAGGTGTCTTCTTGCACACAGAGCAAGTAGGACCGGCACCTCAACCCTCATCAAGTCTGCTCCAATACTCCCATCGTCGGGCCTCCCGTTCGTTTTTGGCCTGAGGGAAGGGAGAGGAGGAAAGAGGAGGAAAAGGACACTTAGGCAGTCAAATATGCCTCCCCTCTTCCGGACGGCGTTCTAAGCTTTCTCTCTTATTATTTAAATGGGATTTTCTAGAAATATTATTAAATGGAATTTTCTAGAAATAAAGCAAAACAAAACCTTTTTTAAGGTTCCTGGCCCTGTCATGGTCCTTCAAGAACTGATGTCAGTGGTGAAGGGGAAAGATGGTAGGAAGGATGCTGACGGTGTGCCTGAAAGGTGGGACCTCAAAGGTGCAAAGGAGAGGGACTAAGAGCAGGTGAAAGGGGGCAGGACCTATAGTAAAGGGAGCGGGTTGTCCAAGTCAGTAGTAAACTTGTCATAAGAGTGTGTCCCCACTAATTCAGCTGATAGGGATGAGAAGAGTAGGAAAGGAGGCTCTCCCTGCAGGCTGTAGGGGTCAGAGGAGGCTTTATGACTGCCTGGAATGTCAATGCGGAAATTGGGAAATGGGTGGGCAGAAAGCTTTACTGATAGGGAGAAAGGGAAAGGAGTGCTGCAAATGTGGTGGTGGGAAGCAACAGACACCTTAGGGGAACCGGGTGGGGGGGGCGGGTAAGCAATCTAGTCGGAGCACATCCTTTGCGCAGCGAGGCAACTACACATGACATTGAAAAGGTGGACTGGAGATAGACGGTGATTGGCCTTTAATATCAATTTGATGAGTTTCAACTTTATTTTCTGGCATAAAGAAAATACTGAAGGGCTTTGAGCAAGAGAGAGATACAATTAGAGCAGGTTTCTCTTGCCCCTCCCTCTGTTTGTTTGTTTTTCTGTTTTGGGAAACTTACCTGTCACGTGTGTGTGTGTGTGTGTGTGTGTGTGTGTGTGTGTGTGTGTGTGTAGACTGGCTAAAACTTTAGAATGATTAGAGAAAGAAAGACCAGATAAGTATTTTTTTATTACGTCATGTTAGTCACCATACATTGTATCATTAGTTTTTGATGCAGTGTTCCATGATTCATTGTTTGTGTATAACACCCAGTGCTCCATTCAATACGTGCCCTCTTTAATACCCATCACCGGGCTAACCCATCCCCCCACCCCCTCCCCTCTAGAACCCTCAGTTTGTTTCTCAGAGTCCATAGTCTCTCATGGTTTGTCTCCCTCTCCGAATTCCCCCCCTTCATTTTTCCCTTCCTACTATCTTCTTCTTCTTTTTTTTTTTTAACATATAACGTATTATTTGTTTCAGAGGTACAGGTCTGTGATTCAACAGTCTTACACACTTACCAGATAAGTATTTTTAAGTCAGCGCTTAGAACTATGCTCAGTGAGGTAAGGGACAATAAGCTGGCCGTGAATGAAAAGTTAAGAAATCTCATCAGAGTCATATAGAAAATAACCAAATGAAAATTTTAGAACTGGATAATATATTATCTGAAATTAAAGAGTTACAGGATGCACTTAGCATAGAAATGAAAAAGTGAGCTTAAGGAGTTATCGATTAAACCATCCAATCCAAAGAAGAGGGGAACAAGAGTGAAAAAAATGCACAGAACCTCAGGGACACGATGAACAATTTCAAAAGGTCTAATAAATACACGTGTTATTGCTGCTCCAGAGAAGGGGAGAGACACTTTGTAGAAACAATGGGCAAAATGATCTTAAATTTGGTGAAAGACAGAAGTTTATAGATTCAAGAAGCTCATCAAACCCATGCAGTATAAGGACAAAGGAAACTGGAGCACATATAGTCACACTGACCAGAACCAAGGAGAAAGAGAAAATATGGAAAATGGCTAGCAAAATCCAACACCCTGCAGACAAGGGAAAATGACGACCACTGACTTCTCATCAGGAAATATAGAGGCCAGAAAACAAGGCAAGAACATTTTTAAAGTGATGGAAGATGAAAAAACTCAGGATGGATACCTTTTAAGAAGGAAGGTGAAATAAGGTATTTTCAGGTAAAAGAGAATTTCTTGGTACCAGACCTAGAAGAACTGTTCAGGGAAGTTCTGACTGTAGGAAATGAAAGTAAATGGAAACCTGGATCTTCAGGAAGAAGCCAAGGGCATAAAAAAAAGGTGAACATGTGAGTAAATACAAAAACTATGCCCACTTGCGCCCAGCAAACTCTATTCTCCTGCATCTGCTCAGTCTAAGCAAGGAGCACAAGACAAAATTCTTCCCATCATTCTTTTTTTTTTTTTTTTAGGATCTGTTTATTTATGGGGGGGGCAGAGGGACAGAGAGAATCTCAAGCAGACTCCCCGCTGAGTGGGGAGCCCAACATGGGGCTATGTCTCATGACTCTGAGATCACGACCTGAACCCTGAACCGAAATCAAGAGTTGGAGGCTTAACGGACTGAGCCACCCAGGTGCCCCTCCCATCACTCTTTTATACTGCTTTCCTGCCACCAACCCACCAGGAAATTCTGTTCTTCTCATCTTCAAAATATGTACACAGAGTCTTATGACTTTATAACCGCCACTATTCACTCAGTGTATTCACCCCGCAACACTGCCGTCATCTCATCTCATTGCAACAACCTCCTAATCGCCCTCTGTCTGCTTCCCCGACTCCCTACAGTCTGTTCTAGCAAAGCAGCTAGTGTGATCCTCTTCATACATAAATCTGTGTGTATCACTTCCAGTCATCTTCTTCTGTAAGCTCTCCATCTCGGAGATGCTGCTGGATGGATCATTAACATATCATTGTTAAAGGACACCTCATTGTGATTTTTTGTATATACCCAAGAAGACATTTAAAGAACTGAATAATTTTTACTCTAATTTAAAAAACCCCTTTCATTTCCATTAACTTATTTATATGAACAAAGTTCTCAGAACATGTCTTCAAAAATGGGAAAAAAAAAAGAGAATAGAATTGATATTGAATCTTATCTCATTCTACCAATGAAGAATATTACTTTATGGATACATGACCTAATTCAGAAAAAAAAAATTCAACCCCATCCGTGTCATTAAAAGAAATGTTTTCAATAAAATTTTACTTCTCATGTTAAGCAATAATTTTTCAAAATTTAGAAATCTAATTTTGATCAGCTATGTCCAACAATAGTTATCATGATAACTCAATCCCTAGGACATTTTATAACACTTAGAGTCTTATGGATATAGAAAATAAAAATTTTAATATTTTTATTTATATTCATGTTTTTCTTCCAGAGAATTATTTGATAAGGTCATCTGTAAAATATTTTCAAGCATACAAATATTTTACATCAGAATAAAATTCTGGGTGAGAAAATGTACTAGAAAAACAAGTTCAGGGAGAAAAAGGAAGAATGTAGAATTTCCAACTGCTGAAGAAGAGTGTGTTCATGAATTTTTTAAAAGGACGATGATAGATATCAAATAGCCATGGGATTTAAATTCCATTGGATACATTTGAGATAGTGATGTAAACACTTTATTTTTAAAGCTGCCATACTTATGGTATGCTGGACATGGCATCTTTGGCCACTATTTAACTTTATGATGACAAATGTTATACATTTAAAAATGTTTAAGATGATAGTTTTTCAAAATTTTAAAAGGGAAACATAAGCAGAAAGTTTGAATCCTAGTGCTGTAATAGTATCTAACCTGGAGAATAAGTATTAATACTTATTAAATGTTAATATATGCCAGACACAGTATTTCACACATATTTTGTGAAATATTTATCATAAGGGTATGAGTAATGTCCTGGTTACTATTACTGCACAATAAATAACCCCAAACTTAATGGTGGTAGTAAAGCAATCATTTTATTTATCTCACAATTTTGTGGGCTAGGAATTTGGGAAGGGCTTGGGTGGGCCGTTCTCACATGGGGTGTCCTATACAGTTGCAGTCAGGTGTTGGCTGGGACTGCAGTCACCTGAAGGACCGACTGTGTGGGGATGCTCAAGTTGGCTTGCTCACCAAGTCGGTAGTTGATGTTGGCTGTTATCTGGGAGCTCAGTGGGCGCTACTGATCAGAGCACCTCTGTGTGACTCTCATCACCATGATGAGAGTGAGATGGCGCCATGATGGCGGTGAGACTGATCTCAAGGCAGTCAGATTCCTTATAAGGCAGCTGCTTTCCCTGAGATGAATATCCCAATGGTGGCAGGTGAAAGCCATATGGCTTTCTGATGTAGCATCACTTCCACTATATTTTACTGATCAAAGCAGTCACAAGCCCACCCAGAGTCAGCGGAAGGAAAATAGACCCCACCTGTCAATGAAAGGGGTGTCAAAGAATTTGAGAGCCATGCATTTATTTTTCTTATTAATTTTAAATACTGCTATTTCTGTAGCATTTTGTTTCTAATATTATTTCATGTGCCCTTTTTTTTTCTAAGTCAAGACTTTTTTCTTCATTTTATCTGAGGCTTATCTTCTTTTTGTCTTTTTATTTTATTTTGTTATTTTTTTTTCTTTTGTGCCCCTGGAGTTCCATCCTCTTCCTTTCCTGAGTGCCTGTGGACAACGAGCTTTAGCTTGTGCCCAGGCTGGGCGTGATTTTCCCTTCCTGACTCAGCCCTACTTTCTTCTTGCCTCCCTCCCTCCCTCAAAAACTTCTATGTTACCCGGCTTCAGAATATTTTACTTGAGAAAGGCCTTTTGGGGGAAGGACTGGGGAAATCACTATGGTATACACTTACTATTGTACTGTAGTATCCTTCCTTAAGTTACCTGGCTTCTTCTTTTTTTTCATTAGCATGTGAATTTTTCCTAGCTCAATACGGTAAGGTTCAGCCTTGTTCATTCTCCTTCAGTATTGTATAGTGCTTAGCCTCTGTTGGGGACTTCCTAGGTAGAAATTAAAAAATTATAATGACTCAATAAAAGAATGAATCCAAGATTTGTATAGATATAGATATATACACACACATTGGTTAAAAAAATATAGTGAGATTGCATTAAAAAAATTATTTCTCTCACCCAAACACCCTACCCCTGGCAACGACCGATCTGATCTCTGTATCTGTGAGCTTTCTTTTCTTTTCTTTTTCTTCTTTATTTTTGGGTTCCACATATAAGAGAGATCATGTGGTATTTGTCTTTCTCTGTCTGACTTATTTCACTTAGCATAATGCTCTCAGTGTCCATCCATGTTGTCACAAATTACAAGCTTTCTTTCTTTTTTATGGCTGAATAGTATTCTTTTGCATATGTGTCTTTGTATGTGTATAAGCACAATTTCTTTATCCATTCATCCACTGGTGGACACTTAGTTTATTTCCTAAAAAATATTAAAAGTAGAACTATCATACGACCTAGTAATTCCACTTCTGGGTATTAATTCAAAGAAAACAAAAACAGGAACTTGAAAAGATATGTTCATTGCAGCATTATTTAAAATAGCCAAGATATGGAAACAACCTATGTGTCCACTGATGGATGAATGGACAAAGAAATTGTGGTGTGTATAGACAATGCAGTATTATTCAACCATAACAAAGAATGAGGGCTATGTTTTAAAACTGCCACAAGTAGATAATTATTCCTCTTTATAGATGAGGAAGGTAAAAACATAGTGAGGTTAAGTAATTTGCCTGAGATCATATTGCTGGTAAGTGATGGAGTTAGGATTCAAACCCAAGCGGTCTGACTTTAGAGCAGAGCTCCTAAACACAACAGCACTGCCTCCTAAGAAAGGCATGCCAGGGGAGCTGTGAGACCCCTTTGGCTGGATGAACATAGCTCCCCTCCCCAGTTCTACTCCAGAGCCTCCTATGGACACATGACCAACAATATCAAACTAGGGAGGCTGTCCTCAGAGTCCACACTTGGAGAAGTCTATTGCTGTGGATACTGTTGTTGTTAGAGCTCTTTGATAGCTCAAGGGATGAGGGGCAGGGAGAGGAATTGGGGAGGCTGCCGCTGCTGGTGCTCCACGTTCCTCAGCCTCCTCCATGTCGGGTGGAGCCGACCCTGGTACTTGCTGGCAGCTGCCCCCTTGCCCTTTGCTCCATGTTTCAGGTGACACATTGCTTTGTGGTCATAGTTCTAATCCTAACTACTCTAAACAGTTTTACATAAATATGGGAGAGTCCGTGTGGTGTGATTTGCTGTCCCCTCATTCTTGGCTTTGATTAATTAGCAGCCCTAGGGATCCTCAAAGGCATCTATATGATTTCCAGAAGAGTTAACTTTTTAAGAAGAACCTTGTCTTTCCTACTTTCTCTCCTGTCATTCTCAGAGGCTATAGAATTTCACTATTCCTCTCAGATTTTTAATTTATGGTCTTGCATGGATAGAGAAATTCACAAACTTTCTCAAGTTCTTCACATGCAGCCGACACTGCGGCAGTTGCTAGAGGGACTGATGTTGGTTGGTGGATGCCTGGGTTTAATGGGTCATCAAACAACTTTATGGTAAACACCTACATGGGCACTGACGTCATCATCCCTTGAGTTAGGACAGATCGGTGGGCATGTGTGGGTCAGTCCCATGGGGCTTAAGCACAAGGGCCATTAACTGAACTTTCTTTCCTTCTTTCTTTCCTTCTTCAGGGCTGGTGTTCACGGGCCCTGGGCACAGACATCCCCACATCCACATCTGCACACACGGGTTCTTAACACTTTCTTTCAGTCTAATAGTTTTGGCACTCCAACTTCAGCCTCGGTCTCCTCAATTGTAAAGTGCTTCTCAGGCCTTCTATCCTTCAGAGGTTCTGAGAGGGTCAGTTACTGAAGCAGTCATGGTGGGCTTAACATTCTTCTTTGGGAATGAAAGAATGTTTGATGTATGTTACATGGTTCCCTGACATTCAAAAAGTCTCCCTCTCCCAGAGGATTATGAAATAAGTTAAACATTATTTTAAGGCTTACACAAAAGGAATGATCCCCCCCCCCCCCCCCCCGCATTGACATTGTTAAGCTTATTTGAAGAAATTCACATCAAACTCTTAAAACTCTAAAGGGACTCTAATTAAGAATGGCTAATGAACCTCTAGGTGTCATTTTTTAAAAATATAACTCTAACATGATGACCAAATATAATTTACCAACCTTAATGATCTAAGGTTCAGATTTTTTTACATGAATTCAATCCAAGCTTCCAAGAAGAAATAGCACCACATACTTCAACATTCCAAAATTGTTAGGTTTTTTTTAAATTCCCATGTTGGAAGATATCACAGGTAGTGACCTCCTTAGCGCTTCCTCAGGAAAGTTAGAGATAACCTTTCCTCCCCAGCCACAGACCTGGCTCAATTACAGGTCTGTGGCAGGATAAGGTTAAGGGGATGGGGGGAGGACAGGGAAGAGGAGGGAGACAGAAGCAGAAAAATCAATTCAAATTACTTGGATGACAGTGACTTAGAGTCTCCTCTGATAGACAGACAGGAACCGCCAGGATGCTGGCCGCCCGCACCGGAGCGGCGGGGAGTCAGACAGCAGAAGAGCACACCAAGTTAAGGAAACAGTCTGGGCTTTCCATAGGGGGCAAAGACAAATCTCCCAAGAAAGCCCCTGAAAATGGGAAAGACAGCAGCCTCAGCCCCTCGGGGCGAAGCCAGCTCAGGGCGCGGCAACTGGCTCTGGTGCGCGAGGTGGAGATGAACTGGTACCTCAAACTGTACGAGCTGTCGGGCGAGCACACGAGCGCCTGCACCACCGGCATGCCCCACAGGTAAGCCTCCGACCCCCGCAGCGCCGGCTTTGCCAGCCGCCACTCGTCAGAGCCCGTGCGAAGTCTCTTGCTTTGTCCGCGCTGCTGGCGATCTCAGCAGCTCTCATTGTTTTGTGGATGATTGACCCTTCAGAAGGTGTAACCCCAAAGAGCAGGAACTTGGTGAAAATGGCAAATAATGCTCCCGGGATGGGGATTCAGAACTGCCCACCACCCCCCCCCCCCCCCCCCCCCCGCTCCGCCCCACGAAGGAGGCTGTAGGCGCTCCAGAGCTGACAGGTACAAGGAGTGTGGCATTCAGATTTGTCTTTAAGTGAAAATCAGAGGAGTTGGAAGATTGCAGGAAAGGCCCCTTTCCAAAACAGCAACAAAAAAAAAGACTTGGCCATCTGTTTTTTTTTTTTTTTTTGCGCTTCCTTTACCTTGAAAACTTAGGCGTGAAGGAGGGAAATGTGTTTTGCTTGTTTGAAGAGTGGACAGCTGAATGGTGTGAATTTGTTGAATGAGAGCTTAGTCTGGCAGTGGGGGTGTGAGCCCCTTGTCTGAGTAAGGAAGACAGTATCAGGAGAAAATGGCACATTTAAAAGAAAATAGGTAAGTGCAAGACAAAGCTCTGTAGATTTAATTTCTGTTCTTTTCTCACACTCAGCTTCAAATAATGCAGAGCAGAAAGAGTTCACAAATCTCAGTGTTATAAGGCAAAAGGTACTGAGCAACAGCATTCCGAGTCCCGAACTTTAAGAGTGCTTATTCCCTATAATCGTTACAAAAAAAAAAAAAACCTCTTAGGAATGAAAGACAATTTTGCAAGAAAAATTATTGTGAAAATAAAGCCTAAAATAACTATTTTCATTAAATGGTAATAAAAATTAACTAGAAATAAAAAACTGTTGTGACAAAATGGTCCAAGTATAGAATACTTCTTTTGTAGAGACTGCATGGTAGCATAGAGATCACTGAATACATTCTATTTATCAAAGCATCCCAGTGTGCTCTGAGCTGTCCCCATTTTTATATCTCTAATTCCAAAAGCATACCATAGAAAAATAATTTAGCAATTGAATCAATTTATTTAGCCATTGATGCCTGTAGACTAACAGGTTGTTGGACTACAAACTTCAAAATGCCTGAACTTCCCTTTTTCCGTTCCCTTTTCAAGGCAGGAATAAAATAGATATTTCCAAATCTAAGCCACTATTTTAAAAATCAACATTTAAAAAGTAGAACAAGATAAGGTTTCTAGAAATGTTCTGTGAAATACATTTACTATTTATGGCCAGAGTGATTTATCTGAAACTCTTGTAAGCTGTTGTGCCTACATTTGGGGTACATGGAGGAAGGACCCAGGAAGAATAGTCTCAAGTCAAAGAAAGCTTGAATGATCTGTCAGTGTTGGGAACATACTTCATATCTGTCAATCTTAAAGCTATCATTAACGAGCTTCTGGAAAGAGTTAAGTGGCAAAGGAAAACCCTGATAATAATTTCCTTCTGTAACACATTCTTTTACTTTCTCTTGACCGCAAGCTTTTTCTTAAAGGAGTTGTACACAGGAATTGTATGATCCTGTTTTATGTTCTGTTTTGTGATCATAAAATTCCTACTCTATTATCTGATGGTGGAGTGACATTTATCAGGTCAGGGGGAATATTAATTAAGGTAACCATGTTTAGCCAGCAACTTCTGGGAAAAACAAATATCTCCTCTTTTTTGCTTTACTCAAACAATAACAATTTGTCCTGTAGTCAGAAGAGATGACCCAGAATTAATGGTTTCCATGGTAATCTGTGGGGCAGTGTTATTGATCATTGATTTGCAGTAACTTTGGGTGCCCTTTGCTTAGGGAGATGTTAAAGAACAGTGAAAATCATGTCTATCCTACATCATCAGAAACTAAAAATGTCCCCTCCCCCTTTCTTTTTGCAACATGATTGTTTCTAGGAGGAAACTAGTGTGTGCAGTTGGAACTGAGTCTATTTAGAAATTAGATTGACTTCGGAGCTTTATATGTGCATATTTCAGAAAAAGACAATTTTTCTAATCGTCAACTCCTTTCCTTTTTTATACTGCAATGTTGGAACTACTTACCTCAGTTGAGTCCTTGAGATCACTGGGATGATGACAATTACCAATGATATAATCCTCTCAAAGTGTAATGTAGGTAGTAGAATGTGCACTCTGCCAAGCCCCCCCTTTTTTTTCTTTCATTTATAAATGAAAAGCATAGCCCAAGAGTGGTAATTCTGTTAGAGACCTGTATGTAGAATACAAATATGATTCAAATAAAAACAGACGTGCTCATCTGTGAAACCTTACTTATAGGACAGAATGTGAAATACATTGACGAGTCCTTGAAGATATTACACATTTACTATGGGCAAGCATTTTATGGGTTGTTAGTTAATGGCCATCAATAGGGAAGTGCTAGAGGGCTGTAACTCCCATTCCCTTTCTGAGAGGATGGAGTGAAAATATTTTACAGCATGTTAATTCTAGTTCATGAGGGACTTGAGGATTGTCTTATCCTCAGATTCAGTGATAACCTGTATTTTTAAAAAGGGTATTATTAAATGATTAGAAGAAAGCATTAGAGATTGAGAGGGGTCCAGCAGTCCTGGTATATTTAAGAAATGAAATTGCAGGAAGCAGGGCAGAGAATGCACATTTGTCTTGTGGGAAATGGTTCTGACCCCCGTTTCTGGGGCTGTGTCTACATAAGACTATGTATGAAACAATCTAATATCATTTGCTTCGTACTAACTGGCCATTTTACAGAGTTGACTGATCACATTGTGATGGCTCGTGTATTTTATATGATGGCTCATTCCTCTGCATAGTGAGAAAGAGTGGTGCAGGCACTAGTGTCCTGAGGTTGGAGGCAAAAAGTTGGCTTTAAGTTCCTGTGCAACTGTGGATATGATATGATATTTATTTATTTATTTATTTATTTATTTATTTATTTATTTATTTATTTATTTATTTATTTATTTATTTATTTATTTATTTATTTATTATTTGAGAGAGAGAGAGTGAGAGAGAGCACAAATGGTGGGCAGAGGCAGAGGGAGAGGGAGAAGCAGGCTCCACATTGAGCCGGGAGCCCAATGCGGGGCTCGATCCCAGGACCCTGGGATCATGACCTGAGCTGAAGGCAGACGCTTAACTGACTGAGCCGCCCAGGTGTCCCTCTTTGTTGTCTTTAAATAACAGGGTTTTTTTTCAGATTACAAAAGTAGTGTCTAAATTTGGTAAAAAATTTTGAAAACAAAAACATCTAAAGAAGAAAGGCAACTATTGCTAATAATTGGTGTGCGTTTCCCCAGCCTTTTGAGTTGGAATCATAACTATATATTCTGTTTTCTACCTTTTTTTCATTTAATATTATGCCAGTTCATTTTATTATCTTAAAGACAACTTAAAAATTTCTAAGGACTGCGTCTTATTATATTATTGTTTTGCTATTCTTAATTTGCTTACTATTTATCATTATTGTAAATAATACTATAATAAATATCTTTATACAGATTTAAAAAAATCATATCTCTGGTTATTTTCTTAGGCTTTATTCCTAAAAGTGTAATTAGTGGGTGGATATTATATATATTATATTACAAATACATATATACACACATACATACGTATTTATTCTTAATGTATGTCGAGCAATTGCTTTCTGGAAATATTTTCTCAGGGTGCTCTCCCACTGGCAATATTCAAGGATACCTATCTCATTGCTTTCTCTATATACATAGTGTTTATATGGAATCCATAGCATTGAGATTTTTTAAATTTTTTAAAATTCCAGTATAGTGTTATATTTGTTTCAGGTGTACAGTACAGTGATTCAACACTTCTATACTTTACTCAGTGCTCATCATGACAAGTGCACTCTTTAATCCTCATCATATAGCACTGAATTTTATAGTTAAACAAATTGTTGGGTAAGTTATTTAACTTTTTTGAGTCTCAATTTCTTTGACAGCAAAAGAGGACTAATAACATTATAAAGGATTGTCGGTAAAAATTAAATGAGATAATGTAAGAGTAATGTATTTTGGTTTTGAATTCTCTAAAATAAGGGTTGAAATGTGACCCCATATTGTGCATGGTGTCTTGAAAGCTTATGAAAGTAATTAAGGATGGGGTGACTCTTAAAATATCTGGCAAACATGCACTTCACCTAGCACCTGACAGCTGAGGATCCTGTTGTGCTCAATTAATACTTATGAGATACCACTGTGTGCTCTTAATAGAGACTTTTTGGGGATTCATACAGTCACAACCTCCTGGGGAAATGTGACTTGGGGGTAGAATACAAAGAGCTCTTAAATACTTTTTAATACAGTATTAACATTCCAAACCATAGCTGACTGAACCTATTAAATTGAAATGACTGGGAACATTTCGTGGGGCAAGTCAACACACGAATGAACAGTTAGCTAAAGCACTTCAATAGTGACTTCTACCAGCTGATTAACTGTTTCTTCTTAAGCAGAGAGTTACACTGAGCCACATTTCTAATATTTTCTCTTTTTGCTATCAAAACTTGACTTCCTAGACATCATTTACTTCTGCCTACTTCCAGAGGATCAGATGTGGTTCTCTGCGAGGACAGGTAGTTCTCCAAGGTGAGTTTTGGTGGATGCTCTTCCTGCCAATAGGGCAGCAGGTGATGCAAGAGCTTAGCAACCTCTGGCTTGAGTTTATGCAGGAAGATCTGCAGTTGAGAATCAAGCCTGAGATCAGGGAAGTTACCACAGGAAGTTAGGTACAGCCTCGGGGACATAAGACTTGTACTTAAATAAGAAGTGCTATAAAAAAGAAGGTCATAAAGCTCAGAGGAGGGAGTGAGTGCCTCCAGCTGGAGTGCTTGGATCTGGACCTGGAAGATGAGCAGGACGTAAGCAAGATGAGGTCGGGGCTGGGGAAGACAATCCATGTGGAGGGAAGAGTGTGAGCTAGAGTGTGAAATGGAAATGGAGAGCTGCTTCTATTCATGAGACACCCACAAGTGCCCCAGAAAGGTTCTTGCAGGCTGGAGCTGGGAGTGTGGCCAGGAGAATGGAGGGATAGGAGACCATGTGCAGAAACTTGAGAGTCAGACGGAGACTAGGCATGGAGGAGAGGTAGTGCGTGCAGGCCACTCTCAAGAAGAGGCAATGGAGACGAGAGGATGATAGTTGAAGTCTGAAGCAGGGTCCAGGGAGGAGTTTGCTGCAGAAAGCTGATCTGTAGATTTTTTTTTGGCAGAAGGGAAGATTCTAGTGGGGAGAGAAAGTGTGCAAAACAAGTAATGAATCCAAGTCCCCAAAGAGGAAGAAGACAGAGTCAAGGGCACTAAATGCAGGTGTTAGCTTTGGCAAAGGGAAGTGTTGATGGAGCCCGATGATGAAGAACATGCCTCTGGAGTCCCATGGTTTGCAGGCTGCATTCCAGCAGTGTCACCTACCGACCAGAGGCTCTGGGCAGGGCCCCTCATCTGACAGAGGCAGTTGGCTTGGGGGTTAAGGCCATAGTCCAGGAACCAGGCTGCTGGGTTCAAGCATTGGCTCTGCCACTGACAAGCTGTGTGACTTAGTTTCTCTGGCTGTTAAAGGTGGATAATGAGAACACCAATGCTATAGAGGAGATAAAATGACTTAAATAAGGAAAGCACATGCGGTCTGGCCCATAGCAAGTACGCTGTTATATGAAAGTCCTTACCAGAGTTGCTGTCACATGCTCCGTGCCCTTGTTTTTATCATGAAACGATTACTGGATCTATTATTAGAGATGCCTCCCCTTTCTGGAGTGTACTAACTCTACTCTGATTCTGTAAATGGGTACAAGAATACCTAGCTGAGAAGACTGTTGTGAGGATTCCATGAAATTATGTAAAACATCTGGTAAAGACTGGACATGCAATCATTTTTGGTCCCCCTGTTCCCCCCCACCCCCCGCCACTGATTGAGAACACAGTGGACAGTAACAGTAAAATGGTATCAGGAACAGAATATAGTGAGATGGAAATGAGCTACAATGGAATAACTAAGTTTTTAAAAAAGATTTATTTATGTATTAGAGAGAGAGAGCGCAGGGGAAGGGGCAGAGGGAGAGAAAGAGAATCTCAAGCAGACTCCCCGCTGAGTGTGGAGCCCAATGTGGGGCTTGATCTCACAACCCTGCGATCATGACCTGAGCTGAAACTAAGAGTCAGACACTTAACGGACTGTGCTACCCAGGTGCCCCAGGAATAACGAAATTTTTAAACCAGTATTTTGTTTTCTTAGAAAATACTATTGATTAGATTCTTTTGTTATTAAAGAAAAAGCTCTTTTCTAAAGGATGATACATATTTCTTTGAGCAAGCATGTTTTCTTTAAGGTTATAAATCTTAGAATGTTTATATGAGAAGTCACCTAGAAGTATCTTTCCAGAGATGTTAGAACATGAAGATGTTTTTGTATATTTTAACTATGATTTTAGACAAGGAGCTAGAAAGATTGCTTCCTCGCTCTTTGTTCTGTTGTTTGGTATGTTGGTGCAAATCTTAGACTCTAGAATGACTGGATGAGTGAGAGGGTGAACCTCAATGGGGCAGGCGTTAGATTAATTAGAGGAAGTGCCTGGCATCCCAGCAGCAGCCCTAGGGGAAGGGTGGGATTGCCATGGTTTCTAAAGGTGATGTTGATGTCCTTTTGACTTAAGGGCCAGGAGGCTGTCAGTGCCCTGTGCAGCTGTACCCTCATGGGGGTGAGTTGGAAATAGACATCCTCCACAGTAGTAGCCAAATACCTAGGGGCTTGCTTCAGTCTGCATCCCTGTGACTACTTTTTAGGTTACCTTAGGAAAATGTAGGCAGTTTCTCAGTTTGATATTCCTGTTAACTGGGTCATGTTCGCATGTGTCCAGTCCATTCTGAAGGACTGTGGACACACCGAAGGCAGAGTCTATGTCTTGGTCTTCTAATTTGCCCACATGGTTCTTCCCAAACTGGATGTCAGTGGGTTAGAGAGAGCACAGCAGCTCTGGTTCCCCCACCATTCCTGGGGGTGGGCTCACGTAATGGCTGGGGCGTTTGGTTGAGAGGTTTGCACTTATGATTCGAATCCCATTTTGCCTTGTGATCATAGTAAGGTTTTAAAATTCTCCAAAACTCAAAGTCTTCTCTGTAATATGAGAAGACTAGACAGGTTGATCTCTCGGGCTCTTTTCAGCTCTGAGCCTACATGGTTTAATGATATCATAATTCAGAGTACAGGGCTAGAGTTTGATTTCCCGCTCACTGACCTACACAGGGATTGTGCTTGTGTTATCTCAGCAAGGAAAAAGAAACATGTTGATGCTTTGTTCTGAAGTTGTGGGAGCAGGAGAACATTCTCCAGTATTTTTTTTTTTTAAGATTTTATTTATTTGACAGAGAGAGACACAGCGAGAGAGGGAACACAGCAGGGGGAGTGGGAGAGGGAGAAGCAGGCTTCCTGCGGAGCAGGGAGCCCGATGCTTGGCTCGATCCCAGGACCCTGGGATTGTGACCTGTGCTGAAGGCCGACGCTTAACAACTGAGCCACCCAGGCGCCCCCATTCTCCAGTTTTTAAAGTGAATTGTTTTAGTAATTGGTTGAGCACTGCTAGGTATGTTTGATTTTTTTTTTAAGTTTTCTTTCTTTTAGGGTACCTGGGTGGCTCAGTCGGTTAAGCGTCTGCCTTTGGCTCAGGTCATGATCCCAGGGTCCTGGGATGGAGCCCCGCATCAGGCTCCCTGCTCAGCAGGGAGTCTGCTTCTCCTTCTCCTTCTGCTGTTCCCCCTGCTCTGTTCGCTCTCTTTGTCAAATAAATAAAATCTTCAAAAAGTTTTCTTTTTTTAAAAGAAGATTTTAAAGTAATCTTTGCACCTGACGTGCGGCTCGAACTCACAACCCCGAGATCAAGAGCCACATGCTCTACTGACTGAGCTCGCCAGGCACCCCTAAAATTTTCTTCAATAGAAGGAGACAGAGTCACACAAACACCTTCAATTTGTAATGTCCCTGTTAGTGAAATGTCTTCACATACATTATCTTCTGTGCTAATGGTTTTATTTTTATTTTCATGAGTATTGGGAAGAAATGTATAATTTAGACCTCTAACCTATGAACTCATGGCCATTATGGCAGAGGACAAGGCTAGGTTTTAAAATAAATGAGTCAGTTGAAAGGAAAATATTCACTGAATCTGAGTTAGAGGTAGAACCCAGATCTGACAAGCATTCTGAAGGTGGGACGCACAGGACTATTTATTTAATCTCCTTCACATGCATCAAACATCTCTAACACATCACTTCTTCTGCCCAGGGCTTTTTATAGTCATCCCATTGAATTCATATAACAGCCCCATGGACTTGTTATAATGCACATCCCTCAGTGAGGAAGAGTATTCCCTTGCTGTCTGTTGTTGGTTATTGTTTCTTCCTTTCTCATTAAGGGGGTGAAATATTCCCTGGATTGTCTCTTTGCTGGATATGCTCACATACATTCCAGGCTAGCTGTTCGAGCCATTGCTAGTCTACTCCCTGTCTAAGGTCAGCCTTCCTACTTCTTTCTCTATGTACTGAAGATTCTGCTTCTCATGGGTTGGGGCAACGTCATGTGGTGATTTTAAAATTTAGCCTTAGTCCTACAGCTTAATTTCATTTTTTACAGCTTAATATCATTTTGTACAGCTTAATTTCATTTTATACGCTTAATTTTTATAATATACAGCTTAATTTACTTTTTTTTTTTTTTACATTTGCCCCACAGCTTATTGTGCACTTCGGTATTAGCCAATGAGAGACGTTGTGTACCTTGCCTTCTCTGTGAGCCTCAGGGCCTACCTAAACTGGGGCAGGCAAATGTAAGCTCTGATGTCAGGCATGAGTCCTGATTCCACTACACATTATCTACGTGACCTTGACCTCAGTCTCCTCCCTTGTAAATGGGAATGACAATACTGCACATTCACAGAGTTGGGAGGATTAAGTGGGAGAATATCTATAAAAGTTTCAGCACAGGGGTGAGGGCAGAGAGGACCCTGGAGCAAATTCTATTATTCCCACCCTCCCCTTTGGAGGCCATTAGCCTTCATCTGTTATTTTTTGCCCCCACACTCCTCTTTTTGCTAGATTCCTTCGGAGAGCTCCCTAGCCTGGGAAAATACGCCAACTCTAAGACAATGATCTTGACATGCTGCTTCCCTCCTTGCTTCGCTTAGAACTCTGCTCTTCTAAGATTTTCATTTACGCCCTCGCTTAAAATCCTTTCTGATTAACCAAGGATTAATATCTATCTGACATGTCCTCTCTCCCTCCACAGTGGATTGGCCCCTTGTCTCTAGGATAGAAAGGCCTAGGTTTAAATTCTGGCTGTGTTGTGGGCCAGTTGTGTGAATTTCAGCAGATCATGTCTCCTCTCTGAGCTCTAATTTCTCTATCTGTATGGTGAAAATAAAAGCATTTGCGTTATCAGCTAGGATGTTAAAGATGGGATGAAAGTATATATGTGAAAATGTTATGTTATAAACTGCTACCTATATGTTTGCTATTGTATTATTTTATTATCTTCTTTCTGACACATTGGCTCTAATTCAGTCTAGAACATGGCTTGAGGAAATGATTTCCTCTCACCTGCTTTTCTAGCAAACATAGGGGGTAAATACAGCCATACATCTTTCCCAGACCCTGGATAGGGTTTCTTGAGTACATTGACAAAGAACAGGACACCTGCCTTGTTTGATTTGATTTTAGAAAAAATCAGCAAGTGCTTACTGAGTCCTTATGATCTACTGGGCACTTTCCTTAGACTATTCAATTTAATCCCTCCCAATAACCTGTGAGGTGGCTACTTTTGCTAGCTCCACTTCATGGGAGAAAGCTCAGGCTGACAAAAGACCCTGCCCTAGGTCAGATGGAAGGAACAGACAGAGCCAGTACTTGAACCTGGGTGGTCGGCCTGCAGATGTCACCTTTTAACCCCACAGAACACTCCCTTTCCCTGGTTTGGATTGATTATAGATCACGACCAAGATGTCGCTTGAGTAATTTTACCTTTCACTTTCCATCGCAGTATAAGGTACCCTGATGCAGGGTGTGGGAGTCACAGCTTCCCCTCCTTGTCTGAGGTCTTGAATTTGGCCCTGCATGTATCTAGCAAAAGGCAGGGGGAGGCTGGGGAGCAGCTTGGATGGGGAAAGAGTCACTCAGATGGAGAGCAAAGGGCTGCATCGTAGAGTGGACTGTGAAGTTCAATATTTATTCAGACTTCTCTCCCTGGAAGTTATTTCCATCAAAAGAGCTGGTTAAGAGCAGAGGCTCTGGAAGCCCCCACATGGCATCCTCTGTTTGATGAATGTAACTACATTTCAGATCTTTGGCCCTCTCCCTCTCACGCGAGCTCTGAGAGGATACAGACGGTCCACAGCCACTGCTGCCTTGGCCTCTCCAATTTTAGCTCGTGGTTGTCACTAAATGGCATGTGCTAATGGGCTGCCAGAGATTTTCGCTGTTGTGTGAGGTGCTTCTGCTTTGTGGGAGGAGGACCCGGCATAGTTTTGAGAGGCACTTGCTCACATCTTGTCTGGAGATGACAATTGAAGCAATGCTGCCTTCCCCACAGCAACCCCTCAAGCTACACGAAATGTCATCAAGTGTCAAGTCTCCCCGTTTGGGAGAAAAATCTCCATTCCAAGGCAAGAGAAATGGGGAGTTTTGTGTGCATTGTTACACACATTGCAACCTAATTGCAAACAGAAACTTGCCAAATATTTCTTCAGTCACCAAGAAATTAAACTGGGCTCCCAACCAGATATCCGATTCTGGTTCCCAATCCAGGAAGAGTTCTTGAATGCTTATTACGGTTAGGTTATAAGTGAATACCCTTCACTAAATAAAGTCCATTGATTTTATTAAAGATCACTCTTGCTGCTAAATCCTGAAACTTCAGGGACTTGACCTAAGAAAGCTTATTTCTTACTCATGAGAGTCCAGTCAAGAGTAGGAATGTCCAATCAGTGTGACCCAGGCTGATGAAAGTTCTGTCACCTTCACTTTGGTGTTCTAAGATGGCCAGTGGCTGAGAATGGACACTGATCCAATAGAGAGGAGAGAGTATGGAGGCTCATGTGAAAGGCACTTCACAGGCCAGGCCTGTAAGTGGCACCTGTAAGCAGCAGTGGCATTGACTGGAACTCAGTCACATGACCATTCTGAACAGCAAGAGAGGCTGGGAAATGTAGTCCAAATGCATACCTAGTAAGGGAGACATAGACATGGTGAACAGCTGGCCAGACTCTGCCACAAAGCCATGGTCAGAGCAGAGGAGGTGCTAAAGCAGAGTCTGTTTGTTTCCTAGAACCGGGAGAGATGAAGGCGTTCCCTTACCCTCAATGTCATTCTCTTTGTTCCAAGCCTGACGCACCAATCCTATCGCACCAGCACCCGATGAGAGCCACATGGTGGGTCCATATCTTTTGGCTTCTCTTCTTGGAACTTACTTTCCTGTTTTCCTGAGAAGGCTAATGTCCCTCAGAAACCTGTAGATGGCGATCTGATAACAGCTTGTCAGGGACTTGGATCACAGCCTTGCTTACGTCAATCCATGAGTGCTCCGCTCTCCTTTTGAACCTCTCCGAGCTTTTCTTATTGCCCTGAGAATCACTTATAGATGGGTGAGCCAGGAGCCTCCCTGCAGCTCATGTTTTATTCCTCCCCCACTCGGTTGGGAGATGAGGTTGCCGGAGTCAGCAGGTCATCCCTTCCCATGGTAACAGCCACAGGCTCTGGCGCCACAGACACGCACTGCTATCTCATGAAGTGGGACCAGGCCCATGGAAACAAAAGTCAGAGAGCACTTGTTGAGAGCCAAGAGAGCTCATTAATGTAGTCTGTTATTTCAGAACTGGTCAGGTGTGTGTTTTTAAGAAGAGCTTCCATGATAGTCTGTTCATTCAAACAATGTCATTATCACTCGTGTTTTTCTAGAAGGCACCTATGGGATTCTTGATGACGGACAAGCCAGTCACTCTGTTCCCAGCAGCAGGATATGACATGGTTTTGAATGTAATATGATTAAAGAAAATGGCCTATCATTTATGGTGTACTGACATTCCTTCCCTAGCTCAACAAGAGCCTCAAACAAGATACATGTCCATTTTTGTGTGGAATGGTGAGGAATTGGAGGAAAAATTGGTTAAGAGAATTTGGGTTTGTATTCAAGACATTTTTCTTTACTATAAATATCTCCCATTTAAGTTACTTAAAAAAAAAATCAAAGCCCAAAGTGTATTTTGTAGCTTAATCTTCATATGGAATTTGATTATAGCAATGAGCATTAGTAGGAAACAAACTGTCCAAAAGGGCTGTTGAATTATTTAATCACCTCTGGTTCTAAGGAGGTGATAGGATAAACAATTCCGTAAGTGGGATGCATTTGAAAGATCAGCTCTTTCTGTCTCCAAGCTTAGTAATTTGAATGATGCAACTATCCAAACACCAGTTTCTTGTTGAACAAATTACTAAATGCTTAAATCTGTTTATAATACTTTAGAAATTCCAGATGGTCATTTATCCAAAAGAAATGGCAAAGAAGTATCAAGTTGAAATGTGTTTTTAAAGTATTTTCAGTTAAATGAAATTCCAACGAAGTCAATATTCAGAATTCAAGGATATTCTTTTATAACTATATATGTAATATTGAAAGAATTTCTGACAAACTAGAAAATGAAACAGAAATTCATTCAAGAGCTTTGATCGTCTGTTATGTTCAATTCTGGGGATGCGGGGGGTACATAAGGTTGAGTCCTTATCCTGAATAATCTTGGGGTCCTTTCAGGGAAGATAAGAAAGAGCACAGGACAGTTTTATTGGTGTGATCTGAGAAGGGGGAATGAAGTGCTATGGAAATGAAGGAGTGATTAGTTCTGCCAGGAGGTGGGGAGACAAAGGAGAGAAATGTTAGGAAGAAATAAACATGAAATGTACCATTTCAAGTGGACTTTTACAAGGATGTGCGGGAGCTCGTGAGACCCCAAGCCAGCAAGGAGGCAGGTGGAAAGTCATGTGTGGTCTGTGGCTCAAGAACAAAGTTGATCTTTTCTTAGGCTAGTCATCAGCTAAACCACCAAGTTGCTAGGGATGGAAAAAAGCTTGTGAGAATGGGCAAGACAATATTTCTAAATGGAGCAATTAGTCACAATTAGGTCTTGTTCATCTGACATTGTCAGAGAATGGAAATTTTCACTCAAGCGATTTTCCTGATACCTGAAACTTTCTAATTTAAGTGTCAAGGCTTTATTTTAACTTTTTAAACCTGAAGAAACAACTTGACAACTCCAGTTTATCTTAATAAACGTCAGCTCTTGTGTTACGTTAAAATGTCCTCAGGGACTATTAAGGAATGTAGAGCTATTTGCCTTGAAAATTAGAGGCTTCATTTTGCTATTTTATTTTTAAATTTTGTCTTCTGTATTTCCCCCTCCATTGCGTTTTGTGTATCCTCACCTTGCTGTAAATTTTTCTTATTGCTGTCAGTATGCCTGCCTCTAATAGTTTTTTTCATCTAATTTTCTACCTTTACTCTGCTGAGGAGTGGGAAATAAGAGGCTCTGTCTTGCTTGAATTATGACCAAGAAAGAGTAAATGGTTTATGAATTGAGGTACTCTCCCAGGAGGTTTGGGACATGGGCTTTGTGATGTCTTATTTGTTTATTCTTGGTTGTGTTTTATCTAGCAAGATTGCTAAAAAGGTGACCTCTAAAAGAGGCAGTTGTTACTTTATTTGAGCTAGTGTTTGAATCTGTTTGGGAAAATGCCAAATGCTGAAATTGTTTCATGTTGAAGTTTATCTTGGAATAATCCTTAGGGATTTTAGAAAAACAAGCCACGTAGAACACAATTTTTCAAAATGTTGATAGGACACTGGTACTCTAGATTTTATAAATTTCCCAGCAGACAGACCATACTATCACAAATAAAGTAAGCAAAGTGAAGCTATTCATTTGTCTTCCACAGCAGAAACACACTGAGGGCTTTTCAGTGGATCATTTTTTCAACTATACTGCCTTGGAACTTTGGTCAATGATTGAGCATTTATAGTATTACATGGTGAAATGACATTTCACGAGGCAGTGTGGTCTACTTAGGAATTTAAAACATATAAGCTAATTTAGCTTACTTACCTCTGCAGAGGTGGTACTGTTTCCCTCATTTTTCTGAAGAGGAAACTAAAAACTCAGAGACACTCACATCACACAGTAGCATATTGTCGGGCAAAGATTTTTAAGCCCGTCTGTCGGACTTCCCAGCCCAGGCTTCTGGAAACTTGCACTTTATTCCAGTTCTTACAATAACTGATTCCAAATGTTCTCTAATTTATGTGGATGTTTCTTTCCTTATTTGTAAAACAAGAAAATCTACCCAGTTGATTTCTAAGACTTCTCAGAGCTCTGGTTAGAATCCTAGATTTTTTTAGATTTTTGTTAAGTGCCTCGGAGAGGTTGATGAAGAGGTAGATTGGTTCAGACGGAATCATGCCAGTAAGACTTCACAGCGGGTACATTGTATCACAAAACTGAACCTGTACCATTTTAGGTCTGGCTTTTACAGCTGAGATTTTATGGCTGTGTCCCAACCTCCCAGCCTTGTCTCTGACAAGTTCCAGACCCCAAAAGTGTGTGTGTTAGAAGATGGGTGAGCCCACGGCAGAGCACGTGGAGCGGTGACCGCAGAGGTGTAGGAGTCTTTGCAACATGAAAATCTGCTTTGAGTCGACGCTTAAGGAGTGATGGAGGGACTTCTTACCAGATGAAGAACAAAGTAACTTTATTAAATAATCCTTCACTTCTCTTTAGAAAAGAGGAAGTCGTATTTAAAGCCATCCCATCATTTTGCAGCCCTGCAACCCATAGTACTAAGTCCCCTGAAAACTCTCGCTTGCTGCATCTCTCTGTAGGTCAGCCACGTAGAGCTCTGCCCGCTGTGCAACACTAGGGGGCACTATCCGCGCAGACTACAATGTCCGCGGCTGTCCCTGGAGTTGCGTAATGCGGCAGATACAATAATAACCACCATGTCTTGGGACGTTTCTTCTGTGCCAGGTGCGCCAAACGCCATATTTCCTTTGATCCTCACAACAACCTTATGAGGTAATATGGTGAGGCGTATTTTCCAGAGGAATTAACTGGGACTCAGAAAGTGCCCATGGTCAATCCACTAGCGTGTGGCAGGGGTAGGATTCGAGCCCGTCTTTCTGATTTTATAATTCATGCTCTTTCCACTATATACCACCCTCACTCCATGGAAATTCTTCTAAGCCAGGCCAATGCAGACCGGGATAACGGAGGAACATGTTCTTAGCATCCTGGAAACCTTGCTTTGGTGATGACTCAACAGCTCGTGACCACAATACTATCCTGATTTCAAACCTTTCATGGCTGACATTACTTAAAAAGAGAGTGCAAAGCCTGTATAATAGAAGCAAGGCCCCATCTCGCACCTTCCCTCCTCCTCACCTACCTCTTTTCCAAGGTACTCTGCGCCCCCAACAGCCATCTATCTAGATATTTCTGGCCACAGAGCGCACTTTTGTACGTTGGGGTCCCATTGGCCATTTCCTTTGCATAGACTCAGACCAAAGGCCTCATTTTGGCATCTTTTGGGACCTTTTGCGGAAGGAACAAGTTAGTCACACCCAAAGTGATGAGGGAGCTTCTGCTGCAAATACCAAAACTCTACTCAGAGATGCTTTCTTTGTGTGGGTGTGTGGTCAGTGTGGGATAAACACAGGATGCCAGCGAAATCCCAAGGGCCAGTCCTGCCCATAAGCCCTTCACAGGCCAAGGAAGAGACCTGTCGATCTGGTCACCTATAAGTATGCTTCATTTTTTCTAAAGCAAGGCTATAATGTGTATGCCTCTCTGTGTTATTAGAAATAGGACTGTAGGGCGCCTGGGTGTCTCAGTTGGTTAAGCGACTGCCTTCGGCTCAGGTCATGATCCCAGAGTCCCGGGTTCGAGTCCCACATCGGGCTCCCTGCTCAGCAGGGAGTCTGCTTCTCCCTCTGACCCTACCCCCTCTTGGGCTCTCTCTCTCTCTCACTCTCTCTCTCTCTCAAATAAATAAATAAAATCTTAAAAAAAAAAGAAATAGGATTGTACACTGAGGAGGGGTTGTTTGATATTATAATGCAAAAGTACATGATATGCAAGCAGCAGGGCTAAGGAAAAGAGGTAAAGGAGGCTGGGACTGAGGGGAGGCAGTGCCTTCAGAGCTGAGGCTAGCTTGACGGGGCTTCCATTTGTCTCCAGCTATCATCCCACGCACTGTCACATGTGCTCTCCACTCCACCCCCATCCCACTGGAGCTGTTGTTTTCTATTCCTAGGAAAATTTTCGCCTAAAAGGAGATGAAGGGGAAACACAGTCTTGTTCTCCCACGCCTACCAGCTCTGGCCTCAGTTTTCAATTATAGGCCAAGACAATTTTTAGACAACTGTGATGTGCCCATAAATCCAAGATGGAGTGTTTAACGGGTCATCTCTCTAGCCAAGAAAAATTTAAAAGTAGGCTATAAATGTGATTGGTCTATTCCAAGAATAATAGCAACAAGCTCCTGGGCCTGGCATCTCGGAGAATTGGCTAATAATTCACTGAATCCAAGCCTCTCCAGTCAACACAGGAAGGGTCCTCACCTCTGAGAATGTTTAGCCCAAGTAGTTTTTAAAACTCACAGAGCACCAGACCTAGAAGAATCTTAGAGATAATTTAAGTCTGAGCCAGTAGAAAACTAAGGGGACAGAGAGGTCAAGCCCTGCCCAACGTCACACAGTTATATATGAATCCTGAGCAGATGTGGGTAAAGCCCGCTCACCACCTAGAGCTATGCGAGTTTCTGTTTGTGATTTCTGACTCTCAGCACCCCATCAGCAGAATGTGACCACCTCTCTCCTCAGATGGCGTTGTCACTTTTTCCCACACTGGGATGGCATAATACTTTAAGATTCTGAACAGTATATAACAATCATTCCTGAGACATAGAAAGAGAGCAAAGCAGACATTACTGCCCCTCTCTGCTTCTCAGAGGCATTTCTTAGAGTCTTGTACATTTAATTGAAAACCCATCTTAATTTGCATTGACAGCCAAAGGGGCCAATAGTTTGCTTATAAATATAGTTTCTACTTGGGGTGCCTTGCTAGCTCTGTCGGTAGAGCATGTGACTCTTGATCTTATGGTTATAAGTTCGAGCCCCATGTTGGGTGTAGAGATTACTTAAAAAAATAAAATCTTTATATATATATATATATATAGTTTCTACTCCCCTCCTTCAAGCTGGGACCTTTTATGAGTGATCAGCTTTTAGAACTTAATAAAGAGACCAGTTTCAGACAAATCTTGGCTTGCTCATCCCTCACTCCTCTCCTGGGCCTGGCTCCATATTCAGAGGGCAGAAAAAGAGAGTGATGTGTTGAAGAGGGCTAATGTCTCATTTTCCATGACTGCTTTTCCAGTTCACCTCTGCTTTGGTGGCAACTTCCATGGCTCACAAAATCAGATGTAACTAGTGGCTCGTGTACGTGGTGGAACATTAGGTACAACTTTACTTGGGAGTGCCTGTTTCTCCTTGACTCTCTCTTGTTGCTTGATCCTTCTGACTTTTCTAGCCCTCTCTCTATAAGCTCTTCTTTCTCCCTTGAGACTCAGCTTTGGATGCTGGGTTGAAAATGGAAAGACTGGGCACCTGGGTGGCTCAGTCGGTTAAGCGTCTGCCTTTGGCTTAGGTCATGATCCCAGGGTCCTGGGATCGAGCCCCACATTGGGCTCCTTGCTCAGCAGGGAGCCTGGAGCCTGCTTCTCCCCTGCCTGTCGTTCCCCCTGCTTGTGCCTGCTCTCTCTCTCTCAAATAAATAAATAAAAATGTTTTTAAAAAGGTACTAATCCCTCAGTTGGTTTCCTGAGATTAAGAATTCTGCTGGAATGGTGGGGGTGGGAGGGATGGGGTGGCTGGGTGATAGACATTGGGGAGGGTATGTGCTATGGTGAGCACTGTGAATTGTGCAAGACTGTTGAATCACAGATCTGTACCTCTGAAACAAATAATGCAATATATTTTAAGAAAAAAAAAAAGATAGCAGGAGGGGAAGAATGAAGCAGGGGAAATCGGAGGGGGAGACGAACCATGAGAGATGATGGACTCTGAAAAACAAACTGAGGGTTCTAGAGGGGAGGGGGTGGGGATGGGTTAGCCTGGTGATGGGTATTAAAGAGGGCACATACTGAATGGAGCACTGGGTGTTATACGAAAACAATGAATCATGGAACACTACATCAAAAACTAATGATGTAATGTATGGTGACTAACAACATAATGAAAAAAACAAATGATGTAATGTATGGTGATTAACATAACATAATAAAAAAAAAGGTACTAATCCCATTCATGAGGGATCTACTATCATGATCTAATTATCTCCCAAAGACCTCACCTCCAACTACCATCACAATGGAGATTAGATTTCAACATATGAATTTGGGGAGAGGACACAAATATTCAACTCATAACACTAAATATATTCATTTAGGTAAAAAGAAAAAAGCAGGTTAATTCTAAATAATAAATAATGGTAAAGGTGGTACAAAAATATGGCAGAGATCATCGTTTGTGCAAATATTTGGAAACAACTTAGAAGTGTTGAGTGCTTTAGACATGAATTGCAAGAGGAATTTCAAGGAATGATCATATACCAGGAACTAGGAGGTCAGGGAAGAATTCCTAGAGGAGGTGAGCTTTTATAGGACATGGGAGGGGGGAGGTCATATGAGCAAAGCTATGGTGGTGGGTGAGGTGGCAGTAGGAAGGCTGTTGGACTGGATGAACCATTCATGTCTAAGAGTCTTAGTTGGAGGAGAATTGCAGCTGCAATCACAAAGTAGAGGGACCCTTATATGAGGAGATTCTGCCTTTGTTTTTTGACTTTTTATTTTGAGATAATTATTGATTCACATGCAGTTGTAAGGAATACAGATAAATCCCTTTACCCAGTGACTCCCAGTAATGATATCTTGCATAACTATAGTTCAGTATCACATTTAGAAAATTGATGATGATACAAGTCCCTGACCTTATTCAGATTTCACTGGTTTTGCACACACTCCTTTGTGTGTGAGTGTGTGTGTGTGTTAGTTCTATGCCATTTTATCACACATGTAGAGTGGTGTGGTCACCACCATAGTCAAGATACATAACAATTCCAGCATGAGAATCCCTCATCTACCCTTTTGTAGACAGAGCCACATCCCTCTCTTTCCTCTTCTCTAACCCCTGGCAACCACAAATTGGTGATCCATCTCTATAATTCTGTCAAGTCAAGACGTGATATAAATGTAGTTGTATACATCATGACTTTTTGTTTTTGCTCTTAAAGACTTTAGTGAAAAGTTGGCAAGATAAGACATATATTAAGCAATTAGAAAACAAGATAAAGAATGATGGCCTGACAGAAAGATTGGGAAGCTGGGAAGGAGTGTCCGTGATGTGGTGGGGAAAAGGGAGAGCAAGCGAGTCCTATTTGACATGTGTAATTTGGCTTTTTTCCACTCAGCATAATTCCCTTGAGATCCATTCCAGTTGTTGCTTGTATCAGTAGTTCATTCCTTTTTATTGCTGAATAGTGTTCCATAGTGTGGATATACCACAGTTTAACTATTCACCCATTGTAGCAAAAGTGGGTTGTTTCCAGGTTTTGGCAATTATGAATAAACCCTTTACGAACATCTGTGTATGATTTTTTGGTGTGAACATAGATTTCATTTCTCTGGGGGAAATATCCAAGAGTACAGTTGCTGTGTCATATGGTAGGTTTGGTATGTTTGGTTTTTATAAGGAACTGCCATACTCTTTTCCAATGTACATTTCCACCAGTGATGTGTGAGCGATCCAGTGTCTCTGGATCCTTGCCAGCATGTGGTGTTACTGGCATTTTTATTTAGCTAATCTGATAGGTGTGTAGTAATATGTCATGGGTTTAATTTGCATCTTCCTAAAGGCTAATGATGTTGAACATATTTTCATGGGCTTTTTTGCCATTTGTATATTTTCTTCAGTGAAATGTCTGTTAACTATCTTTTGTCCACCAGCTAACTGGAGTATTTATGTTTTTATTGTTGAGTTTAGAGAGTTCTTTATACGTTCTAGATAGAAACCCCTTGTTGGATATGTCCAAATATTTCTTCCTAATCTGCATGATATACCAACGTAATAAATGTTGTTTATGACTTCTTTAAATTAAAAAAAAGTTTTTTTATCCTCCTTACAGGGTCCTTCATGGAGAAAAAGTTTTGAATGTTGATGATACCCAATTTACTAATTTTTCCTTTTATGGATTGTGTTTTTGGTGTCAGGTCTAAGAACTCTTCACTTATCCCTAGGTCCTGAAGATTTTCTCCTGTGATTTGTCCTGGAAGTTTTATAGTTTTATATTTAAGGCTGTGATACATTTTGATTTTTTTTGGTATAAATATGAAATTTAAGTGAAGGGTTCATTTGGTTTTGTTTGTTTTTGCTTATAGATGTCCAATTCCTCCAGTACCATTTGTTGAAAAGCTTATCCTTCTTCTATTGAATTGTTCTTACACCTTTGTCAAAAGTCAACTGGGCATATTTGTGTAGGCCCTTTGCTTTTTACAACCGTCTTATTGATATTTCCTATCACTTGATAGCAACATCTTGAAAAGAACAAGGTTAACAGACCTTCTACCCAAATGAATCCTGTCACTAGTATAATAAATTATTTGATTATGAAATACTTGATAATTTAGAAAGGTCTCATTACAACTCATGAATCATCTGCAAGGCCTTATGATCCTTATGAGAACAGAACATTTGGCTTGTATCCCACCAAAATATTTCCTTTTACCTAAATAGAAAGACATGGGAAAGAGTACCCATATTTTTTCCCCAGGGCCAATACATAGTTGCTTAAGTTTGACTTTGGGAACTTTACAGGGCCAAGAAAAGTGATTGGACTTTGTCAGGGTCTTTTTCTTTTTCCTTTTTTACAAAGACTTCAACAGAGACATGTAACCAGCAGCTCTGCCAGGGACTCAAGAGTCTGCTCACACACACACACAAATAAGAAGGGGCATCTAAGGAAAATGAGCTGATCCCTTTTAGGGACGCACCAAAGCCAGATAACCCAAGTTAATCAGAGCAAGATACAGCCAGTCTCAGAGCTAAGTACTGTGAAATTAGCTCTGCTTCCTTGGGTTTTTGAAACATGCATCTGTATAAACCTGCCTGTGCAGACATCCCCAGCCCCAAGCTGGGTCTACCCAAATCCAGTGAATCGGCTCTGAAATGTAGACGGCACCTAGCAGTGACCAAGCCTCCACTTCAGGTAGCCTGCTGGCCGGCGAGGCCTAGTGGAGCAACGGAACGGAAGTTTCTGGAGAAGTTCTTACGTGTCCATGGAATCTCATTGCAGGAAACGACGAGAGCAGAGACAGGCATGGCTTACAGGTACTTGCAGCTCACAATGTCATTCGACCAGGGCACTGCACTGAAGTCTGGGGTTGTTGTTCTTAGAGAAAGAAGGGTGGAAATGACAAAGCCAACACTACCTAGAAAAAGGAACAGAGAAATGAATGTAGAGAGCCCTCTTCTTGGGCTGCCTCAGTTTTTTGAGCTTTATATTGTCTACGTTCTCTTTGCTCAAAAGGTTACATAGAAGGTAGTCCAGCTCACCTGTGGAAGCTCCTAGCCATGTGCTGCCAGCAGAAATATCTTTGGCTTGGCGTAGGCAGGTGACGTAGCAGGTCATAATGAAGAAAGGGGGCTCTATTCTTCTTAAGGGAGTTGATAAAGTAAGAGTAGGATTTTTTTGAAATGCTGCCTGGGCTTCAAGGCTCTTGTTTTCCTCTAAACCTGAATCCTGTAGTCTGTGCTAATGGTTAATAAAGCAGTTCACGAAACTGAGCAAGTTCTTTTTTTTTTTTTTCCTTATCATTGCAGCCCAAGATAAATTACCGGTTGTTCGCCAACCTTCCAATACCATCATTTATTCTGTGAAAGATTAACAAAAGGGAGAAGTCTTTCCCTGGTATGGGGTTGGATGTGTAATTTTTATAAATTGCTCTGCAATGGGAAGTATCATTCTGGTCTGAGCAGTTATTGTTCAAACCTCTATATGCTATGCGCTTAGCTAAATCAGCCAGTGGCACCTGCGTAAGTGTTTCCTTGACAAATGCTTAGAGTTTTAAATATCAGGAGAGTGAGCAAAAGCCATTCAGAAGGACAAGCATGATGAAAATGGCAAAAAATCACTTGGTATTGGTAAAGAACAGTTTTCCCAGCTCCAGTCCAAACTCGTACTTCACAGAGTGAGATTGATTTTGTTTGCGAGGACATGATGTCCCCAGTGATTTCATTTTTTTTTTTTATAATCCAAAGGTCTATGTTAGTGTAGTAGCTACTGCTCTAGTTTATCAGCTAAACTGATTAATAAAGCAATTTGCAAGGAAATGACTTCTTTCTGTGGAGAGCAATGTATTTCTCACAGACTATATGTAGCTAAGGGTTCAGAAGGCAGAAGAGGAATGAGCTCTTCTAGGTTTATGGGGAATATACACTGGATGTTCCTCACCCACCCTTTCTGAATCTGTCTTCCACAAGAAGGAGCCGCCTTCTCCCTCTGCCTCTTCATATTCTCTCATTCTCTTCTTTATGCTCTCCCTGGCCCTCAGTGGTGGTGGGGTGGTGATGTCTGAATAGAGGTTAGCTGAGGGTGAACTGTTTCATTAAAAAAAAAAAATCTGTCTCTGCATCTTTGTCACCGGATGAGTGGTATTACCATGAACCCTTGCATAAGGCTTCAGAGGGCATGCCTCTTTCTCTCAAAAGTCCTGGTTTTGAATATCAATTAGATCTCTGACGATGTGTGCCAAGGTTCAGACGAAGATATGTTCTAGGATAGTGTTTTTCAAACAGTTTTGAAGCAGAGGATTTGCCCCTCCTCAAATAGGTAAAAGCAAAGGTATCCTTGTTGAAGTTGGAGGCCTGGAGGCCACCTGCTTGAGGTGAGCAGGCATCCCCCGGTCCAGCTTCCGAGGCAGCCCTGCCAATTCTATATTCCTGTGGCTTGAGAATACAGCTCCAAGGGGACTCTTCATCATGCCTTGGAGAGCAAGGCTCTGTGGCCTTGAGGATGCTAGGTCCTGTCATGGGAGCAGGCTCTTGGGCAAGGGTAGGTGCCACTGGATCATACTAGTAAGAAGTGGGACTTGAAAGATTGCTGTTTCCAGATCAGACTCTGAGGAGAGACAAGTACAGTTAAATGGAGAATTGGCCCCAGGAAATCACCAAAGCTTTGAATTATGATGAGCTTGCTGTGCTCTGCCCCCCTTCCTCCATTACCTTCCTCCCTTACCCCTTCCTCCAACTTGAAGCATGTTTCCTTTCTCCAGATTTCCATAGTAATTTTTCTGTTCTTCTGAGACCCTTATTAATCATCCTCATTTAAAACATCATCCTTTGAACATTAGGGAGGGATTTTTAGGGAAGAGAATACAGGTTCTCTCAGTTCCCCCCAACTTGGCTTTTGACCATGACTTCTTTTTTTCTTTTTAAGTTTTTTACTTTAATTCCAGGATAGTTAACATGCAGGGTTATATTAGTTTCAGGTATACAATATAGTGATTCAGCAATTCCATACAACACTGGTGCCCATCATAAGTACACTCCTTAACCCCATCACCTATTTCACCCAAGACCCCCTTCCCTCCTCTCTGATAACCATCAGTTTGTTCTCTATAGTTAAGAGTCTGTTTCTTGGTTTGTCTCTTACATTTTTTCCCTTTGTTTGTTTTGTTTCTTAAATTCCACATGTGAGTGAAATCATATTGACTGTGACTTCTTTTTTTTGATGTGTGTGTGTGTAGAAAGCATCTTTCTTTTTTTTTAATTAAATTCAATTAGCCAACATATAGTATATCATTAGTTTCAGATGTTGAGTTCAGTAATTCATCAGTTGCATATAATACCCCGTGCTCACCACATCACGTGCCCTCCTTAATGCCCACCACCCAGTTACCCCAACCTCCCACCCACCTCCTCTCTGGCAACCAACCTTCAGTTGGTTTCCCAGAGTCTAGAGTCTTTCATGGTTTGTCTCCCTCTCTGATGACTTCCCATTCAATTTTCCCTCCCTTCCCCATGATCCTCTGTGCTGTTTCTTATATTCTACATATGAGTGAACCATATGATAGTTGTTTTTCTCTGATTGACTTATTTTGCTCAGCATAATACCCTCCAGTTCCATCCACATTGATGTAAATGGTAAGTATTCATCCTTTCTGATGGCTGAGTAATATTTCATTGTGTATATACACCACATCTTCTTTATCCATTCATTTGTCGATGGACATCTCGGCTCTTTCCACAGTTTGGCTATTGTGGACATTGTTGCTATAAACACTGGGGTGCAGGTGCCCCTTCGGATCATTACATTTATATCTTTGAGATAAATACCTAGTAGTGCAATTGCTAGGTCATAGGGTAACTCTATTTTTAACTTCTTGAGGAACCTCCATACTGTTTTCCAAAGTGGCTATACCAGCTTGCAGTCCCACCAACAGTGTAAGAGGGTTCCCCTTTCTCCACATCCTTGCCAACATCTGTTGTTTCCTGACTTGTTAATTTTAGCCATTCTGATTGGTGTGAGGTGGTATCTTATTGTGTGTTTTTTTTAAAGATTTTATTTATTTATTTGAGAGAGAGAATGAGAGAGAGAGAAAGCACATCAGATGGGGGGAGGGTCCGAGGGAGAAGCAGACTCCCTGCCGAGCAGGGAGCCCAATGCCGGACTTGATCCCGGGACTCCAGGATCATGACCTGAGCCGAAGGCAGTCGCTTAACCAACTGAGTCACCCAGGTGCCCCTTATTGTGGTTTTGATTTGTATTTCCCTGATGCCAAGTGATGTAGAGCATTTTTTCATATGTCTGTTGGCCATTTGTATATCTTCTTTGGAGAAATGTCTGTTCATGTCTTTTGCCCATTTCTTGACTGAATTATTGTTTTTTGGGTGTTGAATTTGATGAGTTCTTTATAGATCTTGGATACTAGCCCTTTATCTGATTTGTCATTTGCAAATATCTTCTCCTATTCCACAGGTTGCCTTTTAGTTTTGTTGACTGTTTTCTTTGCTGTGCAGAAGCTTTTTATCTTGATGAAGTCCCAATAGTTCATTTTTGTCTTTGTTTCTCTTACCTTTATAGACTTATCTAGCAAATTGTTGTGGCTGAGCTCAAAGAGGTTGCTGCCTGTGTTCTCCTCTAGGATTTTGATAGATTCCAGTCTCACATTTAGGTCTTTCATCCATTTTGAGTTTATCTTTGTGTATGGTGTAAGAAAATGGTCCAGTTTCATTCTTCTGCCTGTGGCTGTCCCATTTTCCCAACACCATGTGTTGAAGAGACTGTCTGTTTTCCATTGGATATTCTTTCCTGCTTTGTCGAAGATTAGTTGACCATAGAGTTGAGGGTCCATTTCTGGGTTCTCTTTTCTGTTCCATTGATTTATGTGTCTGTTTTTGTGCCAGTACCATACTGTCTTGATGACGACAGCTTTGTAATAGAGCTTGAAGTCTGGAATTGTGATGCCCAACTTTGGTTTTCTTTTTCAACATTCCTCTGGTTATTTGGGGTCTTTTCTGGTTCCATATAAATTTTAGGATTATTTGTTCCAGCTCTGTGAAAAATGTAGGTGGTATTTTGATAGGGATTGCTTTGAATGTGTAGATTGCTCTGGGTACCATAGACATTTTCACAATATTTATTCTTCCAATCCATGAGCATGGAATGTTTTCCCATTTCTTTGTGTCTTCCTCAATTTCTTTCATAAGTGTTCTGTAGTTTTTAGAGTACAGATCCTTTACCTCTTTGGTTAGGTTTATTCCTAGGTTGGCCATGATTTCTTATAAACATAGTTGGTGTTAAGTGGGAAGGTGAATTTCATATTCTTACTTCCTTACCTTCGTTTCCTTCCTCCATCCCCCTAACCATGGCTATGTCAAAATACCTTGTTCACCCTGTCTTTTCTATTTTCTTCTTCTTCTTCTTCTTCTTTTTTTTTTTAAAGATTCTAGTTATTTATTTGACAGAGAGAGAGATAGCAGATAGCGAGAGCAGGAACACAAGCGGAGGGAGTGGGGGAGGGAGAAGCAGGCTTCCTGCCGAGCAGGCAGCCGAATGCAGGGCTCGATCCCAGGACCCCGGGACCATGACCTGAGCTGAAGGCAGATGCCCAGTGACTGAGCCACCCCGGCGCCCCTATTTTCTTCTTTTTGAAGGGTATTATTTCATGTATAGTGGAAAGAGAGTGGGCTTTGGAGTTAATCAGAATGGAGTTCAAATCCCAGCTCTTTTGGTCCACAAACCATGTGATGTTAAGCTGGCTGTGACATGTAAGTGCCTAACACACAGTAGGTGCTCACTAAATGTGAGTTCCCTTCCTGTTATTCTATAGACTCTGTCATTTACTCTAGGGGCAGGGGATGAAAGTCCCTAAAGCAGAAATGTACAAATGGGTAAATAGAATATCTTACAAGAATATAAGAATATCTTATGATAAGACAGAGTATCTCTTAGAAGGAAAAGAAGGAATAAAAAAAATCCACAGTAATTTGCAATCTGTGTAGGTTTTCATGCTGAGCTTTAGAATTCTGAGAGGTCTGGAAGAGCCGGTAAGCTGTTTTCTCTTCCTAATTTGGTCAGATGCCATTGCAGCCTTCAGCCCAATACCAGCTGCTTGGGTCCCTCGATCATCTGTGAGAGAGCATTCTGTTGTGTTTCCATGGAGACTTGGTTTTATTTCTAACTGAGGGTGACCAGGAGAGGAAAAAAACCAGTAAATATGCAAACACATGTATCAACTGAAAAGAAACTGGAGGAAATTGTTTGAACGTGGTGCAAAAAGTGCCAAGTTACTGTGTAGATCCTTCTGTTGGCTTAGAATTTTCTGCAAAAATAGAAGGTTTTTGTGGATTTGTTTTATTAGTGTCTATAAAATAGTTACCCAAGAGGGTCCTTTAGTCATTTCTAAGAGGCTGAAAGTTAATTGTCTCTATTACACAGCCTTGAAATCTGAGCCAAATAGTAAGCCTGAGCTTAGGTCGAGGTTAAAGTCCACTGAGAGTTAGTTTTATGGACAAAACACAAAAAATATCTAGACTAGTAGGATGCAGCAAACACCCAGCTTTGAAACAATTTTATAATTAGCCAGGATGAACTCAAACAGATGTAAAATGAAGGTCTAATCCAGGGGTCAGCAAACTTTTTCTGTAAAAGGCCATATAGTAAATATTTTAGGCTCACGGGCCAGATCCACCTTTGTCATAACTACCGAACTGTGTTGTTGGAGGCTGAAAGCAGCCAATGACAATAAGTGAATGGGGGGGTGTGGTTGTATTCCAATAAAACTTTATTTATGGACACTGAGTTATGACACTGAGTTTTATATAAGTATCACATATCATAAATCTTCTTCCTTTTTTCCCTCCCAAACCATTAAAAAGTGTACAAGCTAATCTTAACTTGAGGACCATACAAAGATAAGTGGCAGGCTGATTTGGCCCATAAGCCATAGTTTGCTGATCCCTGGTCTAGAGCACAAAGCTGTCAGTTGCATAGGTTATTTATTGATTTGTTTGCGTTTATTTTTAAACCTCTTTATTTCCAGAGGTACTTAAGGTTCCAAATGCATGTAATTCAGAAAGATAAAAATAAAAAAAAAGAAGAAACGAGTTCAAGGAAGATTAAGAGCAGGAAGGGGATATGTTCCCCCGAGGGGAAGTGAGCATGCCATTTGCAAGCCATGTGTTTGGATTGGATTTGGCCCTGTGTTTTCCAGGAGCACCAAATTGTGAAGAGTGGATGGAGCTCTTTACAACAGTCATGGAGTCCTTGAGGTAGGTAGGGGTAGGCCAGTTGCTCGGTGTTGGCACATCTCCTTGTAATCTGGAGACCGGAGAGAAGTTTCTCTCATGGTTCTTCATTACATAATTAATAACATCCTAAAAAATATCCTTACAGTAAACACAGCAGTCGGGGTCCTAGAGCTCTTTACTGTGGAGCCCCTGAAATGAATGGGTTGCATTGCATCAAATAATTCAGCAAAAGCAAGTAGGTGGCTAGTAGAAGAAAGGCCATTGGTTTAGTAGAAACATAAGTTTGGGATTGTTTGCACTTTAAAAATTCCCCAATAATGATGACACAGATTTTACTCTTCTTTTATAATAACAGAGCTTGTCCAGGTTCATGCAATGAAGCAACAGCTTCTCACATTTAAAAAAAGTTATGCTATTTGCAAACCAAAGAGAACATTTCCAATATTGTGGAGCCGAAGGTGGAGAAGGAACAATAACAGAAGAAAAGGAGAGGCAGGGGAAAGTCTCAGAATTACTGATATGGGGCAGACCTTGGAGATAACCTCCAATTTCTGATCTTCCAGCTGAAGAGAATTGAGGCTACAATATCGGGGGACTAGCCTGAAGTTGCAGATCCAGCCAGCAAAAAAGCCGGGATGAGAAACCCTGTTCTTCGGCACCCGGTCCAGTGCTTTCTCTATACTCTCCATATTTATTCTCAGTCCCCCAATTCCCAACCCACCACATGCCCATCCGCACCTGCGCACGCGTACCCATGCACGTATGCTCACTGCCTCCTGGGCATGCTGCAGGTCCAGTCTCATTCACCATCCTGCTCTGGTCTACTTTTCTTGTCGCTTGCCTTGTTGCTCTGCTCTGCAACTTGCTTCGGTCTTATTGTTCTGCACACTGACCCTCCACCCCTGTCCTGGACAACTGGGTCTCTACTCATCATAACTTTCCCTAACTAGAATACTCTTGTACATTGTCCTTGCCTCGGCAAATCCAACTCACAGTCTCCTCTCTTACGGTATGACCTGTTTTGCTCCACATAGGTTTGGATTGTTTTGTGTGTGTGTGTGTGTGTGTGTGTTTTAGTCTCAAAATTATGTTGTTGTTACCTTGAGTATAAGGACCAGAGCTTATGATATTTTGCAGTCCTCCCCTGCTTTGCATTTAGATAGTGCTCAGTACTGTGTATTGCTTTGATTGGGGTGCATTCAGAAGTTGGGGAGCAGAAAGAAAGACAGTAAAGAGCAAAGAAGTAGGGACTTCTCTTTCCCCCCACTAGTAGTGCTCTAACTTCATACTTGCTTCTGTGTCTTGGACAGAATATGTTACCTAAACTTGCTAATCCTCAGTTCCCTCAGTAAAATGGGCCCAGTTTAAGTACCTCCACGACACTGTAAGAATTAAATGAAGTTGCAAATGCGCTTAGCTCCCTGCCTGCCAGAGGGGGAGACTGACATTCTCTTGCTCCAGCTTCCTTCCCAGCCAGTCCTAGAAACCCATCATTTAGTCATCTTGCAGAGTTTGAAAGGAAATATGTGTCACAATGTATCTAAAAAAGAGAGGGGCAGAAAATAAACACCTACAAATTGAATTTTGCACAATTCTGAACTTACCACTCTCCTTTCATCACTTGCTTTCATAAATCTGGAATCTGTCCTTAGGATCTATTGAGAAAAATTTTTTTTTCTTTTCACCCCACACATGCCCTCCGATTGAATCAAAATTGCCCCGTGAAGCATTATAATAAATTACTCTCCAAATGGTGTATACGAAGATAAAAATAATCTTTTATCAATCTGTGTATTTCCATGCCTCGTATTGTGTCCAGAACAGAAATACTTGAAGCAGAATACAATTAAAAGGCAAAAACTCCCACCAGCTTACAGTACCTCTCCCATCAGCTTGCCACAGTGTCTGAGATTTTCTCCAGTTAGAGACCTCAGTTCTGTTAAAACAGAAGTACGTAATCTACGCTGATAGGCAGCCCACCAAGGAGGAAACAAAATGTCGGGCAGGTCTGACCTGAAAACAGAGAGGGTAGAAAAGAAGTTTCTAGACCAGATCAAGAGGAAAGCTTGGGTGTCGGGACACAGGCATGGAATTACCGGCTGATGTGCAGGGACGTAGGAGGGAAGGAACAGAAGAGGGCAGGAAAGCCAGAGAGAAACCTTACTCACCGGATTGCTTTCTCCAAGATGTTGGGCAAAGCGTCTGGGACCATTCATTAACTGATAGAGTTTTCACTGGTCTCTAAATGGAAATTCTAAGGATGAGTAAGAGCTATTTTCATTCTGAAGACTTTTCCCTAGGTTCTGTCAGAGTGAGAAGGTGGTGTCCCAGCTGCAGGATTTGAAGACCACCCTCTTTCTTCCCTCTTTCTCTGATCCCTGGCTGCCTTACCCATAAAATGAAAATAAACCCTTCCTCACAGGGTAATACTGTTCATGCAAAGGCACAAATAGTGGGTACTCAGGAAGGACTATCTCTTTCTTGCCCTTTCTCCTTTTCATAATTTCCATAATACAGCGTGGGAATTGAAAATTATTTTTATTTCCAAATTGAACTCACTGTCATCCTTCCAGCTACCCCCACCCCAAAACAAAATCCCCTTGCAATGAATTCCCGTGACCTACTTTTTTCAAGGAGTGCTTGGCAGACTCAGACCTGCTTGAAGAGTGGCTATGGCCATGACTGTGAAAATCAAAATCCTAAAAAAAAAAAAAAAAAAAAAAAAATGCTACATGTGCAGGATTTGTATTTTCTACATTAAAAAAAAAAGCCTACATGATTTATTTTAGACTGGCCTAATTTTGGTCAGTCTCGAGGCCTGTGCTAATTTGCTCCGAGCCCTCTGACTGGCTCTCCTGGTATAAACATTTCTGGAGGAACATCAGTGTCACTGAGATGGCTCAGGCTCAGAACCCATGTGACTACTTGAAATCTGAAGAGTGTGCTGGTGAAGGGCCTAGAAGGCTTCGTGAAAGGGGCCTATTCAGAATGGAGCAGAATGTTCGTTTCCTTTTGAGTGTAACAGAAGTTCTAAAATAAGTATGTTTTAAAAGTGGCAGTTTAGATAAAAAATGCTTGAAAATTTAAGCAAAAGTGAGAGATCAGTGCCCCTTGGATTGGAAATATTATTTTCATTCTGTTTTGAAATTACCACTTGTGTTTTTCCAGGGGAAAAGTTGCTTTGTTTATGCAGCCGAATGAAATCATTTGAAATTCAGGGCTCGAGAACAACACTGGGTTCTATGAACCTACGTTTTCTCATATAGGAATTGTTGACGGCAGTTCCATACAAGAAAAAGATAAGCTTTGAGACCTGGTTTTCCTGTAGGTCAAATATGTGTTCACGCAAGGAAAACCAAAAAACCAAAAACACGACTTCTGCATTTCCCTGCAGTGCCTGAGAGTGCCACTAGGATGCGCTATTTCATAAAGAAAATGAAGCCCTTAGGCTCCTGAATGGCAGCTAGCAGAAATCTTTTAAAAACTTTATCCAGACAGTCCTAGACCAGAACTTAAATTCTAATCTGTGTATTTTCCTTGATTGTGAAAATTAAGAAGTGTCTCTTTTGATATCACATGGGAAATTTCCTATAGCGAGAAAAAAAGTTTATGGCCAGTGTATTCTCAGGATTTTGAGAAGCCCTGATCTACAGCAGGCATGTGTTATTATAACCTATATGTTAGATATTTGATAGAGGAAATTTCTGTGTCTGGGAGTTTCCAAACACAGGGGATTCTGAACTACACCACAGACTCCCGGGGCAGCAGGTGGCTGGTGGAGTAAAGAAAGGCAGATGCCTCACCCCACTGGCCTTGCTTTAGAGAATGTTCTGTTGATGTCTTTTGCGCCATCTTAGGGGCAAGCACCTTGTTGTACAGTTGAGATGGAGCAGACGTAGGGAACCCGGAAGGAGAGTGTGTCAGGATTGTAGGGGAGAAGGCTAGCTTAGAAGCCACAGTAGTTCTTAGAACCATGACCCCGCAGGTCTGGCTCGGCACCACATTTAAGAGGTGGAGGAATGATGGCACCCTCCTTCCTCTGTATTCAGGGCTCATTTTCACTTATATGGGGCACCTTTCCACACCTATTGCTTTAGCTTCTTTCTAGTGATTCCTCTGCCTGTCCCTAGCTAGTTATCAACTGATGCTAAGATTTCAATTATATATTGTGTGATATATGCCAATCTCCAGGTGAAGATATGTTCTCGGTCTGTGTGTTTTAAACAATTATGAAGCAAACAAACTTTTTTTTTTTTTTCAAACAGAAGAAAGCAAAGCTGTCCCAGTTGATGTAGAGAACTTGGGGTGGTCTGCAAATATGTCACAGCCAAAGAAATGAACCTCTAATCATGGGAGCCCAAAATCTATTTTTTTAGACAATCTACCTACTTCTTAAAATCAGATTATTAAACAAAACAAGACTTTCAATTTGAAAATAATTTCATCTTACAGGAAACTTGTAAGAATAATACAAATAACTTTTTAGACACTTTATTTTTTAACATAGTTAACATTTTGCCCCATTTGCCTTAACCTTTGCTCGTGTTCTTACGTGCTTGCTCCTTGCACCCCCCCCAACGTCCTAATTTATTTTTCCAAGAGAATTTCCAAGAATTTGAAGGTAAATTACATATGTTATAGCTCTTTACCCTTTATATGGTATGATACTTTTACCTGATAGGCCAAATTTACCTGATAGGCCAAATGTACCAAATTTACATGGTATGATACTTTGACCCGGCCGTCTGTGTTCCAATTTCATCAGTTGACACAGTGATGCCCTTTATAGCATTTTTTTTTTAACTCCACTAGTACTAGATCCAGTTTTGGATCACATATGGTATTTAGTCGTCATGTCTTTTTAGTTTTCTTCAGTCTGGAACAGTTCGGGCTGGAATTAAATTTAGCGCAGGGAGGAGGTCAGTGGGAGAAGGGCCGTGACTATTTGCAGTGTCTGCTTCGGTTGGAAGGTGGTGCTGTGGTGCCACGCAACTGTTGCGCCTGTCCCGCAGTCCCTGGCTTACTGCTGCGGATTCTGGGTCAAAGACTGTCCTCCACAGCTGCCCAGCAAGGGCCACAACATTTTCGTCTTGAACTTGAGGTCCAAAGCTGAGGGGGATCCCAAAGACATACTAACCTCATGGACCTACATAAATTCAACCATCTGTGTTCTTCTGCTCCACACACCCACTGCTGGGCGCGTGCTGGTAGCGGGGCTGCCGGGCTACTGGCAAGGGGAGTAAGGCCCTCTGAGCACGCACGCGCAGAGTGAGAGGGCTGGGAGGATCGAGCATGCGCAGTTACCGCAGAATGTCCAGCCCCCAAAGCAGGTACCAAGGAAATGAGCCCGGAGACACCCCAAAAGGCTGGGGCGGCAGCAAAGGGAGAGGCCTTTTACGAACAGGCTCCAGAGCAGTAGTGTGGATTCTGACTGGAGGTCCCAGTGAGCCCACTGTGGGAGAGGTGGAGGCAGCTGAGCCGCCCAGCAGCCAGGGAAACACAGGTTCCCAGTGGGGTAGATGGAATATCTTTAGACAAGGATTTTTGACCCAGTTGTCTTTAGTCTATTTTCCCCCTCATGATATTCCTTTTAATTTGTAAAGGCAGAATGTTTTAGAAGTTCTGACAATTGAAGAGTGTGGGTGTAGAATGTATAGCTCATTAGGTAGCTCGGCTCTGCATTAGCATTGGAAGGGTTTGTAACAGGTCACTGCTTTTGAAGTTTTACAGCACTCTATAATTCGGCGCGCGGTGACAACACATGCATTTAGAAGCTGGGAGGCCTTTCAAAAGAGCTGTCATGGCTCCTGAGATGACCATTGTGTATAACTGGCACCTCTATGCATAATTTCCCCAAAGCTTAATCCTCATTGTGACTTCTTTCTAAGACTCCTCAAATTAGCGCCTACTTCCTCTGTGTCTGTTTTCCCTCTTAGCACTCCAATCTGTTTATTTCTGTATTGTCTGTCTCTCCCACTGGAGTGTGAACTCCAGGAGGACAGGGATCTTATCTGTATGGTTAATTGCCGCATCCCTAGAATCTAGTCTCTAGTGTAGAACTCAGTAAACATTTGCTGAGTAAATGAATTATTAAGCAGAATAATCACAAATAAGCCTTCATTCTTTACTGGCAGGCAATCGGCTGGATGATCAGACACAAGGAATTGCTCCACCAGACTTTCCACCTGTAGTCTCCTTGCCACTTACTTCCTACCTTTCTCTCTTTACTAAAATTGTCACAAATGTCCTCATTGGAGATAGTGGTACTTGGGGACAATGTTGTTCTCATAAGAAATAGGTTAGATTTTAAGATACTTTGAAGTTGCCTATCATATAATGTCATAAGCCCACTTTATTTTTATTTCTCCTCAGACATCCATCACTTTTCATTCATTTATTTACCTCACTGCATTCATGAAGTCTTCACTGTACTTTCTTCCAGAAAGTTCTCTGTGATGTCACTGTCCAGCCCTATCACAGTGGGTCCTGTGTTACAGAGACCAGACAAGACACTCATGGCCTTCACTCTGGGCATATTCCTTATTTCTCCTAGATGGGGTGCTTATGTGCCAACATTATGGAGCCATGGGTTTCTCCTTTTTCACCGCTCCCCACCACGAGTTCTTCCCCTTGTCCATCAAGCCCGTCCGCTAGCTCTTTTTGGCTTGCTCTTTTCCTGATCATTTTCGGTTTCCATCTCCTTGCAAGAGGCGCATCATCTCATTATAACACCCAGGTGTCATCTCCCAAAAGATGGGAGACAAGTCTGCAGGGTCAGCCATCCTGCTGGGATTCCTAGATAACGTGTCATCCTAAATACACTAATGGATTCTCTCTCTCTCCTCAGTAATTATGGATGATTCTGAGTTCTGATTAGACCTTCTTATTCTTGGTATAAATCAGACATTCCCAGGAACAACCTGGCCTATAACTAAGGAACTCTTCAGCTGGAAATTAGCAGTTGGAGGATGGTACCTTGGTGGTATCATTAGGTCATTGAGTCACTGTGGGGTTTCTCACTTGATTCTGGCCATACTTTACATCTTGGGAAATACCCTGACCTGTTCTACTTAGTGTTATTGGGACAGTAGGGTCACACTTTTCCATTCAAGGGGTTTAACTGCCTGAGGGAGCCTGGGTGAGACTCTGTGAGAGTGGATGGAGTCCAGCTATCTTCTTTCAGTTCCTTCCTCACAACTGTTTTCTAAGGACCTTCCATTTTTTGACTCCATATTCACCAGTTCTTGGTTTCTGGATGTCCTGTGTGGGTAAATATTTTTCCCTCTTATGTCTCATGACCCCTTTAGAATGTTGGGTGATCCAAAACAGTCTCTTAGAAGATGGAAAGTCAGGCTCATGCAGCCAAATCTACTACTCTGTATTTTATAATTCATCGGTGGTACTCTTTTTATGAAGTTATTTTCTATGACCACTAATTGGTCCTTGCTGTTTTGGGTGCTGTGTTTATTTTTGGTTGAACTATTTACCTTATTTCCTCCCCAACATACACAGATTCACTCTTTTATTCAAGAGCTATTTCTGAGTGCTCATCTGTGTTATACCCTATTCCGGGAGACACAGCAATGAACAAAAGAGAACAAAACAGTAAGTTCCCTGTTTTCTTAAAGATTTCATTCCAGATGGGATGAGGTAGACAATAAACTGTAACATTTCAGGAAGGGTAAGTTCTCTGTAGAAACACAAAGCAGGAGGGAGGATGAGTGTATGTGTCAGTAAATAGCTATGATTTTAAATGATGTAGGCAGGGAAGGCCTCCCTGAGAAGATGGTGTTTGGAGGAGGTGAAAAGGAAACCTGGGTTTCTGGGAGGAAGAGTGCTCCAGACAGAGGGCACAGCATGCGTAAAGAAAGGCCTAGAGTGAAGGTATATATTTGCTTCACTAGAAAGACTCACAGAACTCAGCAAAGGATTATATTTACAGTTATAGTTTACGGCTGCAAAAAGATACAGGTTAAAATCAGCAGTGAGGAAAGAGGCCTAGAGTGGAGTCCAGGAGAACCAGGCAGAGCTTCTGGTTCTTCTCCCAATGGAGTTGTATAGAAAGCACTTTCCCCCCAGCAACAGTGTGTGACAATATGCACAGAATATTGTCAGCCAGGGCAGCTTATCCAAGACTTGATGTCCAGACTTTTCACTGGAGATTGGCCATATAGACAGACTGACCACCTGCATGGTTGACCTTGGTGTTCAGCCCATGTGGAGGATGAGCTGATTCCCAGTGGCTCAAGGTCCCCACTACAAACCACATATTTTATCATAGACCATCAGAAATGGCCCAAGGCTTCCAGTCAAACAAAGACACTCCTGTTGGGTAGAACATTCCAAGGGCTTAGTGGTTACCTCCCAGGAACCAGGGGCAAAGGGCCAATGCTTCCTTTGCTCATGCTTAATACTTTACTGCACAGAAGCCAAGTCATGCTGGTCTTTGTAGGTCATTTAAAAGATGTAGGCTTCTAAAACTGGTGCAGCTACTGTGGAAAATGGCACAGAGATTCCTCAAAATGTTAAAAATAGAACTACCCTCTAATCCAGTAATTGAACTACTGGGTAGTCACCCCAAAAATACAAAAACATGAATTCAAAACAATACAGCACTCCTATGTTTACTGCAGCATTATTTACAATAGTCAAATTATGGAAGCAGCCCAATTGACTATCAATAGATGAGTGGATAAAGAAGAAGTGGTGTGTGTGTGTGTGTGTGTGTGTGTGTGTAATGGAATACTATTCAGCCATAAAAAAGAATGAAATCTTGCCATCTGCAACAACATGGATGGAGCTAGAGAATATAATGCTAAGTGAAATAAGTCAGTCAGAGAAAGACAAATACCATATGATTTCACTCATATGTGGAATTTAAGAAACAAAACACGTGCACAAAGGATAAGAAAGAGAGAAAGACAAACCAAGAAAGAGACTCTTAATTATACAGAACAAAGTGATGGTTACCAGAGGGGAGGGATCTGGGGAGATGTGTGAAATAGGTGATGGGGATTAAGGAGTACACTTGGTGTGATGAGCATGATGATACATGGAATCACTGGATCACTATATTGTACACCTGAAACTAATATAACACTGCATGTTAATTATATTGGAATTAAAATAAAAAAATAAAAGATGTTAGCTTCTAGTCCCAGTGACATACGAGATTTTGGAGAGTATTAAGCAGGAGAGTTACGTGATTTATTTCTTAACAGAATCATCATGGAATGAATAACAGGATCACTCAAACAGCTAAGTTGGAGAATAGACTGAAAGTTAGAAGCAGGGCTACTGATTAGCAGATTATTGTAATGGTCCAGACAAGAGATAAAAATAACTTGAACCAGGGTAGAGTTAAGAGCATTACAAATTGGGTGTAATGTTTGATAAAAGGATATAATACAAAGATGACTTCAAGTTTCTTGGCCTGGGAAATTGGGACAGTTACGTTGCCCTTAAGTGAGATGAGTAAGATTTCAGGGAAGCAGATCTTATGGGAAGAGGAGTAGGAGCTTAGCTTGTGGACATGAGACATCAAAATGCCTATTAAACAACAAAGGGAAAATGTCAAGTAGACAAGAGTCTGGAGTTCATAGGAGAGTTCTGGGCTAGAGATTTATATTCAGGATATAAAGATATAAGTCTTGGAATCATCCATCTAGCCTGAGAGTGTCAAGCCATGAGACTAGCACACCAGGCTCTCCAATGCTAGGAGGTGGGGGAGATGAGGAGGAGATAGCAAAAGAGACTGAGGGTGAGCACTCAGAAAGGTAGGAGGATCACGGGAGGGGGTATGGTGTCAGGGGCTCACTGAAGAGGCAGGGGAATGAACGATGTTAAATACAGCTGATGAGTCAAACAGTGTGAGGATGAAGAATAGGCCACTGGAGTTAGGAACATGGAGGTCACTATTAACCTTAGCAAAACAGAGAGATACAGATTTTACTTTATACACAGAGATCTACTTAGTAGAAGAAAGCAAAGACCCATGTGCATATGTAGGAAAAATTTAAAAGTTAATTCTGAAATCCTAGTTAACAACGCTGACTACCATCAACTGAGTAGCATCTCTGGATTTCCTTCTACTAGGAACATGGGGAAAAATATAAAAAACCGTAGTTGAAAATGTAAATTAGCCCAACTTGTGGCCAGAATGTAGAAGGATTTTCTACTGATGATATTTATAAAGCCAGATTATTCAGAATGATGCTCAGAGAGTTATCCATGCTTGCTTCATGAACCGGAGCTTCTCTGCCTCCAGAGGGAGGGTAGGGAGACATCATGCCCTAACCCTCTGACTTCAGAGCTTCCTTCATTTCAGCATCTGGAGATTTCCCTTTCTTGGTTTTAAACTTGCATATACATTTATTTTGTTATGTTTTATTCAGTAATTCTACTTGGATGGAGGGTATATGTGTATGTGGAATGTTTCACATCTTTTAAATCTTTCATATTGATCTCAAGTTCACTTTTTAAATCAGGACAAATAGATATTATACTAACAATCATAATGGACCCAATTGCAGTTTTTAAAAGCATTGCATAAAGAATAGAAGGAAAAACAACCAAATATTAGCAGTAGTTATTTTTAAGTGGAAGGAGTGTGGACAATTTTTTCCCCTTCTTCTATTCCCAATTTCCAAATGTGTGTGTGTTACTATTATAAAAGGGAGGAAAATTGAAATTAAAATTCAATTTTAAGAATTTAAGATATATGCTTTTGAAGTTCTTTTTTTGGGGGGGGGAATACCTCAGATCCAAAACAAGTACTGGAATTAATCAGTCTGATTTGTAGTGAAGTTTACAGAAAAAGACCCTTGTTCTGAATTTAACCTGAAAAAAAATTGGGGCCTTTATGTAGGTAAGAAATTGAAATGCATTCTATCAAAATGCTTCTATTTTATAGATAACCTTGAATAGTATAGACCATCTCTACCAGATATATATATATATAAAATATATTTTATACATATATATTTATGTATGTATGTATATATATTTCAAGCAACAGAAAAACGAACCAGCTTAAGTAATAAAGGAAACTGGCTGGTGCACATAACTAAAAAGTCCAGAGGTAGGGAAAACTTCAGGAAAGGGTAGATTTAAGGTTCAACCACTGTGGACAGGACCTGGTCTCTATCTGCATCTGTGACTCTTTCTTGCAATGACACCACTGTCAGCTCCATATGATGGGTCTGAAGATCCTTCAAGCTCTTTTCTCATTTTCAAGGTGGCTGACAAAACTCATTCACTTCCAGAAGGAAGGAAGAAAGAAGGAGCTTTCTTCTCCTAGAATTTCATCTTCTTATTGAGTCTCTTGTTTTGATTGGGTGTCCTGTCTACTTCTGGACCACTGACCACATCTGGGCAATGGGAGATGCTGATTGACTTCTGTTGCTTGGTGCTCAACCCCTCCTAAGTTACCTGGCTGAGAAGGAAGAAGCAGAATACTCTTGATGTGAGAAAAGGGGAGTAGGTTATGGGGAGGCAACCTATATATGCTGACCATACTCTCTAATGATCACATCTGGAGGGGATGGACATATCATAAGCTAGCATGGCAATGAACTCATGGTAGTAAGATTGCAGTTGGTCAATCATCTGAAAATTGGGAATAAGGCTACTCAACTATTAACCAGTGGTGTGCTATCTCCTCCATTCCTTGGGCTTTGGATTTGATTCTTAGTTCCTCTCTTGCTCTAAAATCCTCTGAATTTTCATGTGTAGAGGATATTTTGCTCTATTAGTCTACATCCCGAGTAGCTTATGCTACTTAATAACATGACTAAAATACGCAGAAATCTCATTTAACTAAAGGTAAGAAGGGAAACATTGGCTTTAAATGTTATTTAATTTGGCATGGAAAGTAATGTATTTTTAATAAGGAACACACTAAAAACTCATAAAGTAGTTTATTTATAAGGTGGTTAGCCTCCTCATTGCCCTAATAAATATAGTTAAGTTCCATCAACTATGCAGCAAGTGCAATTATACAAATGCCATGTTTCATTTTGTGTCTGAGTATAGTAGTTCTCCCTCCATACACTCTGTATGCAAAGAGTAAGTGCATAGGATTTTGGAATCTGAGGAGATATTAGAGATCATTTAATATCTCCCCCTGTCCCTTGAGTAATTTTACAAATAAGTTTTCTAAGGCCTAGGAGGTTAAACAATCTGCTAATAGTCACATAGATGGTTTGCTAAGTTCTGGTTAAGAATTTTTTAAGAGGATTTCTTTCTTTTTTTTCATTAAGATTTTATTTATTTGAGAGAGATAGTAAGAGAGAGCATGAGTGGGCAGGAGAGAGAGAGGCACGCTCCCTGTGAGCCAGGAGCCCAACATGGGGCTCGATCCCAGGACCCCAGGATCATGACCTGAACCAAAGGCAGACGCTTAACTGACTGAGCCATCCAGGAGCCCCTCTAGTTAAGAATTTAACCAAAGCTTTTGATTTACCAATTTATTCTTTTCACAGTAGAATTGTTCAAATCAACAAAGATTGACTGAGCACCAGCTGTGCCCTGGGCAGTATGTTAATCACTGAGCTCACAACAGGAAAGACATGGTTCCTGACTTTAAGCAACTCTGAGAGCAGTCCAGTAGCGGAAAGAACAAGGTCAACCAGATAATTAGAGTTTGGTAGCATTCATGCAATGTTAAGACATAGCCATATTGTAGTAAAGCAAGTGATAAACGCTACTTTGAGAGTCAGGGATGACTGTGAAGAGTTGGTGATTCATGTACAGGGTTTGTAGGATGAATAAGAGTTTGATGATCAGTCTAAGACTGGTAGAGCATTTAATGTAAAGGGAATAGAATATCTGAAGGTCCGGAGGTGATGGTTATAAGAACAAATTTTGGAGACAGACAGATATGAATTGAATGCTGGTTCTAAGGCTTACTGAATAGGTGACTTACACAATTTCTTTATGCCTTTGACACATTTACATTTTCATCTGAAAAATCCCATGGAGGAGATTAAATAACGTGAGAACTACAAGGCACCTAACCTAGTAGGAACCCAGGAATAGGTGGCCACTCGTCTCCATTGTCCTTCTCCTCTTTCTCTTCCCTCCTTGCTCCCCCCCAAACCTTCTTGGTGAGGGGAGCCCCAGAAGAAGAAGCTAAGAGGCAGGAATGGAAGATCATTGGAGGAACTGGTCATGAAAACCGTTGAAGGATTCATAGGTAAGAAATGAGATCCAATTTGTATCCTAAGAAGATATTTGTGGAGAAGTGCATAGGAAGCTGCTAGAGAGCTAGTTTGCTAACGTAGGGGAGAGGGCTGGGACCGGCGGCGAGGGCAGTAAAATGGAAAGAAGAGAAAGCATGGATCGAGGGATTTGGGCAGGTTCAGTGAGAGCAGGATGTATGCAGGATAGCTTCTCTCGCTGCATTCTGGTCTTCTTTTCCACCCGTACATCAGAGGTCATGTGGGAGGGAAAATGATCATTGATGTCATGAGGCCCTGGAGTCTGGCCCTCGGACTTCAGGAAGGAGGCAGAAGGGCACAACTCTGCAGCAGCTACTCTTGCTTTTGGCTCTTGTCTCTAAAGTGCTTCCACAGAATCACTTAAATCCACATTCTCATTCCCACGAAAAGAGGCCTCAGAGAGAACCACTGCACTAGCAAATCTTTTCTCTCCTTCCTGACTTTAGAGCGACTCCTTAAGGCACGACATTCCTGAGGCAATTATCTCTTTTCGTTAACTCACAGTAACCTCAACTGAGTCACGTTTAAGCAGCTCCAGACTTTCCTGTAAGGCTGGCTGTAGCTCCTTGTTGACAGAGAGCGGAGGGCCCCGGAACATGAAAGCTTGGCCCCTGGGAGCGTTCGTTCACCCAACCCCTCAGATCAACTGCATCACCTCCATCACTTAGCTTCTACTTCCCTTTTAAAGCCCTGTGACCTTTACTCCATGTTTGTCTTTCTTGCCTCACATTAGTTTTAATGGCCCTTTTATTGATGACCACACTGAAAGATGGACTAATTTGTTCACACATACCTCAACTGCTCCCTGCCCTGCCCTCAGGGCTGATATCAAGAGAAAGAGTGTGGTTATCTGACTTCCAACCTCCTAACATGGGTGTGCTGGGCTCTGGTCAGAGGGAGGTTCTCCCCCGCTCCACTACATTTCATGCTGATTTTAGATCTAGCTAGTATTGCAGTTTTGTTAATAGTTTCTTTTTGAATATAAATAGTCATCTCTACATTTTTAAAAATGTTTGAATTCTACCCACATATGGGTTTCAGCATAATCTGTGAAGGCTGGCCTCATAAGCAAAACATCAGTGCTTCACACTTTTCCTAAGATGATTGGTCTTTGACTTAAATATCTACAAAATATCTATATATGTGAGCCCAGATGAAAATGAGTGAATTATCGGTAAGGTATTTCAACCTTTATCTGTTAAAATAACTGTGTGCTTTGGCTGCCTATGTTAAAAAAAAATCAAACTACTCACCTAATTTTCTTAGATATGACACGCTTTTGATTTAGATATTGAAAGCATTCCAAGAATTCACAAAACCTCAGAACAAATATTTAGAACACTGTGCATGAGATACCTGATTTGCAGTGTTGGGCACATGAAAGAAGCCTTTGAAAAACTCATGTCTGAAGTACTTTCATCACTTGAAATAATAAAGTGGCTCTCCAAACATCTCTTGAGGCCAAACTGAATCGACTGAGTATTTAGGATGTATTTATACTGGATGTTTTTAAGCAAGGAAGACAGTGCAAATAGTAGAAATAGTAGTATGCCTGTTTATTTTTGTGCATTAGGTAAATTTGCTATTTCTTCCAATTCTAGGCCTATCAATTATGCAACCAATCAACTAATAATTTTGACCACCTGCTACATGTAAATTATTATGCTAGATACTAATAAGACAAACTAGCTCTCAAAGCTTCCCATCAGCTGCTGCCTTTAATCTCTTTCCTTCTGACTGTATAGAGAGGACCATGTCTTTTCATTGTACATTCACCTGAGTCTTTGGCATGTTAGTCAGGTTGGAGAGAATCAAGAATGTTATTAAGACATGGAGTCTCTTACTTGAGAAAGATAAGGTAGTCACTAATATCCCTCATAGATATATGGTATCTGTGAAGTTCCTTCAGGTTGTTTGTGCTGGTGACTCAAAGTGAGGCCATTTGCCAGCCAGCAGCATGGCATCTTTAGTAACTATTACCCTTGAATTAAAAAAAGCCCACCAAAGAGCTTGACCTTGGAAGAGTCTGGGAGTCTGCCTACTCCGGTGGCTCTAAGTGAGTAAAAACAACTCATCATCTCCTTCATCTGATTAGCTGCTTGAAACTAAACCAAAGAAAGTGAAAATACCCACTGGCATTTATTTAAGATAGAAATAAGATCAGAAAAACAAGGAAAACTATGCTACAAAGTCAATTATATAATTCACAAAACTAAAGTGCTCTAAAGTTAGCAACAAATTGCAGAAGAAATACACTTAGGTACTTAAACTGCTTCTAATACTTAAGTTTAGGTGTGGTATATTCAATAGCATTTGAAAACAGCACTCATACTAGGCTATCCTACATGGTAGCCACTAGGTACGTGCGGCTATTTAAGTTAAAGGTAATTAACATTAAATTAAATTAGAATTTAGTTTCTCAGTAGTATTGATGGGGTTTTGGAATATGGGTGAGGTTCAGTGGGGTGGAGTCCAGAGCCATCGACCAAGATTTTTGAGACTTCTTTGGTGCAAAATGGTGGTTTATTAAAGCACGGGGATGGGACCCGTGGGCAGAAAGAGCTGCTGCACCAGGGTTGTGTGAGGTGGCTGATTATATACTAGGGGGTTGGGGGAGGCAAGGAAAAGGGAGGTTTCAAGAGAACTTTCATGTACTAAGGAGGACCTACAAGATACAAGGACCTACAAGGCCTTGTCATTGTCAAGTTAAGGTTGTTTTTCCCCTCTAGCAAGGCATTAACATTAAGATAGTTAGGAGATTCCTGGAAGAATGTCTCACATGTCCCACCCATGAGTGGGGGGTGGAGGGAGTTTGCAGGATGTCAGCTTATGCTTTGTCTTCAACCAGCCTTCTGCTCCCTCATCAGTATTAACCACATTCCAAGTGCTCAACATCCACATGAGGCTGGTCACTATTGTATTGTACAGTGAAGACATAGAACATCTCCATTATCCAGTAGAATAGCCCTGTATTAAAAGATCAACTCAAGGCAAGAATCTTTACTTTTATAGATTTATTTTTCAGGTTTTCAAATGAACTATGGCATTAAAAAAAATTCTACATAGTTCCTCTACCTTGAACAAGTCAAATAGTAGAGGCTCTGGTCAACCACCGTGTCAACCTCATGGTGAAAGTGTAGATATAATGAGCATCAAGTATGAAATTACCACCTGGCAGTGGGGTTTATTTAGTAACTTGTAAATAAAACTCTGCTATGGAGAAGATGTCAGAGTGTACCTCACATGACAAAGAGCATTTTTCTGTATGGTATTCTACACGTCCAGTTATTTTTCAAGTTGATGAGAAGCATTATTTGGTCCTGGTGATTAAATTACCACAATGAGCAGATTCCTGGCACCAGCTACACCTTCTGATTAGAGAAAGAGAAATATGAATTTTGTCTGTATTTGTGTCAGTTCAAACACAGCCATAACTTTTTGCTGGGTGTAGACATTTAAATGAAGAAGGACTTTTAATTCAACTTTATTTTGTTATTTCATTACCCTTTTGCAGCAATGGCAAACTTTGTACAGAATTATAAATCAAGGCTAAATGTTGTATGGATGCCATGGCACAAAGATTCATTTAGTGTGCACACAAGCTTATGATCTACAGGGTGATTCATCACTTGTTATCCTGTCTTCCAGCTGAGGAGTTGGATGCTGATGCATATTAATGTACAAAAGTCAATGCTGGGCGTGGGCCCTGCTGGGTCTTGCATATTATCCTCCTCCCATTTAAATGATTCTCAACTGTTGGCTGCAAGGAGGGCTGCCTTTCAAAATCAATTACCTAAATACAGTGAATTAATTTGGGAAAATGGTGAAGTATGAAGTATGGCTTGCCCTATGTTTCCTTTAGCCACTGATGCTGTGCCCAACACTACAGCTCGGATGTGCCTGGATGAGAGACAGGAGGCAAGATGAGTGCCCTAGAAGAGAAGAGAGTGTTGTGCTTTTCAAAGTGCCATTACATATTATACCCCATTCAATCCTCACATCATTCAGTGTACAATCAGGGAAGGTGTAGGTGTCACAAATGAGACGTCTCTCTTTAGAAGAATTCATCATTTTTCCACCTGCCTCCCATTGGCTCTGTTCCTCCCCACATGCCTCTGCTTGTAATTATTTGTGTACATGATCATCTCTCTCATTAGAACTGAAGGTACCTGGAGGGGGAATCTCGATGTTCTTATTCATCTTGTTTTCCTGGCATCTAGCAAGATGCCTGGTGTCTGAGTTTATTTGCCTGGGAGAAGAAAGGTGAATGTGACACAAAAAAATCTGTAAAGGAGTTAAGGGTTTTTCTGAGGGACAAAATATTATGCTGGGTTTGTTCCTCAGGGCTCTGTCTGGGTTCAAGAAGATGTTGCACATCTGGATCACACAATCCCCAATGATGGATTTGGATCTTGGACTGGAGTCTCCATTTGCAGTACCTTTCCCACTAAAACTTTCTGTTGGTTTTATACCACTGACTCTTTTAAGACATTCCATCTTTCTTTGTAGCTAGCCCGATGAAAGGGAAAATGAATTTTACCTGCATCCTGAATAGAAAGAGATTGCACATGCTTACACAGGAAGAATCGGAAAGCTATACCACTGTTCCTGGGGATGATGTCTAACATCCTTTTAATGTGAAAGGAGATTTTCATGAGAGCAGATATGGGACTACAGCATTATATCATAAGCTGGACTGTCAGCACAGGCAGACTGACAAGTTTGCTGGTCACTGAGGGACACAGGCATGTGATACTGGGTGGGGCCAGTGGTGGGTGCAGGTCTCAGGCCTGCACCAAAGGTCTTGGTCTGTGCTCAGCCTAGAGATTCAAGAGAAGGGAGAGGCAGAGCTTAGATGGGCAGAATAGAGAGATTGAAGAGGCAGTCATCTTCACAATCACCAGGATTTCATGTTGTATGTATGGAGCCAACACTCCTTACTAATCAAATCTAGTGTGAAGTTCTCTCTATTGGCAAACCTTATATCTCCTTTACAGAGCTTTTAGGTTATATCCACCTTTCCTCTTCTAAGCAAGTGATGTTTTGTTATATTTTATGTTTTTATTTAGATTTATCTCTAACACTACTTGTGTATTTATGGTTTAATTCCATTTTGTACTTCTGAGCTCTTCTCGTTTTCAAATGTAAATGATTCATTCTCATTTTGGATACCACTTTTTGAATCTTGTGGAACCAGGGACTTGTTTGCTGTGTTCACACAGAGCCTCTCCCCTGGATGGCAGAGTGGCTCCCAGGAGGTGTGTGAAGGGTTCTTCAGTGGCGCTCACGTGCAGAAGGAAGCCTGTTGTGGTTTTGGGAACTGAGGTGTGGGAATCAGCCAGCTTCTGGCTGGAGTTTATGTCCCTCATATTTTTCCCACATGCAGATGTTCAGTGAACATGTATATATTATAAGAGAAAGAGGGAAATGTCCTCACTTGAAGTAGAGATAATATGCCAAGATAAACTGCGGAAGAAATGAGAAAAGTGTAATATTGCAAATCATATGCTGGTCTTCACTTTTAAGTGCAGTATCAGAATAATTCTCAGTGTTATGGTGTGGAGCAGGGTAGAGAGGAGGTGGCACACATATCCTGCCTTGAAGTCCCATGGTCTCTGGAAGCTCACACTCAGTTTTTAGTACATTCAGAGGTGCTGGAGGTCTTGGCCTTTGATAGGTGAGGATGGGGGTGAGGCGGAGGGGGACAAGTTGAGCAGAGGATGCATGTGAAAACAAATAGTAATGTAAGGACCTTTATTTTATTTTTTTAAATTTTATTTATATGAGAGAGAAAGAGAGAGAGAACACAATTGGGGGAAGGGGCAGAGGGAGAGGGAGAAGCAGGCTCCCCACAGAGAAGAGAGCCAGACATGGGGCTCAATCCCAGGACCCTGGGATCATGACCTGAGCTGAAGGCAGACACTTAACCGACTGAGCCACCCAGGTGCCCCAAATAAGGACCTTTAAAGAAATCGTGTGGTAGTACTAGAGGGGCAATAACAGAGTGAGATTAAAAAGTATCAGGTAACCCCAACATAAATAATGTCAACAGATTGTTTTATCACTGTACTAGAAAAATGTAAAATTATATGTACATAAGTAGGCAATAATATTGTATATGTAAAAACAACCCTACTTAATGATATTCAGTGAGATCCCTGTACCTCTTACGTGGTTTTAAATCTGCTAATGGGCTTTCAAATCTCATCTACTAGCTGTTTGCAAAAATTTCCTAGCTTTTATGGTAACTGCATTATTACACAGATACCCTTTCCAGCTAAATGTATAGTTGAAATAGGTAGAGTGAATGCGTGGAGTGAATCATTTGGTCAATAATTTTATGATAAGATCTTTATTCCATTTAAGCTTCTCTCTTCCTACTGAAGTTCTCTCAGAAGATTGAGCTTTCTGCGTAACTTCTTATAAAGACTTACTAGGATTTTTATGAACTTGTTTATATTTGCAGTGCTGTAGTTTGGCAGGCTATTTGGGAGTCATCCAGGACATGGGTACTAGCTGCGCTGGACTGTCCCTGCAGGACAGCGTGATTGGCATGCCCCAGACAGTCTGGGACCCTACTTTGACCCCAAAAGGGCAAAGAGTCCTTGGGACCCAAGGGATGGGTCCATTCAGCACAGCCGTTTCTGGACCATCCTCTCTGCAGACTGAGAATTCTAGAATTCCCTGCCCAAAGGGCCTGCACAATACTTCTTAATTCCATGACTGATGAATATCCTCCTTCGTTTGTCATTTCTTTTCCAGTAGAAATAAGGCAAGGAATGAGTGTTCTGTGAACCATTTTTATAGTATATAATATGAACATGATATTATGCTACTTTAAGTTGATTTATATACACTTAAATCTTTACATTATCCATTTGTTTCTAAGAGTACCCCCAGACATCAATAAGCCCCTAAAGCAACATTTTGTAAGGAATGATTCTTCCTTAGTGTATTCATTCTGAGTCAGCATCTTGAGTGCACCAGACGAGCAACAAATAAAGTTCATTCAACCTCAATATCTTCATCTACAGGGGTTGTGCTAGGACCCGAGGAAGATGGCAAAAGAATTAATTGAAAATTCTTGAACTCACTCTATATAATGGAAGCCACAGGCAGTGATTTTAAACCTAGCTATATACAATAAACAAATGATGTTCTGTCCCTTTTCAAGAAGGAACTGGCAAAACCCTTAGTCAGGGCTGATTAAGAATAGTTTCTGTTCTTGCTCTGTTTGGATTTCCCTTTTTGAGCTGTTCTTGCCACATGGGATATTTGAATATTTCTAATTTTTATTTCAAAGTTCATTTTAAGCAGTGTCCTTATCAATCACATTCCCAAAAAGACCCTTTTTCCTTCTACTGCTGAGGGCTGCTCATCCCAAGAATGGCTTCCCTCTGGTTTTGCAAGGCCCCAGCCTCCTATTTCTCTTGGCTCTGAGCATAATGTGTGTTCTGATCAGCTATATCTCTTCTCCAAACTGGGATGAAGAGAGGAATTGCACATGATGCTTTCTGGGAGTGAACTGGGCAAAGCATGGCTGCTAGGATACTTCCTAAGTCATGGTTCAGAGGTTATTGCAGCCTATCTGCTCAGAGTTTCTATGCTGTCTTTCCCTTCACGAGATCTACATGACAGTAAAATTTTATAGTTGGTTAAATATGTTGCTTAGGGCAATTTCTATTGAATCTGAGCATCAGAAATTTAACACACACACACATATACAAATTAGTTTCCACTTCTATCATTTTGACCTATGACACCCTTTCCAGGAACATCAGTGTAAGAGTAAGAATGGTCTATATTGGTTTCTCTTCCCTATAAATGTCATTGAAAAGTAGCTTTCTTGAAGAATTCTAATCCAGATGAGTACATTTTAAATATAAATTTCTCCCCAGTGGTCCTTTGTCTACAGAAAAATTAGCACAGACTATAAAGCAGAATGCTTGAAAGAATCTCCTTGAGGGAAATGGGCTAGCAAGAGGGAAAGAGATTTATACTTTTCATTTAGTGGCAATACTCATTTTATGCAATTTTATATCATTAGGCCCTCTAAAGGACAAGAATGTGAAATATGTCTTCCCTGAAGACAGTTCTTCATCTTTGCCTAACATTTTCTGCTTTGAATAAACTAATCTCAAGGAAGAGTCCAATGTGTATGTACTCTAGTGCTCTGAGAGTTGATTTCAAGGGCTCTATCTATATGTTCCCTATACCCTCCAGAGAGCTGAAACACCACAGAGCCTGCAATCATTATGTACATCAACAATTATCCCCTCTGGACAGTTTCTGAAAATTCCTTTGGAAATAAATGACAAAAGTGCCCAATTGGTGGATTCCATTTTGAAAGCTTCCCTTAAAAATCACAGACTGCTCTGAAGTCTTCATATTGTTCACTCTGAATTAGGTTTTAAGAGATTCCTGGGAGTAGAATGTATTTGAGAATATATGTACCAGGCAAGGAGGTTCTTTAATAATAAATCTTATCAGAAACATTTTTCAAGCACATATCAGCTCAACCTGGACACAGTAGACTGGGTTTTGTCTTTCTTGGCAATATATTCAGTACATATACTTTAAAAAATATGTATATACGGGATTCAAAGAAAATTAGAAAATGATCCTTGAACTAGGATCAAGATAAGTGTTTGATGCCCAGTAGATTCACACATAAACCTGGCATTTTTCTTAGTATCTATATTCATCAGAAGCTGTTATTAAAACAGGTACTGTGAGCAAACACCCTCTAATTCCCTCTGGTGGGGTGTGATAGGCAGAGAGATTTTCATAACAATTTTCAAGCATTCTCCTGTTATATAATTCAAGTGGAATTCTCAAAAAGGGAATTAAGGATGGTGATGCGGTTGATCACTTATATCTAGGCCAGTGGTCAGTGGCCAGTGGTCACTGAAAGAAGATAAGATCCTTTCCAGGTAAACTGACGCAGTCATTGTGAAGTCATATAGGAAGACAAGACAAGGAGATAAGAACCCCAGGCCAAAGGACTGAAGTAGGAGCTGGAAAGTCCTCAGGGTGGTATCAGAGGCTGGGAAAACTCTCTGAGCTTGGGTTTTACTAGCCATGGAAAGAGTTTGGGCATCTGACGCCTTTCAAGATAGAGTGGTTCTCACCTAGCTAGCTCCATACTACTTTACCAGCGCCTTTGGATATAAAGGCCCTGATATCATGGGCAGATTCTTTCAGAAATTGATTTGGATGTTTTATTCACTGATGTTCCGTAAACCTTTTGCTGCTGGGAAGAGACATGTAGGGCTCATCAAGAGCACCTGACAAATGTTGTCTAGCAAAGCTTCCTTCTTTGGAGGGAAAGAAAAGCCTGGAAGATCTGAATGTCGCTTCAGTCCGCTGTTAACTTCTAAGAGGGGAGAGGACCTGGTTCTATGACCCTGTGGTGAAATCTGTCTGTTTAGTAGAAAATGACTCAGCACTTTTCTTACAGTGCATCTGCTGTGTGTTAAGGAGTGCAGCCCTGATTTCACTATGGGGCAACGGAACTGTTATCAGGATGGCTGATGAGTTGGCCAAAGTGTTTCTGAAATGGGAATGGTGGGGGGCATAGCAAAGCAACAGGAAGAAGAGGAGAAAAAAAAGAGGAAGAAAAAAATTCATCCTCTGGAAGTGGGACTCTTCCTTCCTTGTTTTAACCAATTAAAAATGTTAAACACACCAGAAATGGGTAATAAGAACAATTATCATGCAGTGATCCGTAAAAAACAAAAATGGCATAATCCATCTGGGTTTACTTCCAGCTCTGAGTCAAGTTCCTGAGTCAAGTCTCTTATCTCTTTAGGGACTTTGGTTTCCCCCATCTTTTAATTAAAGAATTAACTCTAAAGTCCTATTCAGTGCTAACACTCTATGTAGCTGACAGAAGTGCAGCAAATTGTATGTGGTGGTCAACTTTAATGTGTCATCTTCACAGGGCCAAGGGATGCACAGCCATTTGTTTAAACATTATTCTGGGTATGTCTATGAGTGTATTTCTGGCAGAGATTAGCCTTTGAGCCAGTAGACTGAGTAAAGCAGATTGCCCTCCCCAGTGTGAGTGGACAGCATGCAATCAGTCGAGGGCCTGAATAGAACAAAAAGGCAGAGAAAGGGAGAATTTGCTGCCTGCCTGAGTGCTGAGAGGAGACATTAGTCTTCTGTTCTCAGGCTGGAGCTTACACCATCAGCTCCCCTGGTCCTTGGGCTTGCAGATTTGGACTGGAACTGCACCACTGCCTTTCCTGGGTCTCCAGCTTGCAGATGACAGACAGTGGACCTAGCCTCCATAATTGCATGAAACATTTCCTTATCATAAATCTCTCCTTCTCTGGAGAACCCTAACTGTTACATTGTCCATTTGAGAACAAAGATTTTGCTCAAGTCTAACCTTCTAGTCTTGTCATTTCACTGAACATATTTTAGGAACTCAATTCTTGGTATTTTCTATCTTTGCTCCCTTCAAGTAATCTTTCATTTTTAATGGTTTGTTTCCAGGCAGGAATTAGAAACATTATGTGGCTGACGGTACTACATGCAGGGCTTATAAGGAGGAGCTGTTTTTCACAGCTAGTCCCTTGATGAGAATTCAGCAGGAGGGGCTCTTCGGCTGTGCAGACAGCTGTCAGAGGGTAACTCATCAGCAGGATCCATGGCACCCAAAAAAATAAAATACTCTTCTACCAGTAGAGAATGGCCTGCTCCTTTACCCATTAAGAAATGGGATGAGCCCTTCTCTGCCACCTTGATTATTTCGCCTTTAGTCCAAGTATCAACATACAGAATCAGCATGACATCAAAGCAAAGTATCGGCATATAATCAAAGGAAATCAGAAACCCACAATATCTGCCAAATCCTTCTTTAGGCCTGTTTCTTAAAAGTGACTAGATGCTCCTAAATGTCTGCGGTGGGTGGGCTCCAGAAGGGCTGGAGGAGCTGATATTTAGCACATACGGTCATTTCCACTGGCCCTTTCACAGCAGCCCAGGAAGAGCAGAAGGCTCAGAGCCACCAATGCAGGGGTATAAAGAGGTACCGGGAAGCCCCGTGGTTTGGGCAGCCAGTGAGGGGGCATCTGTCAATGAGCTCTCATCTCTAGAAGACTTGCCTGCTTTTAGCTAACTCTGCCAGATACTAGATATCCAACTCTTCCTCAAAATGCGAGTGGAATCCTTCAGGGCAACTTTGGCTGTCACCTGATTTATTTATTTATTTATTTATTTATTTATTTATTTATTTATTTACATACTTACTTTAACTATTTGTCTGATGGAAGATGCCACAGGGCTTTAGGGCGGTCTCTGCCAAATGATGAGCTCATAAGGCTTCTGAGCTGTTGCAGTAGGTTTGGATTTATACCCTTCAGGACTGTCATTACAGGAAAACAGGGGTGCTTTGGGTTTTTGAGGCCTACCTGCCTCCTGTTTTCACACTCTTTTCTCTGTGGAGCTGTCCCCATTCCTCTGTGCATGGGGCCCCTGGGGTTCCCCTGCCTCCTCCCCATCCTTCAAATCTGCTTGCAGCTCCTCCACAGCACTTTGGAAGCAATATGATGACTTCATCTCCATTGCATGTGATCACAATTTATGTTGTTTCTTCATGGGCATCTGATTTGAATAGGGCAAAATCCATTAATGTGCAAGATTTCAGGCAAAAGACTCTGAATGCATTGAGGGGCTCTTACAGAGTGGGGCTTATACTGCATTCTTCAAATCACATTATGTAGGCGTTCTAACTCCCAGGCATACGTAGCTGGTCCTGCCTCACTCTACCCAGAGATGTCGTAGAATTGTCTGGGAAATGGCCAGTGCAAATTTAAACCTATGATTCTTAAATATTTTGGGTGGTGGATCTTTTTGAGAATCTGTTCAGAGTATGGATCTCCTCCCCTGCTAAAGGTATGTATGCACACATACCTAGTTTTACATACAATGTTAGGTGGGTCATCAGACTCCCTAGGGCTCATCTTGGGATTCCAGGATTAGAGAAAGCTTGGTATTTGGAGTAAGGAGAGCTGGATGAGGGGTTCCACTATGATCTTAGGCAAGTTCATTGCATTCCTGTAGGCTATATAAAATCTTGGGCCATGCCAATAGTTCTTAACTAGGAATAGTGCTGCAGGCGTATTTCATGTGTCAATACCCATCCAGAACATATCTAATCTGGGGGACAAGAGAATGCTATTTTGAAAACTATGCCCAACTGAGCTGATATGCCCCTAATGGAGTTGAGAATGATGAGGTAACTGCCTGGTCAACCAAAGGACCTCTGGCTCCAGTGTTCCATGACACTGAGGTTTTGCTCTAGAGATTCTACTCCACAAAGTTGAGAGGCTATTCTTCCAAATACTAGTGGGGAGAAGAGGAGGTGTAGCACAATGGAAGAGGCCAGAGTTTAGCTTTCCCCTTCTTACAATTCTGTCCCCTTCTTATAATTCTTTTAATGGATCAAAGTGGTAGGAAGGGAGCAAAACACTTCTAGAATTCTCTTTCTTGAGAGTTCATTGAATTGGGAGAGGATTTGTCTATTCAATCTTGAGAGGATAGAGAATCTAGTTTATTTTTGAAAGCCTATGTACTTAGCATATTTTAGATCCAGAACAAATGTTTTTTGACTAAATAATTTTTTTCTCTTTAAAAAAATGAATTTATTTCTCATTAACATTTTAACCAGATAATATGGTGAATTCCTGCTGGCCCATTCTGGTTGAGTATCACCAATATTGTCTAAGGTTTTACTCTACTGAAGTCATTGAAATAGATACTAATTTATTGATTAGTTGAAATTCAAGGGATACTTACTAAGCTCTTATTATGTGCTTGATTCAGTAGAGTTTTCAAAATAGTGGTATTTAAGAAGAGAGTTTATAGTCCTGTGCTAATACCAAAAACCATATGTAAATACTAACTAATGAAAATAGTTACAGTCCATCTCTGCTTTTTCTCCCCATTCCTGAAAGGAGGATATAAACAAATTTTTGTAAAATAAAAGACATTTTTTAAATGGCCTTTATTATTCCCTGGTTTGGATCCCCTGGAGATTTTCTGGCTGACTGCTCTTTTGGCTTCCTGCTGAAGGGCCCAGGCACATGCATGTGTTTTAGGTTGGGGGAGCAGCCCATTTTGCGCTCCCTCAGAGAGTACATGTTCTATAGCTGAATCAGTTTCTCCAAGAGCTTTATCTCTCCATCTTTGCACAAAATAACTGTGATGTAGAGTTCTGGCTGCTTGAGGAAGGGGTTACTGCAGACACCAAAGCCATCAACAGAATAGATTAAAAGTGATGAGATTATATATTGTTTTGTCAATGTTCTAGCTCAAAACTATTTTCATTCAGGAGAATATTAGGTTGCTTCAAATACTGGAATCCTCTCTTAGAAACTGTGTAATTGACAGCATACAACAAAGACTACTTTTCCCTCATGAGAGTAGTTGTATTTTTGACGTAAATCCTCCTGGTGCAAGTAATAATAATAAAAATATGGATATTCTTCATGTGGTAGTCTCTGCATTAGGCACTTTAGTTGACTTATTATGTTGACAGATATTAAACATTTTCCGTTTCAGGTAGCCAAGGAATCAGCCTTATTAGCTCAGAACGATGATTTGCCACCATCCTTTTATAACTGAGAAAACTGAGGCCTTGTGGCATTAAGTAACTTGTCAGAGGTCATTAGCTGATAAATGGTGGAATGCTGGGACTCCAACCCAGGCTCTCGAAACTTATTTTTAATTCAGTCCTCATGGCAGCCCTATAAAGTCATTATAGACATTTCATTTTACAGATAAGGAACCAGCTGGAGGTGAACTATTCCAATAATGCTCATATCACCAGGTGTGGAGCCAGATTAGTCGGACTCATAAGCCAAGGTTTGTGTTACTGTGCCACGTTGGCTACCCATAGACATAATGCATGTTTTATAATGTAAAAAGGGAGACCTGTACCTATCTAAACTTTAAATATAATAACCATTTATTTTGTTGCATAACTTTCTTCCCTTGGATATTCAAGGTCAGAGAAAAATGCTTGGTACTTGGAGGGTTTGTAGAAAATGTATGACATTTTTGCTACTGCTTACAATGATTCATTTTATTCCTTTTTTGAATATAGGAATACTTAAACAGATGATTCTGCAATAAAATTCCTTTTAAGACAAACCAATAAGGGCTTTTTGAGCATCTGCCGTTTGCAAGGCTCTGAGTTAGGCCCAGTGATGACTATAGCAATGAATAAAACATAGTTTATTTGTGGGGGACAAGGCAGAGTCCGGGACACCACACAGGAGATCAAGTAAGCAAATGAGCAATAACAGAGTGTCGCAGAGTGTCATAGGCCCCAAGGAGAGAGAACAGAAAATGGAGAAGTTGGAATTAGAGACAGACCTTGAAGGGTTGTGCATAAGTTTGCTAGGGCAGCTACCACAAAGTAGCAACAACAGAAAATAAGTACAGAAATCATTTTCTCACAGTCCTGGAGGCTAGAAGTTTAAGATCAAGGTGTCAGCAGCTTCAGTTTCTTCTGAGGCCCCTCTCCTTGGCTTACAGATGGTTGCCTACATGGTCAGCATCATAATCTTAATTGCCCTTCCTATAAGGACATCAGTAATATTAGATCAGGGCCTACTCATATGACCTCATTTTACCTTAATCCCCTCTTTAGAGGCCCCATCGCTGAATACAGTCACATTCTGAGGTCCTGGGTGTTACAACTTCAACCCATGAATTTTGGGAAGACACAATTCAGCCTATAACAGATGAGTAAACTATCGAAAGAAGGAAAGTCTAAGGGACAAAGTTTAGAAGGGAAAAATAGGAAATAGGTTTGGGGGATTAATTTAGTAATCTAACTTGATGGGGAAAAATTGCATTTAGGGGAATCCTGAATGCTGGGGGGTGGGGAAGTCAGTGCTTACATTGGTGGGCAATGGAGAGCCGCTGAAAGTCTCTAGCAGCGGAGTGACTTGATAATGCTCTACTTGTGGACTATCAGCCAAGCAGTAATATGCTGGCTTTGCTAGGAGGAATAGATGGGGGAGGCAAGGAGGACATCTAGGAGGCTTATTCAGAATTCCAGCCATGAAGAGATGAGGGTATGAATGAGGAAGCTAGTCAAAGTGGAGGTACATAAGGTGGTGGTTCTATGAACAATTGAATCAGAGAAACACCACAGAGATTTAACTCATTAAACTTTGTGCTTCATTGGCTGTGGGGGTGGGGTAGGGGAATGAAAGGGGTAGTCAAAGAGGGCTGCAAGCTTTGATGAGTCAAAGAATGGTCTTGTCATTAACTAAATAAAAGAGGAAAGGCAGAGAGTGTTGGGAGTGAGGGGATTTTGTTTGGGAGTGAAGATACTGAACGCAATTTAGGACACATCAAGTTAGATGTTCAATAGACAGGAATTCGAAAAGATGGGTCTAGAATTTGGGAGAGAAACTGAAATATATGAAAGTGTATGAAGTGTATGAAAGTATTGTAAGCATATTATGTGACAAGTTTTATTAAGAAAGAGTTTGGAGAGTTGTACACTAAAGTGTTAAAAATGATTGTATTGAGGGTTGGCATTATAGTTAATTTGTATTCCTTCTTTTTACTTTTTGCCATTATTCCAAATGTTTACCATGAGCAAATTATTAATTTTATGATTACATTATTGTGAAGTAGGCTTTCCATGTTTCTTAAGGCCCATGCAAGATGAATTTAAGCTCCCTATTTCCTCAGTCATGGCAGGTCCAATACTCTTTACTAGGTATCTGAAAATTTAGAAATTTAATTCATTAAATTAGTGCATGGATTGTCTAAAATTTCATGGGCATTGCCCCTATACTGTACCTAATGTATCTAGATGTTGAATCAGCATTGTCCTTTTTTTTTTTTTAAAGATTTTATTTATTTATTTGACAGAGAGAGAAAGAGCACACAAGCAGGGGGAGCAACAGAGGGAAAGGGAGAAGCAGGCTCTTCACTGAGCAGGGAGCCCAATGTGGGGCTCAATCCCAGGACCCTGGGATCATGACCTGAGCCGAAGGCAGATGCTTCACTGACTGAGCCACCCAGGCACACCCCTAAATCAGCATTGTCTTTATTTTGGGGAAGAGAGTTCATAAAAACAGGCTCACATAAGTCCTTTACTGATAGTAGAATTTATTGATCAGGGGAAATTGAGGGGCTTTACATTGCAGATATGCAAATAACTTAACATTGACTTAGGGACATCCCACTTTTTAAAGAGTCCCTCAGCCATTTCTGCCAACTCAGTGAAGCATGAGTTCATGCCCCTTATTTTTACTTCTCCCCTTGGGAACACTCCACCCTCCGCACCCATTTCTAAAACCCCTCCCTTTCTTAAGAAAATCAGTCTGGTCCTCCTTATGCCCTGCCCTCTCCTTCCAGATTTTGCCCTGGATCTTATCTTTTTCTACCCAAGAAGTCCAATAGGATGTCTTCCTAAATGAATAAAATTTCATTAAAAAGATTTTTTTAGTTTCAGCTTTTAATATGATTTTTTTTGTGGTAATTAATTTAAAGAACACTTTAAAAATAATATTGGAAGTCATGAAGTGAGATGAGACCATCTGGGAAGTACGCAGAGCTAAAAGTAAATGAGGCTTTGAACAATGCCTGTAATGAGGGGTGGAGTGCAGGGATAGAGAGCCTGGGAAGAGTCAGGGGAGGCGGCAGCAAGTCAGGGAGGTGAGAGCTTTAAGAAGGGGTAGTCTCATGGGACAGAGTGAAGGAGGATGAAGTTGAAGTTAGAGACAAAGTCATTGGAGCCCCAGGATTGAGGGCAATGGTGCTATCAGGGCCCAGACTAGAACCCTAGTTGGGATTGCCACATGCGCTGGAGGATTTACTGCCCTTAAGAATAGGAGCTCCGGGCTCCTGGGTGGCTCAGATGGTTAAGTGTCTGCCTTCGGCTCAGGTCATGATCCCAGGGTCCTGGGATCGAGTGAAGCATCGGGCTCCCTGCTCCATGGAAAGCCTGCTTCTCCCTCTCCCACTCCCCCTGCTTGTGTTCCCTCTCTTGCTGTGTCTCTCTTTGTCAAATAAATAAATAAAAATCTTAAAAAAAAAAAAATAGAATAGGGGCTCTTCAGAAATCCCGAACTAACCATTTAAAACAAGTGGCAGTGCATGCACATGCCTGGCCAGAGAACCACCCCTTACCACTGAACTCGGCTTGGCAGAGCTTGTGCCAAGCTGTCCCTGAAGACTCACTTATTAGCCAGGCTGGTTTTGTGCCCTTTCTGGATCCCTGCTGCTTGCCCATCAACATCTGAGACCCCAGCTTCTCTCACCTCATCTCTATCTCCACAGTGGCAGGGATTTGGAGCAGGGAACCAGGGTTCCTAACTCTGCCATCTCCTAACTAGGACCTCAGGCAACCACTTTATTTCCCAGACTCAGTTTCCTTATATGTTCAATGGTAATGAACATTATTAGACGTGCCATCTGGGCCTCTCAACATTCTTATGAGGTTGAGATGAAAAAAAGTATAGGTGTGAATGCTCTACCAAATGCTAATGACCCAGACTTCCTGGGTTTGGCCACCGTTTCTACTCCTTACAAAGTATGTGTCTTGGAGCCAGTTACTTAATTTTTGTGCCCCTCACTTCCCTCATCTGTATGGATAGGGATGATAATAATACCTACCTCATGGGATTGTTGGGTGCTTTAAAGAAGTTAGCATATGTAACAAACATAGAACAAATCGTGGCACTTAGTAAATGCTATGGATGTGTCAGCTGTTGTTATTATATAGGTGTGATATGTTTATGTATATATTCATGTCTTATTCTGCAAAGAAATCAAGTCAGCCAAAGGCTTACCTAGTACGGAGAGAAGACTGGAATTAGAAGTAAGGGAGAAAGATGGTTACTTCTTCTGTTTTCATGCCCCATCTCCTCTGCGCACCCACCTCCCATTCTCACCTTGTTTCCTGCTGGTATGATTCTGCCCCTGCCAGACCAGGCTGGGACCAATTTGTTGTAGCTCCAGGTCCTTTTCTACCCAGAGGGAGTCTTAGATTCTGTTCAGCTCTGTTCTGGTCCCCAGTGTGGTTCCTGAGGTAGTAGAGAAAGACTGTGTAGAGCTGCAGGGTGTTTGGAGGCCAAAGAGAAGTTACTGGTGGAGGAAGATGGGGGATGAAGGCAGGAGGGGGTAATTGACGGAGTGAGGGCCTGGGTGGGCAGGAGGAGGTGGGTTCAAGAACACAGGTCTCTCAATGCAAAGTTGGATGGGTTTTTTAAACAGTTTTCATAAATCAAGTGAAATAAAGCTGTCAGCTTTTGCAGACTATCATGACCAAAAAATACCTCTCAGGGCAGCTTCTCTTTGCCTTTACCATTTGATGGAAGTAAGGTCAGCTCAAAGCAAAACTGGGAAGCTGTCAAAAGCTCTCCCCAGCCCACTTCTTCTCTCTCCTTTCCCAAATCCTTTGGGCCATCTTCCCTCAAGTCACTGGGCCCTGATGCCCACCTGTTTTCATGCCTGACATAGGATTCTCCACACCCAGTCAGCATCGATGGAGGCCAACCACCTGGCAGGAGCACTCATGCCCATTATTTAATATTTACAATGCCTCATATCTCTATTTTCGGGAGGAAACAAAAACCCAGGGAGTGTGGGGGTAAAGCTCAAGGTCATGCAGACAGAAAGTGTCAGGGATGAAATTGAAACCCAGGACTCCTGACTCTAGGCCAGAGGTCTTACTGCCACTTCCCAATGAGTCCCCCACTGGTTATCTTTACTGGCCTTTGTGGATACTCCACCCACTTTTGCCACTTCTTCCATGGCTCAGGAGACTTTCTCAGTCCTCAGAACCAAGTGCCTTATGTGCCCCTCACAGCCATCTTTCCCACCAGCGGCCCATGCCTCTACACCTCCATGAACACCTTCCTACCTCACTACCTCCGATTACCCACAATGTCCCAGGCTTCTCTTTTTCCCCAGCCAGCCAAGCGCACAAGATCCACCTCTGCAATGCCTTCATGATTTCCCAACCCTGTGATTCTGGCCTTGCAAATCCCAAGTTCTAAATTCTCAGCCTTGGAAATATTCAAATATTCTCTTCTCCGTACTCATACACAGGCTGCCAGCTGAGCATCATGGAGGAAAGAATCATGTCATCTTGCCAGTTGGCAGGACTCAAGTTTCCAATGACTAGTCTCAGTGGGAGCCTGACGACTGCTTCATGGTCCTATTCCTTGACCCTGCCAGTTCGGTTTTACTTGCTACTTCAATGTTTCATTCCTCTTTCCAACTCCCTTCTTAGGCCTGACTCTGACTCCTACATGATGACCTTGCCTTTCATTCCTCAATATCTCCCTAAAATGGAGCCTTTCCGTCTACTGCATTATCTGTATCAGTTCCTGTCCTCATTCCTCCATACTGTCAGCGGGCCCCCCTCCTGTTCAAAGCTAACCCCCTCTCCCAGGCCATGCTGTGGAGCGTGTGCCTCCAGGGCCTGGAGCCATCGATGTTCTCCTTTCTTCCAGGTTCTTTTCCTCTGTCTCTGCCCCCTCAGAACACAAACCTGTTCAAGTGTCTCCCTTTCTAAAAACAAAATGAAACCCTCCCTCCTGCACTCTACTCCGCTGGGCCTCACCACCTGTCCTAGCTCTGTCCATCGTCTCATTTCCATGAACTGCAGGCTCCACCCTCCTTCACTCCAGGAGCACGGCCCTTGATGTGGAGTTTGCCTTTCCTAACAGCCAACAGGGAGGTTTCTGGCCTTGTTTTGCTTGGCTTTTGAACTCTCTCTCTCTTTCATACACCTCTGTTGACTTTTAGGACATTGCTCTCCTGACTCATTTCAGTATTTTGACTCCCTCTTTGAATTCTGTTTGACTGAGTTCTCTTTCATCATGGATCCTCTCACAGAGGCCTCCCCACTCCCTGGGCTGGCTTTCCTTTTCCCTTCATATGTTCCCCCATGAGTTATCTCATCCACACCCTTGGTAAGTGAACTACCACTTATAACTCAGAACTCTGCCATCTTTGTCTCTTCACCACTGTCTCTTCTTACTGCCAGACCCATACTGTTCTTGGGAGCTGCCAACTGGATATTTCCACTGGGATGGCCCACAGTCACTTCAACTCAGCATGTCCCTAATGAAACAGATTATTCCTTTACCTCCCCACCCCCAGTCTCCATCTTGAACTTCCTCCATTCCTATATCTTGGAAAAGAATACCATGAAGTACAAAATCGCTCAGATCAGCAACCTGGGTATCCTGCTAGACTCATCCTTCACCTACCCTCTGTCCCACATGCATCCAGTAAGTCATTAAGGCCTAACTATTTGACTTTCTATGATCTCTTGAATCTAGCTTCACCCTCATTATTTCTTACCTTACCACTGCAAAGCCTTATCTGTCTTACTTCAGTCTTCCCGTGTTTGACTCCATCATCCAAAGTGAAGCCAATGAATTCAAAGGCAATCAAATCATGTCACTCCCCTATTTTAAATCCCTCAGTGGCTTCCTTGGCTTACAGATTCAATTCCATATTCTTCAGCACAGCATCCATGCTCCTTCATTGGGCCCCACTTTATAGTTTAATTTCTTATCAATTTCACTCCTTCCCACTTCATAAGCTCACATGACATTTCCTGACTACGCCACTCACTCACTTTTTTGCTCCATGTCCTTTTGCACACAGTTCCCTCTGAGAAAGAATTGCTCCTATCTCCTTGGTGAATTTCTACCAATACTGCTGGCATCTCATGGGCATCACCTACTTAGATAAGTCTTTTCCCAATTTCCCTAGATAGGTTTGTTGTCAGAGAGTTATTTACTCTGCTTTTTATGGCTTATCTTACTGTGTCCCCCCTCCCCCAATTATGAATGTCTTAATTCTAGAAAATTGGAAAATGTAGAAAAATAAAAAGTAAAAATTACCTTCAATTCATTCACCCAGAAATTACTTACTCTTGCATTTTAATGGATTTCCTTTTAGTGTTTTTTTACTACCAATATTTACAAATATTAAGAAATCAATACCATACTAGATACATTGTTTTATAATCTGATTTTTTTCAGAAAAAATTTCCATGTTATTAAATGTTCTTCAAAGGCTTGACTTGATTTAAGAGATTTATTCTTGTCTTCTATTTTCAAAAAAATGTATGCTCATTGTAGATAAAATTATTCAGAAGTGTACAATTTAGAAAAAGAAAGTCTTTCATAATTTGGTCATAATTTTAAAATAGTTTGTGGCATATTCTTTCAGATTTTTTTCCCTCTGCTTCTACTAATTTAAATAAACATTTAAAAATTTGCATTCATGGGATAATATGCTTCACACTGTTCTGAAACTTTCTTTTTAAAAAATATTTAACAACGTATGTTTGAAAATGTATAAACAGACTTTAATGATGTCTCAACTGTAATTACCATTTCGCATTTTTCTCTTCTGCTACACCCTGAGGCCCTGGAGGCCAAGCTGTTTTCCTGCAGATGGACTTAATTTATTATTTTCTGAGTGATTTGGGAGACTGTCAGACAGACAGTTGTGACCACTTCTCTCCGGAGGCCTCCCTGCCCTCTAGGGGTGGATGAGTCCTCAGGAGCATCAGAGACTGACCAAGCCTCGGCAGATGGGGGCCTCTGACAGCTGTGGCTGGAGTTGACTGAGCAAATCCCCTTGGCTCTGAAACTTGCCCTGCCGCAGGAGAAATCCCAGGATACACTTTTCTTACTCCCCCGAAGTGTATGTGGTACTTTTGTAGATGTTGAATGATCATCTTGTCTCTTTCTCTGACACATTCTCAGCCTCCATTTCTGATCAGGAACCATGGCCTTGTAATACTCCTTGGGTAGAGTAGAATCATGGGAGCTCAGCTGATAGGATCGTGAGACTGAGGAGTCAGGACCTATCCCAATTCCTGCGCAGTCCAGTCAACCTGTCCCGTGATGAGAGCCAACCAGCTAAAGCCAGGCAGCCATCTCAGAGATACAGGCTTTCCTCCATCCCCTCGAGAGTGTGTGTGAGTAAAGCAGTGATCCATCGGCAGTGCTGGAAGAAACAGCAGATGGTAGGTCAGGAGCTCCATGTTCCCCTAACAAAGGACAGAACATTATTGTTTTGGTTGGTATGTGCTGTGCCACCACATTGCTAAATCCAGTGTTTTATTAAAAGGATGCTGGGGCTGGTGCTCATGTATTGATCAGTTATGAAAAGCTTCTTTCCCCTCTAATCTTTTCTGTTCCCCTTTCTCTATCTTTCTACTATTTAAACCACTAGTAAAAGAAATGAAGGTATGGTTAAATGGATGCAATCATGAAATTTAGAAAAAGGAAAGCTTATTGTTTCTAGTAGTTGTTAGTTAAAAATGCACAATGGCACCTGCTTTATACTTTCAAGGACAGGTTAGGAAACATTTGTCTCCCAGACAGATGGGCAATATGGGACCTGTAGTGGACCCGGAAGACATATGCTAAGATCTCTTTTTGGGGCAGAGGGGAGCACAGTCTTATTCCTTTACAAAATAAATCACCAATCAAATCTCTTCCAGAGTTAGATAATCATGTTGAATTGAAGAAGTCTTTGGACAGACAGAGGGTTTGAGTAAATAATAAACCAAAAGGAACTATTAAAACAATTTAAAAATGCTTATTTATTTCAGGAAAATAATACAAGTATACTAAAGAAGTGCAACTATAACTAGTATATGAACTGTGTTGACTCATTCATCAAAAGCTTCAGTCCTAGGGAGTTCTGTGAAGCTTGCAGCCTCATCTCCCCTGCTTTGTGTTAGCTGGTTTTCTCTGGCAACTTCCTAGAGTGAAAATCCCTCTTCCTTTTGCCTCCTTTCCCACTGCCTCTCCGTCCTCAGTACGGTTGCAAACTATTTCTTTTTTTTTTTTTTAAGATTTTATTTATTTGAGAGAGAGAGAAGGAGAGATAGAGAGCACGAGAGGGAAGAGGGTCAGAGGGAGAAGCAGACTCCCTGCTGAGGAGGGAGCCTGATGCGGGACTCGATCCCGGGACTCCAGGATCATGACCTGAACCGAAGGCAGTCGCTTAGCCAACTGAGCCACCCAGGCACCCCGGTTGCAAACTATTTCTAATTGCCTTCCTGTCTCTTTCTTCCACTAGGACCCGTAGATTGTGATTTTTTTTTCTTATTCTTTGTTAAACATGAAAAGCTTAGCTTTAGGTATAATTTTATTCTTCACTTATAGACGTTGACATGTTCCTCATGACAACACAAAAACATAAGCAGCTTCAAAACGTAGAAGAAAGAATCAATTTAGCTCATTTCTCAATACAGGCAGTCATTTATAAGGTACAAACATGAATTCAAGAGAGTAAATAGCTGTCATTTGTTGAGCAGTTAGGTGTCTGCCAGCTTGTTGTGAGATGAAGGGCCAACCACTCAACCTTCCTGAGCCCGAATCCTCCTCTGTAAAATGGGAGCAATTACATTGGCCTTGCTGACATCACAAGGCTGTGTAAAGGCCAAGTAAGGGGTGGCTAGGAAAGAAGAAAGCACTTTGAAAATGGTTTTTAATAATTAAAACACATGGTAGAGAAGCGATATAAAGGCATGCATCCTCCGGAATGCAGACACAGATGTTCATACCTTGAGAATTTCTGCACTTGCCAGAGATTTGCAGAAAAGACAGATTCAGTCGTAGTTGACTTGTAGAAATGAATACCTACTGGTTAGATCACAGAGGAGGTACCTCAGAGCATCAAATCGAGAACATAGAGAAAAAATCCCATTGCAACAGCTGGTCAAGTGAGGGTTTGCCCCATCCCTGCCGCAGCCTTATGAGTTCCATGGATTTCAAATGTCAGCACCTTATGATTTTGTGATCAGTCACCAGGGAACCTAGTGATTCAATCTTTGCAAAGAAACTGAGCTCCCAGCTCAGGGCCAATTTGCTTTCTAGCAGCACCATTCCTGTATTAGGGCTTGAGTTTCATTTGAAGATGATTCCATCTATCTTGCATGAGGTATTATTAAATGCTCTCATTTTTTGTTCTTCAAACTGGCTTCTCCTATCAGTAAAACCTATATGTAACCCCCACATTTATTATGAATCCAATTTAGAAAAACATAATGCAATTATTTTAAGTGGGGATGGTCATAATCAGAGGTTGACAAGATGAGTCCAGACTCTTACAGTTATTGTGGTGTAAGGAAAATGAATTAAAAACCACTTTTCAATATTATTATATTATGTTCAGTTAGCCAACATGCAGTGCATCATTAGTTTTTGATGTACAATGATTCATTAGTTGTATATAACACCCAGTGCTCATCACCACACGTGCCCTCCTTAATACCCATCACCCAGGTACCCCATCCCCCCGCCCCCTCCCTTCTGTAACCCTCAGTTTATTTCCCAGTGTCCAGAGTCTCTCATGGTTTGTCTCCCTCTCTGATTTCTTCCCATTCAGTTTTCCCTCCCTTCCCCTGTGGTCCTCTGAGCTATTGCTTATGTTCCACATATGAGTGAAACTGTATGATAATTGACTTCCTCTGCTTGACTTATTTCACTTAGCATAATCTCCTCCAGTTCCATCCATGTGGATGCAAATGGTGGGTATTAATCCTTTCTGATGGCTGAGTAATATTCCATTGTATATATGAACCATGTCTTCTTTATCTTTTGTCTGTTGAAGGACATCTCGGCTCTTTCCACAGTTTGGCTATTGTAGACATTGCTGCTATGAACATCGGGGTGCATGTGCCCCTTCTTTTCACTACATCTGTATCTTTTGGATAAGTACCTAGTAGTGCAATTGCTGGGTCATAGGGTAGCTCTATTTTTAGCATCTTGAGGAACCTCCATACTGTTTTCCAGAGTGGCTGCACCAGCTTGCATTCCCACCAACAGTGTAGGAGGGCTCCCCTTTCTCCACATCCTCGCCAACATCTTGAAATTCCCAAATACCTACCAAAAGGTGAATAAGCAGATTGTAATATATCTATACACTGGAGTACTATTCAGCAATAAAAAGAATGAAGTTGTGGGGGTGCATGGGTGGCTCATTTGTTGCGCGTCTGCCTTTGGCTCAGGTCATGATCCCAGTCCTGGGGTTGAGCCCTGTGCCGGGCTCCCTGCTCAGCAGAGAGCCTGCTTCTCCCTCTCCCGCTCCCCCTGCTTGTGCTATCTTTCTAGCTGTCTCTCTCTCTCTGTGTCAAATAAATGAATAAAATCTTTAAAAAAAAAAACAAACGAAGTTGTGCTATACACATAGATGAATCTCAAAATAATTTTGCTGAGTCAAAAAGGCCAGACCCAAAAAAGAAAATTCTTTTTTTTAAGGTTTTTAATTTTTAAAATTTTAATTTCATTTATTTCTGCTCTAATCTTTATTATTTCTTTCCTTCTCCTGGATTTGGGTTTTGTTTGTTCTTTTTCTAGCTCCTCTATGTGTAAATTAGGTTGTTTGAGATGTTTCTTGCTTCTTGAGGTAGGCCGATATTGATGTAAACTTCCCTCTTAGAACTGCCTTTGCTGTATCCCAAAGGTTTTGAACTGTTGTGTTTTCATTTTCATTTGTCTCCATGTATTTTTTGATTTCCTCTTTGATTTACTGGTTGGCCCATTCATTGTTTAGTAGCTTATTTAACCTCTATGTGTTTTTGCTCTTTCCAGATTTTTTCTTGTGGTTGATTTCTAGTATCATTGCATTGTGATCAATTGTTGACTTGTTTTGTGGCCTAATATGTGATCTGTTCTGGAGAATGTTCTGTGTGCACTTGAAAAGAATGTGTACTTTCCTGGTTTAGGATGGAATGTTCTGAATATATCTGTTAAATCCATCTGATCCAGTGTGTCATCCAGTGTTTCCTTATTTATTTTCTGTTTGGTTGATCTGCTCATTGATGTAAGTGGGGTGTTAAAATCCTCTACTATTATTGTATTACTATGGATTAGTTCCTTTATATTTGTTCTTAACTGTTATGTATTTGGGTGCTCCCATGTTGGATGCATAAATATTTACAATTGTTATGTCTTCTTGTTGGATTGTTCCCTTTATGGTTATCTAGTGTCCTTTTCTGTCTCTTGCTACAGTCTTTGTTTTAAAGTCGATTTTATCTGATATAAGCATTGCTACCCTAGTTTTCTTTTCACATCCATTTGCATGATGAATATTTCTCCATCCCCTCACTTTCAATCTGCAGGTGTCTTTAAGTCTAAAGTGAGTCTCTTGTAGGCAGCATATAGATGGGTCTTGTTTTTTAATCCATTCTGTCACCCTATGTCTTTTGATTGGACCATTTGGTCCTTTACATTTAAAGTAGTTATTGATAGGTATGTATTTATTGCCATTTTGTTATTAGTTTTGTGTTTTTTTTTATGGATCTCTGTTCCTTTCTTCTCTTGCTCTCCTCTCTCACCATAAGTTGGCTTTCTTTAGTGATATGCTTGGATTCCTTTCTCTTTAATTTTTGCATATCTATGACTGGTTTTTGATTTGTGGTTACCATTAGGTTGTATATAATAACTTTTGCATACAGCAGTCTATATTAACTTGATAGTCACTTAAGTTTGGGCATTCTTTACTCTTTTTCTCCTCACACTTTATGTATCTGGTGTCATACTTACAGCCTTTTATTTTGTGAGTCCCTTGACTGATCTTTGCAGGTATACTTATTTTTACTGCTTTTGTGCTTCCTATTTTTCTTACTCTTACTTGTGGTTTTTGTTTTCCACTGAGAGTCCCCCTTAACATTTTCTGTAGGGCTGATTTAACGGTCACGAATTCCTTTAACTTTTGTTTGTCTTGGAAACTCTTTATCTCTTCCTCTATTCTGAATGATAGCCTTGCTAAATAAAGTACTCTTGGCTGCAGGTTTTTACCATTCAGCACTTCGAATATATCATGCCACTTTCTCCTGGCCTACAAAGTTTCTTCTGAAAAATCTGCTGATAGCCTTAGGGGTTTCCTTTGTATGTAACTTTCTTCTTTTCTCTTGCAAACTTTAAAATTTTTTATTTAACCCTACTTTTTGCCATTTTAATTACTATATGTTTTGGTGTGGACCTCCTTAGGTTGATTTTATTGGGGGATATATGTGCCTCTGGATCTGAATTTCTGTTTCCTTCCCCCAATTCAGGAAGTTTTGAGCTATTATTTCTTCAAATAAATTTCTGCCCCCTTTTCTCTTCTTCTTCTGGGATCCCTATAATGAGAATCTTATTAGGCTTGATAGAGTCACTGAGTTCCCTAAATCTACTCTCATTTTGCTTAATTTTTTTCCTCACTTGCTCAGCTTGATTACTTTGCATTACTTTGTCCTCTGGGTCATTGATTCATTCTTCGGCTTCTTTAGCTTGTTATTTATTCCATCTAGTGTATTTTTAATTTCAGTCATTGTGTTCTTTATCTCTGATGGTTCTTTTTTATCTCTTTGGTAGGGGTCTCACTGATGTCCTCACTCTTTTCTCAAGTGCAGTGTGTATCTTCATGATCACTACTTTAAATTCTCTATCAGGCATATTACTTATCTCCATTTTGCTTAGGTCTCTTGCTATGATTTTGTCCTGGTCTTTCATTTGGGACATATTCCTCTGTCTTCTCATTTTGTCTAACTCTCTGTGCCTGTTTCTGTGTGTTAGGAAAGTCAGCTACATCTCTTGCTGTTAAAAGTAGTGGGCAGGGCATGCACTTTTAACAAGGTGGCACTGGTCCACTTCCACAGGGGACACACAGCCACTCCTGAGATGGGGGCAGGCCAGGGCCACTCCACAGAGTACACATGAGTGGGGCATGCAATTCTAACAAGGTGTGTACATCCTCCACCAGAGGTGACCAGCTGATGTTGCTGCCAGTACTGAGGCCCTGCAAAATGTGCAGTTGAAGCATGGTGTTGGCAAGGTTTATGCTGGTCTTCTAGGGGAGGGCATTTGCAGCACCAGAACTGAGGCAGGTGTTTTTCAAACTGCTACTTCTATGCTGTATTTCTCTGGCCTATCTTTTGTGCTGTCTCTTTAAGGGCAGAGACTCAGTTCCTATGCCCTCTGGGCTGTTCCAGAGCTGACCCTGCTGATTTTTAAAGTTCCAGGTTTTATGTCCTGCTGGTTGTATTACTCATGAAATTCAGCCCCTCTGATTTTCAAAGCCAAATGTTATGACGATTTGTCTTCTTCATGTGGGCTTCCCAGTGTAACAGTCTATTTCTCTCCCTTCTCCACACCTGTGGCTCCCTCCCTCTGGTGGACAGACCCTGGGGTTTAGCTCCTGACTGCTTCTCTGCCCTTCCTACTCTCTTTCATGTGGCCTCTTTTCTATATTTAGTTGTTAAGTTTGTTCTGCCAGTCTTCAGGTCATTTTCTGGGTTATTTACACTGATGTGACTGTTATCTATAGTTGTATCCATGGGATGAGGTGAGCTTGGGGTCTTCCTACTCTACTATCTTCCCCAGAAGCCCATAGGTAGAAAATTTTATAAGTGTCAATTATGGCAAGTTGGTTGTTAATACTATTCAAGTCTTCTATATCATTACAGATTCTCTACATCTTTATTTTATTGATTATAAAAGAGAGGTATTAAATTCTCCAAATATAATTGTGGATTTTTCTTTATAGTTCTATCAGTTTTTGCTTCATGCATTTTGAAGCTCTGTTATTAAATATATAAATATTTAGACTTGTTATGTCTTATGATAAATTGATGCTTTTATCAATATGAAATGAGTTTCTATGACCGTAGTAATATTCTTTGCCTTGAAATCTATTTTGTCTGATATTAATATAGCTAGTCCACCTTTCTTCAGATTAGTATTATGATTGGTATGTCTTTTTCAATCCTTTTTGTTTTGATGTGTGTCTTTAAATTTTAAAGTAAATTTCTTTAGTCAGCATACAATTGGGTCTTGTTTTTTTATTCAACTTGGTATCTCTGTACTTTTTAATTGGGTTGCTTAGACCATTTGCATTTAATATGATTATTGTTTGAATTTAAATCTATCATGACTGTTTGTTTTCTATTTATCTGTTCTATGTTCTTTTTGCTTTTTGGATTAAATATTTTTTATGATTCCATTTTTCCTCCTTTTTTGGCTTATTAGCCATAACTCTTTGTTTTGTCATTTTAGTGATTGCTTTAGGGTTTTAGTATATATCTTTAATTTATTACAATCAACCTTTAAGTGATAATACAGAACTTTACATATAGTACAGGAACCTTACAAAGTATACTGTTTCTCACCTCCCAGCTCTTGTACAATTGTTCTCATACTTTTTACTTTTCCATGTATTATACAACCCATAATATGGAACTATTATTTTTATTTTACCAATTATCTTTTAAAAAGATTTAAGTACAAGGAAGAAAATCTTTGTATTTACCTATAAAATATGTATGTAGTTTTTATTTCTGATGCTTGTTATTTCTTTGTGTGGAACTAGTTTCTTTCCTTCTTCTCTTCTCTTCTCTTTTTTTTTCTTACTGCTGAAAGACTTTCTTTACCATTTTGGTGGCTAAGAAGGAGCTGGAGTTGGATATAGCTCTTCCTCTAGGTCAGTTATGCTGTAATAAAACATCAAATAGATTAATCTCTGGTAAAATAGTTTCTTTTGAGGGCAGATCTTGTTGAACAGAATGCTCTGGCATATTTCAAAATGGTTACTTCCTCTCCTCCTGCCAGAAGCATGAAGGCATTTTTCTCTTTTTCTCTGATCTTCACTGTGAGCATTTGGTAGAGCTCCTGGAGGTAAAAACTAACTAAAGTAGGTTACCCTCACAAGAGTGGTCCCACCTTGAGTCTTTGATTCTTGGAGTTGTGCACACTGAGCCTCTAGCATTTCATTAATTACAATTTAGGTTTTCCTACCCTGGCACTGGTTCCCATGGAAGTTTCTCCTTCTGGGCTTGTGTTGCAATAAGTTGTGATTCTGTGTATGATATCACCTGGAAATTACTATAATTTTGGCTCCTACTTTATAATTTTTTTTTCTGATCATATTACCACAGCTAGAATTTCCAGAATAATATTAAATAACAGCATTAGTAAAGGCTACCTTTATCTCATATTTTATTTTCATGGAGATGTCTTTAGTATTTAAGTCATTTTTACAATGCCCACACTTTTTGGCATAGATATTGTTTATCATATTGAGTTAATATTGTTATTCATTTTTTTACCAAGGTTTTTTTTTTTTTAAGTTAGAAATGGATGTTGAATTCTGAAAATCCTGTCTGAAGAACTAATAATATGTTGTTTATATTATTATAATAATAGATTTTTAAAAGTTAGACTTCCTTATACTACTAGAATAGCTTCTTTTTGGTCACTGTGTAATGGTCTTGCTGCCAGTTTCAATTTGCAAAAATTGTATTTATACTTAACATTTTTATAAGTGAGATAATTTAAAAATTTTGTACATGATCTTTGAAACATTTTGGTATTAGTGCTGTGATAGCTTCATAAAAAATGATTACCATCTCATCTTTACATGTTCTAGCATATGGGTTGGCAAACTATGGCCCACAGGCTAAATCTGACCCACCACTTGTTTTTGTAAATAAAGTTTTATTGGGAGGCATTCATAACCATTAATATGTGTCTATGGCTGCTTTCTCACTACAGTGGCAGAGCTGAGTGGTTGTAACAGAGACTGTGTGGTTCACAAAGTTGAAAATATTTACTCTCTCACCATTTATAGAAAAAGTTTGCTGACCCTTGGTCTAGAATAATTTAGATAGTATAGAAATACTATCCATTTCTTGATGACTTAGAGGAACTGACTTGTGAAACCAGAGGACAGGCTATTGAGGAAAAGAGTGTTTGGTTTAAAACTCATATGCAGCCCACATTACTAATTGTGTGTTTGCTGTTAGGTAACATACTTAACCTTCATATGGCGCATTTTCCTCAACTATTAATTGTGAATAGTAATAATAATACTTGCTTAAACTAATACTTTGAAGATGAAACATGTTAATGCATGTTCAAAGTAGTTGGCAGAATGCTAAGAATTCCAATTCTTAACAAACACAATTTTATTCTTGGGATAGTTTTTTGACACTGTTTTCAAATCATGGTTTGTTTTCTATGGTACCCAACAGCCTCGGTGCCAGTGAGGTATCCTTAAATTCAGTAATTTTAGTTTTTATCTTAAAGTATTTTTCTAATCCAGATTCCTTCTCTTAATTAAATACAAAGCCTTTTAAAATCCTACTGAAAATATGAAGATTTTTAAAGTTTACTCTCTGTCTTTTCAGCAAGCCTCTTTCATAGGAAAACATTTGTTTTGACTCTTTAGATCTTCTTCCTTTAAACTTCTGTGATTCTGCATATATTCAGTGACTGTTTTCTATTCACGCTCTCAGGGGGATCTCTTTTCACTCATTGCTGGAATTGCAGATAGGTCCAAAAAGTTTATTTGGGTTTTTCTCCAATATTTCAGGTGTGGGCAAAGGGTAAAAGAAAGAATTTAGAGCAAAAACAAAGTTGTCAGAGGGACATCCACTGTTGCTGAGTTGAGCTATGTAGCCTAAAGCTGCATCTATCCAAACAAGTTTCTTTTCTATGATTATTATTGGATTCGTAAGTTAGCTGAGCTCTGTCTTTTTTCCAACCATCTCATTTACTGCATGATTTGGAGTCATCCACCCCCAGGTAGTGTAGGGCTGACATTTGCTCTACTACTAATTGCTACGTGGCCTTTCCTTTTCTCTAGCTTTAGCCACTTGTTCAAGTTTGGCTCAGGGTCCCATCCGCTTACTTTCCAGGTGGGCAATTCCTTTTTAGGTCATGAGTCAGGGTCTGATAAACTCTTTTTAAAATCTGGTCTTGCATATATTATATCTTAAAAATATTTTCAAAGTTATTGGAATATAGAACACACACTTCCTTCTGTCTAGAATTGTCATAAATTCTCCACTTCTATCCATTTGAGTAGGAATAAGGGCTTGCTAATTGGGCAGCTCAGTTGATAACTTTGAAACAGATGTCAACTGATTTTCTTAGTTTTTAAAATTGTGGTATTTAGACAAAAGACAAAATTTTCAATGAAATAACCAAAATGTATGTCACTGAAGTTAGACGTCTCTTAAATGCTCAGGCAATTGATAATTACATATTTATGTGATTTTTGTAAATCACTTGAAAAGATAATCATAAAAAAGACTTCTTACTCTTGCATATGTCTTAACTTTGTGATGGTTACTTCCCTGGCATTCATTTCACCAACAGCCATCAGATTGTTCCTTGAGGATCTGTCCCTCCTGCATTATCAGGATGTTGGGGTTGGATTGTCTCCATACTCAAACCAAATGATGGTCTCTCAATGACTTAAGTTAACCAGAATATCACATTTTTCTGATTCCAATAACTGATTCAAGAGTAATTTAAACCTGTCCAATCAGAGTGAACTAAGAACTTTACTGTGACACATAGACATCACTTCTTTTCTGAGTTTGTGGGTATAAGGATAGGAAGCTTGGATTCCTATCACCATTCCCCTACCACAAAAAACCTTGTGAGGAGCCAAACAAGCACTATGAGGAGGAAGATCTGAAAGAAGGAGCTTGGAAACATCAGCGAGGCCCAAATCAGACCTAAGGCTGGAGCCAGCGCCAACTTCTGAACTACCCTTTGTTTGTCATCTAAAAACAAACAGAAATGAATTACCTACCCATCTGCTGTCTTTTTTGATTGAGCCAACATAGGTAAGGTTGGTTTGTTTCCATTTATCTTTGCATCTTAATGTATTATAGGGGACTTAAGGGCATAGTAGTTGCTCAATAAATGTGAAAAGATGGGCAGGAAGGAGAATTGTAGTTTTATCTAAGTATTTTGTGCTTAGCTTTGTGAATAGCAAAGCTTTGCAGTGATATTTTTAGACTTCAATCCCTTTACATTTTATTTCTTGGCCAAAAGATGGACAAAACCATGTCAATAAAAAAGAAGGACTCACATAAGGAAAATTCTCAGGAATTCCTATTTTTCACTCACTTTTTTCAAAGACCATAAATTTTTTAAGATTTTATTTATTTATTTGAGAGAGAGCGCAGGAGAGAGAGCATGAGCAGTGGGAGAGGAAGAAGCAGACTCCCCACTGAGCAGGGAACCTGATGCGGGGGCTCAATCCCAGGACCCTGAGATCATGACCTGACCCAAAGGCAGACCACCCAGGCGCCCCTCAAAGGCAATGTTAAAAGAAGTTTGCAAGACCTGACACTATCTGTCCCTGGAAAGGATTGGAAATTAAGAAATTCAAACTATGACTTTATAGTCATTTTAGGTGAAAGAAAGTATTAAATTGGCATTTAAAAAAAAATAAAGCTTCTATTTTGTGCCAGTTATCTTCTGTTTGCTTCTCCAGATCTACTCTCTCCACTTCTCCACCCTGCTTTCTACCCCAGGAAGCTGACCTGCTTGGCTTACATGGGATCCCTCACCATCTGGTTTGGCCAATGGGAAGCCCTGCAGTGGGAGAGGAAAGTGAAGTTGGGTATTGCCTCTTTGCTTGCAGGGGATCTACCTTAGGCTGACTGTATGTCTCCACCAGAGGTTTTAAGTTTTGGACAAGGAACTCATGACAGCCTTTCTTAAATGGTTCTCTGCAACCTGACTCTGGCCACCACTTCCTCCTCTCTGCTGTTTATCCTGGGTGGGTACTGCAGTGTCTCCTATAATTCTTCTACACCTATGCAAATAAACCTGGTTTGACTTGACTAATTTGAGTGTGCCATCTGTTTTCTGTTGGGACCTCAAGTGATACCTATTTATTTCAGAAATAAAAATATTAAACATGAACAATAGCACATTGAGGCTGCTACCCGAAACACTTTTTTTTCAGACTGCTGGAAAAATAGAGCCCATGTAAGCTGTGCCCATGTGAAAATGACTAAAAAGTCAACCCAGGAAGGGAGATGCTTAGAGAGAGGGCTTTCTTGGTTTAATTCAAGCAAATCTTCCCATCGCACAACCCCAGGGGTGCCATTCACAGGATAATTCAGGCTAAGTGTAGGAATGTTTGACAAGCAGAACCATTTCTGCTTCCTAAGAAGGGAATGAGAGCAAATTAAGCAATTTTACTTGGATGAAATTAGGCTAAAATTGGTATTAAGGAAAGCCACAGAAGATATAAAGAAATTCCCAAGCTAGCTAGCTTCTTTTGGCTTTGGAATTTACTCCTTCGGTTCTGAGGTTCTGAAATAACACAGACTCGGAGCTGTATATCAGAGTAAAGAGGAATAGTCAGGTTTGCCTTGGAGGTTTTGGTGTAGGTTAAAATATATAGCGGCTGCTAAGATTTTCATCTAATACCAGTTGGCAAAACTCCCAGTTTCCTTAGCACTACCATGCTGAATCCTGTCCATTTCTTTGGTCAAGGTCGGGAGTGTCCCCCACCACCTGCACCCCAAGTTTGGGAAGGGGATTGATCATCATGGTTCCCCACTCCTTAGGGTTGCCTCTGGTCCTACTTGACTTTTGTAAGAGTTCTGATTTCTGAGGAGTGTTTTGAACTCCCCTCTGATGTCTGCCCTTGCCCACGTCCTCTTTCTTTTTCACACCATGCTTCCTTCCCAGGACTTGCTTTCCATCCTGTGAACAGGGCTGCACCCCTGTCTCCGCTTGGCTTTCTCTGAAGTGCAGCTGTAGCAATGTGGAGTTAAAAATAACGTCTTAAGAGACTAGAAGGGGTATGGATAGGGGGAGTGGAAAGCATGTTCATTAAGAGCTTTTACATTTTTGAATGCCCCTTCTGAGTCATTAACACGCTTCGCTAAGAACGTCTCTGACAACTCAGAGGGAGAGAGGTGTTCTTGTGTTGGACTCTGTGTGCGTTATGAGTGTTTATGTTAATAAGGAGGGGAAAAATGCTTGCCCATGCTGACGATGAACTGAACTCCATGCTGTGAGCAAACAGAACAAAATGTTAATTCTGTTCCTCAGTCAGCGGTCTGAGGAGCTCATGTCCTGACCACCTGGCCTTTTACCACAATGGGCACTAATTAGCCAGCACTCTCACTATGTAAGGGCATGCTATATACAAAAGGCAAGCCAAAAGTTCCAGAGTGAAACCTTGCTATTCGTTCCAACTGGAAGTGATAACTAATGAGACTTAACAAGATACATTAGCTCTGGAATATTTATTTCAGGTGTATAGTTTTCAAGACGACAGTGTAACAAAAATGCTTAACAGGCAAGGATCCTTCAGCTCTGCCTTCATGGATAACCATCCATTATTGTTCATATAGTCACTATTCATGTATTCACCTAAAAAAGGAATAGATTCTATGGTTTTCAAGCTTTTTTAACAAAAGAAACAGTCAAGTGAAGAAGTACATTTGTATACCATAACATTTAGAGCTGACAAATATCATAATCAGGGTTTGTATGGTATCAGTGTTATATTGAGAAGACACAGGTTAGCTTGGTGAGAAGAGGGGCAAGAGCTGGGGAACGATTTTGGAAGATACGTAGAAGTTGAGTTGGAGTTGGAATGGGATGGGCATTCTAGACAGAGCAAATAGCATGTGCAAAGGTACTGTGGCCAAGAAATAGACTGCATTTATGTTATTGGCTGTCTTGTTCGGGGTTTATCCAGAATAGTGGAGAGTGCTATCCTTTGGGGAGAAGATCCTAAGGGGCTACTGCATATATCAATACTTATACTAATTAATAAGCCAACACCCATGTCAATAAACCTTAGCACAAGAGCAGAGTCTTTGAGAACAAAAACAATTGTGTAAATATTTCCTGAATATCAATGATAGGTGCTATGGTTTTGATATTTTAGAAAAAACATAGATTGCATGCATTTCAGTTCATACCGACACAGACTTTCTAGAACCTGGGTATCTAAACACTCCATAGCAGGCCACATATGTGAACAGAACACAAAATATCTGGAAAATTCCATCACAGCGCAGAGACATAAGGAAGCACATTGTGTGTGAGGCTTACAAACATGCTCATTATAGGTGTGTCAGCAAGCCTACTAAAGTAATTTCTTTTTTTTTTTTCTACTAAATTAATTTCAAAGAGTTTATTCTCTCGTTAAGGTTAAATACCCCCGGCATCTTGTTCATGTCATTCATCACATAGTAAACCTTATTTAAGAATGGTAAAAAGAAAAATTGTAGCTTAGAGCAGATGATGGAAATCAGAATGAGCTAATTTCACACTAATGGATTCTATATTTCACATATTAGGGAAAGTTTCTTTAAAAAAGATCTTAAAAATGTTATCTTGCTGTTATTTCTTTAAAACTAGGAGTCATTAGTAGATTGTGCCGATTTTCCCTTTCCCCGCAGGACATCTACAATGGTCTGGACTCATCACGAATGCTCACTAAGCAACTGTCAAGTCATATTGGATTATTGACTTGGAAGGCAATGAGGCTCAGGCTGAGCCCCTGTTGGCACGCAGAGGGTGGCCGCTCAGGAGGGCGGCACGCCGACTAGGAATGCCTCTGCTTTCTCTCACTTTGTTTTAGAACTTGGTCCTGCTCTAAGAGGACAGTTTTCCCTCCACCGTATTTTGTGCACATATCACTTTTTCTGGAATTTGGGATCAAAAACAGAATTCTGGCTAGATTTGGATGTGTGTAGATTTCATCCTTCATTTTCATGCTGTCCTGGATTATAGTGCCCTTGGCCCCCCCCCATCCAGTGAGTGGGATTGCTTTCGTGCTTAAAACATTGGGGTAATTCCTCCCAGTTCTGTCAGTGCTTTTTGGAGGTTTTAGGGCTAGAGGAGATGGAGGTTGTTTGCCCAGCTTGCACTAAGGAAAGCAGGAGCCTATAATGCTGAGTATTTATGAAACACTCACATCATCCACTCACCTGAAAGGCAGTTACTGATCACATTGTGTGCTAGGCTGCTAGGAGCAGCCATACTAAGTACAATGGCACCCCACCCATCGCCAGACCGAATCTGGAGACTGTCCTAAAGTTGCAGGTGTACATTCTGCAGCACGGGGACTGAAAGCCATGCCTTCTGATCCCAGACCTTGTGCTTTTTCTACTCCCCACAGTGCCTCTGTGAGTGGCTGTGGACTGGCCCTAGGCAGGCCCCGCATCTGGAGCTCATGTTTAGTCTCTCTCAGCTACACCATCCTTTTCTGGAAACTTCTCTTCCATTTTCAAGTACCCTTTATTTTTCATCTCCTCAGAGGACATGGGGTGGAGAAACAAGTGGGTGGGCACCCCAAAGTATGATTTTCTACAATGTTTGGTCCAGGAAACAGGATTGAACAAATGCAGAGTGGAGATTTCAAAGGTTATAAAAAAGGAATAAAAAATTCCTTTGTAAATGATAATGAAATATGAGCTGTCGGTCCATATTTGATGTCCAACAAGGGGAGATCTGAGACAGTCCTCAGTGTGAGTGTAGGCACCAAGAAAAGGGGAGTGGAGTGGGGTGCATGTCTTGTTCATGCTGAGGACAATAGTCTAGATTAGTCAGGGACAGAAATCAAATGATGGCATTGAAGTGGTACTTTTTAACACCTTATTCTGAGGACTACAAATCAAAGGGGGGAAATGAGGAAAAGAGTCACAAAATGAATTACTGATTAGAAATTGTCTTCAAGGCTTGCTTACTGCCTGATGCTTTCCAGCAAATTATTACTTTCTGATTTGTTGAGTAATTATCTGCCACGATTAATATTTGGAATATGCAAACATGCATTATTTTTAGACATATGGTCAATATAGTGATTTCTGGGTAATCAGCAGTCACTTCTTCTAAGAATCATCAGAGGGTGCAGATAGATGCCTTTCAGGCCTAATGTCATTGACTCAATTCTGAAATCACCCCCCCCCCCACCACCCCCGGGCTTCACAGTCCCAGGTGCTGTGCCAGTGCACACATCCAGGGTGATCAATTAAGCGCTATTGTGAAAAAGACATCCAAAGGGCAGTTTGCTCTTTGCTATCATGTTACGCCCCCATGAAGGTCAAAATAGACGATGCAGTAATGGAAAAATAAGTTTGTTTACTTACCCATGGTCAAGAGACTTGCTTATCTCAATGCTTCTCACAATTCTGTGGTAATTACTCAAAGGAAGTGAATGACTCCAGGAAACACAGGGATACGTGTCTGTGTGACAATCCCAGATAGTGTCCAAGCATGTCGCAGGCAGCCCGGTGGAGTTTCTCATCTGAGACGTAGTAGGTTCAGCAAGAGTTGTTCACAGGAAGATGCCCTGAGGAGGGGCCAGGCTGGAGTCAGAGGGAGAGGCTGGGCTCTCAGATCAAAATGGGGAAGGAAAACAGGCCAGAGAGGGTGGCGGTGTTAAATATACCTGCACAGGGAGCTTTGCCCTCCTGATTGCAGGGGTCCAGATGTTTTGGTAGAGGACACCTTATAGGGAAACTCCATGGCCCCTCAAACATGTTCTTGCAGAGAAGCAAGTACCTTCCTGGTTCCAGATCCGGTGGCAATGTATCCCAGAAAGGTGGATCTAGGAGAGGGAGTGATGCAAAGGCCACAGGCTCCTGCAGGGCCATGGGAGCGGAGGAGCCGCTGTGAGCCAAGAAAACAGTTCAAATCTTTCCCAGGGACCCTTTCATTTTATTGAGCTCCCGGGAAGACTTAAAAATCCTCCACATATAATGGGATAGAGTTTTAGTGATGGTTTCAGGCACGATGGAAGATGGTGTAGGGATTTTTTTATGAATGGAAAAGAAAATGCTGTTTCCCCTGCATTCAGCAATCAACAGCTCATTGGGAAGCTCCTTCTGTACGCAGGCATAGGCCAAGCATTAGGGCTAGCTGCAGGCAAGCAGAAGCGGACTGACGGGGGCATTCGAGGGGGCGTGCAGTGGGAGATAGAGTAAGACAAATGACTGGAAATTTGCACCCATCACCGGGTGGCAAAAGATGACACTTGTCACTCAGAGTTTATTGCTAAGAAGTTTGATCAAGTCAGGAAGGGCCGTGACTGGCTGAGATCTGAGGGGTAGGCACAGAGCGGAGGTGAGCACTCCAGCAGGGGTGCAGGCTTGGGGTGGGAGGGCCTGGGAGGGCAAGGTTCTGCAAGCGTGTCACACGGGGAGGGCAAGAGGGAAGGTGGTGAGCGGTGCCCCGGCAGCGGTGGACCAAGGGCCAGGCTGTGGGCGCCTGGTGGGCAGTGTAGACTCCTGACTGGATCAGCAGGGCGGTGGGGGAGCTGAGGGAGGCTTTTAAGAAGGAGACGGTGATGTTTTAAGACAAAAACACTCTGCCTGCTGTTTATAGACTGGATTTAGTGGAGTAAGTGGGGAAGCAGGGAGATCAGGGCCGGATTTCAAAGCTACTTAGCATCTAAAAGGAGTCTGATTTGGTGATGGGCTGGCTGAGTGTGGGTAGAAAGGGGGAGCTGTCCCACAATCCCGGGCCTGTATTCTCTTAGTTACCCAAATAATCTAGCTTAGAGTCCTATCAGTCTTCTTGCCTTTCCATAAGCCTCCTGTGTGACCGCCTGAAGACCCTTCGAGGGAGACTACACACCTACATCTCTGCACAGCCTCTGGGGGAAATGGTAGATTGTGCACTTTCCCCCTCCCAGGCTGGGGCTTGTGGGGACACTCTTGCCACATGGGTTTGCCTTTGTTTGGGGGAAATCTGATAATACGAAAGAAGCAGCACTCCTTATGTCTCCCCACCAAAGATAAAACATGGAATCCTCATTAAACACCGAAGTTCCCCAGCTTCCTGTCATTGCCCCCGGTTTTGGAAGATGGAGAGATTTTGTTGGCTCAAAGCAGGTGGCAACCTGCTGCCGTGACCTCCGGGCGGGGAGTCCATCTAAACAATTCTGGGCCCAACAGACTCAGGAAACAGCCCTGCGATATTGTCGAGTAGCAGCAGAATGGGATGATTTAAGAAGCCCTCACAGCTCGATTGAAGCTAGACTCTAATTTCTTAAAAGCTCAGATGCAGCTGTAGCTTCCCAGTGGATGTGAGAAATAAAGGTGGAAAAATCCATTCTTGTCACCTGGGGATAGTGGGATTGGTGTGTTTGCACCAAACACATCAGGCTGTCACCCACCATTAGCGGGATCTTACAAATCCAGTCTTTTAGGGTGGAGAGTCTTTGAAAATGTCTACTCCTTTATCTGTCTCTGGCACTACTCTTTAAACCCATTACCTATCAGTTAATTGTTTAAGAGGCAATCATAATTACGGTAAGAGTGATGAAATTGTACTTGTTCTCCTTTCTGAGTGCTTACTCTGTGACAGGCACTACACTGAGCATGCCTCCTATATAATTTCATTCAACCTTTACATGAACTCTGAGAAGCGGAGGCTATTAGCCTGTTTTTGAGGTGAGAAGAGAGAGGCTACAGAAGTTAGGTGACTTGCAGAATGTAGATCAGATACTGAATGGCAGAGGTGGGGGTAAGCAGAACCCATGCCCTTGCCTCCATCCTGAGCAAGGCATCAGTTGTGGAAATTTGGTCGGTGGCCCCCAATCAGGACGCAAGTCAATCATCATTTAATGACCACCTGCCTTGTTCTGTATGAGGAACACAAGATGGATAAATTGAGTTTCTCCTTTCACAGGGCTTAAAGTCTATTGGGAAGTTGAACCAAGAAGTCCATATAACACAAGACATGTTATAGGAAACACCAAAGCAGAGGTCAGGCGAAAGTTATGGGAACACTGAGGTGACAGGCAAACTCTGACAGGGTGGGGGGAACTAGGAAAAGTTTAGGAGAGGTGCTATCTTTTCAAGTGCAGCTTGAAAGACCACCAAGCATTTGACAAGAAGTGGAGCCCGTTGCGGGAGGTCATCGAGAGGACATGACCTCCGGCTGACCCTGGAGCTGGGGAGGGCAACGGGAGGCTCCTCCCTAACCCCTGTTATTGGGATGTGCGTTCTGCCAATTATTTGCAAGTGGGAGCCAATTCAACGACATCGCCTTGAGAGAGTAATGTGTTGTTGAGACCATCTGTACCCAGTTAAATCCTGATATAAACTAGGATTCCGTGGGGGCAGGTGTGTCTACCCAAGACCAGCCTGATAAGTGCCTGGCCTTTTTCAAACTACCACCTACCAATCTGGAGTTGTCTGCCACTTCCTTCAGCCTCTCTCCTTGCCTTCTGTGTATGAGGACCAGTCTTTGAAGCAACAGAGACTGAAAGGACATTCCACATGGATGGAGCATCCCGATCAAAGGCCCTGAGATGAGAGAGTGCTACATGGGCGTGCTGGTGCTCAGAGACAAGCCATGGAGGCAGCACAGGCTTTAGGGAGGAGGGAAGAGGGGAATCTGGAGGGGGGCCAGGCTAGGGCTGAGAGTGACCTGTGATGCCGGCCAAGGGGTTTATATGGAATGGGCAGCCATGGAAGGTTTTTCAAGGAAAGAGGTGACATGGTCGCATTGTTTCTGTGGGACAGCAAAGCACTCATGGTTTGTTGGCTGGTGTCCTGTGAGGTACTAGATTGAACTACATAAAATGGCTGACATTTGACCATTTTGACCTACAAAAATGATAATTTCATGTGGTTCAACCTAATATCGGGATTTTTCTCCTGGTTCTGGAAAAGGCTTTGCTTACAGTGTGTGGCTATAAATTTGGGGTTTCCTGGCTTTTGGAGGTCCTCAGAAGTACTAGTGGGGTTGAATGACTATTTTGAATATCTTAGTTTAGCCAGTAAGGTGATGAAATTAAATGCTGTTTTAGGCTGGAATTTATTAACTCAGGATGGTAACCGTAGCTACTTCATGGAGATCAGAGGCACCGATTGGGTGTTGATGAAATCAGAAATTTCTAGTATCTCTGGGAAAGAGGGTGTTTGGGGATTGGAGATTAAAAAAGGTCCTTGACGGTAAGAACTACCGATTGATGTGGACTGCCACTGAGAGCTAGGATGAACGCTGATCCGCCATGTTTCTAAGCAACCTTAGGTGTCCTGGGACTTGTGTGTACATTTCTTCATCAAATGTTTTCGGAGTGTCTAAATGTTTCATGAGCAGTTCCAGGCACAAGGGATATGGTTAGATTCAAAACAGTTATATTTGTGTATCTGGTTCTTGGATTTGGGGGCAGAAGTAGAATGAATAACAGGTGGTTAAACTGTTGTTCAGAAGATTATCTAGGGTCAAGTCTGTTCAGGAATGGGGCAGAGTAGTATTCTCTCTGTGTGGAGGGGGATGGGAGGGGAGAGAGAGAGTAACCTTTGCTGAGGGCCTACTTAGCACTAGACACTGGGCTTTTGGCGGATTGTCTCCTTTTAATTCTTCTCACCTCTGGGCAAATTAGGTGTTGTTATTCCCTTTCAACAGATGGGAAGATTGACTCTCAGAGAAATTGAGAAAATTGCTGGGGGGTCACCCAGCTGGAAGGTGGTTGAGCAAGGGTTTAAGCTCAGATCTGTTTGCCTTCAAAGCCTGACTGCTTTCCATCAGCATCCTGAACAAGCAACGATTTGGGGTTTTGCATGACAAACCTGGAGGATCAAATGCTTATTTGCCCAGGGGCTTATTTTCTTTTCAGCCAGAATAGCGTAATCATAACCATTTGTTGACAATGGCAATACAGGCTGTAGAGACAGAATTAGAATGTCAGGGCCAGGCGAGCTGACATCTGCAGAAGGCATGAAAACAACATTTCCAACCCAGGGTAATGATGCAGCCGTGTTCCTGCGAGTCAGATCCCACAAGGATTGCTGTGTTACGAGAAAGTACAAAGATATTGCTTAGAGGCAGCCAGGGTAAAGAAAACTGGCCCCAGTTTTGATGAATTTGTAAAAGTTGCAACCCAGAGGTTGTGCTATTAATTTGGGTGACATTGTTACCATTACCTTGGCTTCTCTATCCCAAATACATGAAAACAACAGCAACAGAAAAGCGTATGTGGTTTAAAGCTCATGTCACATTGGGTTTTGAGAGGGACCATCAGGAAATGAGAGTAAAATATGCAATGACTTCCATTTTCAAAATGACTTTCTGCAGACTTGAGTAAAAAGAACTCCCAATGAACGTATCCATCCTGAAAAGGTTTTTGTTCTTTTTAAAGGTCGCTGAATTTCCACCACAGTTTGGTGCGAACAAAGAAAACCAGCAACTCCTTCCTTAGTTGGGTGCCGGGGATGTAGAACCTATAGTACGGAGTCTCCTCTTCTCATTTAAAAAAAATACATGAGTCCTGGAGTTGCTTTGGTATTTATTATTGACATAAAAAGGGAGCCCATCACTAATATGCGTGCTCTGAACCAGACTAGTCATAAGGTCCCATTAGCTATGCATTTGGCAGGGCGTTCTGTGCCTCCAGTTGCCTGTGACTGGGACTCCGGGACTAGGTGTGGAAAGCCTCATCTCCAAAAGCTTGTGAACAACCTCCCATGTTTGGGGGTGGGGGGAGATCTTTTCATTCCAGATTCATGAAACACCCTGCAGCCAAGCCCTGACTGCCAGGCACTCTTCCTTTCTCTTGTGTAAGCGATAAGCACCATTAATAGTCTTTCTTGTCAGTCTTGATTAATTCTGTGCACAACGATCAAGAGAGTATTTTGACTGTGGGGCAAATCAAACCATGATGAGCGATGCGGCACTGACATAGGGCTTTTTATTAAAAGAGGACATTTATTAAAAGAGAACAACCCAGAGCCTGGGGCTGGTGGGGATTGTATAGAAATAAGAGCACATAAACAATGAGTTCCAACTATAGATTTTAAAACTACAGGGATGATCAAGTACTTTGGGGTTATTGTATTATTTTTAATGGTGTCCAAAGTCAGAGTGCTGCTTGGCTACAATGTTGTTAAAAAGAAATTATCCATTTGGTTTTTGTGTGAACAAGTGTAGGCCATTAATCCACTGAATGCAAGGAAAAATGTCTCTTTTATTCTTTCCCAACATGAACCTGTTTTGATTTAGTGCTGAAATGGTTGGCCATTTGTAAGACTATAACTAATTTCAAGGAAAATGGCAAAGAACATTGTTCTCAGAGATAATTAATAGGCCCTAAAAGTTTGACTTAGAGGGGGGATAAAAAGGTGCTTGGAATATATACCAAGGATGCAGTAAAGTGTGACAATTCTGAGAGACTGGAAAAAGACCGTCTCTCTGATTTCAGTAAGAATTCTTTTTTTATAATACTGTTGGCCTAGAATGGGAATTCTATACATTTTGTATATCTAACATGCAACTTAGTATATGATTCTAGTTTCATTTAATGTTAGGGGAGGTAGGGAAGGTGGACATTATCCAACTTTAGGAAAGGAGGAAAATGGGACCCAGAGAAGCAAAGAGATTTGCTTCTGGACATGCAATTAGTAAATAGAAATGCTTGTCATGAACCCCAGTCACTCTGACACCAAAGGATTCTTCTCTTTATGCAACATGAGCAGAGCCCCCAGTAGCAAGGCCAGGGGTAAGTTCTTAGCCCCTACCCAGCAGTACCCTTCCTGGACGCCATTCCTGCTCTTTCAGCAAGCTGTGTGTAAGGAGGCACCTCCTTGAACAGAGCTTTTCTGCTTTGCCCTCCAGCCCTTCTGTCATGTCAGTGGTTCAAGGTCTGAAAGACACCAAGTCAGCAACGACATGGGAATCAACTGCCCACTGAGCTGTATCATCCCGGAGACCTGGAAAAGGGGGCAGAGAACTGGAGGCACAGTGTGACCCTTACCTCCTTGTTGCATAAACTGAAGTTAAACCTCAGAAATATCCTCTCCCTTAAGGTTTTGTATAATAATTTCTCGTACCATGGTGGCTTGATTCGGTGCCTCTGTTCATTTGTTAGCCCATTCCTCCATCTTTCTTGAGTGCCAGCCCGTGGGCAGTCCCTGAGCTGGAGAGAAGGCAGATGCCTGCTCTGCCCTCGGGTGCTGCACAGTTGTCTGGGGACAGGGATGGGAGACAAGACCCTGGTGCTGGTTAGGAGGTGGTAGGGGGCTACAACCTTGGGATTCACAGAAAGCCGTACATCTCTTGTCCCTTGCCCTATGATGTGCTTTGAACGTGACTGCAACATTTGATGGTGTTGCCTCTTCCTCACTGCCATGTTCTTCAGAATTTCTGGAAGCTTCCAGAAGTGTCTCCTGTGTGGTTGTAAACAAACCTGGTTGGCCTTCGTGTAGCATCGGCTGTTCCTACCCTCTTCTCCTTAGCCTGCCTTTTCTGGGTTCTGTCCTGTCTTACCAGGAACCAGAGCCCATGTGCTAAGTCAGGAGGTGGGAAGTGGGGAGAGCGCCTCTCTCCTCTTCACTTTGCCCTCTGTTGGAGTCTTTCATTAAACCAGTGAGTTCCACAGCCCACCGGAGCCGCCTCGGGCAGTCAGGGCCACGCAAGCAGGTGCTGCACCAGCCCGGGGTTCAGGGAGAGGGCCCTGGGCTGGACCCAACAGCCACTCTTCCCTCCTCCATGGGGAAGGCTCCCAGGGGCCCAGGGCGGACACAGCCTCTTTGAAAGAGAGGCTTGAAGCCCTGTTTAATGGGGAACGAGATTAGTTTTCTTTCGATGGTCAGAGATAAAAGACCTGGCAGGATTCTGTTGGCTGAATTAATGGAAAGGACAGGACTTATTCATCCTGAAATGTCATCAGTGAGGAGCAAAATGATGTAAGATAGTCCTCTCATTTGCCAGAAAGATGGGATGAAGAAAGCCGGAAGCATTGGAGGCCTGAAATAAAGGGACACGTGGGTGGGTACACAGGAGAGACCACGGAGGAAAGCAGACACGTAGCAAAGATCATCCCATTTGACAGTGGTAATCCCTGGTTTCCTCGTCAGCTGGGTATTGGTAAGTATTGGCTATGCCCAGAGGGTTTCGTTCGGGTGGCAGGATATTGCCAACCCTGCGCGCTATAATTTAAAAAGTACGTTTTTTTTTTTTTTTAAACAATATCTGCTTATGTAGGAGCAATCTGATGTCCAAAAATGTGATAGTTGGTGTAACCTAGGAAAACATTCTATTCAACATTTAATGCATATTTATTGAGGACTTAATTATGTTTCAGGCATTGTACTGAACATTCACCTAGTAAATAGAAGATCACAGGCCTGTTTCTTATTATGTAAGCCTGACATCCAGAGAGCATAAACCAAAACAACTCCTGGAAAACACCAGCATGTTTTGCATGTTAACAGAGAACTTGTAACAGATTTGTACCCCTGCTAGTAGGCCTAGAGAAGGGAACTTCGGGTGAGGAAAAGGGGAAGAATGATTTTTTTTCTTTTTCCAATTTACCAAAATTTGAGCATACATAATTTTGTAATGTCAGACCTGGTGGAATATTGTAGTAATTACGTGTTCATCTGTCTGAGAGCAGACTCTGGAGGCAGGCTTGTGTCCTGGGAAAGCATTGGCCTGGAAATCAGGGGCCTGTGTCTGGGTACTTGCAAAATTTGAGATTAGGCATGAGCTTCACGAGGTTCCTTCCATAAGGTTTTAAGATTCTTTGTGGCACTGCCATTTAATCCTATTTGGGGCCGTGTGTCCATTTATTCCTGCATTTCTCAGGATTTATTGAGAGATCACCATGTGTAATCCACAGTGGCATTGGGCATATAGTGCTAAAGACCAGGAGTTTGACTTGTTTGCATAGGAGAGGGAGAACTAGACAATAAGCAAGTCAACATCCAAATAAACAAGCACACCTCATGCTGTGAAGCAAACACATGGGGTGACGAGATCAAGAATAACTGTGGGCAGCGGTCCTTCAGTAAAGGAAGTCAGAGACGTGTTCTCTGGATTGTAAGACTTCTATGATTGTGCCGTCTTTATGTAATCTATCATAAGATTTGCTTTAACGCAAAAGGCTGGGTTAAAATTGTGTGCACACACTTTAGTTCTGCAGGTCTGCTGGGGAAAACAGCCATCTTGTCTCTGCCCCTCTCTTCCCCATCTCCGTGGGGCATGACTGGTTTCTACTCCTAGACAGACGTTGGCATTTCCTTGTATTTATGGTTTGTGGTATTTGGGGGTATTATAGCTTTCTTTTTTCCTCCTGCCCTGGACACAGGTGCACCTTTCCCATCCTCCTGATATGGATTTATCTCCAGTTTGGTTAGAACAATACTCGACACTTGTGGTTTTTGTTTTTGTTTTTTTTTAATAAGATTTATTTGGGAGAAAGAGTGAGTGAGTGAGGGAGTATGAGCGGGGCTGGGATAGAAGGGTAGAGGGAGAAGCGGATTCCCACCGAGCCCGGAGCCAGATGTGGGGTTCTGATCCCAGGGCCCTGGGATCATGATCTGAGCCCAAGGCAGACACTTCACCAACTGAGCCACCTAGGCACCCCAACACTTCATTGTTAAGACAATGCAAACACTATCCATGGCTGAGCTGTGATCACTTGTAATCCCATTTTCTTTTCCCGCACAGTCTTTTGCTTTTCTTGAAATTAATAATTACCCTTTTTTTTTAATTTTTTAAAGATCTACTATTTTTTGGTCAGGGGGAAGGGCAGAGAGAGAGAGAGAGAGGGAGAGAGAAAATCTCAAGCAGACTCCTGAGTGTGGAGCCCAACGCCGGGCTTGATCCCACAACTCTGAGATCATGACCTGAGCCGAAATCAAGAGTCCAGTGCTTCACCAACCAAGCCAAGGGAGCCAGGTGGCCCTTACCTTGCTTTTTAAATGAAGCATTATTTCCTATGTATGTTTCCTGTACTCAACCTCAAATACTTCTTCGGTTGTGGAAATATCCTCTCAAAATATCCGTTCACCTTCTTTTTTTTTTTTTTTAAGATTTTTTATTTATTTGCAAGAGAATGAGAGACAGAGAGTATGAGAGGGAAGAGGGTCCGAGGGAGAAGCAGACCCCCTGCTGAGCAGGGAGCCCGATGCGGGACTCAATCCCGGGACTCCAGGATCATGACCTGAGCCGAAGGCTGTCGCTCAACCAACTGAGCCACGCAGGCGCCCTATCCGTTCACCTTCTTGAAGAAGGCTCACCTGGATTCTTCCGAGCTGTTTCCTGTAGGGTCGGCCTCTGTGCCTGCAGCTCTGCTCTCATCCCTCCCCTCCCGCCTCTGTTGGACGGCTGCCCTCCATTCCATGTGTTTCCCTTTGTTGGTTGGATCTCTCCTTTTGTTGGGGCAGAATTTCCAATAGTTTTACTGGAAAAGAGTTCATGGGAAATCAAGTTACTGAGATTTTACCTGTCAAATGGATCTTTATCTTCCCACTTGCTTGATAATTTGGCAGTAGGGATTTCTGGGTCAGAAATCCTTTGCCTTCAGAATTTTAAAGGCATTGCCCTGTTGTCTCTACCTTCCAGAGTTGCTGTTGAACCATCCAGAGCTATTTTGATTTTTTTTTTGTCCTTTTTATTTCCTATTTTTATTTTCTCTCTGGAAGCTTTTAAGGTCTATTCCTTGGTCCTAGTAAACTGAGGTTTCATACTGTGTGTGGCATGGTACGAATCAATTTTTATCCATTTAATTGGGCATGCTGTGGGCCCTTTCATTCTGAGTTCTATCCTTTTTTCTGGAAAGTTTTCTTAAATTATTCTAGTGTTGACTTCTGTCCCTCTGTTTTATGTTTTCTCTCTTTCTAGAAGTCCTGTAATTGAAAGGTTCAGCCTCCTGACCTGTTTAACATTCTATCGTCTTTTCTCCTATTTATCATCTATTTGTCCTTTTAGCTTTCTGGGAGATGCCGTCAATTTTATCAAATTTTTATTGAGGGGCACCTGGGTGGCTCAGTCAATTAAGCATCTGTCTTCGGCTGAGGTCATGACCTCGGGGTCCTGGGATGGAGCCCCGTGTGGGGCTCCTTGCTCAGCGAGGAGCCTGCTTCTCCCTCTGCCTGCCGCTCCCCCTGCTTGTGTGTGTGCTCTCTGTCAAATAAATAAGATCTTTAAAAAACTTTTTTGAGTTTTAACTTTCTCCTATCCTATTAATTTACAGAGCTCATTTTTGTTCTCTAGATATTCCTTAAAAAAAAAAATCCTATTCTTTCTCTTCATTTTCTGTTCTATCTATAAAGCTGCTAGTGAGATTGTTCTGGTTTCTTCTCTACATAGTTCTGTTTCTTCAAATAGTCTCCCCTCTCGCTCCCCGCCCTCTTTTAAAATTTGTCTCTTTCTTATTAGTCTTTCATTAGGTAGGTGGTTAGCTCTTGTTGTCTGCTCACACTTAAGACCAGAGGACCTAAAAGCTGATTGGAAACTTGGAGCATGTGGATGGGGCTTGGTAACTCCAAGCAGATCACACCAAAGGTGATCTGGTTGGGATTTTTTTTTTTTTTTTTTTTTTTTTTGGTGGGAGAATTCCAATGTTCGTGATTTTAGATCTTTCCTCTTGACTGGTCACATTCCCCCATAAGTTTTTCAGGTTTCTTTCTGGAGAGTGAAGGCCTGAGAAAGAGGGCTGGGAGGTCTAACCATACAGTATGTATGATTTCATTTCCCCTCGTTTTCTGTATTGTACCCTTGTACCCTTGCCCTAAACTGTGCATTGTGCTCCCGCATCCAGGGACCCCACATTTCATCCCGCCTAGAGATAAGCCTCCTGCTGGGACTGGGTGGGAGAGAAAACAGCTGTCCAGTCAGAGTAGGGGAGGAACTTCTTAAACAGCTTTGTACAATGTTCCCTATTTTATACCGCGTTCATCCCACTCCCTACGGTGCCTAGTGCCACCATTTTGTGAGCCATTTTTAGGATTCTGCAGTGTAAATGAGGATGTTTCTTGGCCTTCCCCCACCAGCTTAAGAGACCTCTTTCTCAAAACTCCTGTCCCTGCTCACACTTTCCAAGCTCTGAGCATCCAGCGTTTTATTGTTGTGGCTTCCTTTCCTTCTCGCCCTACTTTTTGGGTTTATGTCTTTTTAAAATCACTTTCCTGTAGATTGGGAGAGAGTGTTTTAAGCTGCCATCTTTACCTGTATGCCTCCAAGTGAAGGCTTCAAGACATGGGTGTGACATGAGTTGACTTCTGTTTTAAAATGGTCACTTCTTGGGGCACCTGGGTAGCTTAGTTGGTTAAGCAGTCGACTCTTGGTTTTGGCTCAGGTCATGATCTTGGGGTGGTGAGATTGAGCCCTGGCATCAGGCTCTGTGTTCAGCATGGCGGCTGCTTGAGATTCTCTCTCCCTCTCTCTCACTCTTGCTCGTTCTAAAATAAATAAAAAACAAAACAATCACTTTTCTGCTGGGTGGAGAATGGATTGGTGAGGAACAAAGTGGGGCCCCTCACTGCAGTCTGTAATAGAAATGACGAGGATGGGCCAGGTAGGGGCAGGAGAGAGAGAAAGAAATGCATGACTCCAAAACATACTTGGTATGTACAAAGTACTTGCCAGTGGGCTGGGTCGGGGCATGAGGAAGAGCAGGAGAATGGTGAGGACTGTGGATTTTGTATGAGCAACCCTATGCACGATGGTGCTGCTCATGAAAAAGGGAAAAAGTTGGGAGAAAAAACATTTCCCATTAGAGACAAATATTCTAGCATTTCACGGCTATTCAGAGGTCTTTGTAGACCTGGACTCCAAAGACTATTGTATAATTGGGAAAACCATTTTTATATGGTTTTGTTTCCTGGCTCTTTGTTTTCATGATGATAGCTTACAGGTGTATAAATAGTGAAAGAGTAAAAAGACTGTAGTGTTGGCATGTTGCCAATTGCTACTATAAGTAAATGTTCTTGTTTACTGTTTTTCCCCATGTAATGCTGTGTATTACAATAATATATGGGTTTTAATGTAAGAGCTAATCCAAGATATAACAGAATCTAAAGACGTGCTTTCTGACTTTAGGAGGTACCCTTATGAATCTTAAAATTCCTAAATATGCTTTTCTCCTTTTCATTGTAGTTTTTAATATTGTTTGACTTGGGTTTTTTTATTTTATTTACTTAAGAGCAAACTAACTTGTTAATCCAACAAAGAACTAATATTGTGAAGAAATTAAAGTTGCTGTATTTATTTGATATTCAAAGTAGGTAATTTGGTAATAATTCTGTAATCTATGGAGTTATTTCATGGACAGAGGTAGTGATATATATAAATAGTTATAGAGACCAACACATTAAAAATACTTCTCTTCATCACTCAAAATTGTTTCCTTTACCAGTCTGTCTTATTACAGTGACAAACCTAGTGAACTCTTGGATTCAAAGTTCAGCTCAGCAAATCACTTAAGGGAATGTCTAAGCATTATCGTGTTTGTTTTAGAGGGTTACATACTTAGAAAGAAATGACCTATTGAGAGCTCTGTTCTAAAGTCCTCTGGAGCACCTGTCTCACCAAAGTCTGGAAAGCTTATGACCACAATACTCATTTGTAGGTTTTAAAAGATGTATTCCTTACCAAGGAATTTTTTTTTTTTTTTTTTTTTTTTGCAATTAACAGAGAAGCATTTGTCCCTAAGAGAGAATATTAATATGGGAATGTAAAGTCAGTTGCTGGAGAAGGTGTTGGGTGTGGGAAGGAGAAGAAGGAAGTGCCAGATTTCCAAATATTAGATCATAGCTATTTACTTATGCTATCATGAGAAATGAAGGAAAGGATTTCTAGCTCATAGTCCAGTTATAAATGTGACGTTACAGCATGTAGAAAACTGTCCATGGTTTTCCTTAGAAGTTAATGGTAAACAAGTGACCTGCAACTGTGAGATTAGATAGATCATTTGCCTCCTAGGCGCTCTGCTCATCAAGACTGTCACCCCTATCCGTTAGGTGCAAACATAGATTTGATTTATATGGGTGGTGAACCTATGCAAGGAAAGCTAAAAATAGATAAAAATATTCTGAATTCTGGTAAATGTAAATTTCCCTTCCAAAAAAATACTTAGTAGGACTTCCATGTTGGATCTCCATGTCCAGGGAAGCTAAACCTTTTCAAAATGGCTCTTACTCACCTCTATCCCAATGCTTTTGTGTAAGAAAGCCAACGAGTTTCTTTCTCTATAAGAATAAACCCAACTTCCCAACAGGGCCTGCACTCCTCCTACACCTCAGACTTGGCTAAGTGGGCAAGGACATGACCAACAAATTCTATAACTGATTAACAGAAGGCCATTTGGGAAGAAGGCACAGAATTCTTTTTCCTGTCTTTGTGCATGCCCCAGGAGGCAGAAATGCAAGGCTGAGTTTTCAGAGTGAGGCTGTAATATTTTTCCCAAGTGTACAGGAATTTTAATCTGGAACTATGAATTTTTAAAATCTAACCATTACCAAAGTTTTAGAAACCATTTGGGAAGAACAAAGGGTGGGTAGTGAAGCATAAATGCTGAGGTACCCGAGTCATCATTCTAAAAATAAATCATCCTGTAAAACTATTTGCTTTTCAGAAAAACACAAAAGCTATAGAGAAAAGGTTTTCAATTTTTCCTTTTTTTCTCCCCCGGCTTGCTTGCTTTCTGACTTCCCTTCCTTGATCTAAGAGGCCTTGTGGATTATTACGCCCTGGGGAGTCCTCTCTTCTAGAGGATGGCCTACCCTCTGCAGAAGCTGGAAGTCCCATGGTTGAACTCTTACATTCATTCAAAAATAATGGTTTGGTGCTAAAATCTGTCAGGCGCTGTTTTAGGAAACATTTCGGGCACAGGAGTGAGCAAAATAGAACTGTCTTTGCTGTTGTGGCACTGATGTGTGTGGCAAAGAATATGGGAAATAATATTCATTCAAACAGATAACCTATTACACAGTGGTATGTGCTAAGGAGGAAAAGAAAATTCTTTGTCCTGGAAAACCTTGTCATTCAGTAGGAGAGCAGAGGCTCTGGGCGCTGGCTGCCAGGCAGCTTCCGCAGAATCCCCCGTCAGGGCGCGTTGCTCAACTGAGGGCCGGCCAACTTTGCTCCTCAGAAGCTCAGGCTCCCAAACCCAGCTGTGTCACCTGTGGAAGATTTGGAGGAATCCAGATTCTGCAACTCCAAGCTGGGGTGGTTGAGCTGTAGTCTCTGGGAGAAAAGTGCAGGAATCTTTTTTTTTTTTTTTTTTTGTCCCCAGAAAGCCTGCAGATGACTACAAGTATGAGTCAAGTTTGGGGACCACAAGTCTGTGGCTCTGGTGGGAACCTCCCACATGCTGGTGCCCCTCACAGCCCTTTAGCGGTGTTCCAGGCATTGCCAGATGGATGAAAACGCAAAAGTACCCTCAGACTGCACCTTTCTCCTTGGTACCACGACTGATAGTTTGCACTTACCTAAAATGCTCTCCACGAACATGGTTTCAGACTTCCTCCTCTCTCACCTCCACTCCCGGCACCCCCTTCCCCCCCCCACCACCGCTGTCACAGCCCACCCTCTCTGCGAGTCCCTCCTGTGCGCTGTCACTGCCGTGTCTGGTTACTGCCCAGACCTGCCTGAAAACAGGACTGGTTTATTCGGCAGAATTACGTATCTACTCCACCAGCTCAGGATTCCAGCCTTTATCATACGGCATATATGACTTCTGAGTTGCTTCCAACCTGGTCCCTTTACTAAACACCGCCGAAGTGCTCACCAGTTCCCCAACTGGGGCAAAGACCGAAGCAGGACCTGGTAAAAGACTGAGTTAGAACATTTTTTTTTTTTAAGATTTTTTTGTTCATTTTTTAACAGAGAGAGAGACAGCGAGAGAGGGAACTCAAGCAGGGGGAGTGGGAGAGGGAGAAGCAGTCTTCCCACCGAGCAGGGAGCCCAATGTGGGACTCGATCCCAGTATCCTGGGATCATGACCCGAGCCGAAGGCAGACGCTTGACGACTGAGCCACCCAGGCACCCGAGTTAGAACATTTTTATGGCATTCCGGTGCCATTGTTCTCAAGAGTAGGTGATGAGCTGGGGAGGGGGGAGGGCGTGGGGGAGGGGAGCTCTGTGAGGACTGCAGGTAGACAGCCATTGGCTATTGGTAAAATGCCATTTGAATAGGAAGCCTAGACAAGCTTGAATTAGACTGCCTTGAACGGTTTATTGGTTTTAAGCCCTTCGGTGGACTAGCCACTTTTTATTACTTCTAAATAATTTATTGTCATAGATGATAACAAGACAAACTTCAGTCCAATGTGTCTGGAATTAGCTCAGATTTTGAATTTTAAAAATCTAAGTGAGGTTTACTAAATGGATAAAAAATCACTTTGCTCTGTGAATTTATTATATTTTATTGGTCTTAAAGAGCATGGAAATTTTCTGAGTAGTTGCTTTTTTATTAGCTAAGCAATTAATGTTGTAGAATAATTTGAAATCGCAAGAAATGTGAAAGACAGCATAAAAGGTGCCTATATTTTTACCATGCAGAAAATGACTGTTGATGTTTTGGGGAATAGCCTTCCATTTATTTATTTTTATTTTGAGAGAGAGTGTGTGTAAGCATGTGTGCAAGAGGGGGGGGCAGAGGCAGAGGGAGAGGGAGAGAGCGAGAATCTCAAGCAGATTCCATGCCCAGCCTGGAGCCTGATGTGGGGCTCTGTCTCATGATCCTGAGGTCATGACCTGAGCTGAAACCAAGAGTTGGATGCTTAACTGGTTGAGCCACCCAGGTGCCCTGAACAGCCTTCCATTTAATACACACACACACACACACACACACACACACACACACACACACACACACACTATACATATTGTTTTGTAATTTGTAGAAACAATGATTTTGGACCCAGGAAATTTTTTGCATCCAGCTCTGCCTGCAATGCTTTATATCCTCCTGCTAAGTGGCTGTTTCTTCTCCCCATTTAATGCCTCTGATCAAATGTCACGTCCTCAGAGGGGCCTTCTCTGACTATTCAGTCTAAATCTGCACCCATTCTCCAGTCATTCTCTGCCACATTATCTCCTCTGTCACCTTCTTCAGAGTTAGTTTGCTTGTTTCCTGGTTCTCTTCCCTCCAGGGCGAGGCTGTCAGAGCCAGGGCCCTTTCTGTCTTCTTCCAGTGTATTCCCATCTCATAGAACCATGCCTACCCCAGAGGAGGGGGTTAACAGATATTTGTAGAACAAATTAGGAGATGACTAAGCAAGGGGACCAGTGGATGAGACTGTTAGCCTGGCAGGCCAGAGGCACAGCTGCGAAGGTGAGCTGCGGATCCTGGCCAGGCAAACAAAGTCTTGGGTCTGGGAGGCAGTTCTGAGGACCATCCCATCCTTCCCGATGGCCCAGTGCAATCTGACGGGCCCTGCTTGGCCCCTAACAAATGACAAGTAGTGGAAAGTGAAAAAAGTGTTAAGTCTCAATCTTGATTGAAGGTTTGGTAGGATTCAAACGATTCTACAATTACCTTAGATTCATCACTTTTAGCTTCATAAACTCATTTTTGGTTACAGTTTTGCCTCTTCCAGATTAATTTGTTTAGGCAGAAAATTTGTGGTTAGTCATCAATTTCCAGTAGTTTACGCTGGAAAAACATGGGTAATTTTTCCAAATGTCATTGCCTTTTGTGTCACTGATTCGGCTCACAGGCACATTCTTGTCTGTGATCTAAAATTATGAAAAATGAACAATATGTTGAGATGTGAAATTATGCATGAATGCTCAGACTAAACTAGCTGACAATGTTACTGTGAAAAATGTACAATGATACTTTGCTTTCCTGTCACATAAGACCTTGACTTGAGGCGGGCAGAAAATTAAAGTTTCCTTAAGTTTTAACACTTTCGGGGGTGGGGGGGGAGAGCATGTTATTACTCCCATTTCAGAGAGAAGAAAATTACTTTTTATCAAATATTGGTGTGGGGTTGATTATAAACTTGGAGGATTTTGGCTACCATTCAGTTCTCTCTAGAGGTCAAAGGTACATACCATACTGCATGGGAAATATACAATGAATTTATACACAAAAGGAGCCATTCTACTTTCCTGGGTATTTTGTAGTCATTGGAGAAATACTTTTTATTGTCTTTTCTTTCAAGCTTAATGTAAAGATAAAAAGATAAATGGAAAGGCAGTATTTTGCGCGTCCTTAATGTTCATCTAGCAGTACATTTTGTTGCTGTTATCAGGGGCTTCTTGGCGCTCAGCTAGTGGAGTCGGTGCTGAGTGAAACTATCCAGTAGTTAACCTTGTCCTGTTCCTCTTCCCTCCCAAGCTGATTTCCTTCCCCAACCACCATTCCTCTGTGGTGGTCACCACCTCTCTAACACAGGTCTGTCCCTGGCTCTGGGCCAGGGCCTCTGGAATGCTCTTCCCCAGGCTTTTGCAGTCCTCAGAGGGGCCACACCCAGGGCCTTGTCTGAGTCCTTTGTACTTGCTCTCATTCACAGCCCACTATTTCTTTCATGGCATTTATCATAATCAGCAAGTGCTTTGTTTTTTTATTTGTTCATGATCAGTCTCCTCCTTAAGATGTAGGTCTCCTAAAAGCAACTACTCTGTCTTGCTCATCTTTCATGTCCTCTGTGCTCCAAACCAATGAGGAGGCAAGAGTGTCCCCTCTTGTTGGGTATCTGTTCAGAAAATGCCTTTGAAGGGAGAGGGGGGAAACAAAGCTTTGTGAGCCAGAGATGTTTTTCCTGCAGCTACTGGAGTTTAAAGATATCCTGAGGAAAACAAGGAGAGTGAATAAGAAACACACACACACTAAAGAGTTTATTTATAACTTAAGTGAGTAATAGCAGGCATATTTCATTGTCTTAAAAATATTTCCTACAATAGACATGTTTTATGACTTCATGGTTCTCCAAAATATATTTGCCTAGCTTTGGATTTAACACAAGCCTTGGGGTTAAGGAGTTTCAGTTCAGCTGAGGAAAGGCAGTTTCTGTTGTAAAACATCTTGACATATCTCAGAGAGCTGGTGTCCCTTATCTTTGTCCTTTTTAAACTTCCTTCTTCATTTCTCTTTTATCCTTCCTTAATTCCTTTCTTCTATGAATTGTATCAAAAAGTACATGCAAATAGTAATGCTATTAAAAACAATAGTACAGTTAATGGTGCCTAGGTGGCTCAGTCGGTTAAGCATCCAACTCTTGATTTCCACTCAGGTTATGAGCCAAATCCATCCCAGGTCATGGGATAGAGCCACATGTAGGGATCCATGATCAGTGGGGAGACTGCTGCTCTCCCTCTCTCTCCCTCTGCCCCTCCCCCCTCATGCTCTCTCTTTCTCTCCAATCTTTAAAAAAAAAAATAGTACAATTAAAAAGTCAAATGGTATTAAAGGATTTAAGTGTCAATATAAGGTAATTTCTTGTCCCAACTGCTCTATTCCCCTAACTTCAAGGTTCCTGAAACAACCACTTTTGACTCTTTAAACTGTTCCTTCCTATTCTCCTAACATAATTCTACTCCAATTTTTTTTAAAGATTTTATTTATTTATTTGAGAGAGAGAGAATGAGAGAGAGCACAAGAGAGAAGAGGGTCAGAGGGAGAAGCAGACTCCCTGCTGAGCAGGGAGTCCGATGTGGGACTCGATCCCAGGACTCCAGGATCATGACCTGAGCCGAAGGCAGTCACTTAACCAATTGAGCCTCCCAGGCGCCCTACTCCAATTTCTGATTAAATCTATGTCCCTTGTTAACATTATTTTGCATGTGAAAATTTTATTTCCTGAAATTTGTGCTATCTTAGTTCTCCAGGGCAACTCTGACACAAGGATTCTGGTACAAGTAGTTTACTAGGGAGGCACAGGGAACACCAATAGGGGAATAAGGAAGTGATCAAGAAAGCGAAGGAAGTAATAAAGGGTGTGTTGTCAAGTGCTTCCCACTATGGGTAATTGGAGCTTAATCCAGTGAGGGGCACTCTGAGAAATGGTGTAAAACACACCACTCAGGGGTGCCTGTGTGGCTCAGTCAGTTAAGCATCTGCCTTTGGCTCACGTCATGATCCCAGGGTCCTGGGGTCGAGTCCTGCATCGGGCTCCCTGCTCGGCGGGGAGTCTGCTTCTCCCTCTGTTCCTCCCCCCCCCTCCGCTCCCGTGCTCTCTCACTTGCTTGCTCTCTCAGAATAAATAAAATTTCTAAACAACAACAACAACAAAAACCCACCACTCAGTGTCCTCTGACCTGGAGGGTGAGGGAGCTGGGGTATTTATATACCAGCTCCTATACCCCAGTTCCTACCAGTCATTTGTGGAAGGTTGCTCCCAAGGATTATTAATTCCTCAGCACTTCTAGCCTGCTGTGTTCAAATGCTGGCAGTTGAAAGTTGGCCAAGAATGCCAACTATATAGTTCATTATGATTATGTTTTCATCTTCTGGTTTTTTCCTGAAACTAATAATCACCTTTTAAAACCTGCTTACTTTGTGGGGTGCCTGGGTGGCTCAGATGGTTAAGTGTCTGCCTTTGGCTCAGGTCATGATCCCAGGGTCCTGGGATCAAGCCCTGCATCGGGCTCCTGGCTCAGCAGGGAGCCTGATTCTCCCTCTCCCTCTGTCTCTCCCCCTGCTCATGCTCTCTCTCTCACTCTGTATCTCTGTGTCTCAAATGAATAAAAAAATAAAATAAAATAAAATCTGCTTACTTTGCTTCATACCTTTTGTAAATTCATCCCACAGCTTCCAAGAGTTTCTCAACACAATATTTTACACAATTAATTTAGGTAATCAGTTCCAATTTTTTTCTTGGAGACCTCCGTGGAGGCCTCTGTTATCCCCTGTGGACTGCACATTCTCAAGATCTTTACCACAGATGACATCCTGGGACTCCCTGTGTGGTTCTGCCGGGAATATGCTGTGCCCCCTGAGTTGGCCCCTTGTTTCCTGGTCTAAGTGTATTTCCTCTTCCTGGTTTACTTCTTGGCAGAGCATGTTGTTCAGAGCACAGTCAGGTTAGAAGGCTATTTGGGGGAAAGTGTCTGTCTCCTGAGTTATGTGCTCCAATGGGGCTGGTTGCCTCCCTGGTCTCCACATTGTTGACAATCTAACATCTACCTTCCTATTGTCAGGGACAGTTCCTTCAACAAGATCCTGTGTTAGATCTCCTCTCTTTTTTTTTAGTATTCTATGTTTTATTTCTCATGGATTATTCCCTCAGGTTTATTCCTTTCAGTGTCTTAGAAAAGATGCCTGGGAGGTGAATGTTTTAAACCTTGCATTTCTCAAAATGTCTCTATTTTCATCTTGATTGAGAGATTACCTATGTTGGAAATAATTTACCTTCAAGGTTTGGAAGACATTTCTCTGTAGTCTTCTACCTTCCAATGCTGCCATGAAGAAATACAAATCAATTCTGATACATAAGCCCTGTATCTGCCCTGTTGTGGATGTTAATTCTAAACCTCTAGAAGCTTATAGAATCCCTTTGTTAGTGCCTATATTCTGAAACTTTATGATGAAGTCACCTGGTATGAGCTGATTTGTATCCACTGCGCTATGTACGCTGTGGGCCTGGTCCTTTTAATCTGGAAACTCATGTCCTCAGTTCTGGGAAAGGTTCTTAAATTACTTTGTCTGCCCCCCGCCCTCCATTTTCCCTGTTCTCTTTTTGGTGCTCTTGTTGTTCTGATGATGGACTGACAGCTCTGGTTCACTAATCATTTTATATTTTCTCTCTTACTTTCCTTCTCTTGAAAAACTTCCTCAACTTTACCTTTCAGTCATTCCATTAGTTTTTTTCATTTCAGATAGCATGTTTTAAATTTCTGAGAGCTCTTAGTGTTCTGAATGTTCACTTTTTAAAACATCCTGTTTAATAGTATTTCAGGGTTGCAATACTTTTTTTAGACTTTTTTTTTTGAGAGAGAGTGAGCGAATGCACGAGAGTGTGAGTGGGGTGGGGAGGGGCAGAGGGAAAGAGAGAGAGAGAGAATCTTAAGCAGGCTCCATGTCCAGCATGGGGCCTGACACAGGACTCAAACTCATGATCCTGAGATCATGACCTGAGTCAAAATCAAGAGTCAGATGCTTAACCAGATGAACCATCCAGGTGCCCCTAGCTTTTTAAATAAACCACTGATTTCAATTGTCATTGTTGTGTTATATTTTCTTCTCTGTGCATAGTCTCCATTTCTTTTCTAGTTGCTTTTTTTCAGCTTTGATATCGATTGTCATGTTTTGATGGCTATTTTTCAGTTGAGGCTTTCCCAGGTGTTTGATAATCCTTGAATATCTGCTGCTTTTTAAGAGTGCAAATTAAAACTTTTCAGTGGAAGCTCCAAGCCTATGTGTGGGCTTGTTGACTTTGAGCTTTACTGAGGGCCCTTTGTAGGGAAACTACCAGAGCTTGGGTGTGTTTTGTCATGTTGGCATTACTGCTCTTATTTAAAACTGGGAATTACCTTTTCCAGATCTGCCTTTCCCTTAGCTTGGGCTAAGGGAAACTTGCATAAGATATGGAAAGCAGAGGTAAAGTAGGAGCCATCATGCTCAAGAGGCCTTGGTGATCAGAGATGTGACATAGAGACAGGTGGGCTCCAGGCTCTCCTCCCAACTACTGACCCCACTGATTAAGAGTGGCCCCAAGCCACCAAGTGCTTGACTGCAGTTCACTTGGCGGCTGTAGCTTTCCCAGACCTGCCTGCCATGGGCTCCCCATTTATGATTTCACTTGGCCAAACATGGAGTTGTTCTGAAAATTTCCCATATGTTCCATTCATACCCAAGCTTTAAGCTGTCTTGAAGGTATTTACTCCCCATCACTGCTGTAATAAATTACAACAACAGTTTAAAACAACACTTACAGTTCTAGAGGTCAGAAGTCTAAAATTAAGGTGTCTTCTTCTGGCTCCAGGGAGAAATCCATTTCCTCGCCTTTCCCAGCTTCTAGAGGCCAGCTATACTTGTTGGCTCCTGGATCTTTTCTCTGTCTTCAAGGTGCATCATTATAACCTCTGGTTTTGTCTTCAAATCTCCTTTTTCTCATTTTGATCCTCCTGCCTCCCTCTTATAAGGACTGCTGTGATGACATTGGGCCCATCTGGATAATCCAAGATACTCTCCTCATCTCAAGGTTCTTATTTTAATCACACCTGCAACTTTGCCCACAGACTGACAGGTGAGCTAACAAGGCTCTTTGTTTAACTCACTAGGTTGTAAAAATAAATATATTTTTTAATATCTGCCTAGCAAAAAACATTTTGCAACATGAAACTTGAATAAACAGAGTTTTAGGTTCTGTTGTATTCTCTCTGTGGTAGTCTCCTTGTCCATATTGAATTATAACTGATGAGTTAGTAATAATGAGTTATAGTAATCAAGCTTGGACAAGAAGAGATTTATAGTTTTCAAATTTTTGCTTCTTCTCTAGAAGAAGAAATTTGTATTTCTGATTTCTACAGGGATAAAAAGTATCCTATAGGACACAGAGAGAGACCATGGGGGTCTATGTTTGGGTATGTGGCTGTACCTGAATCCCCTAAAATCACTCTCAGTAGTTGGCATTCAGATGATTCAGTTGTCTCAGTGGGCCACTCAGACTCCATTCAATGTAGTCATGGGAAATTTCCAGTGTGTATTTACACTATAAGTTGGAAGTAGGAATGGAGTCTGTCTGTGACAACCAAAACTAGACACCACCTAAACTAATTCAACCTAAGCAGTAAAAGAAGCCCAACATTTTATGTTTAGTCATTGATACATATTGAGTCTTATTACAGAATATATTTAGGTGATAAAAAGGAATACTACTTTTTCCTAATCTTCTTGGGCTTTCCCAAGAGGTTGTGTTTATAAGAGAACTGTGGTTTCGTTTGTTGTGTTTGATCAGGAACAGGCAGCAGAGGTAAGGAACGTGGTGGACATTGCTGAACAGAAGTGATAACAAGAAATTTTTTACTCTGAAGTCTTTTTTTTTTTAGTCTGTGATGTCGATTTAGGTTATGAGAACTGCATTATGGAAGGACTCTATGTGAAATCATGATGGCTTTGAAGAACTGATAGAAATTCTGTGATGGGCTGATGACTACGTTAAGTTAGGACTCAATTCATTTTTTTCTTTCTTAACCCTGTTTAATAAAATTGTGAGCTCAAGTTGGAAGGAGCTCCTTCCAACTTATGTATAGATGCCTAAGAAAGCATTCCAAAATCTAGAAGCTTCAAACAACAACCACTTTTTGTGGCTCATGAGTCTGTAGTTGACCAGGAGAAAAACTATTGATCTTGACCAGGTCAAGCTCATCTTGGCTACACTCAGACATGTATCTGTGGTCAGTTGACAGATTGGCTGGGCTTGCTGGTTTGGGATAACTCTCTTGCATGGTTGCTCATCCTGCAGAAAGCTAGCCTGGGCTTGTTCACGGGGTTGCTGGAGTCTGAGTTAGCACTGAAAATGTGCAAAGCTTCATGGGACCTAAGATTGGAACGGACATACCACCACTTCTGTTGATTTCTATTGGCCAAAGTAACTCACCAAGCCAATCAGCATCCAGGGCTGATCTTAATGGCTAAGAGAAAAATACTAACCTAATAACCTGATTAGTGTTTTCCTGTGTTATTTTCTGCACCTGGTGGGCATTTTTCCCCCTTAAACTCCTGGCAAGCTTTTTTTTTTTTTTTTTTTAAGATTTTATTTATTTGACAGAGCACAAGCATGGCGAGTGGCAGGCAGAGTGAAAGGGAGAAGCAGGCTCCCCACAGAGCAGGGAGCCGATGTGGGCCTCCATCCCAGGATCATGACCTGAACTGAAGGCAGATGCTTAACTGACTGAGCCACCCAGGCATCCCCTGGCAAACTCTTACTTGTCCAAGTCCCAGTTCAGGGAAGCGGCTGGGGGAGAATTTCTTGGGCTTTTCCCCCAGCAGAGTGGACACAGCCTCATTTGTGTCCGCATTAACTGTACTGCTATTGTCTGTTTATAATTCTCAGTGCCATGAGGACAGGGACTTTTTTCTAACCTTCATACCTCTAGTTTCCAGTATAGTACTTGGCTCAACAAATACTTTCTGTTTAAATGAGGTCATGGCCATTTCTCACTTCCTTGAGTCCCTGCACCTACACTGTCGTGATGCTGTCTTCCTGAGGAGACATTTTTTTCTTCTCTTAATCTCTTTCCCTTGAAGGCCTTAACAAAAATTGCACTATTTGTCAAGTTGTAATCAATAGAACAACGATCCCCTATTCCTCTGTTTTGCAGTTAGTTTTAAGTGTTTGTCAAGTTTACTAATTGCAATGTAGTGTTTCTGCTTGAATTTTTCTGTTTGGGGTGGCTCTGTTCTATATCCTTTTTACGATATAATTGTAAGTGCCCAGGTGCTTAGGATTTGCAAGTACAGAAATTTTTGTGGTCGAATGTTCAGAACTCCCTGGAAGTTGTGCAGAACTTGGCAGTTGTGGTACCAGGGGGAGTTGTTATGTAGTTCTGGGGGCCTATAATGACGTTTCTCTTTTATAACAAATCCCTCTGTTTCACAGCATTTGCCTCTTACCGCATATTATTACTTAAGGATATAAGCACTATATAAGGAGTGCCTATAGTTAAGACTCCCTGTGGTTGCGAGAGATCAAAGATAATATGTAGTTCGATATACTTATTTTATCAAAGTGACAGTGGAGGCCCACAGAGGTAAAGCGACATACTTAAAGTTACGCAGTGACTTCAGGGTTCTAGGGACAGGATCTGTGCAGTTGGAATAATTCAGAAATGTTCCAGAGAAAACCAGCCGCCCAGTCAGATGGCTCTTTATCTCTAATTAAGCCAGGTGAAGTCCCATGGGGTAAAAGTCTCCCCCCCCCCCCCCCCCGCCAGCCACCCTTAACAGAGATCCCTCCTCTTTGAAAATGCATCATTTGTATCCTGGGGGCTGACTGTGGAGGGCGGCACCTTTTTGGCTGGACCAGGAGTTCATGTGCGTATCTGGGGAACCTAGCTGTGGATCAGTCATCTGGTTAAGTGCAGATAACTGAGCACCTTCCCAGACCTCCTGAGTTCCTGGGGCTTGGGGGCAGAAATCGGTATTTTTAACAAGTGCCCAGGTGATTCTGATGTATTCTAGAGTCTGAAAATAAGTGAATATAATAATGTCAGGCAGTGATAAACGCTATGGAGAAAACTAGAGTGAGAGATGATGGAAAGTGTGCTCTTTGAAGGGGGAAGTTAGTGGGGAGGTCTCAGACAGAGATCTGGGATGATAAGTAGCTGGCCATGCAAAGATCTATGGCAAGAGGGAATAAGGAAGGGTAAATGCGGAGGATCTGTCCAGGAATGAGCTTCACAGTTTCAAGGAGAAAGAAGTCCTTGCTAAAGACAGTCTGATGACTTCCTATCAATCTTGGAATAAAATCTAAACTCCTTATTAGGCTCTGTAAGACCTAATATGATTGGGTCCCTGTCCATTGGCAAGAACTAGTCCCATGGTCACACATGGCTGTGGGGCTGGTAAGAGTTACTGGAGAATGTAATCTCTAATTCAGGCATCTCTTAGCACTGGCTCCACTCTATGGAACGGGGAGCACACACCTTTGGGGGGGATCTACTTTGGTAAGACCGCAGTAGGATGAGCTGAAAATGGACCATTGGATTCAGCAAAATGAAGATCATTAATGACCTTGACAAAAGCTGTTTGAGTGAAGCTAGGGGTGACTTTGATCGGGTTGGTAACTTTTAGAGGATTTCTATCCATTGTATGTGAGTGAATAACATGGTGGCTGGAGGGATGTGGGGATTGGGAGACCTTTTTTTTTTTTAAACTTCAGGTTCTATAGCATCTTTGAATGCTGTCAGGAATGATCCAGTTTGGAGGGAGAAATGGGCAATGTAGAAGAGAGGCAAGATCAAATACTTTGAGAAGGGAGGAGAGGAAGGAATCCAGTGCATCAGGGTGGTTGGCCCTAGAATACAATCAGCACAGTTCTTTTAACAGAGAAAAGAGCATGTTCAAAGAGCTTACAAGTGGTGGAATCAGGATCCAAGTCCGGCCTGTCTCAAAGCCTATTTTATAAATTTGCCCAAAGCCAGCTTTTGCTCAGGAAAATGGGATTTCATTTTCTCCTCCTCTTTCTTTTCCTCTTCCTTCTATTGTGTGCCATATGGTCCTTTGCTCCCAGATCCCATGGTTCCAGCCAATACCATTTATTTGTTCAACAAGGTTTTGGGGGCACCCATCTGCAAAGTGCGGCATTCCTGAGTGTATGGGATGGCATCTGGATGAGGGTACTTAGCATCGGTGAGAAGCCACTCTCTTTCCTTCTTAACCCTGGATAGATTAGCTGCCCTCACTCTCAGGAGAGCTTTTGGTGGTTTTGACTATCTGGCCACATTCCTGGGTCTGGACCTGGTTGGAGTGCCCTGTGTGTGAATGGGTGGCCTCAGGGGGTGACATGAGAGCGTGTCTGCCCTCTCAGCTGGATGAGCCAAACCACTCTGTGGATGAGTGGGTGACGACTGTCACAGGCAGACCTTGCTCACCACTCAAGCCATCTACAGGTTAATGCCTCCTGTCGTTTAATTAGAATATTCCTTGAAGGATTGGTTATCCTGCTAGAAATTGAGAAGTGGTTTTGTGAATGTGTGAAGGCTCTCTGTATATTTTAATATTTTTTTAGATCTGCACAGGTTTTTCTTGAGTTGACCTTATCTCACGTCATTCTTTGCATAACTCAGAAGTTGTAAGGTGCTCGTGGCGGGATCTTTATGAAAAATAGAAAATCAAATTTGGATATCCAACTCCTTGAAGAGTGAGGATTACTAAGGAGTGACTTACTAGGCCCCAGTTAAAAGCTGGATGCTCGTGATGTAATCAGCAAGAGAACACTTGAGTGTGCTTTACAATGTACCTTGGAACAGACTTGTGGGAGATAGTCGTTTATGTAATTTTTGTGGGAAAATATGTTCTGAGTTCCAAGCGATGGACTTAAGCCAGAGTTGTGCAGTGCAGATCACCTGAGAGTAAGTATGCTCAATTGTCTAGTTGTCCTTATTACTAATATTTACGACAATTAGCAGAAATCTATGAAACATTCTGGGTAGAGGATGAGGCTTAATAAGACTAGGACCAGGATTAATACTAGGGCTGAAATCCGTGTGGAGAAAGGTACAACAGAAAGTTCTCTGTATTTGCGTTAGGAAAACAAGTTAAGCTTTGAGCTTCTTGGTGACCAGAGAAAAGTGGGAAACATGATTAATTCTAAGACTCCTGGTGTCCATAAAATGTGACCCATCTGTAAGCCAGAGGCTTTAAACCACATTAAAGGAAGGACTGCTTTTGAAACTGGCCATAGCAGCCATGGGGGTTGGCGGGCAGGACCATCTGTACAGGCCTGTGGGCTGCTCTGGACACTGCCTGGGACTCCCTGCTTCTTGGTTCACATTTCTCTGTTCTCTCTTGGCTTGACCTGGCTGGTTTCCTAGTGTTCTGTTCTCTGCTCTCTTTTTAGTGGCCCCATGGCTGCCTCTTGGCTTCAGTCTGCATGGTCTGGCTCTTTCTTCAGCCCCCTGCCCATGTTTGCTGCCTTGTTCTGACTCCTAGGAAGTCACACGGCCTTTCTGGGCTGTTCCGAGATGAAGCTGGTTTCCCCCTTAAAGCCCAGGCTCATTTCCTAGCTCACACCTCCAGGGTGGACAGGGGATATACAAGGGAAGAGTTGCCGGCTCTAAAATGCAGTTACTTGAAATAAATAGTATTCAACCTTTGCCTTACAGATGCATTTGAGTAAATCATTCTTAATGAAATCTGGTGCATTTTCAGATGTTTTCTTTGATATTTGTAATTTCTTCCTTCCAACTTGTGATTATCATTTTACAGTACAAACATTTTTATTTAAAGCGCAGGCTAGGTCAGGGTGATGGCAAGCCCTCTAATTTGCATTTGTGATTTGCCATATCTAAGTTGAGGCGGTATGTTCTGCTATAGTCTTACTTGCTCTGGAAGAGAGGGAAGGAGGAAGGGAAGGAGGGAGGATGTTCGAAGAATACAGCAATTGTCTTAAAACTATTTGGGCATTTAGCACGTTGCTGGCAGAGATAGGGAAACATGTTTGCCTCTGGATAGAGTAGCTGTCAGCATTCCCAGGAGAGTGGATAGTTTTTGTCCATTTGGCCACATTCCTGGGTCTGGGCCTGGGAAGAGTGTCCTCTCCATGAATAGGTGACCTCAGAGGATGATACAGTAAGGGGATTCCCACCTATTTAGTGGGTGGGCTTACACTGACAGAAAAAGAAAATCCATTCCTATGTTCTAAAATATAAGTGTACAGTCAAACACCAAGAAGGAGCCGCCAATTTCCATAGGTATTCTCCTTGAGATGAAATATTCTATGAAATTGAAATTTAGGTTGCTAACTATACTTTTAAAACTGTCTTAAAAAAATTATAAAGTTTGCCTGACCTATTGTAGGTAAAACCATGCTGAGTGTCACACTCTCTCTCAGTCAAAGCGGTGTTGGAGACCAAGAGCTTCTAGTTTTCATGTGGTGTTCTTTAGAAGAAAATTTGACTCCTGGTCTTGACTACTCCAGGTATCTCTGCCCTGGTCCACTCTGGTGACAATTCTGCTCCCTTTACTGCTGATAAGTTGGGCCTTTTTCCTGGGCTGTGATGACTCCCAAGAAATGGAAAGATCTTACACGTTTGGCATGGCAGGTGAGAAGCAAGTGGCCCTCCCTGCTGGTGGGCATCATTGAGTCATACAGCTAAGGACACTTGCCTGAGACATTGCCCCCACATCTTCTATGAGGGAAGCATGTGCCCAGGCAAAGAACAATACACATATGGATCTGTCCCCTGGCAATGGAACAATGCTTAATATTCTTCATACCAGAACTAAATCACTGGACTGAAAGCAGTGTGTTTTCTCTTACCTCTCATCAATATATTTTTTCCCTTATTTTCCTGCTGGGTGGAAAGTAGAGCAATGCTTTGTACAGTAGATAAGCCAACACTTTGATTCTTTTGGTGTTTCAAATTCTGCCTGAATCTACAGGAGAAAGGCACAGCTAATGGATTTGTCTTTGATAGCACTTTATTTCAAGCAGCTGATATTCTTTTGTTGAAAGACAGTATTAGTATGGTAAACCAAATATTTTCTCTTCCTTCAATATATGGAGTTCCTGAGACTGTCTTTAAAGTTGCTCTTCTCCAGAATTGGCAAATAGATTATAAGTGTCTCTTGGCTCACTTCAAATGTATGGGGAAAAAATACCCAGGGCCCTGGAGATAAAGTGGCTGTGAAAAGCTGAATGCCCAAGATGCATTACTTCTAATGCTTCCCATCCTAATCCTCAAAGTACTCAGGGAAGACTCCTATCTTTGTGCGGGAGCTTGGAAGGGGACTTGGGGCAGAAGAGAGTCAATAGTTTCCCAATACACATAGCTTTATGAGCTTTCATGTCCTGCCTACTGGGTTATCCGAACAGGCTCACCCATCCGTCATTTCATATCTGAATTCTGCTAAACGACCCTAGGTATTCCTTCCTAGCACAGCCTAAACCCTCAGCTAATGAGAATCAAAATTGTTCGGGGAGCAAGGCTTATCTTAGGAGGAGTGGCCAAGAAAGGGTCGAATTAACAGATTATTGAATGGTTTGTGTTCTCACAGAGCACTGATGGAGCAGTAATATTTAGCCCAGCTCATAACATAGCTGTAATTAAATACTTGGATGCTATTACACATACACAGAAGCTTGTTTATGAAGTCTGGCTTATTTCAGTTTAAAAGAGCAGTTTAAGATCCTCCATTGATTGTGTTTTTTTTATCCTGTTATCTCCAAGAATGGAGGTACTTTCCCAAAGACGCTGAACTGGAACGAGATGCAGAGCTGATGCTATTTGCTAGGGTCTGTTGGTAACTCTCCCCTCCCCACGGGCTCCTCTGGGCTCCATCCTGTGCTGGGGGCCACTGGTCATCACTGGCATCAGCTCTCCCTCAGTTCCAGCCCTGGGAGCAGCAGTCGATGGCTATTAACCCGGGGAGCAAGGAGCCAGAATTAACCTAGACCATAAAAGATGCCTCTCTGTGAAGAAGTTCCGGTGTTAGCAGCTCGCTTCCAATTCTGAAGGCTGAGCTGCGCCATTCAATAGCAACATGCCCTTTTCCTTGTGGAGAGAACCTGACTTGGTTGCTTTTCCGCCACAGAGCCATGTGTTTAAGGGGAGGAGCAGGGTAAAACTTCATTTGTCTAAGCAGTATCCTCCTCATGTAGACCCGCAGCATCAACCTCAACCTGGGAACTTGTTAGAAATACAGTTTCTTTAGGAGTCGCCTGGATGGCTCAGTCAGTTAAGCATCTGCCTTCAGTTCAGGTCATGATCTCAGGGGTCTGGGATGGAGCCCCTAGGTCAGGTTCTGTGCTTAGCGGGGAGTCTGCTTCTCCCTCTGCCCCTTTAAAATCTTAAAAAAAAAAAAAAAAAAAAAAAAGGAAATATAAATTCTTAGACCCCACTCCAGGCCTACGGGGTCAGAAATTCGGGGAAAGAGGACCAGCAATCTGTTTTAACAAGACTTCTCAGTGATTCTAACACCCTCTCCGGTTTGAACCGCTGGTCTAAGTCAGACATGGAGGCTTGGGCCCCTGGTCCGGTGATTGGTCTAGGTGTGGGCATGTGATGCATTCCATCCATAAGATGTGAGGGGCAACTGAGGCTTCTTTAAGAAAGAGACAAAAGGCAGACACAATCCCCTTTTTCCCTGCCTCTGAACAGGGATATGTAAGGATACAGTGGCTTTTGCATCTGGTAAACTTGTGATTTTTGTGTAACGAGCTGTTTTGAAGAGGTTTGACAGGTAGCTGTATTACTCTGAAAAACCCCAAATATTAAAAATAAAAAGCAAGGAGGGGCTAAATGTAGTTTATGTAAGAATTTATTTGGAATATTCTGGCCAGGTAAGACCTTATTCCAACACCCGCCCAAAGCAGGGCCCCGGGGCAGTCAGCCTGGAGCGGGAGAGGCCGATGTCTCCTCAAGGTCAGGCACTGGCGGCGGCGGGCATGGGGCCGTTAACATTGTGCAGGTCCCTTACCAGACGGTCGGACTCCCCAGGAAAGCATGTTCCTGGGGCAGCAGAGGCTGCCTACATGGGGCTGTCACTTGGCCCACCCACACTAAGGCAGAGGGGACCCACAGAGCTGCCTTGGCAACTGCTCAGTGGCCACTGTTCCTGGGCAGAGCAGTGTTTACAGAGCAGAACCACTTCTCAAGGACTGTTTGCAGTTCTTCCCGGCCTTAGGTGAAGTCTCAGTGTGAACTCTGCACAGGGCGACCCAATGTTTGATATTTAGTTACAGAGGCTCACCACTGAAAATGTGACCTTTCATGCGGCTCTGTTTTCGTAACTGAGCGCTAAAGCAGGTGAAGTATTAGTTGCTAAGAGCCTGGCTGGCTGGGGGTTTTGACTTCTTTTCCAGATCACAGGTAACTTTGCAATGGGCGGTAGGATTTCACACACTTGCTATCCATCCTCTAGTCGTCTTTAACATCAAAATCCAAAGCGTTTCCCTATTTGGCCTTTGGGGTTAGGTAATAGAGCCCTATAAAGGAAGCCAACGGTTTTTTCCTTTGTTCTTTTTAATACCAATTGCCCTAGTAGGAAAGGAAACTGCAGTGAGTTACAATGGCAGAATGCGAAGATTAATTAGCAGTCTCCCTCTCTTTCCCCTGCCGAGCTGACTGTGTGGGTGACACGCAGGCTACCCCCCCGCCCCCCAGTATTCACACTGATTTATGGAACATTCAGCCGATTAGTTTGAGGGCCTTTTAGCAATGCGGCCTATCTGCCCCAGTAGGACTATTTATAGGCTATTTTGTTCCAACAAACCACTTTCATTCTAGCTCCTTCGTCTGGTTTGTATTGAAATATTTCCATTATCTATGGGGGGGGGGGTTGCTGTGAGCCAGATCTTATTTACAGTTTGAGGCCATTAATATAATTTTGGTTGCAGTGATTTAATGTGGCACATAAGGGATGAATGCACCTCAGATTTTACTGTCAGGGAAACAAATTGGGCACAGACAAGAGGCAGTAAGCACTGCTGTGGACCATGATGCTCAAAATAAACGCACAAAAAATATGTATATGTAACACTCATCCCAACCAGATATGGCACCCACTAGAGTTCTCATTACCTCCCGAACAGAGTTAAGTAAGCTGGTATCTAATATTCTCTGTGGTTTGACCCCACCCCTCTGTCCCGCTCTCCCTGACCTCCTGTGTCACCCCCCATGCAGCTATACCACACTGCCCCCCTTTGGTCTACATTTGCCCAACACTTGATGCATCTGTGTCTCTGTTCAAGCTTGACCTTAACTGGAGGTATCTAATAGTGGGCTCCTGTGTGCCCTCTAACATTATCCTGCTCATTTTTTAAAGCCCAGAGCTACCATTGCCTCCTCCATCAGCCTTCCGTGATTTCCCTTCAGTCAAAATGAATCTCTGCTTAACGGTTCCTCCCCGCAAAGTCACCTGAGCAGGCACTGCATCCTGCCCTGTGTGTGGTTAGCTGTTTATGTCTGTCCATATTGTTAGAACTTAAACAAGACCCATTCTTCCCTTAATCAGCTCATCTTAGACCATTCTTTCTGTTCTTAGCGCCCAGATCAGTGCCCAGCATGTGGTAGATGTTCAGTAAATATTTGCTTAATAAATGGGAGAGTTAATGTGATTTCTCTCCTGTATTAGATTCTCCCTAGAAAAAGGTAGGAAAAAAGCAGTCTTAGTTGGGTTGCTGAGTAAATAAATTTTAGTGAATTTATTTGTGTCTTTAGGGTTTAGTGGATTAATTTTAAATTAAAAATGAAAAAGCGTTATGTTTTCAGTACATATTGTCTTCCTGTTTTAATCTTAAATTCAAGATAGTGCTTCTGGAAACCTGACCTTTTCTATAATATTTTTCACTTCCTACTTTTTAAACATAATAAATGCCTGAACAGAATGATGTGGCCAGCCTTTATGACTGGTGTCACTTTAAGCAGACCACTCAAGACTGTCATCTCCTCCAGTGTCAGAGTTCTTTTTTTTTCTTTAAATTTTTTTATTGTTATGTTAATCACCATACATTACATCATTAGTTTTTGATGTAGTGTTCCATGATTCATTGTTTGTGCATAACTCCCAGTGCTCCGTGCAGAACGTGCCCTCTTTAATACCCATCACCAGGCTAACCCATCCCCCCACCCCCCTCCCCTCTAGAACCCTCAGTTTGTTTTTCAGAGTCCATCGTCTCTCATGGTTCGTCTCCCCTTCCAGTTTTCCCCCCTTTATTCTTCCCCTCCTGCTATCTTCTTCTTTTTTTTCTTAACATATATTGCATTATTTGTTTCAGAGGTACAGATCTGTGATTCAACAGTCTTGCACAATTCACAGCGCTCACCATAGCACATACCCTCCCCAATGTCTATCACCCAGCCACCCCACCCCATCCCTCCCACCCCACCCCCACGCCAGCACCCCTCAGTTTGTTTCCTGAGATTAGGAATTCCTCATATCAGTGAGGTCATATGATACATGTCTTTCTCTGATTGACTTATTTCTCTCAGCATAACACCATCCAGTTCCATCCACGTCGTTGCAAATGGCAAGATCTCATTCTTTTGGTGGCTGCATAATATTCCGTTGTGTGTGTGTGTGTGTGTGTGTGTGTGTGTGTGTATATATATATATATACACACACACAACATCTTCTTTTTCCATTCATCTGTCGATGGACATCTTGGCTCTTTCCACAGTTTGGCTATTCTGGACATTGCTGCTATAAACATTAGGGTGCATGTACCCCTTTGGATCCCTACATTTGTATCTTTGGGGTAAATACCCAGTAGTGCAATTGCTGGATTGTATGGTAGCTCTATTTTCAACTTTTTGAGGAACCTCCATACTGTTTTCCAGAGTGGTTGCACCAGCTTGCATTCCCACCAACAGTGTAGGAGGGTTCCCCTTTCTCCACATCCCCGCCAACATCTGCCGTTTCCTGACTTGTTAATTTTAGCCATTCTGACGGGTGTGAGGTGGTATCTCATTGAGGTTTTGATTTGGATTTCCCTGATGCCGAGCGATGTTGAGCACTTTTTCATGTGTCTGTTGGCCATTTGGATGTCTTCTTTGGAAAAATGTCTGTTCATGTCTTCTGCCCATTTCTTGATTGGATTGTTTGTTCTTTGGGTGTTGAGTTTGATAAGTTCTTTATAGATTTTGGATACTAGCCCTTTATCTGATATGTCATTTGCAAATATCTTCTCCCATTCTGTCGGTTGTCCTTTGGTTTTGTTGACTGTTTCTTTTGCTGTGCAAAAGCTTTTTATCTTGATGAAATCCCAATAGTTCATATTTGCCCTTCCTTTGTCTTTGGCGATGTTTCTAGGAAGAAGTTGCTGTGGCTGAGGTTGAAGAGGTTGCTGCCTGTGTTCTCCTTTAGGATTTTGATGGACTCCTGTCTCACATTTAGGTCTTTCAACCATTTGGAGTCTATTTTTGTGTGTGGTGTAAGGAAATGGTCCAGTTTCATTCTTCTGCATGTGGCTCTCCAATTTTCCCAACACCATTTGTTGAAGAGACTGTCTTTTTTCCATTGGACATTCTTTCCTGCTTTGTCGGAGATTAGTTGACCATAGAGTTGAGGGTCCATTTCTGGGCTCTCTATTCTGTTCCATTGATCTATGTGTCTATTTTGTGCCAGTACCATACTGTCT